>NC_073308.1:70720257-71434423 GCF_027595985.1 Sorex araneus
TTTATTTTTCAGAGCAATTATTTCTAACCAAAGTTCACTGATTATTCCTATAAATTACATCTACAGAATATTATAATTTTTTGAAGCACTTTTCTTAAAAAGGAGAATTTGCTCCCAAACTCCAAGCAGTATTTCTTTTTTTTAAAATTAATTTATTTATTTTTAATTCGTGAATCACCATGAGGGCACATTTACAGATTTATACACTTTCGTGCTTATGCTTCCCTCATACAAAGTTCGGGAACCCAGCAGTATTTCTTTGTCTCTTGGTTTGGGCACTACTCCCGGCCCAGTGCTTGTAGATCACTCAGGAGACTGTCTTCTCTTGGGCTGCTGGGAGGTGTCCGGAGGCCTCAACCTCTCATCTGTGCTCTGGGGTCTCTGCACGGCGAGGAAACTCCGACTGCCCTTGTTTCTGATTAAATAACTAGAAACCACGGCCCTCCTCACTCGGTCCAAAACACTAACCGGCACGCCTTCTTATCTGTTTTTCTCATTCCCTTTCTTGTATGAGGACTGTTGTGTAGAATACAAACTTGCCATATTTCATTGCATAATTCTTATCAATTTTATGCCTTATCTTTTTTGGGGGGCCACAAAAAGAGTGAGGTACAACATCATGTGGGGGGTTGTTCCTTTAATTTTTTTACTCAAACATTTTTATATTTTATCTTTTTATTGTAGTTTAGGACACATAGTCATAATAGTTCAATATTTATTGTTTTATCTACAAAATTACTGAATTCTCTACCACTCAAGCACCAGAGGTCTTTTTTTATGTGTGTTCTTGATTACTAAAAAAATAAAAATATAAAAAAAGTTCTTTGATTATTCAGTAAAGTAGTGAAATATATGTTCAGCACCTAATATTAATTAATGTGGACCTGTGCTGGCACTGTAGCACTGTCGTCCCATTGTTCATCAATTTGCTCGAGTGGGCACTAGTAATGTCTCTATTGTGAGACTTATTTTTACTGTTTTTGCCTTGTCACATACCCCATGGGTAGCTTGCCAGGCTCTCTGAGAGGGACAGAGGAATCCAACCTGGATTGGCCACGTGCAAGGCAAACACCCTACCCGCTGTGCTATGGCTCCAGTCCTATGCTAATAACATAAAAATCATTGTGCATTAATCTTACATATTATTTAGTTAAATAATATTAACATTGGCTGCATAATAAGTGATGCTATGATGGGTTCTGAGACATAGAACAAATGCATTTCCTGTATAGTTAGACAAAAATAGAATTTCATTTTTTTGACAAAATAACATCCACAAGTTTTAACTTCAAAGATACTTCAGAGTTGATTTCACACATTGAACATTATCTAGTGATTATATGTGAAAGGTACAGTGTATGTGCTTTGCATCTTTAAATATTTTTTTTTAAAGTTTCCTTTCCTCAAAGAGTTTATAATCTGCTGAAAATGCGTTGTTTGTATGAGATCAGCTGATTACTGTAATTTGAAGTTCAGTTTCTTTATCTGTGAAATGGGAATTACACTAGATAACATTTCAGTAAGATATTTTATGTTCTTAAAATATTATCATTGTCAAAATACTTTGCGTAGAAAATTATCCCTCAGTGGGTAGAAATGAATATATTATTTATAGGGATTTGACTCCAAGTAGGAAATTAGTCATGGATGGCATGCATTCAAGTACTGAACTTTAGATATGCTTTCATTTTTTTCATAATCACATATAAATTACTTTCCTCAAAACAATGCAAGTTAACTTTAAAAGCAGTTGGAGAACATTATCAACAAGCAGAAAATAAAAAGACCAAGAAGAAAATATGGAATTTGTTACTTTATATAAACATTAACATTTCTATTTTGAGATAGTCTAGTGGCTGTAGTCTAGTGGCTGGAAACCATATATGTGTATATATGTGTGTGTGTTTGTATTTATATGTATATATACATATATATGTGTACATATATATATGTGCACACACATATATGCAAGCTATGGTGTGGTGTATGTGCTTGTGTATTTAAATTATTATTTTTTTAAATTTCCCTTTCCTCAGTGCTGGAGCGATAGCACAGCAGGTAGGGCGTTTGCCTTGTATGCCACTGACCCGAGTTCGATTCCTCTGCCCGTCTTGGAGAGCCTGGCAAGCTACCGAGAGTATCCTGCCCCCAAGACAGAGCCTGGCAAGCTACCCGTGCTATATTAGATATGCCAAAAACAGTAACAACAAGTCTCACAATGGAGACGTTACTGGCGCCTGCTTGAGCAAATTGATGAGCAAGGGGATGACAGTGACAGTCCCTTTTCCTCAAAGAGTCTACAATCTGCCGCAAATTTATTTACACACATATACAAATAAATATATACATGTGTACAGAACAGTCATGTGAAGTTTGAAGATTGGGAAAACTATTTGATGTCTCAAAGATTATTACTTGAAGCGGGATAATCTTTGATCTCCAATGAAAACATACTTTTGCACTTTAACCTCTGAAGATGCAAATGCATTGCTGATGTGGTTAGTGGCACGAAAGGACTCACACTACTGTCTTCATTTCTCCCAAAGCAGTGGCCCGGGGGCCGGGGCGAGCAGGGCAGCGCAGCGCAAGGACCAGCTCTTCCTGCCGGTGGGAGATGCGCCCTTTCTCTGTTCCTTCTCTGGGCGGAGACAGGCTCGCTCTGCTGCAGGGTGCGGCGCTTCTTGGTGCACAGCGAGGCTTCACTGCTCCTCCGAGGCCGTTTTCTCAGCCCTGAGGACAGCAGAGTGCAGTGCTGGGCTGGAGCCTCGCCTGCCCTGTGGCCAGCGCCCGTGCCCAGGAATTCATCACCGCTTGCCACGCCGCCCGCCCTCTTCCACCCCGCGCGGCACTTTCCGCAAGGATGCTCGCTGTTTCCTTTCCCGGGCATTGCCTCTTAGGCAGGAAGCCCTTCCAAAGAAAGCTTGAGCTACACAGAGGACGGCATTCCTTGCCAGTTTCCAGATTTCATCCAGATTGCCGCATTCCATACGACCCTGGAGTTTCCGGTATTATTCATAAACTTTCACCCAATCTGGCAATGATTTCTCAAGAAATGTCTGAGCAGTACACATTTCTTGTTCTGGTGGCAAATGTCCCGCTGTTCTCATCAACGCTGAGCTGCGTGGTGAATCCCCAACATGTGTGTCTCATAGGCTCACTTGCCACTACATTTTTGGAATTTTACTATTATTATTATTTTTTTTTTTGGTGGCTCTTGGGAACCAACAGAACCTTGTTAAGTTTGGGATCAGAGTTTGTGTCTCTAACGTTTACTATTCTCCTTTTAGGGTTCTAGTTTCTTGTTTACTATACACATTTTTCTCTGCAGACATGCCCCCGCCCCATAGTATTTTATGACTTGAATGGTCTTAAATTTGTGAACTCTAATTTTCTCTCTAGTTCTCTCCCAAGCATTGCTATCAGGGACCTTTAGCTCATTAATTAATTGTTGACCTTTAGTTCATTTCTTAATTTCTCCACAATCAACTTCAAGTTGTAGAAAACTACATTTGGAAAGCCCCAATATGGGCCGGAGAGATCTCTTAATGGACCCAGCTCATGCTCTGCATGCAAGAGCGCATGCTCTGCATCCTTCATACCACGTGGTCGCTGAAGACCTCTAGTAAATGCAGCGCCAAGCCTGGAGTTATCCAAAAACAATGCATGGTGTGGCCTCAAAATCAAACAATGTCTAGATTCAGCTAGCTTGTGACAACTGTTATAGGTTGCATGTTCTCTGTCTTGAGTGTGGACACAAGAAATTAGCAGCATTATTTACAATAGCCAAGATCTGGAAACAACTCAAATGCCCAAGAATGGATGAGTGGAGATATGATACACACATGCAGACACACACACATACACATACACATATATGTATGTGTATAAGACATGTATACACATACATATATGTGTCTATATCTTATATACACAGCTATAAACACGGAATCATGCAATTTTCCATTACATAGATAAAAATTGTGAGCATCATACTGACTGAAATCAGTGGAAAGGAGATGGATACATGTGTCTCTTGTGTGTTGATATAAAAGGGAAGTAACACATGGCCGCAGGCAACAGAACCAGAGAGCTGATCTTGGGAATAGGGTTTGCAGGGCCATGGCAGCCTGGGGTGGTTCCTCGGGGCCTGGGAGTAAGGCAGCTGACACACTGGTAGCTACATAAACTCTTCCTGGGAGGATTGCAAATGGCTCCATTTCAGTAAAAGCGGCCAAGGGAAATAGTTACTTGCAGGATTATTTAAAATCTACTCAGCTTCTGGGCCTCACCCAGAGCTGCTCAAGCCCCCATGCCCAGCAGCAGAAGTGAGAATTTAAATGTGTGCCAAGCTCCCTGGGGATTCTGCAGCTGCTCAGACACCTCCTATTAAACACTTCTGCTGGACAGGAGAGCATCCACTTGACTCAGCCCATTGTGTTCCTAGAACATGCCCAGGAAGAGGTGACTTTCAAGGAAAGGTGTGGCCATTGTCTCCTCTGCAAACAGCCCTCTTTCCTGAAGATTAGCTCCAGGGCACTGTGAATGAAGCTTGAGTTGAGGGAAGGGCCATATTTCTCACATTGTGAGACTTAACAAGGTCAATTTTGTTTGTGGTGTCTCTTAAAACACATTTCTACTTACATTCTCCTGGCATGGATGAGTGCTTTTTTTTAAAGTACATCATACTTTTTGACACTCGAAAATAAGAAGCTATGAAAATAAGAAGGATCAACTAGTCAACTTGTCTGTCCTTAAATGGTTACAATCTGCTAAATGCTGATAAGAAGAAAATTCCCAGGGGCAGGGGCAAGACAAAATGTACATCCATCAGCCCCATATCGACGCTAGGTAGAGAAACAAATAGAAGTGAGACAATTCTGAACAATACTACAATCAGGCAGAGCTCCAATCTCCTTTCATGTTCATCCTTTTGAAAGAAACCCAAGGAGTTATAAGGACACAGAAATGGCCACACTAAGAATTACGCTGTCTTTCTTGTCTTGATCCCAAATTAAATTTTGTGTTTGGCAAAAGTTTTCTCTATGGAGACTCTCCTGTCTCCAGAAAAGAATGCTCCAGAGGAGACTGAGGCAGAACAAGGGTAAGTTAATTATTGAAATTGTGTGTTAATTAGAACACATTATGTTCAAGTAATGAAGTAGTGATTAGCAGATTTCTGCTGAACTTTTATATGCTCAGTTCAAAGGGTTTTGAAGTTATAATGTGTTATTGGAAAAGATATCCTCTGATGAATTTAAAATAAGTAATCAGAGATGCATAAATCCATAGATGTTGCAATATGGTTAATTAGTCCTTATGTGAGAACAAAATAGTTTTTCACAAATTATTGCAAAAAACATCTGTCTCAGATTTCTAATATGCTTTTCATCTTGACATGAAAGCAAGTTACATGACAAATTTTGATGTTGCTTCTGATATAAAATAGTTCAAATGAATGGCAGCAGGTAGTGGATGAGTTGTAGTAGAGTCTTATAGAATATTATAGTTTAAAATATCTATGATTAGTTACATAGCAAGGGTAGGCAGAATTAAAACTAATAACACTATTAGTATCTATTAATAATTGGGAGAGAATCACACCAAAGACACATGAAGTATTTTGTGTGGAATATATAATTTAACCTTCCTTTCCATGCACTGAAATAAACCAAAACACACATGAGAAGAAGTCTGCAGCATCATGCACCATTCAATAAATTCAACATAGTTCTCTTGATCTGCCCTGTAAGACATTTGGCAAACTGCACAGCTCTCTAAATCCTTCTCACATGACAGCCCATGTCATCTATAGATTCTTGTCTTCGGGTGGGGGAGTCAACTAACTTGCAGAACCCATGCGTGTACAAAGGGCTAGAAATAAATTTTAAGTCCATTCTAATTACTTGAGTTCACACAAATATAATTTTTATGAATGTCTTCAAGGCTACATGTCATTCTAAATAAACTTCTATCATTTATAAACTGAGAAAGATTCTACCAAGTATAATTGTACCATAAGATGTAAATATCAATGATGCTGATGCGTTGGGGTCTGGAAGTGGGTGGTATAAGGGAAAAAATGTGTCTTTTTTGATAACAATTAATTTGTATAATATACAAATCTCCTTATATGAGAAAGCAATTTAAAAAATGGAGTATTTTGTGAAAATAGAGGCAGGAAGCACATGGTCTGATAGCTCAGTGAAAAACTTTGCTTTTCCCTTCTGGAAAACAATATGGAATATATCCCAGAGAGGCAAAAAAAGTATAATAGAAATGACATCTGCACATGTATGTTCATCGCAGCACTGTTTACAATAGCCAGAATCTGGAAAAAACCCGAATGCCCCAGAACGGATGACTGGTTGAGGAAACTTTGGTACATCTATACAATGGAATACTATGCAGCTGTTAGAAAAAAGGAGGTCATGAATTTTGTACTTAAGTGGATCGGCATGAAAAGTTTCATGCTAAGTGAAATGAGTCAGAAAGAAAGAGACAGACATAGAAAGATTGCACTCATCTATGGCATATAGAATAACAGAGTGGGAGACTAACACCCAAGAATTGTAGAAATAAGTACCAGGAGGTTGACTCCACGGCTTGGAGGCTGACCTCACATTCTGGGGAAAGGGCAACTCAGAGAAGGGATCACCAACTATAATGTAGTCGAAGGCCATGTGGGGGAAGGGAGTTGCGGGCTGAATGAGGGCTAGAGACTGAGCACAGTGGCCACTCAACACCTTTATTGCAAACCTCAACAGCTAATTAGAGAGAGAGAACAGAAGGGAATGCCCTGCCACAGTGGCAGGGTGGGGTGGGGGGAGATGGGATTGGGGAGGGTGGGAGGGATGCTGGGTTTACTGGTGGTGGAGAATGGGCACTGGTGAAGGGATGGGTTCCTGAACTTTGTATGAGGGAAGCATAAGCACAAAAGTGTATAAATCTGTAACTGTACCCTCACGGTGGTTCACTAATTAAAAATAAATAAATTAAAAAAAAAACAAAAAAAATAAAAAAAAATGTCATTGATATACAAAAAAAATAAAGTAGAAATAAAAGTAAAATGGGAGTAAGAAAAAAAATACGTATTTTGTAGCTATTAGACATATACTTAACTTTGCCTAACCTGGGTTTTATCCATGGCACGTTACAGTCTCCTATTGTTCCCTGGTAACCTACAAGAAACACTATATCCTTTCCTGTATTCTCTACTCAAATTCTCCATGTGTATAATATTAGTTTGCTTTCAACATTAACTATTTTTACAGTATATTTTCTTTGTCACAATCTCAGCGGTGATACAATTTAATTATTGCATGATGTTTCATATTTTAATATAATAATTTATTTGAAGCATATTTTATGTTTCACAAACCCCATTATTTTGAATATATAATTCAGTGATGGTATGTTTACAAATTGGCAAAACTATAAATGTGAATTAGTTTTAGGGCATGGCTAAAACTTGTTGAACATAGTGAAAGCCCTTATACCAGTTTTTTTATTGTTTTGGCTTGCGCCTTTGATAATTACTTATCTACTTTTCTCTTTGTTGTTTATTTTTAAATTCACATTTTCAAGACATTTTGTATGTATGAAATCATGTAGTGTGTAATCTATTTTGCCTGACTGCTTTCACTTTATTACATAATACTGAGGTCTGTCCATGTTGTAGCAACTATTAGAACTTTATTTATTTGTATAGTTGAGTAGTAGCCCTGGTTGCTGTGGGATAAACCATATTTCATTTATCCACTCATAAGTTGATAATTTTTTGAGGTTGTTTCTACATTTAATTCAATGCTGCTTTATTTTATAAAAAAAAAACTTTGCTTTTTTCACTAAATATCCAGACAGTAAGACAATCAAAGTGCCTCAAAATTGAATTTGCACAGTGACTTCTATATCTGTTATTTTTAGTATGTATGTCCTCTTCTTGCTCATAATGTGAACAAATATTTGTGCTTATGAACTTCAAAATAATTGTTATCCTGAACTGACTTCTTAATTCACTGTATCACTGCCATCCATTGTTCATCGGTTTACTATAGCGGGTGCCAGTAACGTCTCCATTTGTCCCAGCCTTGAGATTTTTAGCAGCCTCTCCTTACTCATCTTTCTTAATGATTGGAGGCTCTTTCAGGGTCAGGGGAATGAGACCTGTTATTTTTACTGTTTTTGGCGTATCGAATATGCCACTGGGAGCTGGCCAGACTCTGCCATGCATGTAGGATAATCTTGGTAGTTTGCTGGGCCCTCTGGGAGGTATATATATATATATATATATATATATATATATATATATTTCCCTTTATGGTGATGTGCTGGTGGCCGCTTTGCAGATGCAGGGGTCTGTCCAGGAATATGTTCACTCATGTGTGAGGCTTGGTCTGAGCATGTGGAAAGCAGCGTGGAGAACGGTGGCCATTGGGTAGTGGAGTTTGGCTGCCAAGGCTGGGTCCCTTGGAGCGGGGAGGGCTCTCACCCGCCCCCCCTCTGAGGTGCCCCAAGTGAAAACAGTCTGGTGCGGAGTCCGGTGGCATGGCTATGGAGACCTCATTTTATGCTCCCTTCCGGGAGAAGCAGCCATGAGTTCTGGACAGTGGCTGATGAGGAGATTATCTGGGACCAGCAGGAGGTGGCTTATAGGTGTGACCATCAGGTCGCTGGAGACTAGGGGAGGCAGGGAGAGGATCTCTGCTCCCGGGTCCCATTGAGCCCAGAGTCCAAGATCACAAAGTTCCACATTACCTGGGTTCCCTGGGACGTCACTCACGTGTGAGGCTCGGCCTGAGCGTGTGGAAAGTGGCAGGGGTTGGGTAGTGGAGGTCGGCTGCCGGGGCTGGGTTCCTTGGGTGGGGAGAGCTCTCACCTGCCCCGTCTGGGATGCCCCGAGTGAGAACAGTCTGGTATAGAGTCCTATGGCATGGTTATCGGGGCCTCACTTTATGTTCCCTTCCGGGAGAAGCAGCTTAATTAGTCAATAAAATAAATGAGTGTCTCCAAAGTCTTGGTCAAGGCATTTGATGGTGGTAGAGTGAATGAGCTTCCTGGAAAGGCCATGGTTTCTAGAACCCTCTGTCCTGAAAGGCAGCTTAGTAATATACCTGGACTCACTTCTATTCGCAGATTTTTTTTTCAGAATCTCTGAAACTATACTGTAGCTCCCAAATGCTCCTCGTTAGGGCAAATTGAATGAAAGAACACTTAAATGCAATTTAAAAAAAGTTAATTTCTGTGATCCAGAAGAACTAGAAAAGGGATGAGACAAGCTACAATCAAATAATTTATTTGAAAAAGTAGGTGCTAAAATGGATTGACGAAGTCTTCACCAAAGTTGGAGGCATGACTGGGCATGTAATAAAAAAAGTCAGTAATACTAATATAATAGTCAACTGTTTCCAATGATGCTAAGGAACCCCCCAAAATTATTTGAAATAAGTTTACCATAATGGGAAAATTTCATTTAATAAAGTATAGGACAAGCAAACTAATATTAATTTTAAGTTGTTTGAAACTAACTGTTAGAATGGAGTTGATTCTTTACTCTCTTGATTTCACATGATGTTGGTAATCATAGGATAGGAAGAATGCTCTTAATTGTGACATTATATAAAACATATGTTTTGAACCATAGCTAAATTAAGGAAGATCTTCTACTCTTTCACAATTATGAAATTTAGATATTTTTATTAAACAGAAACACAGTTGCCACATACTTAAAAACATAGTTTCTTCTTGCTTTAATAAAACCTTGCAGGTACACATATTTTTTTTCACATAAGCAATATTACTAATCAGTGCTTAATTTAATGTTCAGAACTGATTATATTATTTATTTCTTCCTTTATACTAAGTTTAATAGCAGTAATTTCCCTTTGAAAAAGTAATGCTAGAGTGAAAATCATTGACATTGGTCTAAAGGGAGCTTTTATACAACTAAGAAGTAATTATCACTTGTAATTAGGTTGCATCTCAATTAAGGCTTATTGACAAAAGCAAAAAAGGATGAGCAGACCATTTGGCAATACAAAATTTACCTACTGCAGACATGAATCATTGAACAATTATGCATGTAATGTTTAACGATTATGTAAGTAATGTAAGGGGAGGCAGCATTTTTGACATACGGAATGAAAATATAGAAGTTGGCTATGTAAGTAAGTAAAACACAGATTTGCACTCATTAATTCAGTCAATAAACTTATATAAGGGCTGGTAGGATGCTCTTTTTCTCATGGAACTTGCATTAATTGTGTTTTCATGAAAAGAGTGTTTCAGAGATGCAGAATGCTTGCTCTGAGGAGTACAGGGCAGCTGACTGAAGACACAGCAAGAACTAACACAGAGCAAATGAGCTGGGAGAAGATTTTATTGGCCCTCTTAAAATAAAGTGATTTCATCTAGAAGCATTCAGCAGGCTGTTGGCAGCTGAAGAGATTGCACATAATTTGCTGCATTGGTTTAAGTTTGAGCAGAACAGTAGATATTCCTTGGAGTTTTGTGGGGCTTGAATTGTACAAAGGACTAACTTACAAATAACTGCTTGAGGTAGACTAAGGCAGGTATATTTCTGACATCTACAGAGAGGCAGAAAAATAATCAGCAAACTTAAATAAGGCATCAACTTTGTAAGAGGAAAATCTGAAGAGGACCTTAACAGGAGAATATGCAAGATATCTGAGAGGAAGATCGCAATCTCCATTTCCAATATCATGGAAAGTCAAAGGTCAGAAATCCCCACTCGGTTATAACAAAGGGCCGTTTCTAGAAGCACTCAGAGAAAGCATGATTCCACAGAGTGGAAAAGTGAGTCAAAGGAGTGGAGCGAGAGCAAGCAGAAGGTAAGTGATCTTCACAAGTCAACAAAAGGGACGCAGAAGTATCGCCGACCGAGGCAAAATCTCTCACAGGCCTCAATGTTCCAATGTTAGCAAGAATTGAGTAGGCATGGACTGGATGTGTAAACTTAACTGGTATTGAGAAGCACCCATATATTTTTAATTAAGGTGAAATTCACATATCAGAAAATTGACCCTTGAACAAAGCATAATGCTAGGGCACTTGTCTTACTCTGGTTCCATCTTTGTCATTCCATATGATTGACCCAGCTCTGCTAGTAGTGATTCTGAGCACAGAGACAGGAGTAAGTTCTGAGTACCACCAGGGGTGGCCCCCAAACCAATGCAGGTTCTTTTGTACCACAACCATCCTGAACCACATAAAGGTTCTCTTGTAATAAGCATCATGCATCTTAAAGCATAACAACAAAGAGCATGAAAAAGAACCCATATAATGACAGAATTTGATTCCTAAGAATAAATATGCAAAAGGAAAGAAAATGGAAAACCTGAAGTAAGTATTGGAATGACTCTATCCTTTGCTGGTTGGTGACTTTGAATGTGGCTTTCAATGTGATGTAATCTCTGAGACAGTCAATCCAATGTCATCAGGGAAGCACGGCCGTTATAGCTATGGAGAAGCTGGTTGGCATCATAGCTTCATGCCACTTACAGTAGAGTGCTCACATCTCCGAGCTTGCTATGCTCACAGATATAAATATTTTAGAGATTTTGTTGGTTGGTTGATTTTCTCCCTCTAACAGAACAAGTAGCTATTGAAGGAAGCTGTTGAAAAAAATCAGTGTTTCAAAACCAATACAAGTTCTTCATACATTGATTCTCTTAGACCTATATTCAAAGAACTTATTTTGGGGAATTTTATTTGATTAAATAAGGATTCTGGAAGCAATGTGGACATTTGGGGAAAATTGAGTGACACGTTAGGAGAGATACGTACATGCAAACGTAGGGTGTGTGTATTGGTAGGAGTGCAAAGAGAGAGAAACATAAGGAAAGCTGGGCAGGACAAAGCTCGGGGAAGGGGACAGTCAGTCAAGGGGACACAGATGTGGAATCCACACTCACTGCCTTGAATAGAACCAAGGGAATGTTTACACTGCTTGCTGTTATTAAAGCACAGTGACCTAAATTGACTCCAATAGATTCCTTTCTGCTGCAAACATGAGGTCACAGATACAATAAAACTCTGAAAACAATAGCAGTTCAAACACAAAGAAATGAAAGGGAAGCTGCAGGGAGCACAGGTACAATGATGCAAGTGTGTGTGTGAGGGGGTGGGGGATGGGGGGGTTAACCAGTAGCCTTCCAGTTCACCTTGACTTCACCTTGACTCCAGTCCTCAGGCTGGAAATGCCAAGTCCTCCTCTTCTGACTGGCACAGAAGCGAGAGTGCCTCAGTCTCAGGCTGAGGACATGGTTTAACTGGACTTTGTAACCCTGCACCAAAGGCTGCCTGGAAGCCCTTTCCTAGATTCGTCAGCCAGAGGCATGGACTAGAAAACTGCTGCCTGGAGGGGCTGGAGCAATAGCACAGCGGGTAGGGTGTTTGCCTTGCATGCGGCCAACCTGGGTTTGATTCTCAGCATCCCATATGGTCCCCTGAGCACCGCCAGGAGTAATTCCTGAGTGCATGAGCCAGGAGTAACCCCTGTGCATTGCTGGGTGTGACCCAAAAAACTAAAAACTAAAAAATAAAAAAAAAAAAAAAAGAAAACTGCTGCCTGGAAACAGTGATGTGAGCACAAAAGGACCAGCCTAGAAACCTGGGAATCCAGGCGTGAAAGCAGCCGCCATGAAAAATCCAAATCCAAAACTGGCGTGAACGTCATCTGCAACTCACTTTCCAAGTCACGGTGCCTATCTATCAATTTCCCTTGGTCATGTTGTCAGACAGGCGAAGATCAATATTCTACTTCAGTTTTTATCCCCCAAATATAAAGCACCAATGTGAAAACGTGTGCACCCCAAGTGACACGCACTTTGGGGTGCAATTCAGCCACGGAATTACAAACCGTCATTTGCTACAACCAGGAGGGAGCTGAAGCGCCTTATACAGAGTGGATTAGCGTTAGAGCTTGAACATCCCTTTTGGAGAGCACAGTTCAGTACGAAATCTTTGTGTATTGATTCTTGTATATCTTGTTTTTTCCTGCATGATATGACTTGATTCTGTTTGGCTGAACTTTTTTAAATTTAGAAAGTGTACGAGGATAATATAACATATTTAAGTTTGCAACATACATACACTATATATTATATAAGCACATAGTGCATATATAGCATATAATGTACATATTATATAATTATTTTTGGCCTTGGGTCACACCCGGAGGTAATCAAGGGTGCTCCAGGCTCTGCACACAGGAGTCTTTGCTGGTGAGCCCATGGGATCGTATGGATTGCCGGACATTGAATCTGGGGTGGAACCATGCAAGGCAAGCACCTGACCTGCTGTGCTGTTGCCCTGCTTCCTAATTTTGACAAAATAGGAAAGAACTGATGAGAAATCAATATTCGTCATGAGAAAATGACGAATTTTTTCAAAAAAAATTTGATACAGGAAAACAATTAACGAAGATAATATAGTTTAGACTCTAGGCTCAAGGGAACCCGGGACCAGAGATCCTCTGCCTGCTTCCTCCTTGCGGTCACACCCCGATGGCTCATATCTGGCCGGGCTCCGATAATCTCCTCATTAGCCACCCCCCAGAACTCACGGATGCTTCTCCAGGAAGGGAGCATAAAATGAGGCCCCCCATAACCACGCCACCGGACTCTGCACCATGGGTGCCCCAGAGAGGGGCAGGTGAGAGCCCTCCCACCCCAAGGGACCCAGCCCCAAGAGCCGACCTCCACTACCCCACTGCTGCCATGCTCCAGGCTGCTTTCCACACGCTCAGGCCGAGCCTCACGCGTGAGTGAACATATTCCTGGACCGACATGTCATCATAAATGGGAAAAATATATATATATATACATATATATTTTTATGTATATATCTATATATACAAAAATATATATATACACATATATATGTATATATAATCGGGATACTCTCTGTAGCTTGCTAGGCAAGCTACAGAGAGTATCCCGAGTATCCCACCTGCATGGAAGAGACTGGCAAGCTCCCTGTGGCGTATTCTATATGCCAAATACAGTAGCAATAACAGGCCTCATTGCCCTGCCCTGACCCTGAAAAGGGCCTCCAATCATTGGGAAAAATGAGTAAAGAGAAGCTGCTAAAATCTCAAGGCTGAGAAGAATGGAGACTTTACTGGCTCCCGCTTGAGTAAATCGATGACCAATGGGATGACAATGATACAGTGATACAGTGATAATATAGTTTCCATACAGATTAAGTTTGTAAGGCAATTGAAAGAAATAAAGAATGTGAAGTGAGTGAAGATATATATTATGTCTGTGAATGACAAAATTCAACATTATAAAAATTCCAATTCTAACCAAAATATCTCTTCATCAATTGCATTTCATAAAATTAAATGTCTTTCTGAAACGTATATGTGTTTTCTTAAGTCAATATTAGCCCAAATATTGATGAAGACCAGTGAAGTGGGATTGTCAATGATGTAATGTGTGAACGTTTTATAATGATGCAATGGTATGGACATCAGTCACTGTCACTGTCATCCCGTTGCTCATCGATTTGTTCGAGCGGGCACCAGTAACGTCTCTCATTGAGAGACTTATTGTTACTGTTTTTGGCATATCCAATATGCACGGGTAGCTTGCCAGGCTCTGCCGCACGGGTTCGATACTCTCGGTAGCTTGCCGGGCTCTCCGAGAGGGGCTGAGAAATCAAACTCAGGTCGGCCGCGTGAAAGGCGAACGCCCAACCGCTGTGCTATCGCTCCAGCCCATGGACACCAGTAATATACCAAATAATGTTTATGGATACTCGGCTGGCTAACTTATGCAAATAAGGACAGGAATATTACAAATATATAACATATATTTTTATATTATATATATACAAAATAAACTTTTGTGGATCAAAGATGAGAAATATAAATAGAATGATGCTCAAGAAACTTCAACTTTGCTTATTATAGTGAGTTAGCCAATATTCAAATCAAACATGGCAAGTTATCTACTTAGTTTAACCGGAGTAATGACTATTTCTATTATATTTTTTCTTTCTCCACCTATTCTCAGACTTCTTCCCCTGATCACTCCTTTGGAAAGGAAATAATGAACAACTTTAAATATAGTTAAATTATTTTATTATTTTTCACCACCAGTATGAAACAAATCACATCCAGAAAATAATGCCTTCACCTAACTAAAGAGAACTGCAAGAGAGTCAGGGAGAAGAACAACTTATAATTAAAAGAAACTGTTGACATTACTCTATTTCACTCCTCTAATCCCTTGTGTTTGCTTGGTGTTGTAAACACAGTCTATTAATAGAATTTATAAGGAGAAAATAACTTTTAGAACCGAAACGATGGAGTCAACGAACTGATATACTAGACACTTATTTTTTTGTTTAGTTTTATTTTCTTTTATGGTTTGAGGCAACAAAAAATGATGGCCCGGATTGACTCCTGACTCTGTGCTCAGGTATCACCCCTATCAGTTCTCAGGGCACCTATGTGGGTCATTCCTGAGCACAGGTTCAAGAATTGAACCTTAATTAGGGGGAGCCCAAATCCATAAAGTGAAGTCAAGAACAAAGACTAAGGTACAATCCTATATATGCTACCCTTGAAAACGAGCAGCTGTTAGTGTCTTATTCATTTAATTCCTGTATTTTAAGCAAAATGTAAAATACTACATATGTAGCTATCATTCCATTTATTTGCTACCATTTTTTTTTCCTTCCAACCACGATGGCAATCATTTTTGCTAGCAAAAGAATTATAGAGATTGACAATGTGAGCGCTACACACTTAATGCATGGTCTGGTTGCTCGTGCGTGAGTTCTGAGAGATGCCGGTGCTTAGTCAGTCCCAGCCCCACTGCAAGGACAGATGGGTTGTGGCCACTCTAATCTTAAATTGGAGAGCAGCAATTTCGCACATATTTGAAGGTGACCCTTTGATTTGTGTTTTCTGCACTCCTGGAAATCCAGGGCAAAAGGTGGCGTGTAGGCCAGGCACTTTGGTGGTGTGGAAATGGCCCAGCAGGGATGGGAACAGCCTCCAATGCCAGCGTGTGTCCCTAGGAAGAATATCAACGTTTTCCATGACCCACTGTAGTACTGTAGCACTGTCATCTCGCTGTTCATCGGCTTGCTCGAGCAGGCACCAGTAACATCTCCATTGTGAGACTTGTTATTACTGTTTTTGGCATATTGAATATGCCACAGGTAGCTTGCCAGGCTCTGCAGTGCGGGCGGGATACTCTCGGTAGCTTGCTGGGCTCTCTGAGAGGGACAGAGGAATCGAACCTGGGTCAGCCGTGTGTAAGGCAAATGCCTTCCCTACCTGCTGTGCTATAGCTCCAGTCCTTCCATGACCCAGAGGGGAATAATTGTGTAGGGCTCATTGTCTTCCTTTTTTCTGTCTTATGCAGACATCAATAGGAGAAAATAGCAGCAAAGATCCTTCCGAAAGGAAAAAAAAAACAAAAGAATAAGAAATACTAGATCCCTAAGATCTTAGAAACAAATCACATCCAGAAAACAATGCCTCCTCCTAACGAAGGGGAGACGAGGTGTGATAAAGGGCCACGCGTAACTCATTTCTTCATGAACTGTTTAGAACCTACAGTTATTGTAATGAAGAACAGAGATAGAGGTTTAAGTTTAAAAAAGTAAAAAGTTTAAAAAGGTAAAAGAAAGTAAGTTTTATTTCTGGCATTTCTAGAGAAAAACCTTTCATTCCACATTTAGATAAGTTCAGAGCTCCAAAATATCATGGCACAAAACATACTAATTAGAACAGGGTGGTACTTTACAAGGATTCATTACTGTGGGTCATTTTATTGCAGTGAGCACTGAGAAGACCCAAAAGCTATTCATATTTATTCATGAAAAGGGAAGCAAACAATGATATATTCCATAAGTCATGCTTATTCGGTGTTTAAGTTGAAAATTAAATTTTCATCAGAAGCATTTTTGCTATATAGGACAATGCAATGACTGTGTGAATCTGCAGAGCTTTGAAAAGGAGAAAAATAATACTGATAATTGGTAGAGCATAATCTGAACAAGAGTGTGAAGCAATACTAAATAATTTCCGTGACCTACATTTGTGTATGTGTGTCTTTGCATGTGTGTCTGCGTGCATATACACAGAATCTCTTATGTTCAAATCCTAATGCCCCAGAACCTCAAAATATGTCTGAAATCTGGTGCAGATACTTTAAAAGAATATTAAATTTCTATGAGATTACTGGGTCTCTAATCCAGTGTGACTGGTCTCCTTAACAGGAAGATAATTTGGCCCTGAACTGAGACAGAGACATGGAGACAGGGAGTGGCCAGCCGCAAGCCAGGAGAGAAGCACAGAAGGAAACGGATCTGCTGACACCCCACTTGCACCTTCCTCTCAACCTTATCCGCAGCTTACTCACACCTTCCTCTCCCACCTCCAGCCCTACTCTTCTGGTGCCAGCAGCCCTGCCCACGCTCCTTTCTTAGGGCAACACTTGTAAACTGACAGAGTATGACAAATCATTAAGAGCGTCACTTACACAATCAACTATAGGAAGCAGCATCTAAGACCAAGAAGCGAATCCTAGAAAACACAAGGAGAAGACAAACAGCAGGTGTCGCCTTACCGCCCTACTGATGCAGTGTCAATTCATAAAGGGATCCAGACTTGAGAGTCCCGGGAATGGCACTTTCCAGAAGTTTGCATGCTACCAATTTGCTTTCTCAGAAGTCCTGCCAGTACGGACAGGCAGAAAGCCACAGAGGGTTTGTTTTTTTTTAAATAGAAAGGTGAAAACCAGCACCTCTGGTCAGCTATGGGTCCTCATGGGGTCAACACAGCTTTTGCGGCTATTAATAGGACAATTCCTCCCTCACTGCCTTCAGGGGATGAAGCACCCCGGCTGCCTGTTGGGAACGTGTCACAGCATCCTGACATTCCCTGAGCTCGGGTCATTGGAGAGTCACTTGCTATGATGTGATGGGTCATTGTGTGGCTGGGAGCACTCAGCACTTTCAGTTGAGAAATGAACGAGGATCACTTCTCTCTTCACCCTGAGCCATTTCAACTTCTGGAAGGTTCCATGGCACAACTTTCAGAGGAGTGAGGTCTGCAGGAAAGAGCTGGCAAGTCCCTTTGATTCTTGGACTAGTTTCCCAGAGAAGGCCCAAGGAACCATGCATAACGGTAAATATAATTTATATTTCTCTTAAAGTTCTAGTTTTGGGGCAGGAGGGATAGTACCGTGCACCAGGCAATTGTCTTGCAAGCACTCAAATTCCACCTTCAGCACCATAGGGTCTCCCAAGGACCTCCCTGAGCATTTAGTCAGGAGTAAGCCCTGGGCATCACCAGGGGTAGACCCCACACACCACTAACATTACTTCTAGCAAGAGTGATACAACATTGTTTCTTCCAAAGAGGTCTTTGACTTCTCATCTAAGTAATAGAAATAGCCTCATTTAAAATAATCCAGCCAAGGGAACAGAACAATTGTACTCTAGTGGGAAGGGCTGCATGGACCAAGTCAGGAGGAGAAGAGAAAATGGGGTACAGAGCGTAGGTGAGGGTGACCTTGGCTCATAGTCCGAGAAACGGGCAGAGGAAACGGTGTCTGGGACGAGGAGCTGGACGAGGAGCGTTCTCTGCTGTTGGCTTCCCCCTTCTTAGTGAAACAGGAAGTGACGTCATCAGACGAGAGTCAGAAGGAGATTTGGGGGATTTAGGGAGAGGAGGAGGGAGGCAATGGTGAACTTGGGAACTAGGGGAGTTTCCAGATGGAGGAAATTTATATTTCTTGTCAGAGAAAATTATCTAAGAAGGCCGTAGAGATTGGTAAAGCGAGATGAATGGATAGGACTGCATTCCTACCTAATTGAGTCCAGATAGGAAGGCAGCCCTTTCTCTGCACACTTCATGAAGGGAAAGATTTGGATTAAACAAAACTTGTGTGATTTTTCTCACAATATGGTCTTTCATTATATGCATATTAATGAAGGGCCAAGAATAAATAAGACACACTGTGTAAATAACAATGTATTGCTATTTGTCATTTTTACCCAGGTTTCAATGCTGGATAAAATGGCAAATGACAACAGTAGGAAACCTAACCTGCATAGTATTTATTTTTTGTATGTGTATCTAGGTACATGAACACATAAGTTTAAGTCACTACCCAGTTTTGAAATGTCAAACATAGAAATGTTTCTGACAAATTTGTTGTAACATGGCAGGACTGAAAGTCAATTTTAACATGAAATTTTATTGAGAGCCAAAGACAAAAGAGACAATAGACTCATTTTGTACAATGTTAAAAATTACTTTTGGAAATTTTAAAAACCAACTAATGGAGGGGCCAAAGCATAGTATAGGGGGTAGAGTGTTTGACCTGGACATGGGTGACCCGGCATCCCATATGGTCCCCCAAGCACTGCCAGGAGTGATTCCTGAGTGCAGAGCCAGGAGTAACCCCTGAGTATCGCTGGGTATGACCCAAAAATTAAAAAAAAAAATAGAAAAATGGAATGATTCAACTCATACCTAAAGGTTATGCCAAATTTGACATAGTTTTAGTGTCTTCATCAAAAACATTGTCATTTTCTACTTTTCGAACTTTACATCTATTTCTGGAAGCCAGGTTATAAAATCTAAGTATTCAAAGGTTAAACAGAGAAGTCTAAAACCAGTGATATAAATAAAGAAATGGATATATAGATAGTCTTTAAAGAAATATGAGAAATGATAACTTTGTCAACCCTTCAAAACTGGCTTATAATTGTAATAATTTAAAAATCATAAAAAAATTATCTTTTAAGTTGGATAAAAGTATAAAGGGATCAGAGTGACAAAAATCTTGGCCTTCAGGAAAGTGGTGGCGACTGCCATAAAGAGAAAGTAAGTATCACTTTATTTTTATTTATTTATTTTTTTTTGCTTTTTGGGTCACACCCGGCGATGCACAAGTGTTATTTCTGGCTCTGCACTCAGGAATTACCCCTGGCAGTGCTCAGGGGACCATATGGGATGCTGGGAATCAAACCTGGGTCGGCCACGTGCAAGGCAAATGCCCTGCCCACTGTGCTATCGCTCCAGCCCCAGTAAGTATCACTTTAAATTCTAACTGATCTTTGTTGTACATATATACAGCTGATGACACACTTTATTTGATTTTTTCTCATATTCTGTCAAATCAGAGCTTAGTAAGTTTGGAGCATTCTAAATCTATGCACACACAAATGATGTACAGTGTTGTGTATGCTGTTAGCATTTGTTATATAGTTCCATGTTAACCCTATTGTTTTTTTCTTTGTGGGTGCAAATTATAGTTTTGCCCTGCCATGCTTAGACCATTAAGCTTTACTCCGTGTCAGAGGTTTTATCTTGAACTATTCAGAGGGAAATCTCTAAAGATAAACTAAGTTTTTTTTTTTTTCTTTTCCCTTGCTTTAGAAATTGGGTCATCTTGACATTTAGTAGTCTGCTTAAATTATACTTCCAGGAACATGTAATGTTATATCTTAATGTGCAAAATAAATTTGCACCGCCTTGTGAGTTCCAATTCAAGAGGAAAGATCACGCTGCACTGATTGGGTGAGTCTGAGAGAGACATCTGCTGGCTGGATTGGAGGAGTTACTGAGGAAAAACAGCAGGATTGGTATATTGATTGTTTGCAATGTAGTGTCTGCAGGAAATAAAAAAGGGGACAAAACATTCTTCCATCACCCTCAGGATTAAGCTCATTCCTTCTGTATTGATGGTTTATTACAGCTAAAAGTTTCTAAAATACAGATAGGTACACCACAGAACAATAGCTGTGGTGTTCAATGAGAAATCCTGCTTTCTAAAATTATATGATTCTTTGATAAATTCATACATAATAAGATAATATAGTGATGGTAAAATATGTGATTGCAAAAAATACTAAATGTAGTATTTAGTTGAACAAATTTATTACAAGCCAAAAAGTGAAAAAAAATTGCAAATAATAGAACTTTCAGGAAAATGTTGTCTTTAGATACCAAAATTATGTTATATTATCATGCATACAGTACTATAGTATATATATTATGTTGTGGTAAATATACTATAAATACTAATAAAAGGAAGAAAATTTTTCTGATGATTTGCATTTAAATTTGACACACACATACGTGTGTATAAATATACATATATATCTTCATTGGAATAACACTAAATGCTAATACTTGTTTTTGTAGGATTTTTGCTGCTGCCCAATTCTGAGGTAGTTATAGTTAAATAAATTTTTCCTCTGTGCCTTTACTGCTTTGTACATTGCTAAGAAAAATCCTTATAGAAAGAAAACTCCATATCAAAAAAGCAAAAAAAAAAAAAGAGTGAAAGTAATTGAATAAAAAAAGAATGTCTGACACACTAGATTGAAAATCTGAGAAAGATTTGAGCCACTTGAAAAGTCTTTCTCTTCTTATATGAGTTCTATAAAAATAGCCAGTGATTATATTTTTAGAAGTGGTTTATTCCTTTGACCAGCTGCGTAAAAGATAAAAGACTGACTCAATCTCTTCCAACAAATTTCTTTGGTTCAAACTTGTGGCTTATCTGACCATTCCATCAAACTCTTTCTCCTTCAGCTCAATTGCTTCATTGCTCTTTCTCTTCCTTTCTGCTACCTCCCTGACCTTTATTTTGTTTTAGAGATCGTTTTTGTGGGGAGAGTTAGAGAGTAGAAAGGCATTTTCCTAAGACATTTGCTTCTTTTTTCCATTAATAGCATTTCTTATTCTATCCCTTAGAGCATTTCATAAATATAATCTTTCTTACATTAATAACTCATGTCATACTGGAGATCTTAAATCAGAAACATCTGCTTTCTTTTTGGTTTTGCAACCAATCCTTACTGATAACGTGGATGAATTCCTTCCATCTCGCTATAGTTATTTGCATGCCAAAATATTTTGTTACTCACAAATATTTCTGTGGGAGTAAAATGTACTCTCAAGCTATTAATTGATGTTCTAAATATAAGAAGTACACTTCCAGGGGCTGGAGAGACACTCCAGTGGAAAAGGCACTTCCCTTCCTTGCAGCTGACCCGGGTTCTATCTGGCACCTCAGATGGTCCCCCAACCTGTCAGGAGTGGCCAGGAGTAGATTCTGGCCACTGCTGGGTGTGACCAAAAACAAAACAAAAAATGTACACTTCTGAATTTGCATTTGGTCCTTTCCAATGGTTTTTATTTATAAGCTAACATAGTTACAAATTATCAAATGTGTGACAGCACTAAAACTCATGAAGACAATGAAGTGGACAAAATGTATCTAAGACCTTTTCCCAAGCAACTACATTGTTACCTCGTGAATGGTGAGGACCGGCTGAAGCCACCAGCACCATACGTGGTTGTGCCGGCTACAGGGCACATGATGTGCCATGAGCTGAACTCAGAGCCTGTGGGCTCCACATGCTGTGCACATGATGAATCACTTACTTGAACTCCCCTCCCCCCACCCCTACCTCCAATATCTTTGTTTCCGAGATTATGGTTCTAGGTTTAACTGGAGAAAATTTTTTTCAAAGGAAAATAAAATTTTTTGTAGTACTATATCTGCACAATTTTTAAAATTTATCTTAAACTTCAGAATTTTTTTTGAATGAATGCTTTTAAAAAAAATGTTCTTTTTAGGGCCACACCTGGTGGTGCTCCTGGCAATCTCCTGGCACTGTGCTCAGTGATCACTCCTGGCAGAGCTTCGGGGGCTGTATGGGATGTAGGGAACACAACCGGGTTGGTGTGTGCAAGGCAAGTGCACTACCTGCTCTGCTATCGCTCTGGCCCTAGAACAAATTCTTTGGATGCATGTGCTTTGTTTAAAATTTGCATACTAGTTACTTCACAGATTTGGCACTTTCCTTGAGTCCTTTCCTCCCTCCCTCTGGCTCCTTCTCCTGTGGAAAACCAGACTTCACAGGGAAAATAAACGCTTGCTCGTATGCCTTAACTTATTAACCCAACCATTTAGCAAGCACATACTGCTCTCTCCTCGTTAGAATCGACACTCTCTAAAAAATGTTGTTCTGTGCTCTTATTAGGGGTGAACGATGAGACGGATTTGTCAGCCCACTGAGACCTGGATCCTTAGAACTGAATTTATTTGTCCCCTGCCCCCTCAAAATTGATCATAGATACAATGTCCCATCACAGCTGTTTAAATTATTATTTCAGGTTTATTTTGTCATAAATGTATATGCTTAATCTCTTTTACCTGTAGAACTTTTACATTTTTTCAAGTTTTAACTTTTAAAACTTATTAAGGTGTAAAATTTAACTGGAGAATAAAATGTGGTGTAAAATACTGTAGGTGGATTATTTTATTTAAATAGGTCAACTCCTTAGGAGGGTTCCATGCTTAAGGACAGTAAGTGTATGCAAATACATTCTGAACAGCTGAAGTTTACAAAGGTTATCTAATTAGTTCAAGGTCAAACATCAAGTTAGGATATGAACAGGAAAATCTGTGTGAGATGTATATATAATTAATCTTGGAAGACGAATAAACTTGAAGTCTCACAATATTTCAGAAATATAAATGCACTGTTCGCTGTATCTACTAAAAATTCAATGATAATCAACATCTCCGAAGTAATGACTTATGAAAGCACTTTTGGTTAATGAGGACACATTGTTGAGAAATGGATCAATGAGATATATTACTTTTTATCCCCTCCAACTTCACACTAAGCCCCTCTCTTCAGACTTTGAAACAGCTCTCTGGGCCCTACATGAGGCTTTTGTTCCTTTGTTTTTCAAATGATAATATCCTTTTTGTGAAGAACAAAAATTTTTCACAAACATGTGTCTCTGTCCCATTTGACCTTTTACTATGATTGTAAGATATATTTACAGTTTATTTATTTTTATTTTTATTTTTTTGCACACCCAGCGATGCTCAGGGGTTACTCCTGGCTTTGCACTCAGGAATTACTCCTGACGGTGCTTGGGGGACCATATGGGATGCCGGGGATCGAACCCGGGTCGGCCGCGTGCAAGGCAAACGCCCTACCCGCTATGCTATCGCTCTGGCCCCTATATTTACATTTTAATTAAAGTTTTAGTTCTGAGTTATCCTAAATTCACATGTAATCCTAAGAAATAACTGAAGGAAACTTTGTCTCCCCCCTTATCCAATTCTCTCCAAGGATACTATTTTGCATAAGTACTTAATAGTTAGAATTTTGCATAGTAGTAAAATACCATAACCAATAAGTTAGCATATGTAAATTCACCAACATAATTGAGTTTCCATTACTTTTATATGCACTCATTTGTGTGTGTGTTTCTATAAGATTTTATTACAAGTTAATCTAGGTACTACCACTATAGCCATACTGAATCTTATTACCATAATCCCTTGTTATACCTTTTGAGAATTACAGTGACTACCTTCTGGATTCATTATTCCTAGAAAGCACTCACTCTCATCCACATCTCCATATTGTCACTTCAAGTGTATTTTTAAAATAGAATGTGTAAGTTTTTTTTAACCTTAATTAATACACTTCAAAATTATTACGATTCCATTATGCTTACAGAAAAATAAAAATGCTTAAGGGTTCTAATGTCACAAACCTCGTTAATCCTGCCATTAAAATATTACACTAATATATATGAATAATATTTAATAAATAGCATTTGTACTTTGTTCTAAATTATATGCTTTAGTCATATTTCCAGGCTGGAGCAATAGCACAGTGGGTAGGGCTTTTGCCTTGCAGGCAGCAGACTTGGGTTCCAATTCCCCGCCCCTCACAGAGAGCCTGGCAGGCTACCCGTGGCGTATTCGATAGGCCAAAAACAGTAACAACAAGTCTCACATGGAGACATTACTGGTGCCCGATTGAGCAAAATTGCTGAACAGGATGACAGTGCTACAGTGCAGTGCTAGTCATATTTCCTTCATGTTTACCTAATGCTGCTTTTACTGTACAGAATCCTATTCAGATGTTTAATTAGTTCTCTTTGCCTGAGGTTCCCTTGAACAAGAGGCCCTCTCTTCTGCCCCATTTACTCAACTACTTTCTTATTTATAGACTTGTGGATACTTATTTCATACTTTGGAACAGTATTGTGATTATACATGGACTGGATATTCAATTGAGTAGAAAAAATAATAAGATGTAGCTTAGACTTTGGATTTCAATACTACTTAATATTGTTACTTAAGGAGCTGGAGTGATAGTGCAGCGGGTAGGGTATTTGCCTTGCATGTGGCTGACCCGGGTTCGATTCCCAGCATCCCATATGGTCCCCTGAGAACCGCCAGGAGTAATTCCTGAGTGCAGAGCCAGGAGTGACCCCTGTGCATCGCTGGGTGTGACCCCCCCCCCAAAAAAAAAATATATATATATGTATTTTCTTAAATTGTTTTGGCTTTGGCCATCGGAATCTCCCTTATGCAACTTTTATGTCCCTTCTAAAGTACTCCTCACCTCCTCTGCCTTCCATCATTCTTACTGCCATAGTCGTCTTCCTCCCTCTGGCCACACAGTCTGATCCAAACATAGTCTTTCCGTCAGTCCTAGAGTAGGCCACTTCTCCTAGGAGCTCTTGATCTGCCTGTTGGAAAGTGGCATTAGAAACTAACATTTGCGTACTGTGCTCAGTATTTATTACTTAACAGCTGGTCCTGTTTTATTGTGAGGAGTATTTCATAGACCAGCTATATCGGAGTTTGTCGAAAGACATCTGGACTGTTTCCAGCTTTAGACTGTTTATAAAGGGAACATTCAAATTCTCTGTATTAAATCTCAAGCGAGTAATTTCTGGGCCATGTGGTTACTGTGTGAGCAGTTGGCAAGACACTGGCAAAGTGCTTTCCAGAGTGGCCGTACATTTCACATCTCCTCTCACCAACTGATATCTGAGTGATCCAATTCCTCTGTGTTCTTGCTAGCTATTGGTATTACATTCAAGCCATTGAGATAGGTACAGAGAGGTATTTTACTTTGGTTTATGATAACATTATCTACTGCTGATAAGTGAGAATGTCGGATGGAAGGATGGCAGGGAGCACGGTGTGGGGAAAGAGTTCCCATTGGCTGTGAGTATATCCTGACTTCAGGACGAGAGAATGGGGCTGGAGCGCACAGCACAGACTCAGTAAGGAGTCAGGATCTCTCCATTCATTTCAGTTAAAAGAGTTTTGTCCTTTAGATGCTCGGCTTGATCCTCCAGGTCTAAAGAGGTGACCTCCTGGTACACTGTAGGAGCACTTGTTTGTTTTCCTCATGGTACTAACAATGCTTTGTAAACACTTTGAAGGTGTTTTGTTGATCTGTGAGGCTCTTCTTCACTACACTCAAGCTTTGTGCAACTACAGTGTCCAATAACTAGCCCAGGAACTGGAAATAGAGCGCTCAATCAATGATGTTCAACTAACATAAAGCTCTATTCTTCATTAATTAAGGCATTTTCCTCAACCAAGCTATTTTATCTTCTTAGAGGTCTATATGCTTATTGATATAGCATGAAATTGACTCAAATTGGTCCTTAGATATCCAGATTTAGGGAGACTGGTGGGATAAGACACAATGATGTAAAGAAATGAATTTGACATTCAAACTTATACTATTAGAATAAAAAATGCCATTTGAGTTTATCATGAAGCATACTACTGCTATACAGTTCTAGAAGAAAGAGTAACCCATCCCCTCCTTTTTTTTTTCCAAAATGATTTGTTCCCTTTACAAAGTCATGACATCTGCCACAAATCTTTGATCTGGTTGTTCTGGTTTTCTATGAGTCTTATGTCACTAAGTATCTTGTAGGAAGAATCTTGCAGTCCCTGCTAGTTTTATTATATACATCTGGAGATGAAAACAATATTAGAGTCATACAACAGAACTACCTCTTACCCAACCAACATCGGATTTGTCGAGTCTGCCAGTATGAAAAATCTTGTCAAAACAGCGATTTTGAATTTTATTATTGATCTATAGTTATAAAATATTTTAGAATCACTTAAATACTTCAGTCAATACAAATTAATTTCAGCATATTCATTGAAAAGTTTCATGACACACATTTATTGGCAAATTTATGACAAGTGGAATAAAAATTAAATTATGTACTATGGTGCAGGGTAGGCAAGACATAAAATCTGATGTGCTTGACATGTCCCCAATAAAAGAATGTAATATTCATATTTAGTATAAAATATTAATCAATAAATGACACCTACTTATTCTTGATAGGAAAGTAAATTAAAATAGTAAAAGCTATGGATGATAATAAGAACATTTTCAAATTAAATGTAGAAATATTCAAACATTCAAACAACTAATAATATGTTTGAGCAATTAAAAAAGTTTCTTCTATGTCTTAGCATATTTTAATAAAAATTGATAAAGTATATGATTCAGGAATAGAAGTGACCCAAAGGAAAACCAAAAATCTATTAGATTGTATGAGCAACAGAATAATTCAGGACATTCATTTTCTATTTAAATAAATATAAACTTTAAAAAAATAAAATTTTTTTCTTAATAATTTGGTCTTAAGACAATTAGATAATTCTTTTGTTCCTCATACTCCATTTTCTGCTTCTTATTTTAACTCCATAGAATGTTGTTCATCTATGCCCCTTGCTACTAGCCTATACACTTATTTTGTATTTGTCCACTTTGATATAAGTAGAAGTAACATACAAAGAGTATATTAAAGAAGTTTGCCCTTGATTTCATTTTACCGATAATAGAAAAATGTGGCCCATAGCTCACTAGGAAAATATGAAAGTAAAATAAAATAATACTTGGAAGAATTCAGGTGTTCATAGAATTTTTTAAATTTTTATCAATGTATTCCTAACTTCCACATGGCAGTGCCTGGCAAGCTACCCATGACATATTTAATATGTCAAAAACAGTAACAATAACATGCTCTTTGTGTTCCTGGAGTGAGCAGATGTCATTGGGCTACAATAGCACTCGGGAGGGACAAAGGAAGACGTTACTGGAGCCCGCTGGAGCAAATCGGTGTACAATGGGATGACAATGATCCAGTGATGTGATTCCTAACTGATGCTTTTTGTTCTTAGGAAATATTGTTGAATAAACATTTAAGCTTACTATTTCAAGGAAAATGTAAATGGAATGGAGTCAAGTTTTCCATGAATTACAATGTTGTTATTCTGAACATCACAATAGCCAAAAGCAAACAAAAGACATCATGATAATTTACCTAATTTGGGGTGCATGTGCCAAAAAGGACATGCAGGTTTTTAACTACTCTTATTTGTGAGTCCTATTTCATAAATTTAATCCCTACATCACAAGCTATTTCTATGCCTATGTCTGTTCTACCAGAATGATTTGAGGTGGAACTTCAAAGCTTAATGTGGTGAAGTAAATTCCACAAGAGTCATAAAAAATCCCAAGTGAAGAAGCAGGGTGGGTGAAGAGAGCCACTGTCAAGTTCAGGTGCTATCCACCTGTGAACCCCCTGGCAAGTCACCGACTTCAAGCAAATCAGGCAAATCTTATCTGCCTCAAGGACCAAGGTTTCAAATTCCTAAAGGGTCTGAGATAAAAATTAATAGAGTAAGATTGTGTTCATCAGTTATTTTTAAGTTATTTCTAGCAGCTCAGACTTCAACTTTTCTGAAGAAGAATCTCAGGAGCACATTGTTCATTATAATATCCGTTTGTTGGGTTTTTTTTTTAAGGGCTGAAATAATTTGCTGCATAAATATTGGTCCTCTTAGAGAACTGAGTTTTGAAAAGCTGGAAGATGCATGCCCCTGATTTGTGTATCATCCTGGTTTTACATTTTAGTTTTATTGGAGAAACTAGGAGCAAGAACCAGAGACTGGGGAAAGAGAACGATATTAGAATTCTGTGAGAATCACCTGGATTATCATTACCAAACACCCGAGAACTTGCCCATGATGGATTCTTTCTGTTGAAGATCTTAACTCAACAAGATTTGGGGCAGTTTGGCCAAGTGGGTTCAGTGATCCCGCTGCTCATCGATTTGTTTGAGCGGGCACCAGTAACGTCTCTCATTGAGAGACTTATTTTACTGTTTTTGGCATATCCAATACGCACAGGTAGCTTGCCAGGCTCTGCCTCGCAGGCTCGATACTCTCGGTAGCTTGCCGGGCACTCTGAGAGGGGCGGAGGAATCTAACTCGGGTCGGCCGAGTGAAAGGCGAACGCCCAACCGCTGTGATATCGCTCCATCCAAAATAGGAAGAAGTTTATTTCTTCCTATGATTCTAGAGTCCATTGGCTTTAACTAAAGAGATGCCTGAGCGTTACTGACACTACAACCAAGAAGCTATTCAAACAAGACTCTTCCAGCACAAGAACTGAAACTCTAGACCCTTAGGTTTTGAGTGAAAAATACTGGCGGAATTTATTTGGAATGCAAGTAGGTGCATTATCCTTTTCAGGCCCTAGTCTCGATAATGTGGTGTACAAGTGAACATATGAGTTTAAAAGTTCTTTCATTTTAGCCAAGTTAAAACTCTCTGTAGAGGATAGAAAAAACAGAGAGATGGTTGCAGGGTAAGGAAAGGGTCTCTTCAAACCTGAAGAACTAATTGCATTTAAATGTGCATGCTTAAGAGTCTAATCTCTTTTCACAGACTCTTTTCAGGATTAAATATTATTAACATGTTTATGAATTTTGGAAATCCTTTAGTATATGTCCATGTATAAAATAAAATCTATACATACAGATATATACTTAACACATCTACAGATTAAAATATTTCAGAAATGATTTTATCCTCAGTCCATTTCTCTTCAGAATGTAAAGTCAAGAGTACTTAGGTGACAGAAATTTTATTGAAAAAACGTATGGTATGTGTTAGTGCATGTAAGGCGGCAGTGAGGCAGATTGTGAGTGAATGTTTGGCTGACATATCAAAGCAGTTCCACTCTTGCCGGGGGTTCTGTGCCTGCAGTGTTGACTGAATTGCTCTAAAGACCTGGTGATCAAAGAGTTAAGAATGTTTTCTCCTTCAGGCATCTTGGTATTTGGGGGAAGATATTTTGCTGCTTTGATGCCAAGAGATGTGTGTGTGTGTGTGTGTGTGTGTGTGTGTGTGTATGTGTGTGTTGCTGTGGAATCAAGAGAGTGTGTGGGGTTGTGTGTGTGTGTGTGTGTGTGTGTGTGTGTGCAGCTGGAGGGTGGTGTGAGAGGTGGGGGGTTGGGCAGCTGGAAATAAGCCCAGTGTCTCCAATTCTAAAATCCTTGGGAAAGGAACTTTTTTCTTTTCTCATCCCCTTTAGGTGTTTTGCTGAGCAGGGTCTTTACTAAGTTTACAGAGAAGGGGAAGTAACCCAGCAGGAGCTGAGAGCCCACCCCCTTTCACTGCCCACTCCCTATTCAACTTCTTGTCTCTTTTTAACAAATTTTATGAAGTTGTTCACAATATTTGATTACATTTAATATTCAAACACCAATCCCACCACCCTTACACCTTCCCACCTCTATATTTTGGATGTTTCCACCCTGAACCCCAAACCCTGCCCCCAAAGCAGAACTGAAATGATTTATTCCGTATTGCTAATTATTAATAAGCCACTAAAAATGACCCAAAAAGAGGTTTCTTAGAGGAAAGATTGTTGTAGTTCACCCAGGAGCCACTTCCTTTGTTCCTTTCTGTCCTTGATAAAAATGTACATGGAGATGTTGATTTGTATAGAAAAGGATCCTGAATGAAAAAGAAGAAAATGTGACATGCATTCAAGAGGGAGCAGAGAGCACAGGACAAATCAACAGCAGATTGTGGGGGACAGTGCGTTGGACTCAGGCGTCAGAGTTTCCGACAGAAACATCCGAGCAGAAAGCTGAGGGGGACAGGTAACAGCGCCTCCAGCAGGACACACAGCTCAGTATTCCCAGCACCAGGACCCCACACAAGGACGTGCTCAGGACCTGCAGGGAACAAAACAGACAAGTTCCCTTTGCCTGGGGCAAGAGAGGAGGAGCAGAAATCTCCCCCAGCTGGTCATGCCCTGAGGGCAAGGTAGTTAAGCAGAGTCTCAGGGGCAGGAAAGACCAAATTCAATACTCAAGTTCAGAAGTCTCTGTGGAGTCTGGCTCACAGGAATGAAAGAGAACAGACACCAATTACTAAATGAGAAGTGAGAGAGGGCACCGGAACAGATCCCAAGGGCATTAAAAGGATAATTAAAAGGACTGACAATAAACATGTCTGGGTCCAGAATTTCTGCTTCCGGTGTTTCAGCCAGACCCAGAGTCCTCCAGACGCCGGGATCTGAGCTGGGGCTCAACCGGGCCGAGCAAGATTCCTCTGAGCCCATGAGCGGTGCACTCATTCCCTGGGCCCACAGTTTCTTTTTAAGTAGAAAAGCCAATTTCCCGTTCTCCTAAAATGTAACTTAAATGCAGTCATCTCAAAATGTCAGATTATCTACCTAAAACGCTTTGACTTAAAGTTGGAGCAAGAAAAGTCATGTTAACTTTTCCTGGATGATTCCGTTGGTCACTGAACATTTTTGTTTATTTTTTTTTTTATTTAAAAAAAGTTTTTGAAGCACAAAGTTATTCATAGTCAAATTTTGGAAATCTAATTTTCCAACTTCCGTTCCAGCAACGTCTCTAGTTTCTCCCGCCTCTCCCCTCCCCCGCCCCCCCCCCCCAGCCTGCCTCCTCCACAGGCATACTTGCTTGTTGCTTTGGGTCACTCTGGCTGTGTCCAAAACTTATTCCTGTCTCTGCACTCAGGGATCACTCCTGGCCGGCTCACAGGACCCCACGGGCCAGTGCTCCAACTCAGGTCAGCTGTGTGCGTGGCATGCACCCTACCCTCTGAGCTGTCACTCTGGGCCCTCGGCAGAGATGTTTGCAAATTGGGATGTCAGAGCTGGGGGTTTTGTGCTTTCAGATTTGTCAGTTCTGTGGTGTAGATACATGCATTTATCACACTGCCAGTGGCCCAGGGCCCTGCCCCATAAGTCTGTTAGCTTCCCTCTGCCTCTTTTTACTTTTTGTAAACTGGTGTTGTTTTTTTTTTTTAATCTGATACCAGATTTTCTGGTAATCTGATCACTTCTTTTTAATTCTGATAATCAAACTGAAGTGGACAATTCCATAGTGGGCTTAGTTTGTCACAGCTCAGGCAGGAGGAACATACAGTCTGAATGGGTTTGGATTGTCAAGGTGGCAAAGCCAGTAATTACAAAACAGAAAACACTAACCCCAGATCCACGCACCTAACTGTATCAAAAGCGAATGCAGGAAATGCCTAATCACTCTGTGTCCGCCTCTGATGTTCTTACTGACTCCATAATTTTTCCTCCTCTAGACTATCAGAGAGTTGAAATGGTATATTCCAGAATCTTCTCCGATTGGATTCCTTCATTTTAAAACTATTTTAGAAGATGTAGAGACCCTCCTGTGGTCCATCACGTTTTTGCATCATATGAGAGAGATCCACTCCTCGAAAGAGTACGGAATGGCACCCTAGAGTCAAAGGAAGCTTATTAATCAAACATGCCCATGGCCACAGAAGAGAAAGTAGCCGCTGCATGGGATCAGCACTGGAGAAAACTGAATATACTGGATCTAGGGGACAGCTTTGTAGTTAAAAAGATGAAGTTCCTGTGGGAGAATGTGAGCAGTTTGCTGGAACAGTTTGCTCCAACTGCTCTGGCTTGCAGGCAGATGAAAGCCATTAGTTGCAGTAGGATCAGGTGAAGGTTGTTGTCGGGTCAATAAGGGCCTCACTAGGCGGGAGCTTTCCAAGCAGCCGCCAAACGTATATACTGTCACCAATCTTGAAATAATCAAAGCAGCGGCACAAAATTCTGGAGTGCTGTTACAAGTAAGACAGCGTCTCCAGTCTCGTGTTTTTCTTGAAAGGTTTCTAACAGAACTGGCCAGTCAGTTTGCACGGTTAGCTTTCAGTCCTCTGAAAAATGACCTAAGGGAGTGGGGATGATATCTTCCAGAATACGGTCGATCCAAGGGAACACCCTGAAGGAGAGAGAAGGGAAAACATCCCAGTCAGACCGTTTGCTGACATGTAAGGGTTACGATCATTATGTAAAATACATGTAAACGTTTCCGTTAAAATATTCACTTGTAATCTCTCTGTTCATGAAAGTTGTGCAGATAAAACACAGCAGCAGCTCCGTAAAAGAGAATTTTGACTGGCTATTCCGAGATAGGTTTTGCCTCCCCTGTACCTCCACTCTTGCATGACGAGGAATCCAACCCCCAGCCTCAGAAATGCAAAACACATGTTCTACTCTTGAGCTCTACCCGCCTCTGAAAGTGCATTATGAAGGAAGTATCTTGCCATGACTGTGATTACATTGATTCTTTTTTTTTTCAGAATATGAGATTGAGAGAAAATGGGTCAACCACAACTGAAAATGAAAAGGCAGAAATTGCTGTTTTGTTTTCTCTCAAACCTCTTGGGAATTAAAAATACCCGGAGAAAAAAGATCTCACACTGTGAAAGGACAACTGAATCAAAATGAAACTCAAATCCACTGCAGGCAAGAGGCACAGCGTCCATGTAGATTGTTTTTCTTGTGCGGTTTTGGGACAAATTGTAGAATTCTGGGTGTGTAGTAAAATGGGGTTACTCTTGGTGTGTTCTTGGAACATTTGCAGAAGTTATTATTTCTCTGACTTTTCCCTTTGTCTGTGGAAAATCTTTGCAAAGTATTTTTGTCTTGGGATGTCAGAAGATTCTGATGAAATGAGTCTTATTTAGAGGAAGGAAAGCTTAGAATGGGCCTCAAGTTTAGATGAGTCAGACTAAGGATCATTTTTGGTCTTTGTAAAAGTTGCTCAACTGTTTTTATTGGAACTGGAAAAAGGGATAAAAAAAAAAAGTGAAGGTTTCTGTCCAGGAATGTGTCAGGGGGTGTCTGAGTTTCCCTTTACTTATTATCCTGGAGGCAAATCCTTATTATTGGACAAAATACAGGTTTGCAATTTGCAGTGGTGTCAATTATATCCAAACTCAATTAGATAAACTTAAAATTCTGCTGTACTGAGCATCGCTGGCATCCTGTCTAGACACTATGCCTTTGTAATCCCTCTGTAGTTTTATTAAATGTTCCATATAAATAAAGTCTATTTATTGACTAACAATGTTTTCTTAACTTCTGCGTTTTTGCAACATTCTCTGAAATGTTCTCAGAGGAGTCTTCTGAGTGTGTTTTATCTAGCACTGTCTCATTCTGTTGATTAATCAAATGTTGAATTTGAACACAAGTTTCACTAGCAGCAAGCAATTCTAAATGAGTGAGCAGGTTGCATTTTGATTTTTCAGTATTGAAGAGAGGTAAGAAACATAAATAGCCACTTTATTAATTTCATGCTTAATCTCTCCATTGATAAGTGCCCAAATCTTGGCATTTTAATTTGTCAAATGTGTGTCTTTGTGCATGTGTATGTGTGTGTGTGTATGTGTGTGTGCATGCACATATGTATATCCCTTTGAAATAATAATAGATTCAAGGGATTTTTTGCTTCAGAAAATTTCTGTTGAATATTAGGGTCCTGTTTTATATTTTCTTTCTTTCTTTCTTTATTTTTTATTTTTTTAATTTTTATTTTATTGAATCACTGTGACAAAAGTTAAAAAGCTTTCAGGTTTAAGTCTCAGTCGTATAATGATCAACCCCCCCATCCCTTCACCAGTGCACCTGTTCCCCCACCAAGAACCCCAATATACCCCCCTCCCACATCAACCTCCCCTGCACCTGAGTGGCCAATGATCTTCACTTTATTCGCTCTATACTTTGAATACATTCAATATTTCAACAGAGAACTATTATTATTTGGAATTTTCCCCCAACAATCAAACCTGCTTAAAAGGTATCATTTGATAGTTTTTTTTCCATTTCTGAGAATGAAGATTATAGGAGCTTGCGTGGCTGCAATAGCAGCCACACGGTTTTGGATTTCTGTTGTTTCAACTCAGTTTACAGTCTAGATGCATTTCTATAAGAAGTCTCTGGGTGCCGTACTGGGTTAGTAGACCTCCCGGATCATAGTCTTTAAGGAGCAGAGGGGCCTTGTCATGCACAGCTGCTCCGGATCTCATCTTGGCGGAGAGCATGCCTGTAACACCCCCATCCCATGATCTCTTGCCTGCCAGGTCACTACAAGCTCGCACCTCAGGGTTGTGAGTTCTGGAAGATGGCGGACGCCACGTGGGTGCTGCTGCTGCCGCCGCCGCTGCTATCTTCCCCGTGGAAAGAAAGCGTTGGGAGAGAAAATCCTTCCCCCTCCCTGGGCGGCATGGGGTTGTAGCTCAGCTCACAGTCTAGATGCATTTCTATGTCTCTGGGTGCCAAGATGGTTTAGTAGACCTCCCGGATCACAGTCTTTTAGGGTCCTGTTTTGTGGTTCTTGAAGATAGCCACTCAGAGAAAGTTGCATTTTTATAAGGGCTTGATGGTGGTTAGGGGGTTAGGTTTATTAATACGTAGGTTTGCGAATATTTCGAAGAATGATCCAGGTAGCAAAAACCAACAATGTGGTGGCCATAGGACATACAAGTGAGAGGAATAGAGTTGAGCATAACTAGAAGGGGGAAAGTTTAGAGATTGGAGTATGACGGAAATTGATGTTAGGATGGTACTGAGGGACTATATCAGAAGACATGAAGATAGCCAGGTGCGCAGGCAACCCGCCCCCCTCCAGTGGGACCCCTTAGAGGGGGGCAGGTTTAGTCTCCCTCCCCAACCCAGGCAGAACCCTAGCAGGTGAAGACCTCTGGAACCCAGCCACAGCCATGCTAAGGGCACTTTCCACATGTTCCGATGAGCCTTACGTGTGAAGGAACCAGCAGTGGAACCCAGGAGTGCAGGACCCAGGACTGAGATCTCCAAGCCTGCTCAGATCAGGACTGGGCCTCCTCCTCTCAGATCCCCCATTTTCCAGTAGCTTGGTAGCCGCATCCACAAACTGCCCCTGGCACCGTGTAATCCCATCGACGGCCAAGATCCAGAGACTATAAAACCAAGCTCCCAGAAGCACATGGCCGCTAATAGCCTAGTATTAGCTCTCTCTCTCTCTCTCTCTCTCTCAGAGAACCTGGCAAGGTACCAAGAGCATCCTGCCCCATGGCAGAGCCTGGCAAACTCTCCGTAGCATATTCCATATGCCAAATACAGTAACAATGATGGGTCTCATTCCCCTTACCCTGAAAGAGCCTCCATGGCAGCACTGCTGAGAAAAACCAGTAAAGAGAGGCTGCTAAAATCTCAGGGCTAGGACGAATGGAGACATTACTGGCACCTACTTGAGCAAATCGATGATCAGTGGCATGGCAGTGATACAGTGATATCAGGAGAGGCTTTATAATCTTTGAAAGGACTTCTTTAACTTGGGTGGGTGAAACACAAAGACATCACAGAATTTTTAGTGAATGAGTGAGTAGCAAGCACTGTCTTAACCGGATGTACCTACAGTTTTGGTACTGCGAATAGGGAATAGCCGTGTCAGATGGAGAAGCTAGAAAACTGCTGAAGAGCCCTGGATTGTGTCAGATTATGGACTACCCAACTACTCTGTTTTGAAAAAAAGTTATGTGATTTGATATATGTTTACAATTATCTACAGTTGTGGGGGTTCAGTTCATGACCCTACATGAGGAACAGCTCCAGGAATTGCTGGCACAAGATCCAGGGCTGCGCGACCATGAGAATGACCAACTCTGAGCTTTCCTCTCCCCTCCGTCCACTTTCCTGCTGGAAGCTAAAGCCTGACTTGCAGATCTAAGAGATACTTCCTTTGTGCTTTGTGAGATTGTTGCTTTTGGTAATTTTTGTTCTGCAAATGGGTCAAACTGATTACCAAGTCAGTAATTTTCTTTGACTTGATGCATTATCTTGAAAGGAGTGATAAGTGGACATATTCCAGAGATATTTGCAGAGATTTGGAGTAGCATAGAAGGAGCAGAGTTTGGGAAATGTTCCTGTGATGTCTGTTATATAGCTGGGGAAATATGTGTTGAGAAGGCAGCCGGACTTAGTTAAATATGCTTGCACATAGTGATTAATATCTAAAATTTAGCTAGATAACACACAAAACCTTCAGCTTTCATTCCTATGAAATCAAAGTATATCATAAAATGGCCAATTTAATAATTTGGCCCAGAGTTTTATCCTACCATTTTATTTTTAATCTTTGAGAAATACTTTAGCAAACTCTAAAATACATTAGAAAACAAGAATTAAAAATATTAAAACTTCATTGCCCATATCCTATAGATTTTTAATGAAAACATGTATTATATTTCACTCTGACAGATTTAAGGTACAGCTATCATATCAACTGTCTGGTGAAATTTCAGGTATCCTGAAAATTAGCATAGCAAATGAATCAGACACACAGAGATAATGCTTTTGCCAGCCCAGAAAATATATTCAATGCTCCTATGCCTGAGTACCCCTTTATTCTTTCTGTGATTTATCATGGAAATGCGAGTTGACAGTTTTATGTATGGAATGCAAATCTGGCTCACTTTATCAATCCCATGCATATTAATATGTATGTATGGTAATTTTTGTTGCTTGTGGAATGGCCTTTAGACACTACTTTAGTTCTATGCAATTTAATAGGTGAAATATTGGAATGTATGTACTTCATAGACATGTTTTTATAAAACTAGTAAAATATTTGTAAAAATGTGTTTGGTGATTTTCACTCTTTTACAATATATCTACACATGACCAAAAGAAACAGCAAGAGCTAAGCGATATTACAGTATGCATGCATGCCTTCATGTGAATGTCTTTTTTTCTATTTATGGAAACTCAATACCTTTATTGAAGCAAGAGAATCATTGGGGAAAAGTAATTGTTAGAAAATGAAGGCGCACATTTTCATAAAGTTCCAGAAATGATCTAAATTAGAGTCATTATGATCCACCAAGTGATTCTTAGCTTTCTAATATAATTATGAAAGAAAATAAAACTTCATAATCCCTAATTATTCTCCCCACATGTCAAATATCATTATAAGCTCTACTTGGTTATGAAGATGAAAATCCTCCCTCCAGGTTCTTTTCCCTCACCACTGCACTTCAAGGATTTAAGCGTTAGTGCTTTGCAGTCAGGAAAACTTAACTTGAAACCAGATACAAGTACTTACTGATGACATGATTTTAGACAAATCTTTTCAACTCCCTAAAGCTCAGCTTCCCCAAATATGGCCGATGATAATAAGAGTACTCAATTCCTTGATTCTAATATTATGAGTCACTGAGAAGAGAGGTAAAAACTTTTTATACAGAGCTGGCACTAAGTATGATATCCATTGTTATGTCATCATACATGTTTTATTTTAAAGTTATGCCTTTCCCTTGTTTACAGATATATATGTGCTTATAGGTATTGTGATTCTGTATCTCCTTGAATAAGTTAAACTGCAAAGTTTTTATTCCTCCTGTATATTCGGTTCCACAGACCAATTTCTTTGCTTGCATAAACCTGTCCATATTTTTTTCCATTAACATAATAAAATAGTCTGAGTCTTTCTTTGTCCTGAACTTTTCCTCCTCCCTGTTCGAGCCACAATCTTCTTTATTTTTCCTTTTTTTCTCTTGGGTCACACCTGGTGATGCACAGGGATTACTCCTGGCTCATGCACTCAGAAATGACTCCTGGCGGTGCTCTGGGGACCATATGGGATGCTGGGAATAGAACCTGGGTCAGCCGCGTGCAAGGCAAATGCCCTCCCGCTGTACTATCACTCCAACCCCACCATCTACTTTCTTAGAGACGTGGCTGCTGTTCATTTCTGAATCTTTGTCCTCACGCTCATTCCTCCTTCTGAGATCGAGCTCCCGCCCCGCCCTCCACCTTCACCTCTTTGGTAATTTCCACGTGTGCAAATGGGACGCACAATTTCTCAGCTCTCTCTTGCTCCCGGTCAGCATCTGGCACTGAGGGTCGCTCCCCATCTTCCATTTCTTCTCCTCGTCCATCAGTGTGGCAATTTTCATTATTCCCTTCTAGCCTCTGGTTTCAGTTTTTAATCTCCTTAACACTTCAACGCTTTTTGTTCTGTGGGGGTGGGGATGGGGGAGGGTTCAACCACACCTGGCTTTGCTCAGGGCTTAATCCTGGCTCTAGGCCTGTACTATCTCCTGCCCGTATCCTTCAACGCTTTTAACAATGTTTCTAGTGTCTCAGGAACTCTGGATGGTTTCATAAAAGTTCATTTTTTAAAAATCGTTAATAATTTCTCAGTAAATTATTAAATGGCAACAGCAACAAAATACAAAACACAACACCTGCTTTCTCTGACTCAAAAAGTAGAATACATATTGAGTTTCTTTCTTTCTTTCCCTATAATATCCAGTGAATCCTGCCTCTGTGTGTGCAGTTTGGATCAAGTGACTTTTATCTATTTTTACCTCATCATTACCTCCGCTGGGATGCCAAAAATAATTATCTTATTGTTTTTCTATATTGATCTCTTATTATTTCTCCTGCCATGGTGCAGGACAGGAAATCAAGAGAAGGCAACTGTTCCTTTCTTTTCTCTTTGATTGCTGATCATCTGAGGAAAGATAAACATAGACTTAAAGAGAGGTTGAAGATTTGATGTTAGACTGACAGAAATTTATATTATCTGAAAAGAACCAGAAATCGATGAACTCTTCCTGAGATTTCATCTAAAGTTAGAAAAGAAAATCAATCTACGGAATGTACCGAAAAAGGAAGTTATGAGGAAGAATAAGGTTTCTTCCTGATTGCTTCCCTCCACATCTAATTTTTCAATAAACCGGATACATGCAATTTTATAAATTTCATTAAGTTCTTCATTGAGTTATAATTGGTTCTGTTGGGAACTTTGTTGATTAAATTCATTTGTCTTTATCTAAAATTAGAGATCAGCTCATTTAATAGGAACAATTTGGCAAATTATTCTCAATGATACAGTCAAAAATAATTGTGAATGACTTTGAGATGCATAAAAAGATCATTGGGAGTTCTGTCTGCTTCATTTTTCACCGTCTTTGAGCTGTGTTATCACTCTCATTGTAGATCACTGATATCAAAGTATATGATTTTTCTTATTGAGCATGTATAATAAATTTTCCCCAGTAGAAGTACTATTGATTTCCTCTTCCACTCTCTCTGAGTCCATTTTCCATCTATCAAATTCATTTCAATGTTCCTGCTCACTTGATACGTCTCTCAATTTGTCCTTGAGTTGTTTTTGCCATAGTGTATCTCAGTAGTTCAGAAATTATGTTTTCTGATACATGTTCATTTTGTATCTAGATGAACGTCATGATTGTTTTCTTTTAAAAAGATGTTTTAAAAAGATGTATAAGTCTTAGACCTCTTGGAGCGATAGCACAGTGGGTAGGGTATTTGCCTTGCACAGGGCCGATAAGGGTTCGATTCCTCCTCCGCCCCTCTTGGAGAGCCTGGCAAGCTACCGAGAGAGTATCCCACCTGCATGGCAGAGCCTGGCAAGCTACCCGTGGCGTATTTGGTATGCCAAAAACAGTCACAACAAGTCTCACAATGGAGACATTGCTGGTGCCCGCTTGAGCAAATCCATGAGCAAAAGGATGACAGTGATGCAGTGATTATTGTGGAAGTCTATTTGGAGGCTCATTAGAATAATTAAAGGAAGGAGTGCCGGGGGAGCATTTTCCTTGACTCTGAGTGAATCCCAACTGGCAATCGAACTTTCACTGTGTCCTTTGTATTTCTCTCCTTTTATTGCCTGCTGATTTCATGCACACAGCAGATTGGGTTTCATTTCACTGGTGCATCATATTTTTATTTGATGAGAGTCTGAGTGGGAGTTTGATTTTATGATCTGGTGCCATGGTGACCTCTGAAGGCAGATCATGCAGACCTAGTCTCTGTTGGGTGAGACAGTTTTCTTTTGAAAACACTGACTCAAATTATGAATTATGCACACAGGAATAAAAAAATGGTTTCTTAATGTCTATTTTTCTATATTTTCTACACACCTGTGGCTGAAGCTGTAAATTGAAACTTTAATTTCTCTGTGCATCTTTGTCTGGTCTTTGTATGGTAATTCAGAAAGACCTGTATGTCTGATCACTTGAAATATTTTACTATCCCCACAGAATACTAGAAAATAATAAAATGCCTTAAATAATAGTGATGTTATTCTGATTGATTTATAAAGATAAATGAGCACTTGTATAGCCCTAATAAATAATTCTTAAAGTGCTGAAAATATCTAGAATCCCAACAAATATAGAGGTATTAGAATGTAAATAGTCTAAATATTCTGAAAGTAGACCAAGATTTCATTTTACAGATAATAGCTTGAAAGCATTTTAAAACACCAAATCCACCTAATTAAGATAACCTTTGTGAAGATTACTGTAATAGTTACAGTTTCTAAAAATTAATCTCTTTTCTCTGCTCATTACTATTACTTGTTATATAAGGACCCATTTTATCCTACTTAGGTTTGTTTCCCCGATCTCAAAACTTTTACCATAGGTAACATTTAAGAAAAAAAAAATTTTCTTGACTAAAGAGAGTGATAATTTTGTCACCTTAGGTACTTTATTTATTATGTATATTCTTAGCATTTTGGTCTAGTAAATGTTTGTTCATAAGAGACAATCCTTATTTATCTAATATCTTGCTATTCCCATGAAATTGAAATTAGCAATTTGGGGGAGAAATTATGAAGATAGTTGAAGATAAACTGAGGATAAGATATGAGGATAAAGGAAAATCTGCTGTGTGTTCACTTTAATGAGAAAAAAATATTTTTTTTCCCAATGCAACAGTTTTGATTTTAGAATGTTTTACACTTTTATGGATTCCAAAGCATCTCATTTATGGAAGCTAAGCATATCTACTTTATGGGAAAAAGAAACTCTTCACACTTACTGATCCATTTGAAGACAAACATAGTGAACAGTTAAAATCTTAATGTAGATAACACTCTATATTATGGTAAGAAGTGTTTCCAATGACAGACCCTGAGAGAACATTGTCCTAAGCTCAAATTTGGTTGCAGAAAATGAATAGAATAAAAAATAATGTTTTATATGTCTTGCCTAATAATGAATGTCTAAAAAAAAACTGTTAAAATGTAGGCAAAGTTCATTCAGTGTGGGTGCTTTTAATCAGTGCCTTTAGCTATTATGGAGAAGGTGATTTTTTTTTAACTTTTGATGCAATCTTCTAACTAGTAAAGTTTTCATGTTGTGTCTCAGCTTAATTTTCTATTCCTTGTGCTAAAATGATAATATTCTTTGATAAATGGGGAAAGGAGAAGTAAACTCTTTTCTTTCTATGGAAGGACCATTGTAAGTTTTAACTGTGTTATTCTCTCAGTATACTTAAAAAGGTTTTTGCCAACTTTGATAAAATTTTAAATAATGAAAAGATCTATTTCTTCTTAGTCACCCATAGTCTCATCCTAATCAAGTGTCCAATCTCTGACATCTCTTTTGATTTCACTTTCTTGAAATCTACACTAAAGTTGAAAAAGTCCACTTTAATTTGGATTTTTTTTTGAGGGTTTCCAGATTGCTCCTGGGAAATCATTCCTATTTTCTTTTCTCTGTCTATAGTGGTAAATGCTAGAAATAATCATATTTGTTTGATGTGCTCCTATTGTAAGCATTGCATAGACAATTGTCAGAGCAGACGATAGACTCAGCCTTTTTACGTCTGTGTAGGTTGTGTGTGGTTAATGGATTTAAAAATATCATCTGTCTATGGGAAGATAATTTATCAATGATGCTCTTTCCAGGGCTCCCATATGCCCTCAGTAAGAGGACAGATCAGAACTCTTACGGACTTCTTATGTATGATACTGCAATAACACATTTTGCTCTCTTCTATCTTGTTATTTATTATTGGTTATAGAAATAGCCAACTCCAGCCATAAATTAATCTTCTATCATCAGCATATTGATTCTATTCCTCTCTGGTTTCCTTGAAGGTGGTGTTACAGAGATTGTGTTTACCAAAAAAAAGTCTCAGAGTTTGCATCAGGATTTCCTAAAAGCAACTGACTGCCAGGAGATGGGTGACCCAGGGCTAAAAAAAAAAAAAAAAAAAAAAAATCAGAGGGGATGGAAATAATTCATGAGGAAAATTGCATTGTGGGTATTTACTGGGTATATTGTTGCTTTATGTTCTTTCCCCATGTAAATCAAAAACTTAATTTTCTTATTTTTTCTTGATTCTTATAACCCACAATTAGTAGATCTATTTGTATACATTGAAATGGTATTTGGCCACTGATGTCCCAGAATTCACAAAAGCTGATCGAGCGTCCTTACTTTCTATGATTGGATGTGTGTTGTGCAAGTACATTACTGACAAAATGTATAGCCGCGTGTCACATCTAAGGAGGGTCATATCTAAGACTGTTCATTGAATCGGCAGTGATAAACTATTTTAAATAACAATGCCTGGCTTCATTGGCAGAGCTAATGCCTCTATAGTTCTGTTAGGAAACCTGGCCCTTGGCTTGGCGCCTGGCGTGGCTCACTGAGTGGGGTCTTGCAATGGTAAGGGAGATAGATTCCTGGTGGGCCAAGAGGCCTTGGGAATGGTGGAGATCTCCCCTGGAGAAGAGATCACTCAGACTTACAGGGGCTGCAGTAATTGCTCATGGAAATAAGCTCCTACATTTTTCTAGCCTCTGAGAAGGAAAGCAATAAATTTATAAGTACGGCGTAAGATTCTTTATGTAAATATTCAGCCAGGAACAACTTTGGGGTCTTGTTGGTTGTTAATACTCTGCAACACCTGATTTGCAAAAGACTATGCAAGGAGGTTTGCAGGGTTAACCAAAACTTCACAGGACATGTGTCAATACAATGGGGCTAGTTAGTTCATTTATCTGTGATCAGTGATAATCGTTTTTTTAAAATAATATTCTCTATATAAAATGGAGAAATATTCAGAAAAGTAATTGTAAGTGGGAAAAAAAGCACATGGGAAAAACATAGGACTGGGTTATCCTGTTTAGTGTACAGACTCTGGTTATCTCTCATTTTCTTTAGGCTATTTTACAACTTAGTGGATAACTGATAGAGATGTAAATATTTCTTTTAAAGCAATCACTGTGAATTACAAGTCTACAAGGATATTTAGGATTGAGTTTCAGGCATACTGTTCAAACAGAGCTCCCTTCGCCATGTTCCGCTATCCACCACCATGTCCCCAGTTTCCCTCCCAACTCTCAGCCTGCTACTGTAGAAAGCATCTCCCCCCACCCCATTGTCCTTCTATTCTCTTTCCTAACATCCCCTGGTGACCCCATGTCCACCCCTGCCTCCCTGGCAAACTTCCTAACAAAGACCAGTTCTGCTCTTTATTTATATCTCGTTCGGAATTTGATATTTTCCTACAAAGTACATATATATGTACACACACACACACACATACACACACACACACACACACACACATATATGAGAGATCATTCTGAATTTGTTCCTGTCCTTCTGACTGATTTCACTCAAAATCATACTCTCCAGATCCATCAATGTTGCAGCAAATTTCATGACTTTATCTTTTCTTGGACTGTAGCGAGAGCACAGCAGGTAAGGCATTTGCTTTGCACATAGCTTGCCCGGGTTCCATTCCTCTGTCCCTCTCAGAGAACCTGGCAACCTACCAGGAGTATGCTGCCCACACAGCAGAGCCTGACAAGGTATCCGTGGTGTATTTGAATGCCAAAAACAGAAACAACAAGTCTCACAGTGGAGATGTTACTGGTGTCCGCTCAAGCAAATGGATAAATAACGGGATACAACGCTATCTTTTCTTGTGGCTCAGTGGCTGGCACTCATCAAAAAGAATAACAACCAGTTTTGGCAAGGGGGTGGGGAAAAGTGGTTCCCCATTCACAGCTGGTGGGATTGCCGACTGTTCCCACCTTTTAGGAAACAATATGGATATTCCTTCAGCAAAACTAGGCATGGAGCTTCCAATACCACTCCAGGGAATACACCCGAAGGTCCCAACAGCACAATGCAGAAAATCATCTGCACACCTATGTGAAGTGTAGTACTACATACAATAGCCACAAATATGGAAACAACCTAAATACCCACAGACAAATGAGTGTATTTGTCATTGTCACTGTCATCCCGTTGCTCATCAATTTGCTCGAGCAGGCACTAGTAACGTCTCCAATGTGAGACTTGTTGTTACTGTTTTTGGCATATCGAATACCCCACAGGTAGCTTGCCAGGTTCTGCCATGTGGGTAAGATACTCTCGGTAGCTTGCCAGCCTCTCCGAGAGGGACGGGGGAACCGAACCTGGGTCGGACACGCACAAGGCAAACACCCTACTGCTGTGCTATATAGTTATACAAATATTTCATGACCATACATCATGATATATTTACCTCTGATTAATTGTCTGACTCTCCTTTATTTATATTTATTTCTTAATGTTTATGTTCTTGGGATTGTATCCATATGAGCTGCTTACAAACTCTACCCACTATACTATTGCTGTGGCCTCTCTCTTTTGATTTTTAAAACACATTCCTGTTTAATGATCAATTCATGTTTTTTTAATATATGTCCTATTTTAATACAATAATTGACATAACATGGTGTTTTTCCTTCTAGCTCCTGAGTTAATAAATGATAAGTTAAATATTTGAAATATAGTCACATTTTTGTGTGTATATATGTGTGTGTGTATATATATATATACTTACATATATATATATATCACTGTAGCACTGTCATCTCATTGTTGGTCAATTTCCTTGAGCGGGGACCAATAACATCTCTATTTCACTAAGTCCTGAGATTTTATCAGCCTCTCCTTAGTCATCTTTTCCCAATGATTGGAGGCTCTTTCAGGGTCAGGAGAATGAGACCTATAGTTACTGTTTTTGGCATATCGAATATGCCACGGGTAGCTTGTCACGCTCTGCCGTGCGGGCGGGATACTCTCAGTAGCTTGCCTGGTTATCTGAGAGGTATATATATATATATACATATATCTTTTATATATAGTTTTTACTGTATTTAGAATATGAATACACCATGGGGACCTTGTAAAGTTCTCACGTGTGGGCACCAAACTCTTGGTACCTTGACCGGTTCTCCAAGAGAGAGAATAAGGCTATTAGATGTCGAAAAACTGCTTTGCAACTGCGTGCTTCCGGGAGCTTGGTTTTATAGTCTCTGGATTTTAGCCATTGGTGGGATTACAGGGTGCCAGGGGCAGTTTGTGAGCCTGACTGCCAAGCTACTGGAAAATGGGGGGTCTGGGTGGAGAAGGCCCAGTCCCAATCCAAGCAGGCTTGGAGATCTCACACTGGGTCCTGCACACTTGGGTTCCTCTACCAGTCCCTCATGCATGAGGCTCGTCCAAGCATGTGGAGAGTGGCCTTGAGCATGACTGTGGCTGGGTTCTGGAGGTCTTCAACTGTCAAGGTTCTGCTTGGGGTGTGGAGAGAAATGCAACCTGTCCTTTGAATATTGAAATTCAATATATATATACATATACATATATATAAAGGTATACAGCAGAGCTATATATATGTATATATATACATATATATATACCTTTATCTATTCCTCTGTGGGAGGCCTGAATAGCGTTCTCATCTTGTTTTTGTTGGGCCCAGGTTTCTGAGGTGTATGTTAGTGCAGGAAGAATGATGGAATCAAAAAGATGTGCCCAGAGCCGGAGTTTTTTTGTCCTCTTAACCACTTCTTCAAAGCTCTTCAAGGCGTTCCACGCTGCTCTCTTCCTTCTGAGCAGCTCTGATGCCAAGCCATTTGTCATGTTGAGTTCTTGACATAGGTACACATAACTGGTGCATTCGGAGATGTTCATTTCGTTAAAAGCCAATGGAATGCCAGGAACTAGTCTGTTGACGGTCGAGAATCAGGGATGCTGTCTCCTTTGCTAAGGTGTCAAAAATCAGATGGATCAGACACGTAATGCAATTTGGAGACAACTGGTGCACTAGAGCTGTTACCGAGTGGATTCCACGGGATGTCAAAAGAACACCTAGTTGCCCACCTATGAGATGGTCAGAGTTCTTTGTCAAGACCCTCAATGAAGGTTTGAGGTTCTTCATGTCCTGGAGCAAGCAGACACCTTTGGGCTACACCAGCACATGACAGGGACGAACGGAGTCAGTACTGGTGCCTGCTCAGGCAAATCAATGAGCAACGGGATGAGAAGTCATACATGTGGTTGTGCTCACTTTACATCTAAAAATCCAAATTTTCAATATTCAAAGTGATGAAATTATGATTTCAAAGGCATCCAATGCTTGTATATTTAATACAAAATGGCTAAACAATCATCCAAAGTTAAATACTTGACAATTCCCTTCACCATCTATTTCAGTATCATTATTTTGATTATCAATCTGCTTGTACAATCTAGAAGACATTATTCCAGGAGAGATTTCGGTAAGGTGAAGAAAGTTGGCACTGATGTATACATTCTGTTGAAAATAAAAAGCGTAAATAAGCCTGGAAAATTTACTGGTGTATCATTCATGGCAAACCTCTATAAAATTGGCTGGCTTCCTAACTTCCAACCTTGCAGCAAGCCTATTAACCTTAGCTGGTATTGTTTTGAACAATTTTCAGAATCATCTACTTTATCACCAAAAGCCAGGAATTGCTTGTTCAATTCTTATGTTATTTTCAGTATATATATATATATATATATATATATATATATATATATATTCCTTGATTGAGCTGGCTTTCTTACCTACCTCAGCAATATGCCTTGCGCATGCTTCAGTATGAAGTAGAGTTTTGAATGTCTTGCTATAAAGTTTTTCTGTCTGAATTGCAATGTCTTTGCATTTTCCTTTTTTTCAGTTTCCTCTCTTCTCTAACTATAGGTTTTCACAGCTATTTTTGTGAGAACAATAAACTGTTACTCCCTCTGGTTCCAGAATTCTATTATAAAATGTCTCCTTGTCTTCAGACAGTCACCAGTTTGGGCTTTCTCCTGAATTAAAAGGTCCAGAAGAAAACTTCACTTGGGTTTTGGATAGTTCTAAATAGTTTATGTCTTACTTTCTCTTATTCTTCTTGATTGAGCCGGATGCTACAGTGCTCCTTTCTTTTTCCTCTTTTTCCTCTCTTTGCCCAGCTGTATGGAAGTTGCTGGTTGTACATGTCTTGTATAGCCATCTGTTACTTATTTTCACACTATTTACTTGATAACTTTGTGACAATTAAGTAGCACTGTAGCACTGTCGTCCCTTTGTTCATTGATTTGCTCAAGCGGGCACCAGTAATGTCTCAATTGTGAGACTTGTTATTAGTGTTTTTGGCATATCAAATATGCCACGGGTAGCTTGTCAGGCTCTGCCGTATGGATGGGATACTCTTGGTAGTTTGCCGGGCTCTCCGAGAGGGATAGAGGAATCGAACCCAGGTAGGCTGCGTGCAAAGTACACACGCTACCCACTGTGGAGAGAGCATTTTTGACAGATCTAATTTTAATAAATTCCTTCTCTTTTTTCCACTTTCCATTTATTTTGGTCTTTATCATTCTATCACTACTTATTAGTGCCATTTAAACTATCCAAGATTCACATCCACTCAATTTACTATGAGGATTAACTTCCCTACATATCTGAAAGGTGTTTGGTTCATCTACTTGGATATTTCCTCGCAAAAGTGTATCCATAAATTCATGATTCTCTAGACCTTCAATTCTGTCTCTTTTTTTCCCCTTCTGCTTCCGATCTTACTCATTAGCTTCATGATTAGTTTTTGAGTCTATATTGCACTTTATAGCATTCATATGTTAAACTCCTAAAGTCTGATCATGGAAGATATTCTCTGACATGTAGCTTTCAATTTATTCAGAATATTTCCATCTTTATATATAAATATTCTTAACAAGCCAAGGCTGATTTTATAAATATTTCTAAGAAGTAAATCATATGAAAATTCTTCAGTATTTTTATCCTCCCTGAATATTAGTCTCTACACAGGTGATGAATACAGAGCAACCCCGTATCACTGTCACTGTCATCCCATTGCTCATCGATTTGCTCAAGCAAGCACCACTATCGTCTCCATTGTGAGACTTGTTGTTACCATTTTTGGCATATCAAATACGACACAGGTAGCTTGCCAGGCTCTACCATCGTGTGGGCGGGATACTCTCAGTCACTTGTCGGGTTCTTCCAGAGGGGTGGAGGAATCGAACCCAAGTTGGCCGTGTGCAAGGCAAATGCCCTACTCACTGTACCATTGCTCCAGACTCCTAGAGAATTTTATTTTTAATTAAAGAGTCATGCTTGACAAAGTTACTGATAGTTGCATTTAAGTACACAATAATCCAATATCAATCCCTTCACCAGTGTCAACTTCCCCCACTGGTGTTCCCAGATTCCCTTCCTGTCCCAGACCTCACCCTGCCCCCGCCATCATCTTGCCAGGCCCATTATGACGTTTTAGTGGTGGCCACTTAGCTCTTGTGTTTTCGGTTCTGTCAAACCTGTGCTTTGAGCAGTTGGCTCCACTCGTCCCTTTGGCAACACCTAAATGCACTTGTGTCCTTGCATTCTTATAGTCATCATCTCTGCCATACTTTATCAAATAAGACTATTACTGTTTTCTTTCTTTCTACGTAAACAGGTAGTTTCTTATAGGACACATTGGAAAAATCCTAAATTTTCTATTTTCTATCACATTATCACATCTGTCACATTACTATGTTACATCTATATCATAGAATTTCTTAAGTTTGATTTTCTACATAATCCTCCCTTATTTTGCGTATAATTCTTAACTCCTTCATGTAAAAGACACAAACTCTTCAGTACTCACAGATCCAACTATTGATCTCTTCCTTTACCTCACAAGTGCCTTCTTATTTTGATGTATACATTGTACTTTATTCCATAATGGGCCAGAGCAATTAGCACAGCTGGTAGCGTTGGCCTTGAACATGGCCAACCCAGGTTTGATTCCTCCACCCCTCTTGGAGAGCCCGGCAAGCTACCGAGCGTATCCCGCCTGAAGGGCAGTCTGGCAAGCTACCCGTGACGTACTTGATGTGCCAAAACAGTAACAATAAGTCTCAGAATGGAGACAATACTGGTGCCCGCTAGAGCAAATCCATGAACAATGGGACGACAGTGATACAGTGATTCCATAATGATTGAACTATATATTGAATCATATAGCAAGACCAGGATTATTTTTGTTTGTTTGATTGTAAATAAATGCTAGATTAAAAAGTTTGAATCATTCATAAAATATAAAGCAGCTCTTTCAGAGGTATGATCTAGTATTCAAATAATATATGTGGTAAACTTCTTTAGGCTAAGAACTCCATGTTATAACCAGTGGAAATCTTCTTTCCCCAACACTGACACTGAAGTGTAGTTTTTCATTTTTCCCTTCAATCAGCCTTTCATTCATTAACTAATTCCATAATCTTTCTTTTGTGTGTGAGTATTGTATCAAACCTTGTGGATTTCATCTGGAATATATAGGAAAATAAAACAAGAATATAAACAATATCACCTGGTAAGAAAAATTAGGTACTAGTGAATACTAGAGTAGGGATACCGGCATGGGTGGACTGATTGTGACACAGGGGAATTAATATTTTGGTGGTAATAAGATGAGATCTGTATACACTAAGGACATAAGTGTCAACACCATGGTAAACACATTTCATAAAATCTACAATAGCTTTTTTTAAAAAAAAATATTGTTCCTCTCCTGCAGTGTGAAAAGTCTTTCAATTGAGGAATGTGGCACATAGTTCAAAAGAAAAGTCCTCAGATGCCTTGGACTGTGAAAACGGGACAAGAGTTGGCTTGTGTTAGAGTGACCCACAAAGCCTCTAGGTGAGGGATTGCTCTGGACAGGCACGGGTGTGTGAGCCTGACATGGTGGAGCGGTTTGTGTGACTGTTTGAAGTAATTGCTCCTGACCCTGGCCATCTTTGTATGTTCCAGTAGTTCATGTGAACATGTCTTTGTCACTGTTATGATTGGCATAAATTCTTAGGGCCAATATTAATCTGATGCCTTGCTCTCCCAACACAATAAAAACAGTTAAAACTCCACATGGGCTCAGAAGTATAATACAGGACTTCAGGTTCTAGCCTTGCACATGGCTGATTCTGGTGCCATCGCTGGTACTAGAAACAGTTCCCTGAGTACTTCCAGAAGTACTGCTAGGAATGGCACCAACCCCCCACCCCCAAAACCAAATAATAAAACTTAAGAAGCTTATTAACCATGTAATTGGAAATCTTTTCTTATTCTCTATAGATGTGGTTTTTGAGGTAGTCTGCCAAAGTAACTTCTGTTTAATAAATGGAATAGTCACAAGACAAATTAATGAATGTTTCCATATGTCCATTTCTGCCCCTTTATCTAGACTCTCACATGGAGAGCGCTAACTGGTTTGGCTCAGATTCGCTTCAGTTCATACACTCAAGAACACATTTATCAGACACCAGACAGCAAGGCTCCTTCTCACAGTCAATAGAGTACAGGAAAGATGCTGAAAAGTGAAAATCTAATTATTCCTGACATAGAGTATTCTAAGGGTGTCCTGTGCCAAAAATAATGAAGGTTATTTTTCTTCTGGAAACAGAAAGACAAGGCAAGAGGCAACTTTAGGTTTCCATGGAAAAAGAGTTAAATAAGAAACGTGTGTCCCTTTCTGATGGAAACAGATCATTGTGAATCCATTCTGTATCTGCTGGCTAAATAGAGAAATTACTATAAATCTTTTCCAAAACAAAGAAGAGAAAAAATATACCAAATGTATCAAGTAGTACCTTTATTGCATCATTTAGCATGACTGAATAAAGAACGTAATTTATAATGGTACAATTATTGGCCACATGTAATTTTTTAAAGAAAATTAAAGTCACAAATGGATTTAAATGGTTAATTATGATCATTATAACGATAGATATTCCACTTAGGTATTTATCTTTATAGAGAGAAAAAATTAGACATATTAGCATTTATAGCATGCTATTAAATTATTTCTCTAGGATATTTAAATTTTATATTCTTATTTGTTTATTTGTTGTTTCTGGGAACTGAATCTAGGGACTAGCAAACATGCAAATCATGTATTTTATCACAGACTACACCAGTGTTTCAGGATATTTGATGTTTTTAATTTAATTTATTTAGAAATTTAAAAGAGTTTGTTTTCACAAAATTTGGAGAGTTAGTGACAGATTAGTGTAACTTGTAGAATAAACTTTTTATAAAAATGCATATACTTAATGGGAAAGGGTGCAAACTCTCCATTCTGAATTATTAATCTTGCTCATTCTAAAATCACTTTCTGGAGCATAGTTCACCACACAAAGCTCAATTTTCAATAGCGTAATACGTATTTAGTTCTCCAAATCTAACTATTTAAGAATTTTTCATTTTAATTCAAACAGTGAAATTATTTTTATCATTCTGTCACATTGAGGAATTATGTACATTTCTAAAGGAGTTAATATTTATACATCAATTATATAAATTACCTCACATTTCTATTATTTAGGTTGCAAATTATAACTATATAACTATTCCCTCATGGCAAATAGAAATAGGAGATTCTCGTATTTACATTAAAGCCTTTAAAATGACCATATTGGAAATGATTTTCTATTACCTGCCCTCTCTTTGCCCTTAATGATTAGAAAATACCAATGTTTTCAGAGTTAAGAAATAAAGAAAGAAACTTCTTGGGGCTGGAGCAATAGCACACCGGGTAGGGCATTTGCCTTGAACATGGCAGACCCAGCTTCGTATCCCAGCATCCCATATGGTCCCTTAAACACCATCAGGAGTAATCCCTGAGTGAGCCAGAAATTACTCTAACCCCTGTGCATCACCAGGTGTGACCCAAAAAGCAAAAAGCAAAAAAAAAAAAAAAAAGAAAAGAAAAGAAAAGAAAGAAACTTCTTCAACAGTACTGATGGACTACGGTGTTAGAGGAACAGGGGAAGGGAAGAAGATTATCTTGGGACCTTCATTTTGTACCTTGGTCTTGTAAATGAATAATTACAAAATTTCTTTGGCTCCTTTTCTTTGCTTCTTTAGATAATTGTCATCAAGAGGCATCAGCTGTAAAAAGTGACAGTTTCGATCAGTCTGGGAAACAAGGAAGTATTGCTCACTTGAGTGAAACATCTGTCTGATAGGAACATTACATTTTGTCTTGTGTACCACTTTTTTCTCCAACTGATGACTGACCCTGATTCATAATGAGGTTTTGTGAAAAATTATGGCTTCGTATGAATTCTGCAGCAAAGAAGAGGAAACCATTTTAGGAAAGTACTCTATGAGATGCTGAAATTTAATGAGATAATTTAAGTGTTCTAACATTTTAAAGGAATGTTAGAGGTCAGAGTTAAACTCCCTCATTTTCACATGCAGCCGGAGTTAACCATGCCTTTTAATGACTTGTTCAAGGTCATTGTGAGATTTTATTAGCTTTAAATTGCATATTTGATTTCGTTTCCAACTCTCATAAATCCGGCAGGACTTCTTGAAATTTTCTCACTCCAATGTAAACTTTTTACATGTTGGGTTGTGAGGAGCATAATGAGGCCCATAACAATCCCACATCTTTTCCTCACAAGGAACAGAGTGGTCAGAGACACAGGTGCGAGGAGAGGTTAGTTTAGAAAGCACCTTACCTCCTCACAGTTCAGACAAAACACATTTCTGTGAGAAAAATTGAGACTAAGCTGCCTGAGTTTCCAGCATCTTGAGGGATTTGCTTGAGTGACACTTTCTATTGAAGCAAAGATTTGATCACACTTGTAACACCCTACCACCAATACCTGTTAAGATGCTTCAGCAGAAAGAAAGGGGAACACTAGGGAGAAGAAAACTAGAGAGAGGAAGAGTAGTAACTTGCAAATAAAATCACTGAAGCAGCATTGCAAGCCGCCTGCGCTTGGTTTTGTAAGCTAGAATACGCACAATCGACCCCTCCTAAACATCTTGCTCTGCGGCATTGATAGGACCAGAGCTTGTCATTTTGGAGGAAGTCTAGAAATGGAAGGCAAGGAATTCTTTTGTTAAGTGATGAGGCTTTTTTATATAAAAAGGAATCAACTTAATTATTTTGATGAGAAAAGTAAAAGTTTTGAAAAGAAGCTTGAGTAATGAACAGAAAGAGGTGTCAGAAATCTCTAGATGAAACTGGTAGAAAAAGCGTTTCTTATCCACTTCTAATATGTAAATCCAGTCTCTTCTTTTAGAGCTATAAAAAGCTTTACCCCATTGGCAATAGAATAGAGATCATTTTATTGGGCATAGAATATGGGAACGGTTAACCCTCTATTTCCTGGAGGACGTGGCTCAATTCCTTCTGAGTTGGGCGACAGACATGGGGCACAAGTGAGAGCAGAGAAAGAAAAATCAATTGAGTGAATCTAGTGTCCACTTTTCTGTGCATGACTGACCCTTCTGTCTGTGGCTTTCTGAACACTTTAGCCAGTTACTTTAATATCAACAGGAATATTAGTATTTTTTTTTTTGCAATTTTGGACACTCCCCTCCCCCCAACTCTGCTAATAATGGTATGAGGTTCTCACTTATGAATCTCTGTGATGTGCATGAGAATCATTTAGGTTTGGGGAAGTAGGAAAAAACTGATTACATTTAAGCATTCTACTCCCTTTTATGAAGATTTTGCTTCAACATGACATTTTTTTTCCAGTGTTTGTTTTGATCTATGGGGATTGGTTTCTGTAGTTGACAAGTTTCTCCATTCATCAGAACTTGTTCTCCCCAAATCACTAGCAGAGTTTACATCCTACTCAAGCCAAGGCAGACCATTCAGTGTGGTTAATATTCATGCAGCTTGACCTCCATTCGAAATGTCTTTTAGATCTTTAATATTAGTGCTAATAGCACTGTGGCATGTCTTAATTCTATCAAAAGCTCTGGATAGGAATAAGATAAGTGAAGAATAAAGGGCTGAGTCCAGTAGGTAGGCAGGGCACTTATTTTGCACATGCACACCTAGGATGGATCACCATCATGACATATAGTCCCCTGAGTTCCACCAAGAGTGACGTGGAATAAGCCCTGAGCACCTCTGGGAGCCTCCCCCAAACAATAACCATTGGTTAATCTGCATATTGTCAACAGGGTGAATGCAAAAGGTAAGTAGTTTAGTGCAAAATACTTATTTTTTGTTTCAATATACTTATTTTTTGTTTCAATAGTGTTAAGCATTTTGATTGAATTGAATCATTTCACCTTAAATTAAAATGGGAAATTTAAATAATTTTTAAAAGATTTAATGTAATGCCATAAATGATAAAAATATTTTATTGCATTAGTTATAGAAGGAGAAATAAAAATAATTTAATTGTCAGTGGCTAATATGTCAATATCTGCTTAAAACGCTACGAGTAGCAGTATTATAAATCATAGCCCTTAAAATAAAAATTAAAAAAAAATGAGAAGTAAATCAATTTTTACAGCATGAAAAGTATCATTGTAAACTGTAACATCATGATTTTGGAAAATTTTAGAGCACATACAAAGACAATGAATATCTAGCAAAAAATAGGAAATACAAAATTCCATTCTATGACACACTTTGTTCCCAATTGCATAATGTTCCCACTTATAAACAGAAAGACATAATGGTTGACAATGAGTGCTGAGTGCTTACTTTGTTTCACACAGTGAGGTAGGAATTTTACCAGGATTAACCACTAAAGCCTTGTGAAAAGAAAAAGTATAATGTAGGTAGTGATTTCATGTGTATTTGAGAGTGAGTTTTCTGAGAGATGAAGTTACAAGGTCAGTTATTGTGGAACTTAAGATATGAAACCAAGCAGTAAGAACCTCAATTACTATGCCACGTAGAGGTCAACTGGGGTTATTTCTTATGGTGAAAATTATAATTAGCGGGAGATGTAAGTCACGATTTTACTTCTAATGGTAAAGCCAATACTGTTCCTAATATGATATGAATTCCAGGGAGTTATATTATCATTTTCTTTTGACTCTCTTAAGTTGCATGCATTATAGTCAAACTGAATAGGAGAAATTCTCTGGTATAATGAATCTTAGGTCATCCTGACACTTAGAGACAGCAAAATTGTTTCTTGATCACCTTTTGTCAAGCCACAATTTTTCACTCTTGTTGCTTTTTTCTTTTCTTTTTTTCTGGCCCATCTCCACATCCTTCTCTACTTTTCTTTCTCCTATCTTCGTCATTGATTGTTATTTTCTTATATGCAGAAATTTAATTATTATTTTGCAGTGTCTTTCGAAGATGTGCTTCCTATATCTCTTCAAGATAATTTGCAAATGAGACTCTTTTCCAAATGCACTGGGTGCTGTTAGGGATTATTTATATGCAACTAAAAACAAACATGAAAATATAAACTGGAAAACTTTATAACAGACAATTGCAAGATGAAACACCAATGACTAATATACACTTGAGAGTTCTTTGCATACTCAGTTGGAATTAAGAAGCGCTAATATACTTATAGTACTGTATCCACTTGAGAAACTGAGAAAACTTTTATATTTCTCAGTGCTAAAGTGATAAATCTTGTGGCCAGAATGATACATCTTGGGTCAGAAAACCTTAATCACAGATACCTGGGATAGATTTCTGGAACCCCATGTGGTCTTCAAGTTCCTTCAGGAATGATTCATAAGCACAGAGCCAAATGTGTAAGCCCTGAACACCAGGAACTCCCCCCACCATCACACACAAACACACAAACAAATAAACCCCAAACCCCCAAAACAGAAACAATGACAAAATTTAAAAAAATAAAAAAATCTTTTTTATGTAGAAAGTCCCTAACATGACTAGAAATACATTGCTATTTACCTCAAAGCTCCACCTCATCATCAGCAATTTGGTGACGCAGTGACAAATTATATTTAGTCCCATAATGGACAAAGCACTGGATCTCTTGGAGTACCCTGACTTTGATAGAATTTTACTCACGTAAATGAAGCCCTATTTTGTTGTTTGGCTGTCATGCATTCAGATGTGCTTCTCAATATTTAGTGTTACATAATAATAACAAATCATAGAGAGTAATATCACGAATCATGAATCATGAAATCCCGTTGATCATCGAATTGCTTCAGTGGTCTCAGTAACCTCTCCATTCGTCCTATTCTTGAGATTTTAGAAGCCTCTCTCTACTCGGCCTTCCCAACAATGCCACATTGGAGGCTCTTTCAGGGTCAGGGGAATGAGATCCAGCTTGTTACTGGCTTTGGCATATGGATACACCATGGGAAGCTTGCAAGGTTGTCCCATGTGGCAGGAAACTCTCAGTAGCTTGCTAGTTTTCCCAGAGGGGGAAGTAGGTTATAAGATATCACTTCTGGGAGCTTGCTTTTAAGTCTATAGATGTTGGCCATTGATGGGATTACACACACCTGGGTTCCTCTGCTGATACCTTCATGCATGAAGCTTGTCCAAACGTGTGGAGAGGGGCCTTGAGCATGGCTGCGGCTAAATTCCGGAGGTCTTTGGCCGCCGGGAGCTCTGCTCAGGGCAGGGAGGGAAGCTGGAGGCCATCCCTCCGAGGGGCCCTGGGGGAGACAGCCAGGCGCATGGGCAAGAGACTCTATGACTCTCTTACATTATATTATATTATATTATATTATATTATATTATATTATATTATATTATATTATATTATTATGTATATAATATATATGTATATATGTGTACACACACACACACACACACACACACACACACACCTCTTGGAGAGCCCGGCAAGCTACCAAAAGTATCCTGCCTGCACAGCAGAGCCTGGCAAGCTACCTGTGGCATATTTGATATACCAAAAACAATAACAATAGGTCTAATTGCCCTGACCCTGAAAGAGCCTCCAATCATTGGAACAGATGAGTAAGGAGAGGCTGCTAAAATCTCAGTGCAGGGAGTGATAGAGACGTTACTGGTGCCTGCTCGAGTAAATCGACGAACAAAGGGATGACAGTGATACAGTGATTTATCATGAACTGAATCAATATCCCTTTTATATATAAAAATTTTTATGGCTAATTATATAAATTAGAAATTATGAACTCATATCTAAAAACCAGGAAAGAGGAGACTTCTTTCTAAGTTCTTCTTAGCATCAAGTTCTAATGTAGATATATGCGGCTTGGATGGAGTCAGTTCCAAACGTTAATTGTGACAGCTGTAGGTCTATGCTACAAGTTTGATGTATGTAGATTATTTATAATAGACATTTGAATATTAAAGTGATAGTTTTACTAATGTAAGTAGCAAAATCGCCATGGCTGTTCAAGTTCCATCACCATCACCCTCTGATCTGAGGGACTCAGGAATCCCACCCCCACATTTTTAGCCCTAACTCTGTTCCTTTTTCAGAACAAATCCATGAATGTTTCTTTTCTCAAAATTTAATTTACTCTAAACAAAACATCATAGAAATTCAAGTATTTATCATAATAAAATAATATTTGTATATCTGACATTATATGTGTATTATATATATATAATACAGGATGCAAGTGATAGTACAATTGGATAGTGCAAGAGATAATACAATTGTTTTTCATGCTGTTAACTAGAGTTCCATCCCAGCCAGGAGTATGTCTGAGCACTGCCAGGTATAGTCCAAACTGGGCTATATATTATGTATGTATTGAATCATACAATGTTTCATTATTTCCAACTCATTTAGTTCCCTCTACATTCATCTATGTTGTTGCAAATGTCAGGATTTTATTTTATTTTTATCACTGAATAGTATTCTTTTGTGAATACTTTACCGTCTATATTCAAGCATCTGTCTTTGGCAAGTATAACTCGTGATGTGGTAGACTAGAAAATATGACTATTTTCTCAAATTGTCAGTTTTTAAGTTTCATCGGAAAATTAGAAATGAGAAATAGTCTCTATCATAAATAATTGTTTAATGAAATTTTCAGGAAATTTGGGGGAAGTTTTTATATCTATGTCTATAAGAATGACATGAAAGGAATACCAAATACAAACAACCTACAGTTTAACTATCCAAGCACCTCTTCTGTGGATTCCAAAGTTTCTATGGTCTTACATACTGGAAAAACATATTGTATAATATTAATTTCTAATGGATGAATTTCCCTCAGTGACTATTTAGATACTAGAGCACTAAATGCAAAATGAAGCTTATAAGTAGCTTACGGTTTATTTTTAAGATCCAGGTGTGCAGTTCATCTGCATATAAATATGACTCCCACGCAAGCATGAGGTTCTATTCAGCAGTGTAAATGAGGCCACTCTAGCTATATTCCAGGTACTTTCTTCAGAGATCAATTCAGCACAATCCACATGATTTATTCAGGATGACATTAAGATGTTCACTCTTCACAAGAATAAACACATTGATGATGTTAATACCAGGCCTTCATTTCTGCAGAGCACTTACATTTAAATTCAGCAGAGAAGTGTGTGGCATTTTCTTTGCATTTTGTTTTCAATTCAACCTGTAGATGATAGCTTTCCGTTAGTGCTGTCACTTTTTCAAGATTTCCCAACTTTAAGCTTTCAAATATGATCAGTACTCTAGCTTTCCAAATCAGTAAAGTCAACATGAGTTGCTCTTCTCAACTTTGTTGGGAGCAGATAGTAAAATCTTTAAGGTATAAAAGAGCCCCAAACTCTATTCTTCCAAAGGGAAGCAAAAAGAAGAATAAAAGGAAAAAGTAATGAACAGATTGTAGAAAGTCACATGAGTCATAAAACAAAACAAAACAAAACAAAACAAAACAAAAATCACCTCTGTGTAAAACTAACCTTCAGAGAAGCAGATGGGTCTTTTTACAATGGGCTGAGCACTATGGATAATCATTATGATCCACTGGAGCAGGTACTATAAAGTTTCAATAAAGTAGGTTAGATAAGTCTGTAGACTCAGATTCTGTCTTCCTGAGGGGTTGAAGCAACTATAGCATGTATCCACTAAACTTTTCATTTCTGTACACACCTCCATTAAAGCAGTAAGTGGCTAAGGCCATGCTCACAATCACCATAAATCCAGAGTTCATCTTAGAGCTCAAACTTGGTTTCATATATAATATGGGTTTGGCAAAACTAATGATATCATGTAACAATCGTTTTTATGCCCATATATCTCTCTCCGTCCTTCCCGAGCATTCACTAATCCTTTATTTCTGCAGTGTTTCCTTTAAAGGATGTCAGATATGGGACTGGAGTGATAGCACAGAGCGGGTAGGGTGTTTGCCTTGTGCGCGGTTGACCTGGGTTCGATTCCCAGCATCCCATATGGTCCCTCAAGCACCACCAGGAGTAATTCCTGAGTACATGAAACCCCTGTGCAATGCTGGGTGTGACCCACAAAGCAAAAAATTTAAAAAAATATGTCAGGTATTTAGAATCATTCAGGAAGTCTTCAATTCAGATTTTAGATTGGCTTCCTCTGTCTTCTCATGGCTTAAAAACACTTTTTTTCTTTTCCTGTGCTAAGTAATGTTCTGATTGTACGAGAGAATCCGTTCAGCCACTGAAGGATGTCTTGGTTACTTCAAAGTTTGTGAAATGCCAATAGGACTGGGGCAAACATCCATGTGTGGGTCAAGCACGGAAAGTCCTTTCAACTTCTCTAGGTGAATTCCAAGGATGGCAACTGCTGGGACTTTTGGTAAGGGCTTGAGAAATCACCAGATTGGATTGCAGAGTGCTTACACTCTCTTCCCGGCCATTGGCGCAAAGGAGCCCTCATCTTGCTCCGTGCACACACTCAATATGCAATGTGGAGTGTGCTCCAGATTTGGGCTTTTCTAATAAGTCTCTAGCGATATTGGAGCTTAATTTCAGTCTTCCTCACCATGTAGCATGCAGCGCATCTCCATCGTGGGCTGGTGTGCCATCTGGTTATCTCCTTTGGTATTGTGTTCCTGACAAGCTGGGACCCAGTTAGAAACGATGATCACTTGATTCCATACTGTTGAGTTCTCAGCACTCATTGTAGATTTTATATAGAAGCACATGATCAGATGAATGGTTCGTAAGTATTTTCTTCCTTTGAGTATTTTCTTTTTTCACATTCCTGCCATTGTTTTTCTGGAGCAGAAGATTTTCATTCCAATGATACATAACATAAATTTTTTTGTTCATGGAGCAAATATTTTTGTGTTGCATTGAAAACAGCAGCATTGTGGCCCCTCTGTCATCCACCACTTGACGTGATCTATTGAGATTTCTTTCTAGTTTCTCTAACATTTTGCTGTTGCCCTGGGTTTATTCCTTCATGAACACCATGCTGTGTGTACTGCATAGTCATTCTTGTTTTTCTGTTCACAGATATATAAAGTAAGTTCATTACTATATGTATTATAGTTTTATATTACATAATGTGATATTATTATCACATTATGTAATATGTGTTATGTAACATCACATTATGTAATATCACATAATACATATAATATTATGTATTATATTACATAATGTGACTTTTTATTATTACATAATAAGCTTTTGTAATAAATTAATCATAAAATAATAAATCATATAATAAGGTCACAGAAGACTTTCACAATCCATTTAATTCTGTACCTATAAAAATTACAGTCTTATTTGAAGCCCATCTAAAACCACCCAGTATCTTTCTATGGTGTTCTTGATAAATCTTCACAATTTTCTCCTTGTACTGAAGGCTAGAAGAAAAGAGTTTAGGTCCGATAATAACACAGATCACAAAAAAGTTCCTCTTGGGTTTAGGCTCTGGTTTGTGCTGCAACAATATAACTCAAATATTGACTCTTCCTCTATCCTACTGTTAATTTCCACAATTGTTAAAGAATCACCGGAACTAACTCTGAGCAGGGTGGGTGGAGCAACTAATACTCTATTGAGTTACTCCCAAACGTGAACTAGAAGATCATCTCACCGGGCTCAGCCCCGCTGGGCCGGTCCTTCTGTCTCCTCTCCTCCTGGGTAGATTCTGACGGTCAGGGATACTGGGTTTTCACAGGTATTTCTCCTTCCAACACTGCCTAGCAAAATTAGGCAGTGTTGGAAGGAGAAATAAAATCTCTTTATTTTTTCACCTTTCCCCATGTCCCAGTGTTGGAGGCTTTTGTGTGTGTGTGTGTGTGTGTGTGTGTCTGTGTGTGTGTGTGTTGGGATAATGGTGGTTTTATTTAGTGGGATTTATTCTTTTATTTTGGCTTCCTGAGTCACACCCAGGGATGCTCGGGTTACTCCTGGCTCTCCTGGCTCCGCACTCAGGAATTACTCCTGGCGGTGCTTAGGGAACCATGTAGGATGTGGAGCGTCCAGCATGTGATGGCGTGCAAAGCAAACTCCCTCCCCACTCTATAATAACTCAAGCCCTTTGTGATGATTTTTAGTTTTGCTTTTGAGCCACGCAGGCTATGATCAGAGCGTACTCCTGGCTCTGAGCTCAGGAATGTATGGGGCAGAGAGGAGCTTATGGGTTACAGGGATCAAACCGGGTGGTAGGCTGCGTGCAAGGTAGATGCCCTGCCCATTGTGCGGTGACTCCAGTCCCTTTGGGTAGTTTCTTTTCCAAATCAAGAATCTATACGTGAAAGGAGGCTAGGGAAGATCATCTTAAGGCACACAAGCCCTAAATTTAAGTAATACTTTCTGGCCCCTGCATTGGATATGAAGGAAAATCTTTCACCATGGCATATTCTTGCCAATCAAGTTTTTGGATAGTATGGATTTCCATATAACGATTCAATTGTTACATGCCTGGATATTTTTGCCTAGCCCAACCCCCTGTGCTAAACGTATAACAAATGCACCAACTTGAAAATAAAATAATAAATGGGGCTATTATTATTTAAATCCAGAGAAAGTACAATACATTATGTAGTAGATTCTTTCTGATATTCAAATACCATTTGAGTAGTGGTATGTGGTATTGTGCCTCTCGGTTGCCATAGCAACCGCATCACAGATTTAGAGGATCAGATATTCATTTTTATGAATTTCCTAAGACAAGAATGTACAAAATAGTGAGCTATATAATGGCTCCTTTATTTTCTTAAATTTTAATGTAGAAGCTATAAATGCATCTCAGGTGATAAAATATATAGTTCAGTAATGGGATAAGTAATCTTCATAGTAAAATTTTAAAGTTGCGCTAATATGCTATTTATTATTGATTATGCAATTTTTGATAACAGATATCTGTTCAAAAATATCTATTAGCTACCAGATAGTTATTGCCCTCTTCTGCTAAGTATTCTCTGTGGTCAATATTTGAGGTATTTTTTAAAGATGTAGTAATTATGATTTTATATAGTTCTATTTTAGCTACACTCATGTCAGGTATTAAATAAAAATTTAATATGCCCTTATTTCTAGCTTTCTCTTAGGATACTCTTTAGAGTACTAAGTAACTGGCCTCACCTGGGCTATACTGGGACAGTAAAAATACTTTATGTCAATATTTTAGTAGGACAAAAAATGGTAATTTTCCAACCACAATAAGTGCTCTTATTTTTAACTTAAGCTAACCAAGTATTTGTTGGCTTGTAAATGGGGTTATAAACCTTTTTAGTGTTAAATTTAGGAACGTGGATTTAAAGTATGAAGAAAGGAAATTAACAATTTCAAAAGTTGATTAAAGGATCTGTTTCTAATGTACAGGAAAGGATACCTTCTTAGTAGGTGCAAGCTTACCAAAATTGAATAAATATTGACAGAGATTATTTCCAAAATTATTTTTATTTGATGCATTCCTGTGACCACTAAATCTGGGGGCCTCTCTTTTATCCCTCTTTCACCTGAAAGTTCTAGCAATTGTTTATCTTGTAACATATACATGAAAAGAAAACCATGGAAGATAACTTGATACTTTCAAAACCATTGCTGTTAAAATAATGTTTTAATTAGTAAGGAACATTTTATCTGGAGACACTACTGATTTTCATGTAAAGAATTACAATATTAAAGTTTACACATCAAAATTGACCTTATCTGGAATAAGTTTCTATGAATATTTCAAGCATAAGCGAGGCTGATTTTCTCTTCACTGAAGAAATAGGTAACACACACAGCAAGTGACAATGTGCAGCCTTATGTTAATGGAGTTAGCTCTCTTTTCTATTTGTGACTGCATGCAGCTAGGGAATGAACCATTTAGGCTAGAATGATTGGTTTTGTTGCCCTTCTGATTTTGCTGAACTCACTATTTTAAAAAATCTGAATCAATAAGCTATTCAGGCAATTGTGCAGATATGACTTTTTATTCTTAAGTCGATTTGACATATGGTGGATTTTAGCATGAATCTAATCAGAGAAGAGGCCCATTTCTAAGCAGTAAGCTTCAGGCTAAGATTTCTTTTGCAAGTAAGCCCAGAACTAGAAATCCACATATTAAAACGACTCTCCTTTAACAAGGGGATAAAAATCATGTGCTGAACGGTACTCTCCAAAGTCAACATTTCTGAGACAAAGTTTCTGAAATCACCCAAATACTGAGCTTCTTGTTTTTTGTTTTGGCTTTTGTTTGGTTTTGTTTTTTGGCTTTTGGGTAACACCCAGCAATGCTGATGGGTTACTCCTGACCCAGGAATTACTACTGGCAGTGCTCAGGGTACCATATGGAATGCCAAGGATTGAACCCTGGTCTAACAGCTGCAAGGCAAATAGTGCCCTATCAGCTGTACTATCTCTCTGTGCCCCAAGCAAAAAAAAAGCTTCTTGTTTTGAAACCCTGGCTCTGAAAATCTTGTAATTCCTTTTTAATCTTTTAAAAACTATTTTTCTTTGTCTTGAGAAGGTTTTGTAGGGCATATGCTTAATAGATGTGAGGCCATATTTTCAATCCCAGGTACCACATACCCACCCCACCACTCATTCCCAGCCTGGCTCCCACAACGGACAGCAACAACAAGTCATGATAATAAACATTTTGTATCAAAACCAAAATGCTTTAGAGACACAGAGAAATTCTTTTATGTCATATCTTATGGAGTGAGCAGAAGATTGTGGACAGTCTATTAAAAGCAATTCCACCACTTGCTGGATTTTAAACTGAAGATTGTTTTTGTGGGGGGCTGGAGCGATAGTAAAGCAGGTAGGGCATTTAGTCTTGCATGCAGCTAACTCAGGTTTGACCCCCGGCATCCCATGTGGGCCCCTAAGCACAGCCAGGAGTAATTCCTGAGTGCAGAGCCAGGAGTAACCCCTGAGCATCACTGGGTGTGACCCAAAAAGTCAAAAGAAAAAAAAAAGATTGCTTATGTTGATGTTTTTTGGAAAAGTCTGAGTAGGGCTGGAGTGACAGCACAGCGGGTAGGGTGTTTGCCTTGCACACAGCTGATGGGCATCCGATGTGGGCCCCCAAGCACTGCCAGGAATAATTCTTGAGTGAAGAGCCAGTAGTAATGCCTGAGCATCGCTGGGTGTCATGAAAAAGAAATTAAAAAGTCTGAGTAATTATCGCAATTCAGAAAAGTGTTGCAAGAGAAAAATAAAATGAGGTTAACATCTGCCATTCCACCTAGTCCAAAATAGACAGTTGTATTTATTTTGTTCCTTCTTCCCTTCCTTGCCTCTTGCCTTCAAGGGTCACCTCAGAGGATTTCCCCCGTATTAATGCATAGATTCTGTTGGGAGTAAAGCAGAATACAATGCAAGCTAAAGAATGTGTTAGAGAAGTAGTTTCTTGGATCAATTTTTTGAGTAGATTATAAATATAGCAAAGAAACACATGTAATGATAGTTTTTGGAACATCTGCACAAACAAAATAACCATCTCAGTAAACAGAAGATGGGAAATGTGATTTTTTTCCTGAAGATATTTGGATTGAGTTGCAACCCTTTGATTTATGTAATTTTATCATTATGCTGTAACTGCTTTCATTCTGAATTATTCATTCTACATAAGCTAACAATAAAGCAATGTCTTTCTTCAGATAAAATTTCTCTCTGACATTAAGAAATCTGTTTCAATGAACCAGAAACCTTTTTGGACTCCATTTTATGGTCTAAATAGATGTGGGTCTTGTATAAATCTCATTTTGTGGAAATGTATCACAGTTTTAAGAAAAGCCCCTCACACACTAATAGAATATAATTGTTTTTGAGCCCTGTCCTTGAATGGCCACTAATTTCATTTTTGGCTCTCTGCTAGTCTGGAGGGCTTCATTGAAAGCTCTGTAATGAAAATAACAGTGCAGATACTGGCTTCTGCTGCTAAAGGTATTCCAGATGGTTCCTTGCGTTTGGAATGTATGGGTTCTTGGGTGAGTTTTCTCAGCCAGTAGACAAGGAATCATGTCTTATTAGTGTCATATTTTGGGTCTTCATCTTTGAGCCCATATTATATGTGAGCACACTGAAACAGCATTTTTTCACTTAAATTGTACATTTTAAACTATACTTTATAAATTACATGCATTTGGGGGGGTGGTACTAGGCACACACTAATACCCCCACATTAAAACGGTGCCTATAATCACTGTCACTGTCATGACATTGCTCATCTATTTGCTCAAGCAGGTATCTGTTACGTCTCCTCTGTGAGACTTGTTACTGTTCTTGGCATATCGAATATGCCACAGGTAGCTTGCTAGGCTCTGCCATGCGGGTGAGATACTCGGTAGCTTGCTGGGCTCTCTGAGAGGGGCAGAGGAATCAAATCCGGGTTGTCCGCATGCAAGGTGAACACCCTACCTGCTGCACTACTGCTCCAGCCCATGACTATAATAATATTTAATAATAGTTTCCCTTCTTTGTTGATAAAAGTTTAGAGATTTATGCATACCAGTAGAATTTTTCTCTAAGAAAGGTTATTCACAGTAGACAATAGGTCTATTATGCTTGCTCTTTCAATAATTATTTTATTAATAAATGACACAGTGGATTAAAATATGCATATCTACTGAATGAACTTGTAGTCATCTCTGAGACATAAGTCAAATGTATTTAAAATTCTGTGATGAATTAAATAAATTAAGTCCCACTTAGGGACTGGAGAGATAGCACAGCGGGTAGGGAGTTTGCCTTGCACGTGACTGACCCGGGTTGGATTCCTCTGTCTCTCTTGGAGAGCCTGGCAAGCTACTGAGAGTATTCCACCCACACAACAGAGTATGGCAAGCTACCCGTGGCTTATTCGAGATGCCAAAAACAGTAACAACAAGTCTCACAATGAGCACATTACTGGTGCCTGCTGGAGCAAATCCATGAGCAATGGGACCACAGTGCTACAGTTTCCACAGTGCTACAGTTTCAAGTCCCACTTAAAAATATACACCTCAGGCAGCGTTCCTAGTACCCAGGAAGACATAAAGTATCCAAGTAAATGCTCATCATTACTATTATTTTTGTAAAGTTTCTAGTTATCCCAACATATGTTACAGTAGTATTTATTATCAGTTCTAGGATATCACAGGGTGAAATGCTTACATTTCACTTATTATATCATAAAAACTGTAAAATAGAAATAAAATAGCTTTTGAAGCTAAGTTGAAATACTTTGAGCCAGAAGAGGACCACCAGATCACCAAAGAACGAGCCTTTGACCGTCCCTGTCACAGGGCACATCTCTCGTTACTCTGAGTCATTTGCTAACTGCAAAGGCTTTGATTCACCAACATTTGGAGTAAGTTCCTAAAATCTTTGTGAGTTGGATTCATATTTGAACTTTTTAAAATACTAGTGTCATACAATTTTGTTTTTTTTTCCCATTCTCAGGCTCTCGAGGTCAAGAATGACTCAGGGTGCCAGGATATGGCTGAGTTGTAAGGGACCTAACTTGCCTATGTGAGGACCCACAATTCATCTCCAGAAAAGCGAAAAGTTAAATAACCAACAATAGCCCACGTCTCAGTGCACCAGAAAGTCAAACATGGCGACACTGACTTTGCAAGGAAAGAAAGGATTTTCTTGGAATGTGGAGCACAAGGAAGTTAGGCTCAATTCTCCTACACATTCTTTAATTTCAGAAAATATGAATATAGCTAGAAGAGGGCTAGGCACTTCGTGCCCTTTCTATTTCTTGAAAACACAACAAAGACAGAGTCTGTTTCGCGCTAAGAGGATGAGGTCTGAGGAGCTCGGAGGCTCTGGATGTGATGAGTTTTCTGTGCGTTTCTTTGGAAAACAAACTTGAAACCCTTATTAGTCTCCGGCTTGCCTCTAGGGCAAAGGCAAACAGAAGTGGGGGGACGCCAGTTTCTGCTGCTTCTCCTTGCAAAACAGCAGTGATTTATTTGACATCTCTGGAAAGCAGTTCCTCCGAACCGAGTGGAGAGTCATTATCTCCCTACTACAGCCTCTCAATGGCCAGTTGCCCTGTCCCCTTAGGGCAGCCTTGATAGCCCTCCCCAGTGGGGCCACAGCTCCAAGGGCACATTCTGCAGGCTGGGCACGAGGGTCTGGGGCATTCCTCACAGCACACAGAGTCAGAAGACAAAAGGCTGAGCTCAGCCCTGGAGCTGAAGACTCACTCATATATATATATATATATATATATATATATATATATATATATATTTGGCAAATGTTGTCAATTATCCAAGATCTTAGGTAGATCCATCTATGATGCCTCTTCTTGGAACCAGGCGCCCCAGGGACGCATACCGAGAAGGGACATAGCCCGAGACAGAGCCTGTCCTTCTTTGGGCCTTCTTCAGAGGTCACAGAGCACTTCTTCCTCCAGGGCTGGTGAGTTGGAACAGTTAAAGAGCATCCAGGTCCCGGGGAAGGGGAAAACAGCCACCTACCTCCTGAGGGGCAAGTTCTGTGTCCCGAAATAGTATCCCGACTATTGTCCTGCTGCAAATTTTAGAAAATCCACGAAATATACTTAATAGTTTATTTTACCAAAGGAATAAGAAACATACATGTATGTGAGCATGCATAAACCAGTGTATATATGTATGTATGTATCTATATGTATAATCACAAAATATGATGGCTTAGTGTGTTGAAAATTTATGAAATTATTTTTTTCTGAATAAAAATGTGTCCTAAAGGTCAAGGACAATATCTGTTAGTTCGATGCTATTATGTTAAATTTATGTTCTGTGTATCTAATGAACAACTATTCAGCTATGCACAGTAAAAGTAGAGTCTTAATTTTTATCTTAAGTTGAATGTTCAACAATGATTTTTATTTAAAAAGTCAAATGTTGTAATGATTCCGTAATTATGAGCTAGTTCATAAGTTACCAAAACTGAGACATGTGGGTTTGATCAAAACTAACAGAATACACATTCTGGTCACTGTGTTTCTTTATCTTTCTAAATTAATAAAATAAAATATGAAAAATCAATGTATTTTATCTTCAAATAGCAGGAAGTTCACAAAGGAAAGTTTAAATTGAATTTCTATTTTAATCATAATCTTACAAATAAATCTCCTGATTTAGAGGATACCATTCATTTGGGAACATCTCATCATCTGTAATTCCTGTAACACAAATTCATACCACATATCCACAATGCAAATGCACAAAAATTATTCCATCTGTGGATTATGAAAGTGGAAATTTAGGCAAATATTGTGGTTAAGGTAACTATTGATCCTAATGATTATTTTAAGTCAACATGTCTGTTTGGATAAGTAACAGAAACCAAATGAAAGGGGATGAAAGCCAAAGGGTTCATTATCTGATTCACAAGAATGCTGGCAGCAGGCCTGCCCCCTTCCCTACTCCACTATGTCCAAGATAAAGAACAAGAGTTCTTCAAATCTCTCCTCAGTTTCCCTTTTTCATCTTCTCACAGTGCCGGGAGGGCTGTGTCTACAACAGACATTATTTACAAAAGGAAAATGTCCAAAGCAACAGAGGAAGCACGCTTCTGCTTTCTGTGGAAGTCTTTGCTTTTTGCACCATTCGGAGAGTTAAGTGCGCATTCTCCCCTCTAATTCCCCCTCCCCACCCCCCTGCACTTCCAGGTTTACACTGGCACTCTGTTTAGAGTAGCTTCACATGCCTGTACTGAAACAGTCAGAGGAGAAGGAAATTAAATTATTATGCTTGGCTTAGTCTAATCAACCTTTTGTTGCCTGGGGCTGGGTAGAGATCATGATTAACATGACCACCCAAAATGTGAACAAACCACGGGTTCAATTAGCACAGCAGAGGCAGGAAAGGAAGGTTCCTACATAGACCAGACGGAGCCTCTCAAATTTTAATGGTGGCACAATCACCTGGGGAGCTTGTTAAAATGCAGATTCTGATTTGACTCTGCTCCCATGTGACGCTCAGTGTGGTGCAGGCTTTAAATAGGAATGACACAAACTATAGACTGGGTTGCCCCAGGTACTGATATTATAATATCTGCCCTTTTGTTTTACTAGTGATATTTACAAAGGATGGGTCATCTTGGTGCGATTTGAGAAATGAGAACAATGAGTTGTTTTTGCTGAAAAGGACTCTTGATCAAGCAAATCAATTTTTCAATATATAATATTATTTTAAAATTAAATTTGATTTGCTTTCATCTGCACAGGCACATACATTTACTGACCATGGAATAGGATGATATGCAATAGCTGTCACTATCACTGTCATCCCACTGCTCTTTGATTTGCTCGAGCAGGCACCAGTAACATCTCCATTGTGAGACCTGTTGTTACTGATTTTGGCATATTGAATTCGCCATGGGTAGCTTGCCAGGCTCTGCAGTTCGGGCGAGATACTCTTGGTAGTTTGCCTGGCTCTCTGAGAGGGGTGGAGGAATCAAAACCGGGTTGGCTGCATGCAAGGCAAATGTCCTACCTGCTGTGCTATCGCTTTTAAGCTTGAGGTTCATATAAGACTTTTTAATGGTATGCATTAAAAATAAGGCCTATGGAAGTTAAATTTTTGTATACATACCATATAAGTTTTGTAGAAGCTACAGTGTCAGTCATATAACATACTTTGAAGCCTTGTGTTTGCAGCTTTGAAATCTGACTATAATAAACTTGATCTAAAATAAAAATACTTCATACTGAATAGGAAAATATTTGCATACAATATATCAGCTAAAGGGCTAATTTTAACAATTTATTTAAAAGCTTCAGTAAGTTTAACAAAAATCCAATAACCCCATCCCAAGCGGGAGCTGGAAAGATAGCACAGGAGTGGAAGCGCTTGGCATACTCGTGGTTTACCCTGGTTCCATACCCAGAACCACATATAGTTCTGCCGTCATTGCCAATGTCAGCTCTTACAACAGAGTCAGGAGTAAGCCCTAAGCACTACTGGCTGTGCCCAGAATCCAAAACTACAGAAACTGATGAATACACACTTCCCCCAAAGAAGACAAACAATGGCCAGTAGACATATTAAAAAGTATCACTTATGAGAGAACTGCAAATCAAAACATGGAAACACCCAAATGTTCAACCATGGATGAATGGATCAAGAAGGGTGGTATGGGTCAGAGTGGTAGTACAGTGTTTGCTATTTTGCCTTGGTGCAGGGCAAGGGCATTTGCCTGGCTTACATCGGAACCCAGGATCAAACCTGAGCACCCCATATTGCACCCTGAACCTGCCAGAAGTGACTCCTCAGCTCAGAACCACAAATAAGCCATGAGCAGTGCTGGGTGAGGCCCAAACACAAACAGAAAGATGTGTGGTTTGTTTACCCTTAAAGGGTCTTCAGCTGCGGGAAAAGAATGTTGAAATCATGCAGTTTGCTGAATGTGGACGGAATTGGAGGGTATTACGTTAAGTGAAAGATAATGGGGGAGAAGGGCCAGTACTGGGTTTTCTCATTCATCTGCAGAATGTAGAAAATTAAATCAAGATAATGGGCCATACTAAGCAAAGACAAACCCTGGGCATTGGAATAATAATAATAATAATAATAATAATAATAATAATAATAATAATAATAAAAAACAAATATTTGGAGGGTTGTGGGAGAAACTCTGAGGGAAAGAACTGAATAAACAGTGGTAGAAGGTACTGGGACTTTCTAACTCTTGATTTCTCTTATGCAGATTTTCTGAATTTAAAGGTTGATTTATCTTTAGGCCAGAGCGATAGCATTTGCCTTGAATGCAGCCGACCCAGGTTCGATTCCACTGTCCCTCTCAGAGAGCCCAGCAAGCTACCGAGAGTATCTCGCCCACACGGCAGAATCTGGCAAACTACCAGTGGCGTATTCGATATGACAAAAACAGTTACAAGTCTGACAATGAAGATGTTACCAATGCCCGTTCGAGCAAATTGATGAGCAACGGATGACAGTGATGCAGTGATATAGTGACAGAGGGTACTGGGCAGTTTGAAGGTGGGGCGTGTGTGGTAATTTGGTATTTCTTTTTATCATTATTATTTAAAAATTAATTTTTTATGAAGCTGTTCATTATTAGGTTGCAGTCATACAATGTTCCGACACCAATCCCTCCACCGTATAATTTCCTAGCACCATTGTTCCCAGTCTCCCTCTGACCGTCCAAGACAAACCCCAGCTCCGCCTGTCTCTATGGCAGGCACCTCTCTTCTCTCTCTCTCTCTCTCTCTCTCTCTCTCTCTCTCTCTCTCTCTCTCTTTCTCTCTTTCTCTCTTTCTCTCTCTGTCACTCTCATCTCAGTCATTGTGGTTTGCAATCCAGATGCCTAAACATTATCGTGTATATCCCTTTATCTTTTCAACACTCAGTTCTTGTCCAGAGTGACCATTTCCAACTACTTCTGTCATAATGGACCTTCCTCCATCTTAACTACCCTCCAACCCCCACCCCCCCGCCACAGCCCCGTGATAATTTCCAACCATTGACCAGTCCTCCTGACCGGTTTTCCCTAGCCTTGAACATTAGTTTTATACTTGTTTTTATATCCCACAAATAAAAGCAGTCATTCTCTATCTGACCCTCTCCTTCTGACTCATTTCTCACAATATTTACAAGTCAACAGAACACAAAGAAAAATGTTACAAATAAACACGGAGGAATGGAGCACTATGATGAGAGTAACCCAATAAACCTAAACTACCTGAGGCTATGTTATCCTACACAGGTTCATCCATTCATAGGCAAATTTCATGACCTCATTTTTTCTAACAGCTGTGTAGTATTCCATTGTGCAGTTGTACTGTAGTTTCTTTATCCATTTATCTTGTCTTTGGTGTTTCTACTGTGTGTTTTTGAACCCTAGAATGTATTCATAGAAGTGATATTGCCAAGTAAAATGGGAGCTCCATGTTTAGTTTTTTGATGAATATCCACATTGCTTTGTAAAACGGCTGGACCACTCAGCTTTCCCACCAGCAATAAATGAGAGTCCCTTTCTCCCTGAATCCGCACCAGCACTGGTTGTTCTTGTTCATTTGAATGTGTGTCAGTCACTGTGGTGTGAGATGATATCTCATTGCTGTTTTGATTTGCATCTCCCTGATGATTAGTGAAGTAGGGAATTTTTTCACATGCCTTTTGGGCATTCAAATTTCTTCTCCAAGGAAGTTTCTGTTCATTTTTTCTCTCCCCTCTCCCCCTTTTTTTTACGGGGTTGGATTTTTTTACTCATGAAGTTCTACCAATGCCTTACATATCTTTGATATTAACCTCTTATCAGGTTGGGTATTGGGCAAACAGTTTTTCCAGTACCATGGACTGTCTTTGTATTTTGGTCACTGTTTCTTTTGAGGTGCAGAAGCTTAGTTTAATGTAGTCCCATTTGTTAGTGTTTGATTGGTCAGTGGTGTTTCATATTGAAGATCCCTTGAACTTCAAGGTCATGGAGGATTTTGCCTATATTTTCTTCTGTATACCTTATGGATTCAGGTCTGATGTTGAGGTCTTTAATCCATTTTCATCTGACTATTGTGCATGGTGTTAGGTAGAGGTCAGAGTTCTTTTTTTAATATGTAGCTGTCCAGTTTTCCCAGTACCACTTGTTAAAGAGACTTTCCTTGCTCCGCTTCATATTTCTTTATCCCTTATCAAAGATTAGGTGATCATATATGTGAGGGTCTGTGCCGGAATATTTAAGTCTATTCCATTGGTCTGTGGGTCGGTAATCTTGTATTTCTATATAAAATTAAACACTATTATAGCTTTGTAAACTATAATAAACATAATTAAATTTAAAATTTGGTAGATCAAATGAAACTTTTAGATAGAGGACAGTTAGATAAATACATACCAAAAGTAAAATAAAAGAAAAATCCTGACAATACCCTCAAACTGGTTTTACTAAAATTACATTTAACTTTCCTAAAACCTATAAATCATAACCAAAATACGTATAACTAATGACTCAAAAATTCAAAGTTGTTTTATAGATATTATTTATTTATTTATTTGTTTATATTTCTGAGTCATACCTGTGGTGCTCAGGGCTTTAGGATTCCCCCTTTCATGGCAGGGTGGTCCTAATCCAAGGTGGAACCCCTTCCCTGTAATTGTTTTTGTTTGGGGGCCACAAACTGAGCTTACTTCTGAGTTTTTGCACGTAATATGATGTCCTCCAATTCACCTACTTATGTGTTCTTGATCTGTGCTTACTTTTAAGTTCTTGCACTTAAAACGATGCCCTCCAATTCACTTTGCAGCAAATTGCATGATTTTATTTTTGCTTGCATCAGTATAGTACTCTGTTGTACATATATGCCATATATACTACGCCTTTTTCTTTGTTTGTTTTGTTTTGGAGCCGTCCTGCTGGTGCTCTGGGCTTACTCCTGGCTCTGCACTCAGGGATCACACCTGGCAGTCTTAGAGGAACCCACGGTGTGTCAGATATAGCACCAAAATTGTTTATGTGTCATGCAAGAGCCCTACCCACTGTACTGTCTTCTAGAATTTTTTTAATTACTTCCCATTAATGCTCTCTATCTGTGTTACAACTCCCCAGTGCAAGTTCTGGGCTTGGTGCATATGCCGCTCAAACTCACGTGGCTGCCCAAGTAGTTGAGATATTGATATGTATATTTCATGTTTCATACCTAATAATGGGATGTGTGTAGAAGTTTTCTTCATCTCTGGAGAAGCCTTCATTCTCCCTTGAGCGCATCTCTCTCTCTCTCCCCCTCTTTCTCTCTTTCACTTTCCTAAGAACCTCCAAATAAAATCTGTTTTTTAATTTAAAAAAGTTAAAAGTTCTGAAGCTCAAGGCAGGCAACCCAGAGAAATACATCCCTTGGAAAACATTCTTGATTATATGGAGTATTTCTTTACTCCTTAAAAAATAAAATTTAACCCGCAACTCCCTTCCCCCACATGGCCTTCGGCTACAATGTAGTTGGTGAATGAGGGCTAGAGACTGAGCACAGCGGCCACTCAACACCTTTATTGCAAACCACAACAGCTAATTAGAGAGAGAAAACAGAAGGGAATGCCTTGCCACAGTGGCAGGGTGGGGTGGGGGGGAGATGGGATTGGGGAGGGTGGGAGGGACACTGGGTTTACGGGTGGTGGAGAATGGGCACTGGTGAAGGGATGGGTTCCCAAACTTTGTATGAGGGAAGTATAAGCACAAAAGTGTATAAATCTGTAACTGTACCCTCACGGTGATTCTCTAATTAAAAATAAATAAATTAAAAAAAAATAATAAAATTTAAAAAAAATCCAGAGTTATTTTTTTTTTTAAGACATGGGAAAAAGAAGTTGTGTATATAGTTTGCTGATCCTATTTCCTGTCCATAATATGCCTAGCACAAAGTTGTTGCTCAGTTCCTCAGTTGGTGGTTGAATGGATAAATCTTCTCATTTATGTGATACTGAATTACTTCTTCATTTAGTGAACTCTAATTTGAAAACAGTTTCCTCAGGGTAATGAATTTGATACAGTGATGAGATATCAATAATTCACATACTGCTTAAGAGATTATACCAAATATTATAAAAACCTTTTAAAATGCTTTATAGAGTCTTCTTTGAATAGAATTTAGTTATATTATTCAAAGAAGATTTTCTTTTTCTACTGCCTCAATAATTGAATATAAATGCAAAGGCCTTCAGATTAAATCTTAGAAAAATATTTGTGCTGATGAACAGGGAACTTTGAGATAATTTTTGCAAATCTGGCTTTGGAAATTTTTGCTGTGCTCCATTTAGAGGTGATTCAACATAGTTATGCTCATGCAGCCGTTCACATTTGTCTACTGGGAAGCCCGCAGCAGCATAAAGCAGAATAATGCTTTTTCATTATCATGATGTATGTGCCCAAAGTGCTAAGTTCCTAAATGAAGACTTGGTACCCAAAAATAAATCTTCTTAACAATCCCATATTTCATGATAATTCTTTAATACTAAATAATTATTATAAAAGGGAAAGCAAAACTCTATATCCTGTAATGAACTATAAATGTATTGACCAAGTTCATTTGGGAAGTACAATAGTCTTACATTTTTCTCCTTTCATACTGTCCTTAATTTAATGAATTCCTACCCATCGTGTTACTGAGTGTTACTTAGTAGCAGTAGATTCAGGAAGGACTGTTAAAAAACAATAAACAACTTTGTTGAACCCCAAATCTCTAATTCTGTAGTTTCCTCAGTTGTTAGTGATGAATATTGGCAAATGCGGCCAAGTGGCTTGCTACTGAACACTTTTTATGGTCTTCCTTCCAAAGTGCAATAAAATAGTCATTGAAAGTCATCTAGCTTCTCACTCGAATTTTGTAGGCACATGTCTGAGAATGGAAAGAATGTAAATCTCTCTTTGATGAGGGTTTTAGCTAGCAAATGTAGCTTGTCCATAGCTTCCGTTTCCCCTTCTGGGAGCCTAAGATGTCCTCTAAGCCTTAGAGGACTGGGCTGTCACAGATTAGATAGACTTGTGTCTCCAAGTCTGTATTTGGGACACTGAGAATACTCACCAGGAGCACCTGACTGTCTCCTCAGTGAAAAACAAACTATCTTTTGGAGTTTTCTTTATTCAGTGATATGACTCTTGATAAATACTACCTATATAGTTCAACATGTTATACAAATAATAAAATACATAAACCAATGAAAAAAGCTGACTCAGTTTAGCACATAATTAACAGATATTAACAACTTGATGACTGTACACTTTTTTTAAAACAATATGCAATTAGTAAATAATATAAAATATCATAAATATATAGTATGGGGGCAGGAACTAGACCTTCATTTAAACGTTCTAATGATTCTGTGAATTAGTCATTATTTATTCTCCATTGTACAAAGGGAGAATAGAAGCATAAGAAAGGTAATTATCTCAAAGTCACAGATTTACTAAGTGCTCAAAGTTGGAATTGAATAGAAGATTTTCTCTAACCAAAGCTGATTTAGCCCTATTAAAGTCTTCTGCCTTCTAAAATAGTTCTTTGAGAAATTGTCCCATTTTCTTTTTTTTTTTCTTTTACCATCATTTCATGACAGTAGTATATAGGGGATGTCACATCATTCTGGTTAAATAGTCATTCTACATATCTTTGTGGTCAAATGATAACTCTACTTTTCTCCTTTTCTGTTACTTGCAATGATCAATTATAATAGATTTGATGCTATAAAATATAATAAAGAACTCCAGAGAAATAGACTTTAAATAACAAGGAGGATAATATATCACATGCAGTTTATACATTTAATTCTTATACAAATTTAAAAATAATATTTATGTCACACAAACTGCCTCTGGCACCGTGTAATCCCACCAACAACCAACATCCAGAGACTATAAGACCAAGCTCCCAAAAGAGAATGACGCAGAGTCTCTTGCCCGCCCTGTACCTGGCTGTCTTCATCAGTGCCCCTTGGAGGGGACGGATTGCCTTTCCCTCCCTGCCCCAAGCACAGCCTTGACAGTTGAAGACCTCCGGAAGCCAGCCACAGCCATGCTCTAATAGCTTTGTTCTCCCTCTTGGAGAACCTGACATGCTACCTAGAGTCTATTGCCCGCATGGGACAGCCTTGCAAGTTCCCCATGGGGTATTCCTATCCCGAATACAGTAAAAGATATATACATACCTCTCGGAGAGTCCGCCAAGCTGCCAAGAGTACCCCACCTGCACGGCAGAGCCTGGCAAGCTACCTTTGGCATATTCGATATGCCAAAACAATAAGATAGGTCCCATTCCCCTGACCCTGAAAGAGCCTCCAATCGTTGGGAAAGACGAGTAAGGAGAGGCTGCTCAAATCTCAGGGCTGAGAGTAATAGAGACGTTACTGGCGCCTGCTCGAGTAATTCGATGAACAAGATGAACAACGGGATGACAGTGATACAGTGATTTATGTCACATATACAAAGAACATTTTTGAAAACAAATGAACTATTTTGACTTGTTTTCTGTCTTTGTATAAAAAGGGAGAGACTTAAATTTCATAGTAGGCCTTTAGCAAACTTTCCCCTTTTATATTAAATTGAAAAAATAAAATAAAAAGCACATATTTCCAGGGATGTGTCCACATTCATTATTTAAGTTGTTGCAACCTAAGTTTTTTTGAAACATTATCTTTTGTTTATTCTTCCACCTGGAATGTCTTTTTCATACCCAAGCTTTAATCTACTTTCAAGATTTCTAAAGTATATTTACACTTTCTCCCACCTTTATCTTCATAAATCAAAAAATAAAATCACACTAATTTTCACTTCTCTCTTTGTCTTTTCTAACATTAAAATTTTCTGTTGTGTGATCGCAGAACATGGATGGTCAGATCAAAAATTACTTAAAATTAGAAATTACGTTGCATTTATCATTGTTTCCCCAAGCCTAATGGGCTAGAGAACCACAGAACTCTGTCACCTTCTGTTTGAGTCAGTCCTTGCTGTTATGTGAAAGAATGTCTTTCAGTTTATCTAACCACAATTTATATCTCAGGCTTCCATACCCTTATCTCTCTCTCTCTCTGTAAAATAATCCATCATAATCCCTCTCTTTAAACATTGGCTATCTTACATTTTTACACACAACATGAGAAATCTTTTCTTCATGTTTGTTGGAGAGATCTGGAAATTTTTGTCTTTCTGACACAAAACAAAATAATGATGTAAAACAAATAATGATATACAAAACAAATGATGATATATAAGATAACAGTGGATTCAGTGTGTCCTTTTGTCATTAGAAAATGATATTATTCTTCAGTAACTTTTTTTAGTCTTAAAACTTTAAAAAACAGTTTCAGTCTTTCTTTCATAGCTATTTAGCAGAGAACTTTGAGCATATTAAGTGCAACTACAAAATTTAGCATGTGCTTATCAACTGAGTACTATTGGTATTTATAAACTAACCACATAAAACCTTGAATGCATTTCTTTATAAAGTTATTTAATAGATTGATTTCCACTTGCTGTGTACCAATTTTTAGATTTACTCAAATTCTACCGCTTTCAGAATTTGAGCTCTACTGCTAGATATGTCATGAGTATTTAGTGACTAAAAGCCACATAATAGCACTGTCGTAGAACTGTTGTCCAGTTGTTCATCAATTTGCTCGAGTGGGCACCAGTAACATCTCTGTTGTGAGACTTATTGTTACTGTATTTGGCATATAGAATATGCCACGTGTAGCTTGCCAGGCTCTACCATGCGGGCGGGACACTCTCGGTAGCTTGCTGGGCTCTCCGAGAGGTACGTAGGAATCAAACCCAAGTCGGCACGTTCAAGGCAAACTCCCTCTCCACCACTGTGCTATCGTTCCAGTCCACATAATAAGTGCTATTATATTTTGTTATGGGTATATTATGTATAAATATATATTACTTGGAAAATGAGGAGTACATATAGTGAAAAAGTTAACCAGAGTTGTTCTTAATAATAGTTAATGGTGACATTGTTCTTGAACTCTGAGTAGAAAATCTCAAGGCAAAGTTTCATTTTTATTAGGAACACTTATTTAGCTGATTATTTCCATTAACTTATCCGTCAATTCAGAAATCAGGAAAACACAAATAACAATAATTGGAAATAGAGACTTTTGAGCACGTCTTTAAATGGAAATAATTAAGACATGTCGGGCTCAAAGCCATTCTATGGCTTTTTATTATGATAGGCTTCAAAACACTAAAATGTTGTCCCCTAACTTGAGTGATGGTGTAATAAATGCTGAAGGCTGATGACTTAGGTCATAGCTTAGAAATTTGTTAATGATAATGGATGACAAACTGTGGTGAAAACAACCTTCCAGATGAAATTACTGAGATGTGAAAAACACTGCGAGAACTCCAGAGAGCAGGGGCACGGTGATAAATCTCCGTCCTCCCCCCAGATGGCTGCGCTGTCCGTGAGGAAATACGTCGTTAGATTTATATGCATTCCTTCCAGGCGGTGTTTATATAACTTTAGCTGGGGGACTGGGCCACACTGTTAATCCCTGGCGAGTCGGTTCTGTTAATTGTGCTTCACAGTTAGTTACTCTAGAGATATCAATATTATTCAGCTCAGTTTAAAGAAAGATAAAATAACAGAGGAATAAGTATGGATTTTATATAACCACAAAGAGTAGAGGAAGAATAGTCAAGCTCTGTCTCAAATGTGTATCAGTAGAAAATTTAGTGCTTCTACCTCTCACAATAAGTCTATGGAAATATAGTGTAAACCAAGTAATGCTCTTTAAGATATTTTAATGGAATGCATGTAAAAAGCAGTATTTTCTCTACCAAGATTCCTTTCTTTCTTTTTCTCTTTTTCTCTCTATTTTCTTTTTTCCTTTCTCTTTTTCTCCTCTCCTTCCCTCCCTCTCCCCCTTCCCTCCCTCTCTCCCTGCCTCCCTCCCTCTCTCCCTTCCTTTCTTCCTTCCTCCCTCCCTTCCTTCCTTCCCTCTGTTTGACCCACACACAGCTGTGCTAGAAGCTTTTGTCCAGCTCTGTGCTCAGGAGTCACTCCTGCTGAACTCAGGGGACTGTATGGAGTGGTGAAGATTGAACCTGGATCGGCCACATGCAGAGAAATTGCCCTCCCCACTGTGTTATTTCTCTGGCCCCTCTTCCAAGATTCTTGAGTTTAAAGCAAGAAAAATGAAAATGTCACTAGAATCTGCATGCATTATTAAGCATTATAAATGCTTAGAGATGGAGTAGAGAATCATTTCAAAATATTTGTCTGAGTTTGAAATACATCAAATTGTTATCAAATCCCTCAATTGGGGGGAGATAGAATTGGGCTTATTCGTACTTAATTTTTGAAATATTGAATATTTGATTGTTATAAATATAACATACGGTCAGCTCTAGGAATTGTACTGGCAAGGCACCTTTTGAACTATGTTCACAGTGTTTCTTTTTTAATTGTGCGTGCATGTGTATTTTTCATAATGTGCTGTTTGGAGTCAGCAGAACTATCTAATATAAAATTCTGGTTGTTATGCATTAAACTAATTTTAGAATACACATAGGTAGCTAATTTTTAAAACTTCCCTTTGGGTTCCATTTCTGGCACTCGATGGTGTCTCTTGAGCCTGCTTGGGTGTGACCCCTGAGTACAGAGCCAGGGATGGGCCCCAAGCACAACTCGGTGTGGTCCAAAACCAAAATATTGAGAAAAATAGAAAAAAATATGTATACTTACCATTTCCCTATGTTGGTAGTTATACTTTGCCAAAACATAATTTGAAAGCAATGAAGGTTTTAGGGCTCTGGGGCAAGAACAAAGTATCCAGGCCCTAGCAGGCCGCGTTTGTGTTCAGCACGTGTCTGTCTTGCCTCTTTAGCGCCAGAACCAGCAGGTTATTAAGTCTACCTCATAAAGAGTCACGTGGCTCTTCTCTGTTGTCTGTACAGTGAGAGTGGCCCGTGTTCCTGGATTTTCAAAGATACTTCTAGAAAGACACAGGCAATCTCAGGAAGCCTCCACAAGGCCCCATCCCTCCCCCATGTTGTCAACCAAAGCTGTCTGCCCTGGAGCTCCCTTGCCGGGACGAGGACATTATTGTGAACACCTACATCAGTATGTTCGTTTCCTGCCATATCGTTACCAAAACAAAGGTGGTAAATTTAGCTCATGACATCTTTGCTAAATATACTCCCACTGTCACATTAGTTTTGCTGCTCGGCTGAAGGTTGGCTCCTATTGAAAATTACCTGTGAGAATTTGTGAGCAACAGGGTGAAATCCTGGATGAAAACTAACTCACTATCATTATAGAAAATGACTCAGCAAAATTGTCTGTTAAAATAGTCATGTCTGGGGACTCCAGAGCGTAAGATTCTTTGGAGTATGAATTCAGTAAGAACAAAATCATGAAACTAAAGGGATAGTAGAGTGGCACTTGCTTTGCAAAAACCTAGCCCAGTTTGATCCTGGTGTTGCTATAGGATCACTCAAGTATGATATGTAGTCATACATATGGTCCCCAAGTCTCAACAAAATGGTCCAGGAACATGGGGACAGGAATAAGCCCAAGCACTGCCAGGTATGTCCATAACCTAAAACCCCCCAATATTAAAAAAATAATAATAAACTGTTAACCTAGCAAATACTATAACAATAGATAACTTACGAGCTCTGGAATACTTGGAAAGGCCTGAGGGTTAGTCAGAATAACTACTTGACATATCAGGGAGTACCTAGGATAAGTGCCCATACAGATGAATAATGCTGAATATCAGATCAGGAAAAAATGAGCAATTTTCCTCAAGGAAGTGTCCATAATGTGTCTCATAGTATATTTTGAAACTTGGAGAGGATTTGTGCGGTCTACGTTTAGAATGAATGCATTATAAATACCTAGAAAAGAGCTCTAGTCTTCAGGGAAAATGTGCTTGGTTGATCTCATTATTCATCAGAATTTGCTTTACCTTTTACATCTAGAAAAGCTGATTCACAAAATTAGAGTTAAGAGGTAAAATAACCGTTATCCACAACCACCTCTTTTAACAACTGGGAATCAATAGACAGGGAAACAAGAAATTAGGAATCACTTGGGAAATTATTAAATAAGGAAACTTGGAAAAGAACAAAATGGCATTAATAAATTCTAAAAAAAATGTTTATCTTGGTATGCTTACTTGTTATGTTGAACCAAGTAAAATAATATGCCAGACAAATTATACACCCTTTGCCTCACTGCAGTTATTTATTTGTTTTGCTTATTAAGCCAGTGACACTCTTAGCAAACATCTACTGCACCTTGCAATTCTTTCTAAGATACAAGCTTCCAATATTTTGCATATTTTTTAAAAAATACATTTCAACAGGCACTTTTATTTCCTTGCTGAATCGCAATCTTAGAAGGCTATCTCTGAAAGAAATTAGTTTTGCAAAGGCTTACATATTTGATAAATGTAAGTACTGTTTCACTCAGGGCTTAGTTGAATACAACAGATATCGCAATTATTGGTTTAAGCTTCAAGTTATTATCACATTTCAGGCTTTTCACAAAATCATTAGTAGGTCAGAATAGTAGATTATATCCAAGCCTCCAGAAAACAATTTCAGACCTGAGCAGAAAGAGGTCAACTCGCCTGTCGTCTCTGCTCGCGAAGCACGGCGTGGCTCCCACTTCGTTTCACACTTAACTCTACAATCAGAGGAACTCGGATTCGTGGATTCTGAATCCTAGCCAGGTCTGTGCCACAAAGGATTGTGGGAACTGCTACTCGCATTCCAGAAGTCGCAGTCCTGGTGGTTGCATTGCTTTGGGCCAGCAGCAAATACCCCAGAATACCCCAGAATACCTCAGAATACCCCAGACCACGGGATCTGCTTTCAATCACTTGTATCACTTGTATCACTTGTCATCCTGTTGGTCTTTGATGTGCTCAGCGGGTTCCAGTAATGCCTCCATTTGTCCCTGTCACGTGTGAGTGTAGTCAAAGATATCTGCTCGCTCCAGAAACAGGAAGTGCCTCAAACCATTCATTCAGGGTTTTGACGAAGAAGTCTGACCATCTCATTGTGGGCAGCCACGCAGTCTTTTGAGGTCCCATGGAATCCAGTTGGTAACAGCTCTAGTCCATCGGTCATCTCCGAATCGCATTACGAGTCTGGTCCATCTGATTTTTTGACGCCTTGGCAAACGAGACAGCTTCCCTGATTCTTGAACCGTCAACTGAGGTCGGAACTCCAGATTCCTTCTCTCACTTGAGTGAGATGTGATACTCCAAGCATAGGTCTTTCGATTCCTCTTTGGGATACCCTAATAGCGTTCTTATCCTGTTTGCACAGGGCCTAGGTCTCTGAGGCATATGTTAGTGCAGGAAGAACGGTGGAATCGAAAAGATGTGCCTGGAGTCAGAGGTTCTTCGTCCTCTTAACCACTTCTTTGACACCCTTGAAGGCGTTCCAAGCTGCTCACTTCCTCCTGCGCAGTTCTGGCGCCAAGTCGTTCCACATGTTGATTTCTCGACCCAGGTACACAAAGCAGCTGCAATCAGAGATGTTCGTTCCGTTGAGAGCAAATGGAATGTCAGGGACTAGTTTGTTTTTCATGAACATTGTTTTGCTGAGATTCAGCTGCAGTTCGACCTCTCCACACTCGTGGTCGAAGTTGGCCAGCATTTGTGCCACTTGGCTAATGTTTGGCATTATGAGAACGATGTCATCAGTGAAGCGGAGGTGGTGTAGTTGCCGACCGTCTATCTTTACTCCCATTCTTTCCCATTCCAGTCATTGCATGACGTTCTCGAGGGTGGCACTGAAGAGTTTCGGTGAAATGGTATCACCCTGCTGAACCCCTCTCTTTACATCAATGATCACTTCCTTGCATGTCTTTAATTCTGCTCTAAATCACCTGCTAGGAAACCCAGCAAACAAACTATAGAAAGTAGAGATGACAAGGAGTTTCTGCCTATCAGAGAACCACTTTCCCTCTAAGGAAATGGAGTCACATTTTCCTCATCATAGACTATATTCATGTTTTCATGATGGTTGTTATTCCCACAACTGAGACCCAGTCTTATATTGGTTTGTTTGAGTCTAGAAATCTTATTTTCCTTGCTACTAGGATGCCATGCACAGAGTCTAGAAAATAGGAAGAAAATGGGTGTCATTATTATAGCGGTTTTGTGAAGTCGTAGTTCAAGGCTTGCCTTTCCCAATGTAATCAGAGCCACTTTTGTGACCCATGTTTGTGTTGCTAACACAGACCTCACTGGGAGGGATGCTAAGAGCATTTTGGGTGAGGGTGTTGCATAACTCTTGTAATTACCCAGATGAGTTAGGACTTTCTCCATTTACTATATCTTACCTTTTTTTTTCTCTCAGCCAAAATGCCAACTAAGGCTCTGGGCTTGATAGGGTCACTCAAACTCTGTTCTTAATAATGTCAGACCCAATTATTCCTGCATGCATTGAATTGTAGTTCATCCCTAAATTGGATATAAATTACCAAAACACAAATACTCTTGAGATCCCAGTAAAATCAATTCATTCTTCTTGTTTTTCCCCATTATATAATAGAAATTTTAACTTTGGTTGATGCTAAAAAATCACTGCCCAACTAGAACAATGACTGTGTCTCTAATTTTAGGCTCAGCACTGAAAGTCCAAATGACAAGAATAGAGCCTAACTGATCAGTCCCCTCGCCCACCATGCTTTCCATGCCAGGGTACTGGCAGTCAAAAAGAAATGCAGACAGAGAAAAGTGGCATCATTCGAGTGTCCTTGGGGGAAAATAATGTTCCTTTCTCAATGATATTCTAAGGTAACTAGAGTTGGGAATGTGAAAACAAAGGAGGGCTGAGTGTCAGTGGATTTTAGACATGCATTTGAAGCCCAAGTCTTGTTTTCCCAGGTCATTGTTCTAAGACCTGTGTCTTCTGACCAAGGGAGACATGACAGACTGTGTTTGCAGATCAGCAAAATAGGTATTACATCTGCAAGAGAAATCTCAGCCATAGGAGGCGATATTGAGCTGATGCTCTGGTCAATTCTTTATTTAGAATTTTGTAAGCATTTAATAGACACATGGTCAACAGAATATGTCATACATTGCTAATCAAATCTGTCAAGATAAATTTCAAAAGATCAGAGATTTCAATGTAATTATAAAACTATTCCAATAAAAGTGTCATTTTTAACAAAATAGCAACTTTTCATAACTTAAAAAAAGAAGTGTGTTAATTTATAAATATATATTTATATATATAAATATAAATATAACATGAAAAGGCATATACCTTGGAAGAAACCTGTGGGAAAAGTAAGCAAAAACACAATTTGTCAAACTAGGAAACATATCTTTATCACCTTCATAGATGTTTACATAATTAAGAGATCAACACCCTATAAATTAAGAAGACAAATTTAAATAAACCAGTGGAAAAATATGTAAAAAGTTTCTGATACAAAGGGAGTTAAATTAAATGTCAATGTTTATGGTAGTCATGCAAGTCCCAACCTACTGAACAGTTTCTGAAACAAGCGTCAGCCTATTATATATATATATTATATACATATATATGCATATACATATATATGTATATTCCAAAATGCACTATACTATAAAGCTAATAATTATAGATTCTATCTGTTCGTGTTAAAGTCTAGGCCCCAATAAATTTCTCAGCTAAACAATCTAATTTCAGCCATCTAAACTTTGCACATTATTTTCTTTTTTTCTGCAACCTAATGACTTCTATTTATGTGGTTTTGCAGTTTGTGAAATGCACATAATAGTATTTTCAAATCATGTCCCTTTCTTTACAAATCGAACCTTAGAGCATAATACTTCTCAATATGTGTGACTATACAAGACCAGCAATGGAAGTATCAGTGAGAGATCGTGAGGAGAGAAGGACCTTCTACTTAAAGAGAGTTATCGATCCTCTCCACTTGTGTAAGCTCCAGATGAGCAGGGGTGAAGCCGAAAGGCAGACACATGGCAGACAAAGCTTGGGAACTGAGGACACACTTCATGTAGGAACGATGGATGGTCTGTTGTAGTGGAAGTGGCCACTCTAAGCCACTCCTCAAAAATGTTGGAAGAGGATGAGAGGTTTATAAATTGGTCTTATCGGCAAAGTAGAAGATACAAAATAAGTGAGTTAATATCTTATTTAGTAGTAGTTGGAAGTTTATAGTATTACAAGCTGTGCAGGACAAAACTCAGTGGTTAGATTTAGTCATCAGTTTCTTTGTTCTTCCTCTCATTTTGGTGAACAAACGCTCATTTTGTTAACTGGAAAACCATCTATAACTTTTAACTACATTTCATTGTAGATAGATCCAGAAAGGATGATAGAATAGTCTTTTTAAAAAGCAATATATAAATCACTAAAAAAAGTCCTGAAGCCACTGTCCTAAGTAGCTGATAATAAGTTATCTATGAGTAGATATGAATATGTACTGAGTTTATAGCTGGTGAAATGAAGTAGAGAAGAAAATGGTGTGTGCTCTCAGAATGAACAATGACATTCCTTGGAACACAGATCTAGAAAAAGAGCCTTGTTTTAAGACAGAGGTGAAGAGATTAAGGAAATAAGAACCCTGGGATTTAGAGTAATGTAGAGAAATAAATGGAATATCATCCCATCCCAGGCAGGTCAACTGATGATTTCATCAAATTATCAGATGTCTTGAATCTCAAGTGGGCTGTAGGTGAGATTTAGAGGAGATATGAGTAAAAAAGATGGAAGAGAGAGAACAAAATAATTTATTCTATCATGGAATGTAATCAACTTTTAATCTCAATCTCATATGCCCCACTTGATTATGTTGACAAGCGAAAAGTCCATTCATGTACATTTTTAAAGAATTTAGACAGTAAGCGATATGAGTCATCTAAATTGCACATTGCAAACAAAAATTAGATCAACCATTTAAATTGAAGCAACAAGAAATGACATTAAACTATTCAATGACAAATAACTCTACCCAGTTAAATGTCATACACATTTTTAAGACACACACTTGTCAGAAAGATGGCTAACTGCTGAAATGATAAATATTACGGTAAATACAGAAAAGGTCAATTAGTTATCTACAGTTTTTGAAAGCAATATCTTTGGGCATTTGTTCTACTAGAGTTGCATTATTCCCTTTTATTTATAGAATGAATATAAGTACCTTTCATGACAAATACATCTCTCATTCAGGCTAATTAGAAATAATGCTTACATTTTACATTTAAAGAAATCATAGCACAGCGATAATCAAATTCTTTCCTATTAAATGGCTATTTAGACAATTTGGTGAAACACAGTTGGAAGGAAAAAATAGTTATTGTAATATTTGTGACCCAGAATTTAAATTAGCAAATAAAAGAACTCATGATAATATATAGTCAAGTCATTTAGAGTATTTTTAGCAAATGCCAAACTATTTTTGAATTCACTTAAATGAGTTCAGCTTGTGTAATCAGGATAACCAGTGCAAACAATCATTGAAGATAAAAGAAAATTATGCTTTGCTGTAATTTAGATAGAATTGGAGTAAATCAGAATAAAAATTTTTAGTATAGAAAGACCAACATTACTATTCTTACTGTTTGGTTTTTAGATTGTCAATGAAATAATTTTAGATCTCCCTGCTCTAATCTCTGGACTCTGTTCAAACCCTGTTAACCTTTTAGATGTACTGATGTTAATGAAATTTAAATGGCTTGATTATCTTGGAGAACTGAGTGGACTGAATGTTAGGAACCCTAAAATATGTGGAAAAAAAACTGGACTGAAGTATACAGAAATTGGGGCTAAAGTTCCAGCTCAGTTTAGCTTACTCCAAAGGTAAGATTAGAAGTATGAGTTCTTCCAACCGAGGTTCACCCACTCACACCACGTGTCCTCTTTAGCATGAATTGCCAGGTGGTCCTGATTTTTGGCACAATCCTCAGGCCTAGCGTTGAGCTGGAAGCAAAGGCTTCCAGGCTGCTAAATGCAGCTCAAAAAATGGAGAAAACCTTTTCTCTGAAAGTTAGAGGGAGAAACAACAGATTAAGAGAGGCAGGAAATAAAGCATGGAAATATGGCAAGTCCTTATTGTTGTGATTATTTACAGACTATTTACAGAGGCGAGGAGGGCCCTGAAAGGCAGAGGAGGCTCAGGTGTTAGCTAGCAAGGGCCGAGGCCACAGCTGAGCTCGGCCTGCAACCGCCCCTGCTCTGGTCTCGGGGAAGAAGTGCGGCTGTGCTTAGAGCCAGCCTTTCCCTCTTGAGATGCCATCAGAGAAACTGGCCACGTACACTGGGCTTCTGACCTTCAGAACTGTGAGCAAAGCACTTGCATTGTTGTCAAAGGTGAAATATTGGAAAATTTGGTCTGCTACTAAGAGAAAACTGAAGGAATGTTTCATGGGACTTGTTTCTGTGGGCTTCTCACACCGGCTTCTTATACCCAAATTCTTGTCAACTATTTCAAGTGCTCACAGGTGTGTTATGATACTGGCCTATTTGACTCTTCGTGTAAGGTGGTTCAATGAATGAAAGAGACTGTGGTGAGGGGGTCACAGGCTGCACAGTGGTTAGGGCACATGCCCAGCAGGAGTCCCAGTGAGGTTCAGTTCGACACACCACTTGGCCTCTCTGAGAATCCCCACTAGTAGCTACCAGTCCCCTAAGCACGTTTTGTGAGTTGTCATTAAAAAAAAGGCAAGCGTGATGTAATAGAAATAAACATCTACGAACTTTTGAATGCTTGCACAACTTGGTAGCTGTATTATGTTACATAAATGGATATTCTTCAATTTGCTTGTCATTGGTGATTATTTTTGTTTACAGAGAATTGGAAGTATCACACGACTTAAAACACACATGCTTTATAAATCAATTTCCTTGAACTCTGACATTTTGGAAATGCTATCTTTCCTCATATGCTATAAGTAACTCCTTTTTTAGTGAAAAGAGCACATTTATGTCTTGATATTTAATTATAACTTCTTTTATTCATAATAGAGAGAACTTTTGCTTATATTAACATGTAAGCCTCTTAATTAGTGATACTATTTCCATTTCTTTTATTCTTGCAGGTTTAACAAATTGGGAATTAGAACCTGGGTGCACATGGGTATTTTTTGTTTTCATTTTGTTTTTAATTTTTTTTTTATTTTTGTATTGAAGCCCACATCCTATGATGTTCAGGGAGTACACTTGGCTCTTAGCTTAAGAATTACTCCTGACAGTGATTAGGGAACCATATGGGAATTAAATGTGGGTCAGGTGATATGCAAGGCCAGTGCTCTATGTGCTCTACTATCTCTCCAGAACCTGAGAGGCATAAATTTTATGTTGAACTAAGGAAGGTAACAATATATCTTGCAGGGAAATAATTTCTAACAAATATTTCAATATTTTTCTTGGTCAGTCTGATAATTCTAGAGTCCAGTCCGATGTAGTAAAAAAATGAGATTATCTTGTGGGCAAAGCAAGGAAAGATGATGCCTGGCTAACCTTGCATTTCTTTCTCTTGTGATTTTATGTTTCAATATGATTTTTTCTTTCAAATACTACCTATAACATAGTGTTGTGAATATAATAGGTCATGAGGGATGATCTTGTTATATATGAATAACTTTACCCATAATTTAAAAAAATGGATAGTAAATATAGAAGGATATTTTCTGCTTTTATTTTGGAAATATATGTAATTATTTTTAAATAATACTATATAAGCAACTTAAGCATAAGATCTTTTTGAAGAAAGAAATTTCAATATATTTTTGGTTTGGTTTTCTTATTTTCTTGTTGCTGAATCAAGTGACAGTTTGGGACAATATTTATTTTGTGCCACAGTAAATGGAAAAGACATATAGAATATATTTTGTGTTCATACTTCTAGAAATATTCTGAGCAGATCTCGTGCCCCCGACACTATCCCTACAGGGAGGTAAGATCTTTGGGTCTGTGTGGGAAAAGCAGATCCTTTATGAGTCACTGAAATTTGAGGTTACATGTCAACACAAATTGTGGCTGATCCACTGGTCTACTGAGGTCTGGTCTGGTCCTAACAGATGGTTGCACCGGTGGTATTCTCCTAATGGTTGGGTAGAAGTGACTGCAAAAGTGGAGAATGTCGTCTACACTTGCAATACCTTAAAAGCAAAGCAAATGGACCTTTTCGTAGTGTGTGTTGGGTGCTTGGGGTTGTCTTTGTCAAGATTTCATATACAAGGAAGAATTGATTTGATTGAGGGGAAAGACAGCATGAAAAAGAGGGGTTTGCAACACTTAGACGTGCACCTGCTTCAGGGTCTTACCTGGATAGAAATCTGAAAAGGTAGTTGAGATATAAAAGCCAATTAATCCTCTGCTGGCATCAAGGATCAAATCAAATTTATGTCCATCACACACTATTAGAAGCAGCCAGGGGGTTGACATGGGGTCTTGGTGCTGAGTAAATCCTTTCTAGCTATAAATGGTCAGTTAGTCTCTGCACTCTCCATAGCGGCCTGTTACACTCAGTCGTGCCCAGAGGCTCTGCTGTGGGTAGAATGTTTGGGTTTCGCCAATATTCACGGATTCAAGATCCAACCCCCACAGTGACACTATGGTATTGGGAGAGGGGGCGTGATCACATTTCAATAAAGACATTGGACTCTCATGATGGCATTAGTGGTCTGAAAAAAGAGAACTGAGAAAGCTTTACATTGGGTCTGCAAACACGGGAGGGCTTACTCCTGAGCACCTAGCTAGGGACAGCCTCTGAGCTCCTTCGAGCGTGGTCCAACTGTCCTTGCCCACAGAAAAATAATCTTTTTATTTATGTATTTAACTCATATTTCTTTAGTGTTATTAGCTATAGAGTTAGACAGAAATGTATGAAATAGCACTGCACTGTTGTCGGTTGTTCATTGATTTGCTTGAGCAGGCACCAGTACTGTCTCCATTGTTAGACTTGTTTCTGTTTTTGGTATATCAAATATGCCATGGGTAGCTTGCCAGGCTCTTCTATGTGGGTGGGATACTATCCTAGCTTTCTGGGCTCTTCAAAATGGATGGAGGACTCGAACCCAGGTTGGCTGCGTGCAAGGCAAATGCCCTACCCGCTGTACTATTGCTCCAGTCAGAAATATATACAAAGACATAAATACATGCATATACATGTATATAAAATATTTATTTGGTTGTTTTCTGTTTTGAGTTTTGTCTTATCAGTTATCAATATGAGAAACTTAATTTTTAGAATGATATTTTTGTTTATCCGTGAAATTTTTGAGTATATTAATTTATAATTCATTTTTCAGTTTTCTAGTTGTTTTATCTAATGAGATTATTTTGGTAAATATTCTAGAGTTTGCTATGGGTTTAGGGTGTGGGATGTTCATGTAGAACTATGGGGAAGATCTTGTGTAAATAGTTGGGATAAAGGATCTTTACAGTGAGGATCCATCTTGTATCTTTATTGGGGTAGTGGCTCCTTAAATCATGTTACCATAAATGATTTTAAACCAAGAAATCACTTTTGTAGTTACCCTCCCTTAATCACAAGAGATACATTCCAACACACCAGTGAAATTTCTGACAATAGCCAATATTAAAAAAAAAAAAAAAACAGTATGAGGCTAATTGCCAAGGACAGTAGAAATAAGGGCCAGGGGGATTGGTTCATGGTTGGAAGCCTGCCTCAGGTGCTGGGGAGAGGGCATTTGGGATAGAGGGACGATTGCTATGACAAAGATGGCAAAGATGCTTAAAAGTAATCACTCTAGCTGGGAGATGCATGCTGAAAGTGAGTAAAGGACCAAATATGATGGCCTCTCAGTATCTGTTTGGCAAACCATAGGGACCCCCCAAAAAGTGGGGGAGATAGAGAGAGGGAGAGAGAGAGCACACACAAGAGAGAGGGTGAGAGCGAGTGAGCGAGAGAGAGAGAGAGAGAGAGAGAGAGAGAGCTGTCATAGAACTAGGAAAGGGGACATTGCTATTGGGAAATGTGTACTGGTGAAGAAATGGATACTGAAACATTACATGAAAACCTGATCATGAATAGCTTTATAACTGTATCTCATGGTAATTCAATAAAGAAAAAAATTATAAATACTTCTCTGATGAAATTACTTTTGTCATTAGAGGAAGATAATAATGAATTATACAATATGCTGTAAATATATGCAAGTATGTAAACACAGTATCTCTAAAAATACATTATTGTGTATAATATTTGAGGCCATAATTGATTATATATTTTTTATTCAATTAGGCACTTTTGGTATTTAAGTTTATATATCAAGACCATTTTATTCAATATGGTTACTGCTATATTAAAACTTTAATTTTATTATGTATTTTCTATTTATTTCTTCTATATGATTCTCTTCATTGGCTCTTAAAGGCAATTTAAGTATATATATAGTTTTTCTATGCATATTTTTATATAAAACATATGTATAACTAGTTTAGAAATTATTAGTTGGAAATTGGGAGATTGGAATTAGGTGAATTTATTTTGTCATGGATTCATGTAAATTTGGGGGCCACAGAGAGAACTGCAGTGTGTTGAGTGGTGGTCCTTCCAAATAGAGGCTTTACATCCTAGGCTGCCTGGGAACTGGGGATTATTTTAAAATGAATTTTGTGAGATAAATTGCAAGTCAGAAATTTGGTGTGATAAGCCTAGATTATTCATGCAGACTCTCAGTCCAATAATATGTCCCTGCTTCTGTATTAGAATATGTCTCTATATATACATATACATAGATGGAGATATATAGAGTGTTTTTTATCTTTAATGCAGAAGGATGTTTGATGCAGAAAAAAAATCAAAGAAGGAAAATAGGTTCACAGAGGCAGAGACTGGAGTTAGTGTCAATTCAGACAGAAAATGTAACCTTGAAATGGGAACTTAGAAGAAGGCAAATACTATACTTGACCTTTTAAAAAGTGATCTGAAGTATATTTTAGCTCTAATTGATTTTTTGGGTGGCATGAATATTTATGTAAACGTTGCCTATTAATAGATATAGATAATTAGTATCTTAGTTATACAGGCCACTTGGATTTTTAAGAGTACCAAGTAAAATAAATTATCTGTCTCAGATATTATTCAATGCTTGGCAATGTGGTTCATAAAGAATTGGTGTCTTTATACTTTTAATTACTAATAAAATCAAAATTATATCTTGATAGATAGATATCTTTCGAAATATATAGTAAGAATAAGATTTTAGATAAGTTTATGAAGCAAAAAATATAATCAATTAATATGCTATGGAAAATGTGGATAGCTCTTAGAATTCACTTTTGGGATGGGGAGGGGATCGTAGTTGTGCTTAGAGTTTACTCCTGGCCTGTGCTCAGGGATCCCTCCTGCAGAGCCCCGCGGGGCTCTCTGTGGTGCTGGGGATGAGCCAGCCATATACAAGCCCTACCTGCTGTACAACCACTCCAGCCTGGGACTTTTAATACAAATAGTGAAATAATTTTCTCTTAGCAGATTTGGCTAATTATAACTAGTGGCCGAAAGAGCAGATGATACCTGATGTTTATGCACAAAGCCGTCAATGCCAGTAATAGCACTTGGCTTATAGTGCATGTGTCAGATTGTGGTTAGGTAACCTGGCTACTAAAGTGAGAACACATGCTTTTGGTGCACCAAGTTCCTGACTTCACCACGCCCCCTCCACTTGCCAACCCCCCTTCTGTAGTCAGAGTGGAAGTGCCTTATCATTAGCCACTTTCTTGCTCTGTTTCTGTCTATGCCACTTAGGGCTGAGATTCTTGTAAGTTTGGCCCCTTTGCTGTGATTTTCTTTGTGTACAACCACCTGTTGTTGGTTCCCCGCCCCTCATTGTAACAAATATCAATATTTTATCTCTTCTTATAACTGAGCAATGTTCTATTGTGTGTGTGTGTGTATCACAACTCATCTGGCTTTAGCCAAATCCTGACTTCAATTTCACTGTGCTGAACAAGGATGTACCTATATCAGATGATCTACATTTGAACTGATTTAAGATGTTTCTATTTCAAGACACATTATTGAAGTGATTGGTTTAGTAACATTGAACCCACAGTCAACTGCACTGTAATTTGAGCCTAAACAATGTTTACATACCATGGTTTACTTATTTGCTCCTTCCCACATGGCACATCACAGAATTCATGATCTTACAGAAAACATACAATAGATAATTATGTGCAGAGCCTCTGGAAACAACAAACCAACCAAGGAAAAGCGTACCCAAAATCTGAAATTAAAAATAAAAGGGAAGCAATGAGCTGCAGAAAAGAGAGGCATTTGCCGACGGGAAGAAAAAGCAATTGGTGATTTCCTCTTATTTGACCTCAGGTCAAATATCCATGTCAGGAGAAAGTTTTTACTGTACTGTGTGTGGCCACAAATGACTTTAGAATGCCATCTGGATGAAATTGGGGACAGAAAATAAATGTTAGCGAGTCAGGGACTGTGCAGAGATAAAACCCCAGAATAAAGTTCAACTGTATATTCCTTCCAACATGGCTAAATTCTGAGGGAGCATGAGGGGCATGATGTTTATGTCACCTCCAAGGCACTCCGCTCAGTTTTATTTCGCTCACCAACCTGAGTTGACAAGGGGTATTTATGTTCAGGGTTTAAAACCTTAGTAACAGGAATCTGTGTATAATTTCTTTTAAATATTTAATCTCCACTAGTGTCACTCTAATACAGAGCCAAATTATTCATAAGAAAGTATGTTTTATTTTTCATGTGGATTACTGATGTTAGAAATTAAGAATTCATATTCATTTAATCACAATCGTGATCACGATCACGAAATCCTGTTGATCGTCAAGTGACTCAAGCGGTCTCAGTAACCTCTACATTCGTCCTATCCCTGAGATTTTAGAAGCCTCTTTCTTCTCAGCCTTCCCAACGATGCCGCATTGGAGGCTCTTTCAGGGTCAGGGGAATGAGATTCAGCTGGTTACTGGCTTTGGCATATAGATACACCATGGGAAGCTTGAGAGGCTGTCCCGTGTGGGCAGGAAGCTTCAGTAGCTTGCTAGTTTCTCCCAGAGGGAAAAGTAGGTTATAAGATACCACACAACCACAAAGCAGCTGCGTTTTTCTGGAAGCTTGCTTTTAAGTCTCTGGATATTCGCCATTGATGGGATTACACACACCTGGGTTCCCCTTCATGCATAAGGCCTGTAACGTGTGGAGAAGGGCCTTTAGCATGGCTATGGCTAGGTTCCAGTGGTCTTCGGCCACCGGGAGCTCTGCTCGGGGCGGGGAGGGAAGCTGGAGCCCATCCCTTCCTAGGGGCTCCGGGGAAGACAGCCAGGCATGTGGGCAAGAGACTCTCTGCCATTCACATTCATTTAATAAAGGGAAAAAATCAAGTCATGCTAGTCCATGTAATTAGACAGTTATAATTCTGATCTCACAATAGCCCTGTGACATTACTTTGCCAAACATGATTTCAAGATAGAATGGGTCATCAACTTTCTCTTACTATCAGAGATGAGGCATAGAGTGGTAATCTGAGTAGGGCATTTGCCTTGCATGTGGCTGACCTGGCTTTGATTCCTGGCATCACATGTGGTTTCTGCAGCACCACTAGAAATGATGCCAGAATGCATATCCAGAAGCAAGCCTTTGGGCACACCTGGGTGTGACCACCAAAACTCAAACTAAACCAGAACAGCAACGTCAACAAACACAAGAGATGCAGGTTGATGGGATGAGAAGGAAACACATAGCAACAAGTAGGAGAGTGATGACTTGCCTTGTAGTCTCCTCTGTCCTTTGGCACTTCTCACTCTTTATTCTCCTTCAACTGGAAGAAATTGCATTTTTTTTTCTTTGGAATGTAGCACCTTGACTTTTTGAGCCATATAACATTAATTTTGTAAAAAAAAATCCTATATTTAAGTTTCTCTAATAATTTTTCTTGTTAACAACCCACAGGAATGTCACAGATATAGCATTGATACTGCTCATGTATTCATTCAGTGACATTCTCTGTGCACTTGTGCCATTATAATATTTATAGTTTTGGCCCTCCTACCTTCATGGTCAGCATATTTTCTCTATGACGGCTTAGATCACTTTTCCCTGTATATCATAAGCAGTTCGAGATGGAGCCAAAGAATCCTGTCTCTGTACTGTGCTCTTTTTCATTGAATTTTTCCAATGGGAAAAATGGGATTTAAAACTTGATACCCATATGGACTAAAGCTTTCCTAGCCCACTGAATTAAATGTGGATATCTAATATTATTTTTTATTATTGTTTTGGCTGTATAAGAATGTTTGCATGATGCTTCCAACTTAATTTACTGGTGAATGAAATTCACCGAGTTTTAGTCTTGGGGGCTCGTTATTTTATTGGATCAGTGGGGAATATGCATATCTCTATTTTATACAGTTCAAAATTTTCATTCCAACAGAGATCAGAAAGCTTGGGTAATATTTCAAGCCAAGTGAACTGAATTTACTTGAAATATTGTTCTCTTATCCCCTTACCAACCACTCCAGGTCAAGCCCAAGCCAAATATTCCCAGTGATCTACTTGAGTGGCATTAATTCAGACTTGGTAGTCTAAAAGATGATGCTACACAGTGTCTCACTACCCAGCTGGCCAGGGAAAGTGTCCTCACTCAGGATATGATTCGATTTAAAAGTATCACTGTATCACTGTTATCCCATTGCTCATGGGTTTGCTCAAGGGGGCTCCAGTAATGTCTCCATTGTGAGACGTGTTGTTACTATTTTTGGCATATCGAATATGCCACGGGGAGCTTGCCAGGCTCTGCTGTGCAGGCAGAATTCTCCTGATAGCTTGCCAGGCTCTCCAAGAGGGATGGAGGAATTGAAGCTGGGTCAGTCATGTCAAGCAAATGCCCTACTCATTGTGCTATTGCTTCGGCCCAGATTTGAAAGCAAAGATAGAAATAAAAACAGGTTGAATAAAACTAAACAAACAAGCCATCGATACAACTATGGAAATTTAGACTTGAGATCGTATAGAATAAACTGGGACACTTAGTCTGAAAAGTAAAGAAAATTGTTCCTGGGCCAACTCAGCTAATTTCTTAACATTCAGTACAATGGATACCGAGGAAATGAGGCAACCCTGTGCTAATCCAGAAACATGGGGCTATTACCTATGGCTCTGGAAACACAGAAAATAGCATAAAGACCATGGCAGTGGACTCATTTTAATCTGAAATGGTATAGAACAAACAGGGCATCACCAAGGATGTGGCAATTGAATAAGAGTATCATGAATTATTTGGAATGAATTGTCTTCATATCTAGTTAAAGAAGATACAGATCAACTGAAAATGACTTCATAATTCCAAGCTGAGAAGGGAAAAGTTCTTAAATTAACCGCAGTGTGAGAAAGGAAGTTACTTGTGAAGAACAGGATAAAATAATTTTGAAATGCCTTTCAATTTTGAGTGGGGAATTAGTGTTAAATAGCCATCATAAAATGAGAAAAACTGTTGCATAATCACAAAAGCCCATACAGCAATCGCTATAATATTTGTTGTTCTAAAAACCCAAGTAGTTTTAATATTTCCCTATTGTTCACCTAGTGTATGAAGAAAATATCAAATGATACCATGTAATGAAGTATTTAGTTTAATGGAGGAAACTGTGTCCCTCCAGAACTCATGTGATTCAGGTGGGAGAATCTGGATAGATTTTGTGATATGACCCCCTAGGGTTCATAATAAGACCTTTAGGGTGTAGCATAAGTACTATCACTGGTGTCCTTATAATGAGAGCCTGGGACATGCATAGAAACAGGACAGGTGACTGGCCATAGAGCGAGAAATGCATACAAACACAAAAGCAACAGAGTCAAATGCAAGTCAAAGAAAGATGCTTCAGAAGACAAAATTGCAAAAAGCTGATCATGGATTTCCACTCCCCACGATAAGAAAATATGTTCTGTTATATGAGAGACTTTGATTGGTGTACTTTGTTAGCATAGCCTAAAAAAACGTAAAGTAAAAAAATTTCGTACATGTTACGTGTTGCAAACAAAAAAGTAAGTTGACAATGTATATTTATTATGAAATGATTTTGAACTCATTTAAAATGCTGCACATGCATGGTGATTCAATAAAAGAATAAAAATATAAAAAAATAAAATGCCGCACACAGTTTAACAAAATTTTATTTTCAGCTTATTTCTTGAAGATCTTTTCTTTTATTTATTATTTATTTATTTATTTATTTATTTATTTATTTATTTATTTATTTATTTGCTTTTTGGGTCACACCCAGCAATACTCAGGGATTACTTCTGGCTCTGCACTAAAGAATTACTCCTGGCGGTGCTCAGGGAACCCTATGGGATGCTGGAAATCAAACCCGGGTTGGCCTCATGCAAGGCAAATGCCCTATCCACTGTGCCATTGTTCCAGCTCCTTGAAGACATCTTCTAGTCCCTTATCTATATTGCAGTTAAAAATTAGAGAAGTCATCTTTTAAAATTATTTCGAGCTAAATTATGTCAAAGTTAGATATTAAAATAATCACCAAGAAATGAACATTACTATTCTATTTGTCAATAACCTCTATGAATAAAATATATTTTAAGACGTATTACTTTAAAAATGTCAGACTTTGAGTAAATATATTTCTCACTTGGCAAATTATGCAAACGAGCCAAGTCAAATAGCTAAGTTGACCCTTATAATTGGTAATGTATATAATATTGTCACAATATAGAATATGCATGAGGTATCTCTGAAATATGTAATGTGAGCAATAAAAAATGTAAAATCAAGAGCTAAAGTATATAGCTTAGTCAGTAAAACTTGGCATGTGTAATAATTAAACAATTTACTGAAACAGCAAAATATGCAAAAAAGTAAGCGATCTTATTTATTAAACTATAGTATTGAATCATCAATAGATAGTTTCAGATGGTTTGACTTGGAAAACAAGCTGCTATAATGATCTATGCTGCTCCATCAGCAAATTATGTACCTCAATCATTGAGCTATATGAAAAATTAATTGGCCAGCTATGGGATTTTATGATTGCAACAAAGGAAATTCATTGAGATACTAAAGAGTTTATGTGCATAATTTTAAAATCATAAATGGCATCTTAGTGCTTTGTATCTCGTTTCTACTAAATTCCCTTTGGATCTCCTCCTGCACACTTCTCCCCACAACAAATGTTGACTGGTAGATTATTATTATGAGTTATCATATCAAATGTCTAAATAAAAATAATAATAAAGAGTTGCTTTGATGATGTCCTGATCATGATATCATAATTTGTGCTGAACTGTCTCTTCCACCATAAAGAGCCATGCATTTGTGTAGAAAATATGAAATGAGATTTAAAAAAAAATGAACAGCAAGGATTTTAATAATTCTGTCTCTGCAACAATCTAAAGCATATGTTGTGACACTTGTGATCTTTCTCCAGAGGACAGTTTTCCAACAACATAGTAAACTGAGATTTAGATAAGCAAAAAAATTGCATCTAGTTAAAAGGCAAAGGTCGGAATTTAGATCAACTGCAGCAGGCAGCTGAGGGTCGCTACAGAGATGGGCAGCTGAGGGAATTCCCGTGAGAAACTGGGGAGGACCATGTTTGCAGGATGAGGCAGGGGTCTTACAAGAGATTAGATAAATAGGATTAAAATCTAACAGGATTAACTAATTGGAGGATCGGGTTCATGGAATTCCAGACAAGCAGGAGTAGAGAGACCATGAACATTTTTCCAATAAACCCTCTGCATAGGTTGGCAAGATAGTACATTGGTAAAGCATTTACCTTATAAGTAGCCAATTTAATTTGTGTGCCACCTCATTTCTTTTCCTGAGTATTACCAAAAGTGACCCCAGAGAGCTGGGTGTGATCCAACCCTCTCCTCTTCCCACAACTAGCTGAAAAAAAAAAAACAACCAAAAAACTGTTGAGATGATGTGCTAAGACAGTTGAGTGAGGACTGTATCTTAAAATAGACCTACTTGCTACAACCCAAACAATGTTTAAAACTAGCCCTTATCAGATTTGATATAGGACAGATGGAATTGAATATATGGAGTTCCATCTGAAGCCTTATGGGCTTTCTGAAATACTTTTAGCTTTCCAGCAATCTATAGAATAAGGCATAAAGCAATATTTATACAAGTTTCCTGAATAAAGCAAAATTTCTCAATCGGAGACAACAATGTAGATTCTATATAATGGGTTTACTGATGTTCAGCATAATTAACGCATATGAAGTCCAATCTAGTTTGGTGACTGGAGTAATTGTTTTTGTTTAACTGTGTATGTTATTTAAAACAAAACACCTAATGGAAAACACCTATAGATAATTCAGTTTTGGAACTTAGGAGATCATGATCTATCAGCTACTATAAGTATAAATAATATGTTAAAATTACTTAATAAAATAAGAAGTAATGGTTTGTCATGGGAAAGGAATTTCTGTAAAGAAAATTGTATAAAAGCTTAAAAATCAGGAATATGGGTGCCTAAGTGATACTACAGCAGGTAGAGATCTTTCCTTGCATGTGACCAACTCAGGTTTGATCCCTGGCATTCCATTAAGGTCCCTATCCCCGCCTGGAATGATCCTTGAGCCCAAACCCTTGAGTTCTGAGAACCTCTGGGGAAAAGTCAGTAATTAAAATTTAAAAAACTTACTAATTTGTTTAAAATTAGTCATTTGAGCAGGAAAAATCTTGTATTTCATATTAGTCACAGAGAAGGAAAAAACTTGTAAACACAAGCAAACTTTAAGAATCAAGTGGGTGGTCAGTTCTCCATCTAACTGCTGATACTAATATTTCCCATCACAGACAATTGGTAGTAAGACTTGCAGAATACACTGTCACTTTGAGATTCGATTGAATCTCAATATTGTGAAATAATGTTGAAAGTAGAGAGTAAATGAAGTTTGGTATAAAAGCAAATGTTTAAGGAGCCATCAAATTTAGCAGAAAGTGTGAAAGTAAGCAGAGACAATATGAAGGATGAATTCTATTACCTGGCGCAGGAGCAATTAAATACATGATGCAATAGATTGTAGGGAGGAATCATCCAAGTTTTAGACTGATTCGCTAGGTGATTTTTTTTAAGTTTCATTGACAAATTTGTTAAATGCCTAGTATGTGTTTGGCACTAGTTTTGTTTATGGGGATCTAGCAGAAAATAGCATAATCCTGTACCCCTGCTGTTGTCAGGATAACTTGTTGAGAAAATATAGACAATGAAAACAAACAAATCATTGGGAAATGCTCATTTTCTGCTATGTGAACTGAAATTGAGTCAACATCAGATTGAGGAAAAGGTAAAACTGCAAGCATATGCAATTTTTTTCTGACTTTTTTGAAATGATTTATCCATATTTAAATATTTGTAGTTCCTTATGAAGTTAAAAAAACTAATGGCACTAAATAACAGCACCTATAAATATAGTAGTAATTATTGCAGAAATTAACTGAAAAAGATAATAGTGTTACATACAAAAGATTGAAGTTTACAACTTAGAATACTTGCAGAGTCTAACATTTGTAGATTTTTACTAGTAGTTCCCCAAACCCTGCTTATTAAAATTAATTTACACATTTGGCAAAACTACAAATGCAGTTTTCATCCAAACAGGAGGCGGGATGCCTGCTAAAGGATCCTGAAAACTCATTATTTATTTACTTCTTTATTTATATGTATTGGCTTTCAATAATGGTTTACAGTATTGTATAATTTTTATATGTATAGTTTCACACCCTGACATTCATTCATACACTCTTACCACTTAACGTCTAGCTTCTACCTGCCGTCCTATCAACTCCCCCCGTCTCGTCCACATACTTCTACACACTTCAGCTCTGATAACCTCCTTTCTGTGGACAAAGGATAAGGGTAAATTTGGCTTTGTTTGATTATCTTCCACAAGAGCAAAATCTTAAATTATTTGTCTTTCATTAAGTGTTCATCTAGTTCCATTTAGCATAATCCCTTAAAAGTTAATTCATGTGGTCGCAAATGGCAAAGTTTCCCTCTCTCTCTCTCTCTCTCTTGCTATTTATTTATTGAGTTTCTATACAATGTATTTGTGATCATGTTCTTTCTAGGGAACATGTTCTTTCAAGAGAAAGCTAGGTATATAGGGTTTATTTTTAAAGCATGCCCAAAATTATGTCCTTACAGGTATTATCATTTGTACATATGTGGAATGCTGTATGGATATCAGGAATTTTATACAGAGCAATTAGTGATAGCAAACGAAAATGATGTTTAACAAAGAACAGTGATTGGTCCTCCATCCAAGAAGAGTATTTGGTACATACGGCAAACATAGATATACAATTTTATAGAGTAAGTTTGAAACACTAAATCAAGCAACACATTTAAATAGTAATTATTTTAATGATTGCAAATTGTGATAGTGACAAATGTTTAATAATTATACTAGGAGCTTATGTCAAGATATGCAGCTGCTTAGTTTTCCCTTAATTTTAAAATCGTAGTTGAGAGAAGTAGGTCTTTTTAATTGCCTCACTAAGAAAGTTGTATTTGGGGATTATAGGTAGCTGCAGGAGTACATGTATTAAAAATAGAAGATCAAACCTCAATTTGGTTGCCCTGAAAGATGAGATTTCTTGATAAAACATTGTTAGCAGCTGCTGCTTCATACCATTTGAGCTTCATCTAAATGAATGAGTCTTGGAGATAGAGACTCAGATCCCTGTTCTTGGAGAAGGAGACAGAGGACTGAGTGCTTCTGTGACCCCGTTGTTTATCTCACCCTTATTGGTCTTTGCCTTGGTGGAGAGAGAGCACAAATACCGATTATTGAGACCAAAAACAAAAGTATTAGATAAGAGATAGAAATTAGATTAAGTGTTCCATCGAAGTAGAGAGTAACCTGAAACCTCTAATCAATAGTTGTCACTGTCACTGTCATCTCATTACTCATTGATTTGCTTGAGCGGGCATCAGTAACATCTCCATTTTGAGACTTGTTGTTACTGTTTTTGGCATACCAAATACGCCACGGGTAGCTTGCCAGGCTCTTCTCTGCAATTAGTTAACCAAAAAGCATTTGTACTTTGAAATTAAACTATGACAGTATAGAGGCATTTTTAAAAAACTACATGGAAAGTTTTATGAAAAGTATTTAGCTCATGGCACCTTATTTGATAAAGTTTATACGAATATAGTTTGACCTACAAAATGAATACAATTTCAAAAACTTATACATTAAAATTCTCCTAATGGGAAAGAAATGATGAACATTGAATAATCATATGTGACCATCAATAAAACCTACTTCAAGGTAAAAAATAAATAAAATTTACTTCAAGGTGCTGAGATATCTCAGATTATAGTAATAGTCTCAATTTTTTATCAAGGACTAAACCCATTTGTGTAAAAGGTCTAGTAAAGCACCAAATATGTGATATTTGATATGTGATATTCAGGGAATTGACTTCATAATAAGCTTTATTTCAGTTTTGTTTTATTCATATGCTTACAAATAGTGGCACACAAAAGAGTAAATTTTGCATCGAGAAAAACATAGTTTTTCCACATAGTTATACTGATATGTTAATATCAACTCAAGAATATTAGTTATTGATGACCCCATATTTCATTTTGAAGGTGTTACCAAATTGTTTTATAAAACAGGAAATCTAAATGTCAAAAATGGAAATTAAAATCGGGACTCATTTGTTTCTAAAAAATACAGACCTGTAAAAATCTTTTTTCTAATCCATTTTCATTGGCTCCTTCACAGAGTTAGCAGTAATGATAGAAGACTGACATGTGTTTTGTGAGTATATCAAGGGGATTTATTATTGAGGCTATCCACAGCATCACCCAAGGGGCCATCAAGTCCAGGGTTAAATTCAGGGCTTTGCGTAGGGCAGGGGTAGTTCTCACACTGGAGCCAATGTTTCAGGTGTCTAGAATTTTAGAATTTTGGTATATTTTTTGGGCATATTTCCAAGTAATGATCTGGAGCTTATTGCCAATTGTTATTGAACAGTGAGTGCTAAATAAATCACCTTGACCTTGACATTATCTGCTGAGACAGATTGCTAAGTTGAGAAGCAGACAGAACAGATTGAATCAAAATCTGAAATATCTGACCTAAAGAAAAGCTATTGAACTCTTCTTGACACCTCCACACCTTTGAAAGCCAACAACAGCAAACACAATCTCTTAAGGAGCAAAAGCATTTAGGATGCTGAGTTCTTTGTGAATATGAGTGGTCACATAAGAATCCCAATAGATGGCTTGACTCACAATTATTTTCAATGAATAGAATTTCTATTTTCTTATTTCTTGGACGCGAACTGCAGAGATAGAAGTTCTCATTTCAGGTGTAACACTTGGATGACCTTGGATGACTTCTGAGGCCTTAATCTCACAGTAAATGAAGTAATACTAAAGGTCCAGAGATCTAGGTGTATAATTTTGCTACTTCCGATTATAACTACGTCTTCTTAAACATAAAATGACCTTACTAAGCTATATATATTTATGAAAATCAATTTGAACTGAGAGACAAATTATATCATTTAAATTGTCTATATAAAGAAGGGACCACTGTGACAAATATAGTTGGAAATGGAAATCTGGATACAAACTGAGTGCTGAAAGGAGGTAAAGTGATATGCATGATATAATTTCAGTAACAACATTGCAAACCACAGGACTTAAAAGGAAAGTGAGATAGAGAGAGAGGAGAGAGAGAGAGAGAGAGAGAGAGAGAGAGAGAGAGAGAGAGAGAGAGAGAGAGAGAGAGAGAGAGAAAAGAATCTGCCATAGTGGCAGGCTGCAGGGGTGAGGTGGGAGAAGGCAGGGAGTGGGAAATGTGGTGGGAAATGTGGGAAATGTTCACTGGTGAAAGGATGGGTGTTGGGACATTGCATGACTGAAACTTGATCAAGAGCAACTTTGTAACTGTACATATCAATGATTCAAAAAAACAGTGTATATATAATTATGTTGCATTTGAATTTATTGTATATCACTAAATATATGGGATGTTTAGAGCAATATTAATAATATATAAGAAAATAGTATGCAAGAAAATTGTGTGATTGTTTTGGACTTTTTTGGTTAATTTTGGCTTCTACATCTAATGTCAATATATTTTAGAATATGAAAGCTAAGGAAGAGTTATAGCAATATATATTTCTTCACGTTGAGTTTCAGAACAGAAAGTTATTTTAAATTTTAAGAAACATCCCAAGGCTTTTCAATCTCCTGGAATTTTAGTAATATGTCATAAAAGTATCAAAAGTCTTCTACAATCATTTCTTTGCCTGAAAACATAGCCTTTGCTAACACCGAGATGGATGGATTTTGATGTGGAAAGACATTGATGGGAAGGAGGACTGGGAAATAAAGCTGGTTTAAAGTTAGCTTCTCACTCTTAACTTTAGAGTGTGTTCTGACTTCCAATGCTGAGGTGTCTTTGTTCAGTACTGAGCTTTATATAGGCCTATAAAATTCAAAGGGTTGCATTTTCTCCCCTTTAACATTCCTTATTGATTAAACAGAGTCATCTCAAAAATACCCAAAACATTAGCATCATGGAATGTTCTGAAAAACTGCCATGCGAGGAGCTAGAGAGAGGATTCAGAAGGTGAGACTGTGTCCTTGCAGCCACCAACTCCAGTTTGAGCCCCTACTACCATGTATGGTCTCCCAGATCCCCCAAAAGTCATCTCAGAGCATAGGCCCAGGAGAAAGTTCTGAGCACTGGGAGTGGGGTAGTAGCGTGGGGAAAGCGATCTCCACTCTCCTCGAAATAAGAGAATTTAACATGGGGTTTTAGAATAGTCATCATCACTCTACTGAAGAGTATCCCTCTGAGGGGCTAGTGATGATGCAGCAGGTAGGCACTTACCTTGCTCGCTGCTGACCTGGGTTCGATCCCCAAGACCATAAATAGTTGGTCAAGTTCCACCAGGTTAGTTCCCTTAGCTCTGTGCCAGCAGTGATTCCTGCACACTACTGGGCATGGCCCCAAAAGGGGAACAAAGGAAGAAAAGCTCCTTTTGTCTTAATACTCTGATGTCACACTCCAGGCAAGTCATGTGCTTTGCCTCTACACTTTTACATTATACCAGTGGGATCAGGTGCTCTCTTATAAGTGAAAAACAAAACAAAACAAAACTGGATTTGTGTTATGCTATGCCATGACTTGCACAACACATTTCAAGGTTGTTACAGATTTTATACTCTAAGCATAAAACTAGGGATCTTCATTCTCACGTTTAAATCTTCATTAAAGAGAATCATTTACTCTTTGTATACTATTTAAATTTGTAATTGATGAGTTCTATTTCTGCCTGATTAATCCATCGTTTGAAAGTTCAGTAGGGAAGCAACATGAAAACAGTGAAAACATTTCCTGAATCTTCCCATGTAGAAATTAAAAAGGGTTGTGGATCAGACCCACAAAGGCTTAATGGTGTTACTTAACTCTATGAATAGAATTGTCATGGATCGTGTGGGAAGGGCGTTGGGAATCAAGAGAGTCACTGTGGAGAGGAAAAAGAGAAAACTGAAGGTCCCACTCTCCTCTAGCATGTCTGCTTGGTCCCTTTCTGACTTGGCGAGTTATGCCATCAAAGCAGCTGACTTTAGTACTGTTGACGTGACACCCCGATCTATTTATGCTTCTTTGGCACAGAGTTAATAGAAGATGTTCCCCTCGACTTTGCTGTGAGCACTAGATCCTTAGATAATGTAGAGTCACTTTGGTTTTGTTGTTTGCTTTGTTTGGAGTCCACACCAGTGGTGTTCCGGGCTTACTCCCGGCTCCGTGTGTAGGGACCATACCTGGCAAGCTCCAGGGAATATGCAGGGTGCAGAGGACCGAAGCTGGGTTTTCTGCATGCAAGGATGCTCTGTACAATCTCTCTGGCCTCCTAGGGCCACTTTTTAATCTCTGAGTTATTTTCTTTGTATTACCTTAACATTGAGATTTTGCCTACACTGCTGCTTGCCGAGGGGGGAGTGGGATAGAACCTTGAGACTTTGGTGGAATGATGTTGACATGGGTGGTAAGCATAGTGGCAGAACATTGTAATATAGGCAGCTGTTATTAACAGAATTTCAAGTTATAGTGGCTCATTAAAGATGGGGGAAATAACAAAAATATTTGGAAAGTCAATTCAGATTGATCTCACTATTGCATCCGTTACTTAAGTACAGACTGTTAGACTTCAATGGTTCTTATGGCTCAGGATGCAATAGGGAGCAGAGAGGTTGGAGCAGTTCTGCTAAGAAGACGGGGGAAAGGCAGTATGGAGAATGAATGACTTAAAACTCCGGAGGCAGTTTGAAAAGTATTCAACCTCTTAGATTTTCAAAATACTATATTTCTCCTCTCTAAGATGATCCTAGTACCGAATTTATTGAGAATATTCATAACTCAGCTTCAGTGACTTTTATTTCTTGATGCTTATTAAAATATGATACTTCATTAAAATTCTTTCGATCATCAGTACATGTTCTGAAATTGAGTCAAATATTATGCAGTTGTCCTAGTGTCTAGTGTGGTGCTGTTTCTTTAGCTTCCTCTTCGTTTCTAATAACTATAAGTTTCCTTTTGTCCCCTCTACCTCCTTTTATCCTGTTTTAAAGTGACTCATCCCTTCCTATTAAAAAACTGACCTTTGATTCTTGTGAAATAACTGAGAAAAATCACTTAGAAACATCTGAGAGTCATGACTTAATACTAAAATGCTGATTTGTTATAATGAATAGAAAGAACAAAATAATTTCTCTTTGGCTCTGTCAGAATCACTATGCTCTCCAAATCTGAAAACTGCAAATCGCAGAGCAATTTACATCCGCATCATTTCCTGAAATAAATCTGATTTTGCATAGAAGGTAGAGATTAAAATCATACCAACAGGAGGAATATACTTCTCAAATGATTAGTTCTGCTTCTTTGATTCCATCTGGGCTGATTCTGCTTACGACTGGCTTCAACAAGCATCAAAGCTCTGTTGGATTATGAGCACATCCGCGACCCGGGAGATGTCAACATCCCACAACTAAATAGGCTCATTTGTTACCTCTCGAAAATAAGATCAGCAGACTTTTACACGTATCAGTCACATTACATGTCTTCTAACCTCTGACTTCAGCATACCTGGTAAAGAGTAGGGTCTCCAAGGATGGTCAACCACTTGAGTGCGTGCATAAAATGCGTGGCTTTCAAATAAGTTTTCAGTTTCTGACTGAAAAGATATTTTCACACCCTCAAGATTCTCAACCTTTAATTTTGAACAACTGCTTACCCAAAGCTCTTCAAAGGCAAGTGAAAACCAATATATTTCTCATGATAACTCCCCAGGAATGGAACCTTGTTCAGACTTAGAGAATGGAGTTTTTGATTTTTTTTTTGTTTCTGCTGCCATTTGTGTATGCATTGATGCTATAAAGATGCTGATTGATCTGGAAATGTGGCTAATTTATTTATTTATTTATTTTTTTTTTTTTTGCTTTATGGGTCACACCCGGCGATGCACAGGGGTTACTCCTGGCTCTGCACTCAGGAATCACCCCTGGCGGTGCTCAGGGGACCATATGGGATGCTGGGATTTGAACCCGGGTCGGCCGCGTGCAAGGCAAACGCCCTGCCCGCTGTGCTATCGCTCCAGCCCCAAATGTGGCTAATTTAAATGGAGTGACTCAGCATCTTAAACTGAAAATAGCAACTTGTTTATGAGGACATTGATAAATAGACCCATGATGTAAGGATTGATCAAAGACTGGCTATAACCAGACACCAAAGCCCCCTACACACACTTGACACATTGCCCTGATAATATATCTCTGAAGCCTTGTGAATATCAGAGCTGAGTTAATGTTAGCTGTTTTTCATTCTAATCTTAGATGCTTTGGTTTCAGAGATGCTGGAGTCTCTGGGACCTTCTGCAGTCTGGCTCTGACAGAGGCTCTGTCACGAGGAGCCACTTTCTCCTCCTTAGACAGGCTGCATGGGACAATGTCCATTCCCAGGTGCTGCTCTTAGCTGTGCTGCTCTCTTGAATCTTGTCTATGTATTTCACAATCCTCACGCTGCCGATTAAATCATGTTTATATCCCTGTAATTGGAGTTTCCCCAAGTCATGGACTAATTATTTGTCTTTGGCTTGAATTGTAAGTGGAATCTCTCCACCCAGGTGTTAATCAACAGAAATTAAAATACATATTGCAGGAGAACTTAGGCAAAAGTTTTTCTTAAAAACTTGAACCCACCTAAGGGATCAAGTTTTTCTGGTTGGGAAAAATTTCATCATCTGGAGCATGTTGGTTCTTTTTCTGGTCAATCAACAAAGATAATTTTTCTATTTTATTTTCTCCAAACAGCTCTTGGATTCAACATCTCTAGACATTCTCTCTACCCCAATACTCTACTCACATTATAGTAACTTTTTTTCATTCCTGAAGCTAACATTATAAATATAATTTTTCATAATTTTTAAAATAAATTGAATTTTAAAATTAATTGAATTTATGATGTTTATATCAAAATGATTGCAATTCATAATATATCTAGTTAAGATTAAGTGAGCACAATTGTATTAAATGTTCATAATACACATTAATAAAATGAATGAATGGTATTTTGAGGTGCCTTTCCCCCAAAGTTCTCATCTATTGCTCTAGCATTTTCTTCCTCCACCACTCTCCAGGAATTATGGAATCAACCAGCGGTGCAGGCTAGACTCAGGTACGGTTTGTGGAAATGTTTCCTTTGTTCCATAAGAAGACAGATTTCCAAGGAGGTGACTGAATAGATTTGTTTTTGAAAAGGAGGCAGTAGGCAAAATAAGTTTGAAAATCTGTTTCAGAATATTTCAGCAGTAAACCAACAAAATTAACTTGGCCTCCTTCATCTGCACTTTGAAAGAATAAAGGTAATAGAAATCAAATAATGATAGACAAAAATCAGAACAGAAACCAGACAAAAATTTTAATAATTTAAAAATCACAATGAACCTATTGATATCATGTTTTCTTGCCTTGTAACAAGAGTTTATACGAGGATTGCTTGGGTATTTCATTAACTGAAAATTTTTAAAGTGGTTATATAGAACCAATTTCCTCTTCTTTCTAAAGAAGTAACAGTATATTGTATATTAAATGTAAATCATTTGCACATGCCTTCGTCAAGGGTTAATGATCAAAGATCAAAGCCAAGAGCGAGTCTGATGCTTGCAAAGGAATGCAGTTATGGTTCACAGCTGTTTGCCATTTCACCTTCACTAGTTCAAGAGAAAGACTATTTTAAACAAGGAATGCATTTACATTAGGATTAGGGCTTGTGATTGTCATAGTAAGCAATTTATGTGCGACAGGCAAACTAACTTCTATCTTAGGTAGAGGAAGTTACTTTAGACTCCTAGAAGAATCTGTGTTATACTTTTTTTTATCTTAGAAATTTAACAAGTGCCAAATTCTAAGCAAAACTGCTGCTATTAAATGGCTGCCTTTCCTAAAAAAGAGAATAAAAGCTGGGCCTGAATTCCATGGTAAGGCACAATTACTCACTATTTCTCATTGATGTGTCAAACATAATTTATATTTAGATGAAATATGCATCTTCTAGATAAGCATTTTACTTAGGCTCACATAATAATATTGAATTTCTAAAGAAAAAATGTTTATAAGAAAGCATTTGCCTTCTGTCTGTGTCCTTCTAGGTGACTATAAGAAATATAATCATAGACCAGGAGGCTCTTAAGTAGCAGATAATATTTTCTAAAAACTTTGGGGGCTGACAAGTCCATGATCAAGGCCCAGCATGTTCTGAGTTGGCCGCAGTCCTACCTCGTGTTCAAAGATGTCTTTCCTCTGTTTATTGTCACTTAGCTGAGGAGGCAAGGTGCTCTGGGGTTATACAGGAAAGGCGTTCTCTGCATACAGACACTAATTCCATTAGTGATGTTACCTCCCAAAGGCCGCGCCTCTAAGTCCTACCTTATTAGGGATTCAGTTTCAACATGCAGATCTAGGTGAATTGTGACCATTCAGTCTACATGTCGATGCTACTAATGGCATTGGCACTGGTTTGCAATGACAGAGGCCCTGGTCATCTGATACTCTGCTGGCATTCATGGTGACGGTCACTTGGTCTCTGTGCCATTGATTAAATAGTTTCTGAGTACATTTGCCTCTAATAATTTCAGAGTACCACGAGTATCAGAAACAAGTAGCACATGGGACTTGAAAAAACAAAGCACACTGAATGGCAAATCTTTCAATAAAAATGCCAGGAACTCTTTAATTTTTAAGTGTATGTTGCCACTTAACTATGAAGCCTGTATTGAATCAAAATGTTGACATCAAATATAATCTTATGCACTGATGTTCATTTAGGTAGGCTAAATTGTATGTATCCAACATTATCATAGATTAAATATTGATAATCTTAATTGATTATTTTACTCCAAATTATGAACATGATAATCCACTGACGAATGATCATTTTGAACCATCATATGATCTTGCAGCCTGCTAGCTTGTTCTGAATAGCAGTATTGTGCAATTATTTGAATATTTTATTGCATTTTATATTATTATAAAATGAATGGAAAGTAGGAAAGTGATAAGAAGCCTGCAATTCATAAACTTAATTCCTTTGAGGCAAAGTTAGAAATTATTATCATGCTTCAGGCAATGAATCTTAAGATGCATTATATTCATTGTAAGCTAGTTGGTGTTTCATTGTGAGAGAAAATAACGGTGTATAAAATAATAGAATGATTGGAAGAGTATATTGTCCAATCAGAAAAATGACTTTATAGAATATATAACTTTGCATTTTTATATTTTTAAGACAACATGGGGCTGGAGCGTTAGCACAGTGGGTAGGGCATTTGCTTTGCATGCAGCCAACCCGGGTTCTATTCCTCTGTCCCTCTCAGAGAGGCTGGCAAGCTACCGAGAGTATCTCACCCGCACAGCAGAGCCTGGAAAACCACCTAGAGCATATTTGATATGCCAAAAACAGTAACAAGAAATCTCACAATGGAGATGTTACTGGAGCCTGCTCGAGCAAATTGATGAGCAACGAGATGACAGTGATATAGAGTGATACAGAGACAACACGATACACATCATGCACTATGATTTTAAAAGTGATAATCTAAAAAAATAATCGGATGTGTTCAATAATGTCAGAAATACTATAGCACTGCCGTCCTCTTGTTCATCTATTTGCTTGAGCGGGCACCATTAATGTCTCCATCGTGAGACTTCTTGTTACAGTTTTTGGTATATCAAATATGCCACAGGTAGCTTTTCAATACAATGCGGGCGGGATACTCTCGGTAGCTTTTCGGGCTCTCTGAGAGGGATGGAGGAATCGAACCAGGGAGTTTGCCTTGGACATGTTCAGAAACACTAAAATATCAAATTTTAGTAAATAGGATGTCATTTTTATATTGAAAAATATTTTGTCTAACTTTTCCATAGTTGACAGTACTATGCTTTTAGGCTCTACTAACTATAAATATAATGATAAAAAGTAAACCCCTTTCTGTGCTAGATTTATAGTTCAGTAGAGCAGTATTGCAGGTGCTTGCCTCAGTCCCTAGCACCACAATCCCTAGTTTCCAGTTCTCTGCCAGGTGTGATCCTGAGAACAGAGCTAGGAGGAAGCTCTGAGCATAGAGAGAGAGAGAAGGAGGGAGAGAGGGAAAGAGGGAGAGAGGGAGAGAAAAAGAAGGAAATGGAGAGAGGGAGAGTGAGAGCGGGGAGGAGAGGGAGAGGGAGAGGGGGAGAGGACAGGAAGAGGGAGAGAAACAGAGAGAGCTCAGTGGTAGGAGCTCATACTTTGCGTGTGGGAGGTCTGGATTTAATCCCCAGCACCACGAAATCCAGGAGCACCCATAGGATCTACGCCCACCTCCTATCACCAAGCAAACGGTAGGATTGGCCGCTGGGCATCATCATATGTGACTCAAAAAGTGTAACAAGACAAAACACACATGCTGGATCCTTCCCTTTATAAACGAAAGCTGAGTTAAAAAGGAATTATATTTAGAATTCATGGTGTTGGTGAATATACTTATGCATATATATACATCAATATGCAAAGATATATTGATGTTTTCATTTAAAGATGCTATTAGCAAAACATGATTTTTGCAACTAATTTAATTTTTCAGACAATACTTGTGGATTTAAGTTAAACAGGGGAAAAAGAATAAAGATCAAGAATTACTTTCTTTATGTGTTCTTGATTGATTATATAACAGGCCTCTCAAATGAAACTTGCGTTTCTGATAATTATAAGCTTATTTTATGGGTCAAATATATAATTATTTCCCCCCTAGAGCAAGAATCAAAAGTGGTAAATTATAAAGCAAATGAGGCTCTCTTGTTTTTATATTCTCTTCTTCATAATGTTTTGTTAGTTAAAAATATTTTGTACCTAGATTATAAAAATTGATTCACTGTTTACTAATGGCTAAGAATTCTAGTAGTATATTTCCTATAGAACATGGTTTATAAAGAAAAAATATGTAACTTATTTTGGATCAGACTACCAAGTGGAATTAGAGAATAATAAAGGTATTTTTTCTTACTTACATATTTGAGTTTCCCTCCCCGCTCCGAGCAGAGCCCTGGCAACCGAAGACCTCCGGAATCCAGCTACAGCCATGCTCAAGGCCCCTCACCACATGTTCAGACGAGCCTCACGCATGAAGGAACTGCCAGAGGAACCCAGGTGTGCGGGATCTGGGACTAAGATCTCCAAGCCTGCTCAGATTGGGACTGGGCCTCCTCCACCCAGACCCTCTATTTTCCAGTAGCTTGGCAGCCACACCCACAAACTGCCCCTGGCGCTGTGTAATACCATCAATGGTCAAGATTCAGAGACTATAAAACTACACTTGCAAAGAATGCGGCCACTCAGCCTCTTATACCCTAGTTCTCTGTCTCGGAGAACCTGGCAAGGTACCGAGAGCATCCTGCCCACATGTAGAGCCTGACAAGCTCTCCGTGGCTTATTCGATATGCCAAATACAGTAACAATGATGGGTCTCATTCCCCTGACCCTGAAAGAGCCTCCATTGCAGCACCGCTGGGAGAACAAGTAAAGAGAGACTGCTAAAATCTCAGGGCTAGGATGAATGGAGACATTACTGGCACCCGCTCGAGCAAATTGATGATCCATGGGATGACAGTGATGACAGTGATGATATTTGGGTGAGTATCTTATGTGGAGAGGACCCTTGGTTGTGTTTTTATCACTGTGAATTATCCAGTTGACTTCCATGATACCAACACTTTTGATACCAGTGTGGGAAACAGTGAATGACTTATTCTTCTGATTATTTTTGTAAGTAGATGGTTTTGTAAAGAATGCTTCTTTTTTACGTTTTGAAAATTAGAAATGTAGATTATACAGAAGTAATTCTGTGAAAATGTTATTATTTAAAATTTGAATACCTGGATTATTTTTTCCTCTTAAATTTTGGTTTGTTTTGGAGCAATACCCAGTGGTGCTCAGGGCTTACTCTTAACTCTGTGCTCAATAATCACTCCTGGTGGGGCTAGGGGACCATAATAAGTGCTAAGAATGGAACCCAAATTGGCTGCACAGAGGCAAGATCCCTTCTGTCTCTTTGCCCCCCCTTTCCATTTAATATTATAGATATACCAATAGAGAATTGGGTCTGGAATTGTTATCTCAGCCTTGAGGGTCCATGTATCACTCAAGGACATTTGCAGAGGAAGAAAATGGGACTATTTCTAGACTTGTGGGGATATCGCTGTTTTCCTCCTTTCCACACCAGATACAGTTCCTTCTATTTGACTCTCATCTGTTTGACTCTTTATTTTGTTTTGCCACACATTCATTTCTTCTTTAACTTATTTTCCACATTATTTTTTTCTTAGCTTTTGGACTACACCCTGTTGTGCTCAGGGTTCTGTGCTCAGAGATCACTCCTGGTGGGACTCAGGGAAGCATTTGGGTTTATGGGGATTGAACTGGGGTCGGCCACATGCGAAGCAGGTGCTCTGCCGACTCTACTTTTGCTCTGGCTCCAATGTCCACATTGTTTCTGTGCTCACATATGTAAAGCAGACACAGTGGGGTGGATCACAGTCCCTGCTCTCCGTGGTATTTCCTCTCCAGGCTAGAAGAAAGCAGATTCCACCTCACTGGTGTGGAACATCCTTCATTGTCAATTCCGGCAGAACCTGATTGGCCATGATTCCAGATAAGACTTTTCCCAAAGTCAGTCAACATGAATTTGCCACTTACCCTTCAGAGTTGCCTGATTATCATTTTTTGTACCTCTTGTTTTGATCTAGATATGCTTTTTATGATATATCTAGATAGATTTATATGTTTTATATGGATATGTTATCATTAACAAGGCAACAAATCCCAATTACAAAAGTATTAGCACACAAGCCTCAACATCTTAGCAATCTCATATATTCTCTCCAGGGTAAGATGCAACAATCTTCACATACTTTCTTCTTTTTTGATAATTTTCACTGAATTATTCATTACAAACAATACTAAATAATTTATTTAGGACCTGCTATTGGGGCAGACTGGGGTGGCGATTGAAAAATTGGAAATAATGGTGGTGGTAAGTGTAATGGTGGTGGAATTGGTGTTGGAATATTGAATGTAATAAATTATTGTCAGTAGCCTTGTAAAAAGAAAATTAAATAAATAAATAAAATAACTTAAGTGCTAAACCATCAGATGTCACAGGTGGATCAGATTATTTGATATTGGAATGTTGAATATAATAAATTATTGTAAACAACTTTATAAAAGTAAAATAAGTGATAACCATAAGGTCTCTCATTGTTGGATCAGCTTAATAAGAATTCTAACATTGTAGGTGTATATCGCTTGATAAGTCTCATTAAATCACTTGTCATCCCGTTGATCTTTGATTTGCTTGAGCAGGTGCCAGTAATGTCTCCACTTGTCCCTGTCATGTGCTAGTGTAGCCCAATGATATCTGCTCGCTCCATGAACAGGAAGAGTCTCAAACTATTCACTCAGGGTTTTGACGAAGAAATATGACCAACTCCTTGGTGGGCGGCCATGCGGTCTTTTGATATCTCATAGAATCTAGTCGGTAACAGCTCAAGTCCAGGGGTCATCTCTGAATCGCATTACGTGTCCAGCCCGTCTGATTTTTTTTTTTTTTTTTTTTTTTTTTTTTTTTTATGGCATTAATTTATTTATTTTTAATTAGAGAATCACCGTGAGGATACAGTTACAGATTTATACACTTTTGTGCTTATACTTCCCTCATACAAAGTTTGGAACCCATCCCTTCACCAGTGCCCATTCTCCACCACCCGTAAACCCAGTGTCCCTCCCACCCTCCCCAATCCCATCTCCCCCCCACCCCACCCTGCCACTGTGGCAAGGCATTCCCTTCTGTTTTTCTCTCTAATTAGCTGTTGTAGTTTGCAATAAAGGTGTTGAGTGGCCGCTGTGCTCAGTCTCTAGCCCTCATTTAGCCCGCAACTCCCTTCCCCCACATGGCCTTCGACTACAATGTAGTTAGTGATCGCTTCTCTGAGTTGACCTTTCCCCGGAACGTGAGGCCAGCCTCGAAGCCATGGAGTCAACCTCCTGGTACTTATTTCTACAGTTCTTGGGTGTTAGTCTCCCACTCTGTTATTCTATATACCATAGATGAGTGCAATCTTTCTATGTCTGTCTCTCTCTTTCTGACTCATTTCACTCAGCATGAAACTTTTCATGCCCATCCACTTGACTACAAAATTCTTGACCTCCTTTTTTCTAACAGCTGCATAGTATTCCATTGTATAGATGTACCAAAGTTTCCTCAACCAGTCATCCGTTCTGGGGCATTCGGGTTTTTTCCAGATTCTGGCTATTGTAAACAGTGCTGCGATGAACATACATGTGCAGATGTTGTTTCGATTGTACTTTTTTGCCTCTCTGGGATATATATAGGGACCCTTCTTCACTGCTGGTGGGAATGCCGACTTGTTCAGCCCTTCTGGAAAACAATATGGACGACTCTCAAAAAATTAGATATTGAATTCCCATTTGACCCAGCAATACCAGCCCGTCTGATTTTTGATGCCTTGGCAAATGAGGCAGCATCCCTGATTCTCATTAAATACAATTTCTATTTGAAGAAAGTGGTCTGAAAGTCCAGCTATATATTTCCTGCGTTTAATTTACTATTCTGTGACTTTAGACTATCACTGTTCAGCATTGTAAATTAATGAAATGTCTGTATTTTGTATAGACTTCCTGTAATTAGATCCCTCTATATACTGAGACACAGGAAAACATGCATAACAGATATTCCCTTTGCTTGTGTTGATATGTTACTGAAAACAATTTCATGTTTTTAGGTAATTGACTATTGCTCTTAAATTTCTTAGCAAGCACCATTATGACTAAACCAAACTCAATCACAATAATATGTATAGCCCTATAAATGATACTTTCATAATTTAAGATTATAATTTCATTAATTATAATGTGCCATAATATATAAATAGATTTTTTATCACTGTTTCACTGTATCACTGTCATTCCATTGTTCATTGATTTGTACGAGTGGGAGCCAGTAATGTCTCCATTTGTTCCAGCCCTGAAATTTTTGCAGCCTTTCTTTACTCCTCTTTCCCAATGACTGCAGGCTCTTTCAGGGTCAATAAAATGAGACCTGTTATTGTTACTGTATGTGGCATATCAAATATGCCATGTGGAACTTGCCAGGCTCTGCCCTGTGGGCAGGATACTCTCAGTAGCTTGCCGGGCTCTCCAAGAGGGACGGAGAATGTATATCAGATAATGCAAGCAAGTATGTTAAAACCAAACACATGTGTGCTGCTTTAGGCACAAATCAGTGGGCTAGGCTATAAGAGGTCGTGTGACCTCAAAGTGGCCGCACACTTCCAGGAGCTTTATTTTATATAGTCTCTGCATCTTGGCTATTGATAGAATTACATGGATTATTATTGAAAGATTATTAGCGGGAATATTATTGTTTCAAAGGCAGAGAACACTGCAAAGTACGGACCCGGAGCACGAGGCCGGAGGGCTCCGTGGCCACCCACCTGTGGATTATCTAGTTTCGTGGTGACTTTCCTGGCCTCAGTGAGAATCTGGAGACGGTCACCCTGGGAGGAGGGAGGGGCGGGTCAGCCAAGGCCAAGCTCAACCCCAGGGAGCAGAAGAGAAGGTGCTTGGGGAAACCATATGCTTGGGTGCTTTATGCTTGGGTAACCCCTGAGCATCGTCAGATGTGACCCAAAAAACAAACAAACAAAAGAATTAAAAAAAAACCCCACTCTATTTACTGTAAGAAATAAATCATGGAATAATTACCTGGACATACACAATATCATAATCATTTTATACTCGGAAAAAACAAGAGTCATTATCTAATGTATTTTTTTTATCTCTATCCTCATTTATCCTACATCTAGCATTTTCTGAAAAAGTATATAATAATAATTAACATGAAAAAAATTTAATGAAATATAAAAAGAAAGTGAGGTGAGGGGCCAAAGAAACTGGTTCTATCCATTGGAGCACATGCTTTGTATGCAGGAGCCCCAGGTTCAATTACTGGCACTGCATGTTACTTGGACCACCACTGTTAGTGCTCCTTGTGGGACAAAAACAAACAAACAACAAACCAAATGGGAAAATGAGGTGGAGAAGAGAGGGAGAAATGCATCTGAATGTCTACTGAGACGAAAATCTTTATGTGCAGATACATGCATTTATTTACCGAAGACTAAGCTATGTTACTTTTGCAATATGACAGAAGAGAACATGGCATATTTACTCTGTCACTGGACTTCATGTTCCTAAAAAATGTCAGATTGGATTAATTGATTATATGGTTGCCTTTGTAGTGTTGTGGAGTTTTATAATATATGCAAAGTATTATTTGTTTTTTACAATTGTGGATTAAGGATTTTCAAGTGTTCTATGCATATGATTCCAGATTATTTCATATAATTTAAGTTTGAATTTGATAATGGATTGCAGAGTTCTTCCAGTTCTCAGGAAATTAGTATGTTTCTTACACATTTATCAATGTGCGGTTCATACATCACTCCCCCACACCACGTTCAATAAGCATCCTGGGCATAGTGAAGCAGAAATAATTATGTTCTGTTTTCATCGGGAATTCTAGCCATGAATCAGTTCATTTATATGGAGATATGTCAAACTCACCAGGCCATTTGTATTTCTTAATCCTTCTTTTATTAGCTATGCTTAGGAGAAAATGATACCATTATTTCCTACAAGTCTCAAACCTCAACTAATTTGTGTCATTAAAAATATTTTCAAGTGGTTTTCTTTCAACCAAAATAATTATTCTTCTGTGTGTCTCAGTTTGGCTATATCTAATTATCTGTGCTCCTCGTTCTGCTGGTGAAAATAAGCACATGGGAAGCACAGCCTTCTAGAAGGAATTAGGGTTGTCTGACGCTTGTCAATGGTTCTTGGCCTTTACTTATCCATCTTGCCATTGATTGCCTGAAATGCTGCAGTACCTATTTTTTAGCGCTAGTCCTTATTCAGATTATATCAACAAGAACAAGGTTGACTTATGAATAAAAGAAGATATATTTTCTATATTTCGGAACACTGTAATTCTGGTTATAGTTTTTACAGTCTCGGTATTGTTTTTCTGACTTACATGGATATCATTGAAAGGGTATTTAGAAGACAAAATCGTGCTTGATGTTTATCAATCTATTTGCATCCTCCAACACATGCACTGAATAAATATTACTAAAATTTATTTTTTAATGTTATGAATGGCTCATTTTTTAATTGAATCAATGCGAGGTACAAAGTTATAAAGCATGGTTATCATGGGTTTCACTCATACAGTGTTTTAACATCCATCTCTTTATCAGTGTACATTTTCCACCACCAATATCCCCAGTTTCCCTCCTTTCATCACACTTAGACACTTCTCTCTTTTTCTTTCTTTCTCTCTCTCTCCCTTCCTTTCTCCCTTCCTTTCTCCCTTCCTTTCTCCCTCCCTTTCTTTCTTTCTTTCTTTCTTTCTTTCTTTCTTTCTTTCTTTCTTTCTTTCTTTCTTTCTTTCTTTCTTTCTTTCTTTCTTTCTTTCTTTCTTTCTTTCTTTCTTTCTTTCTTTCTTTCTTCCTTCCTTCCTTCCTTCCTTCCTTCCTTCCTTCCTTCCTTTCTTTCTTTCTTTCTTTCTTTCTTTCTTTCTTTCTTTCTTTCTTTCTTTCTTTCTTTCTTTCTTTCTTTCTTTCTTTCTTTCTTTCTTTCTTTCTTTCTTTCTTTCTTTCTTTCTTTCTTTCTTTCTTTCTTTCTTTCTTTCTTTCTTTCTTTCCTTTCTTTCTTTCTTTCTTTCTTTCTTTCTTTCTTTCTTTCTTTCTTTCTTTCTTTCTTTCTTTCTTTCTTTCTTTCTTTCTTTCTTTCTTTCTTTCTTTCTTTCTTTCTTTCTTTCTTTCTTTTGTTTCTTTTCTTTCTTTCTTTTCTTTCTTTCTTTCTTTCTTTCTTTCTTTCTTTCTTTCTTTCTTTCTTTCTTTCTTTCTTTCTTTCTTTCTTTCTTTCTTTCTTTCTTTCTCTGTCTGTCTCTCTCTCATCAAATTTTAAAGAATTTTTCCACCCCACTTTTGTTTGTGAATTCTGAATTTTGAGGGAAAAGGTGTTTCCAAGGTTCAAATTTGTACTTAAAACACTATTTTATTGTTCCACCAAAACTTCATGCCACAGATTATTATTTGTGTTAGTTGGGGGCGGGGACAGGGATTGGTCAGTGTCCATCAATGCCCTGGGCTTACTCTTGGGTCATAAATCAGGGTATCAGGGTCAGCTGAGTACAAGACATGTGTCTGGTACCTGTACTATCTCTCCAAACCCCATGGCATAGATTTGAAGACATTAAACTCGGAGATCTTAGTGGGGCATGTAGTCATTCATGCACATCAAGGAAAACTGAATATTACAGCTGGCAAGTTCACGCAAGAAGTGGGGTCCTACACCTGGAAAAGACAGGCAGGGGGAGATGAGGAAATCAGGTAAAAAAGTTTAGTGAGCTTCTATTTTGGGGGCTAAATTTTTAGAGAATTATAAGATCATTTGGCTTTAATAAGTCTCCTAGGAAGACATTAACACGTTTTGAGCAGCTATCTGACGGGAACTAAATTATATCCTACCAGATGCAGTTGGATCATGAGCTCTGATGAGAGCAGGCAGCGGAACAATTAGGATATTGCTTTAAGGTGAGGCAATTACCCAGGTGAGAGCAGAGCTTTACGGCAACAATCCAGGTGAGAGATGCTGGTGACAGTTAGCAGCATAGGTGATGAGGAATGCCTGGATTTTTGTGCGTTTGACAAATTCTGCTGATAGCTCTGATGTGGGTTCTAAACAAAGAAGTTTGTAAAAGATGGACTCAAGAGTTTTGCCTTAATCAATTAGAAAAATCACCATCTGTGAGCAGGGAGGGCTGTGAAAGCAGCTATAGGTGAGAAGTTGAGCTTTGAACACTTTAAAGTTCAATTTGCCTACTGAACAAGCGAGCTCTTTAGATATGAAAAGCTGGAATTTAAATATACATGGCTGGAATCCAGGGGAGATATCTGTGGTAGGGTTACACATTTTGAAGTTTTCTGCACAGAACTGCTACTTAAAATTGCAGAACTGAATGAGATCACTCAAGGAGACAGTGAATATGGAAAGGAAATAAAAACCTCAAATTATGAGATTGAAGTTTCAGAACATTCCAAGATCAACTGGTACAAAAGATGAAAAACAACCAAGAAAGAAAGCCAAATAGGAGTGGCTTGTGATATAAGAGAAAAGTAAGAGTGGAGGGACATCAGAGAAACAATTTCTCAATCTAGAAAGTGTTCAAAGATGGATCTAGTCGTGTAATGGCTAAAAAATTATGCTTACTACACATCAAATAGGTTTTCACAGAAATAGAATAATAGATCGAGCACATATTCTGTCACTGTTGACTTGTTAAAAAAACAGTATACACACATGTAGAATTGAATGAGGCATGACTTATTGAAGCTATAATAGTGAATTCAAAAGAGAAGAGGGGGAGTGGAGAGATAGCACGGAAGGTAAGACACTTGCCTTGCATGCAGTCCACCCAGGTTTGGTCTCCGGCACCTCACATACACCTCTGCCAGAAGGATCCCTGGGTATAGAGCCCTGAGTACCTCTGAATGCCGCTTGACCACCCCACCGCCCGAAAAAAGGGAAAACAAGAAAAAAATATTGACAAAATAAAAGGAGCATGGAATAAACCTGTTAGTCAAAGTGAATATAAATGATGTTTCATTGGACATGGTAATAACATTGAGAGAGAAAATAATATCTATGTAAGATATTTTTAATCTATGAAAGAAGCAATGGCTAATTTGAATATTCATAGTAATTATTGTTGGTGAAGTGAAATGCTGAAACATCAAAAAATTAGAGCACTCTTTTGGCATTAGAGCACTTTTCTGGCATGTGGAGGCTTGGCATCCAAGACAATTGGGCAAAATCATGAGTCTGAGCCTCTGGGATTATTTTCTTAGATAGCACATCGGGTAGAGCATTTGCCTTGCACACGACTGACCTGGGTTTGATTCCTCCGTCCCTCTCGGAGAGCCCCTAAGACTACCGAGAGTATCCCGCCCACACGGTAGTGCCTGGCAAGCTACCCATGACGTATTCGATATGCCAAAAATGGTAACAAGTCTCACAATGGAGACGTTACTGGTGCCCACTTGCGCAAACTGATGAACAACGGGATGACAGTGATACAGTGACAAACATTCAGGGAAGAATGAAGTATAGAAATGAAGAGAGCACGAAGAATAGAGTGTTTCTGTGTTCACTGGAGGGGGAGTGGAAGCAGGACTTGAGGCAGATGGGCGTGTGAAGTGGTGTCATTTCATGGCAGATTTCTTTCCTCTGCTGATTTGCTCTATATTAACCAGTGTGTTTTCAAGTTAGTTCCTATATACCAGGGGTGAGAAACTTTTACTTCTGTAAGGGAAATTTGGATAAATATAATATCAACTATGGGCCGTGCAATATAGGCAGCCCACAGGAAACCCATCTGTCAATCCTGTCATGAACCAAGGAGGACCAGATGATTTGTGCCTCATCATATGGTCAGGAGGTGTGGCACTCTCCACCCCTGCTAAGAACAGACAAGTGACTCTGTAATCAATGGATTGACCCACAGTTACTAAAATGTTAAAATTTAATGATGGAGGCAACTCAACATAGACACACCATGATATTATTGAGACACTTCCATATGTGTGTTACGCAGACGCATGTGTGGTACAGACTGAGACAGCTAGTGTGAGACTAGACACATAGGATGCCCTTGAGGTCTGGACTTCATCACCTGGGCTATTCTCAGACTAGGACCCCCTCCACCCCCGGGGGAATTTGTATCCATTATTCTATGTATTTTTCCCAAAGAACTTGACCTGAAAGCAGCATTTTATTTATTTGGTTGGGGGCCACACCTGACAATACTCAGGGCTGACTCCCAGCCTTGAGCTCATAGATCACTTCTGGTGGGCGTAGGGGACTCTATGAAGTGCCAGGGATCAAACCCAGGTTGGCTGCATGCAAGACAAGTGCCCTTCCCATGGTGCTATGGCTCTGTTCCCTGAAGCTGCAGTTTTGAAGCTCTCAGCCCTCACTTCTTTCTCTGATTTGAAAAATGACAGTTTCAGCTTCATCTGGCTTGTATGTATTGAGGGTGTGATTTCTGCATGTTTGGGGTGAGGGCTGTGTGTGTGCACATGTGTGTGCATGTGTGTGTGTGTGTGTGTGTGTGTGTTTACAATCTTTTCAAATCATGGATTTTCTGTGGTAAATTAGAAAATTGTGTTTAAATTACTTGTGTGTGCAAGCCCAAGGTTGTAGCTGACACTTGATTTTCCTTGGTAAAGCCCATGATTTATAATAGAAACTCTATTGGTTTTAGTATGTCAAAGACTTTGAAAATTGCAAGTGTTTATAAATTAAAGAAAGAAATAGGGGTCTGAAGACTGAGAAATTGTGGAAAGATTAATAATATCATTGAAAATCCAATTTGCCTCCACAGAAAATCATATTTTCTAGGAGAAATATTAATATCAGAGATGCCTAAATGGGTTATTTAAAGATTAGATTTCAAAGTATGGAGAAATGAGAACAAAAACAAAGTCAAACAAGTAGGGACAAATATTGCAGAAACCTGAGATTCAATTGCTGACTGATGACCATCTACTTAAATATCTTCTGACAGTGGTTAAATGAGGAAGATTATTCACAGAGTTCTGTATTTACAAGTGTTTATGAATATCCTTAAATATATTTTTTCTCAAACTTGGGCAAGATATTTTAGATTTCCTTAGAATGCCAGATTATAGACAGATGTCATAATAGAAAAGTAAATGAATTTTATATACAAATTTTCAAATCTTGACACTATAGAAATTAAAGGAAATTATTCCTCTCTCTACCTATCTTTTATGTGATTTTTGACACTATTAAATGCTAACATATATTTATGAAAACTTATGAAAGTGTTAAAGTCTGTTTTAATGTTTCTTTGTAAATGCAAGAGTGGTATCTACATTCATGATAAGCAGATTCTAGCCAATTTACAGCACTGAAAAAATTACCTTTTTCTATTTATAATTTGAAATACTTTGTGTCTTCTCAAATATATCCCCCCTCACATATTTGTCATCAGTATTTTTTTTAATTTACAAAGAGATTTTATTTCACTACCTTTAGTGAAAAATCTTATTTTCCTCTTCAGCTTTATCTTTAACTACTGAACTGTTTTGAAAATTTATTTAAAAATATTTCTGTTCTTCAGCTTTCAAATCTACACAAAACAAGGCTGGTTCTGGTTAAGGCGCTTTTCCAGGACTGGGTTATCACTGGGCACCAAAACTCAGACTTGTTGGCATGAAACAAAAATCTTACTTAAAGAAAAGATACCTTTGTATTGCCAAACACCAGGTAGAGCTGTAGTCCTTGTCTTAATAAAATGGACATCCTTTTAAGGAAAAAAAAATATTTTTACGTAGACACCTATAATTCTCTAAGTATAAGATTAACACTTATTACCGATGTTTTGAGTTTTTTGTTGTTGTTTATTTTGGGGTCACACTCAGCAATGCTCGGGGTTTCCTCCTGGCCCGGGGGTGCTCAGAGACCGTATGCGATGCTCAGGGACCTTATGGCCCCATGTGAACTGGGGTTCACAGCAGGTTGTGCTTCTGGCAGGCCAGCCTGCTCTACTATCACTGCTCCCAGCTTCTTGAGATTTGGAGTAGATCTCTGCCTTGGAGTTGCAGTGAAGATTTCTTTTTTAACCTTTGTTATTTTTTTTTGTCTTTTGTGTTTATAGTTAATTATATTTGTATATTCTTAATATTTGCATCTAGACTTTAAACTCCTTGAAACCAAGGAACTAATTTAATATAGCTCCTAAAACTAAGTGTTAGATGACTAGAGATCAGCTTTTAAATTCACTGTCACTGTCATCCCGTTGCTCATCGATTTGCTCGAGTGGGCACCAGTAACATCTCCACCATGAGATTTGTTGATACTGTTTTTGGAATATCGAATACACCACGGGGAGCTTGCCAGGCTCTGCTGTGCAGGCGAGATACTCTCGGTAGCTTGTTGGGCTCTCCGAGAGGATCAGAGGAATTGAACCTGGGTCAGCCATGTGCAAGGTGAATGCCCTATGCCCTATCTGCTGTGCTATCGCCCCAGCCCCAGTTTTTAAAGTAATTGATTAAACTATGAAGTCATTGATCTTATTCTCTTTACTGAAGGAGTAATGGAATTTATATGAAAAGTTTCAGTTAGTACAGAGACAGTTAAAAAAAGAACTGAGAACAAATTTGCTATAAACCAAATGCTTGGGCCCTACTCCCACATACAAAATACATCTAAAGAAGAATGTGGAATGTGGAAATTTCCAGAGTGTGGTCTTCTAGAAGAATAGTAGGTCAGAGGATGGGGCCTCATGAATGGGATCAACGCCCTTATAAAACCAGCCGCAGAGATCTTCTTGGCCTTTTTGCCACAGGAAGACACAGGGAGAGGCCTGGCATACGTGGTGTCTTGCCAGCACCTGTATATCAGACTTCCCAGCCCACAGGAAGGTGAGTAAAACAGTTTTGTTCTGCTTAATTCTCTGGTGTTTTGTGGGAGTAGCTTGAACAAAGTCAAGCCTCGAGGAAAGTTCCGGGGGCTGCTAGAATCCAGTGCAAGCCCCCCGCTGGCTCTCACAGCTAGGAAAAGAAATAAATATATAAATAAAGGGGACTGGATTCTGGCAGCCAAGAGGATGAACTTGGGGGCAGACTCTTCTCCAAATCCTCGAAGAAAACGCAACCCGGAAGTGTGATCACCATGCGACTAGGAAAATCCCGGACGCTCTGCTCTCTCTCACAGCCTGTGTTCCATGGTCTTGCCACTCCCCGACCCGGGTCGGCCAAAGCCATGGGCAGGTGAAGGGGAAAATGAGGGCCAGACTGGTTGCTGACCAGTTGTCGTTTATTGCATTCTCCCCAAGTGCCTGTTCCAGTCTCACTAAGCCCCCCCATTCTAGTCTCCCACTGCCCTCTTTCCTGTCTCCTCCTGTCTCTCCCGCCCATCTCTTGAGCTTGCTACTCAACCCAACTCTTAACTCCCCTGTACTGGGGGTAGCTTGATCAACATATCAAAGCCCTTCCTGATCCCCAATCAGGCTCAAGGGCAAAACACCACTTAGGGATTTTTCTCCTCTCCTTAGTCCAATAAATTAAGTAACATCTTAATTCTACTTCTTAATATTAGTTATTTTGTATGGACACAGTAAGAGATGCATAAAGTTTGTAGGGTGGCTGTCCTAGGGACATCTCCCTAGAGATCTCAGACTAGAGTGCTCGGGCAGATTAATCTTTCCTAAATCTAGCACGGTCCTAATCCAGATGTTACTTTTCGGATCATGACAAAATTTGTCTACGGCCATACTCTTAGCTTATAGTTAGGTGTTATGGCACTTTGGCCTGGCCCATTTCAATGCCAGGGTAGCTCACAGCTTGCCCTGGGTCCATTCAGTCCCTCATTGGGACCCTGCTTTTGGGGGGGCTATGAAGTAAGGGCAGCTGAGACTTAAGTTGAGAGAATAGATGCCCAGGAGTGAATATCATTCAGTCAATTAACTCCCAAATTACAAAAGCATAGCATTAACTGTCTTCCTGTGTCTATACAAAAAGGACATTGTTCTGAATTAACTATGCAGAGGACTTAAGGAGAAGAGAAAAGCAATATTTACAAGTTTACAGTCTGATTAGGAGATAAAGGTGGTTGACCAGTTGGGGAAGCAGAGCACAAAGAAAGAGGTTACAAAAACAGAGGAATGGGAGCACTGTGATGGGAGCAACCCAGTAAACCTAAGCTCCCTGTGGCAAGGCAGAAAGGATAAACCAATGCTGTCCTACACCGGGGAACAGTGGGTTTGACAGAGTGCCGCCCCGAACAAAGGGTCCGGTTACGGCAGTCCAGACTCCTGACCCTCACCATGGACGTGTGGTAGAAATCTGAGACGATGAATGGGTGGGATTTGAAAATGTCAAAGAAAACCCACACCGACGTGGATAGACACTTCTTCAAGGTGGCCCTGGGGCAGACCTGTCTGGCTGTTGCCCTCTTGCAGTGGGCAGGAAGGTGAACCCACTTGCTAGGGTTCAGTTTGCAGGGCGCAGGATCCAGCCAGACCGGATTTGAATTCCTGCTGCATCATGGACTTCTGCAGACTTAACATCACCTCCCCTCTGCCTCAGTTTCTTCACCTGTAAAATTACCATCAAATTGTTTGATGATACAATGAGTGACCTTATGTCTTTGTGTGTGGCACATACTGAGTGATGTGTCTTCTATATCAAGGGACGTTTTATCATAAACATGGAGTGTCACCCCAGAAGTAGAAAAAAAAAACTTGACAATAGAAATCCTGAAGATCATTTGCACATAAGACACCTTCTGTGTTCACCGTCCTAGACTTTCTACCATTTGAGGTTCTTTCCATTTCCACTTCAAAATGGGCACTTTGCTCCCTCAGCCCAGCCTGCAGGGGCAAGAGTCACGCTGTGCTTTTCCAGCCCTACGAGCTGCTGAGAACTTCCTGGTCCCCCTCATTCCGAGGGAGAAGGTGTGGATCATCCTGCTGTGTGTTCAAGGCACTGAGCAAAATGACAAGAGGTAGTGATAGCTCTCACAACTGAGATTTGAGCAGCAGTGGCAAACGCCAGCTTACGGAAAACTCTTGTTCCTGATGGCATGTCATTTTCTGTTACCAGGGGAAGCTCTGACACTGTTGATTTGAGAGCTGATCACCCCGGTGCTGGAATCTGTAGCCGTGTTGGATGCAGGCAATTTTTGACAGATCTGCAAGTTTATTTGCCCCCACCCCAAAGCACTTAAAAACAGAATTAAAACGACAAAAACAAAAATGCTGAACTGAACTGACCCTGTACGCACTGCATAGGGCAATTCAAAGAAATTACAAAATAGGCTCCTCTTGCCGGAAAGCTCTTCTGTAACTGAAACAGCCTAGGGCCAGGGCTATCTGCGACTCATTCCAGGAAGGAAAGATCATCCTGTGCAGATGAAAAAATTAATGAGACAGAAAATATTATTTCCTTCCTGAAATCGTCTCCCTTTCTCATCATGTATGGAACGAGGATGGGGCAGGACGCAGGAGTGAAGAATATGTCTGCATTCCTGAAGGCGCAGCCTGTCTCCCATTGCAGACAGTGCTCCTTTGGGTGTGAGAATGGCCGGGAGTGAAAAAGTGATGTGCAGAGACCTCTAGAGACCGGAGCGTCGAACTACATCGACTGCTCTGCAGCCGAGACTCAGCCGAGCTGGAACTGAATCCTCCCTGGAGCTAGATGCGCTGGGCAGAGAACGAAGTCTCGCTGATTCCTGGCGTCCTGGCTACCGCTCAGGGTTCAGGCTGGGCTTTTTTCCCCTCAGTGAGATAATTCAGGTAAAATATGCTTTATATTGGCTTTACTGAAAAAGCAACGATTAAACAATAGATGTGTATAGCAAATATATTCCATACTTATATGATCAACGTGTACAGAACATTCATTTTTAGGAAAAAATATAGACGTTTACCTGCTTTCATGACATAAAAGAAGGGTCTTCTATTTTCCTTCCATTTCATTTGTTTTGGTGGTGAGGCTCTGAAGATTTTTACATGCTTTTTTACTAATAAATTGAACCCCTCCTTGGTTACTTTTAACTGTGGTTGGAAAAATCCCCTGAAGGGTAATTGCAAATCCAGTATAAAGCCCATGTTTGGAATGGCAATATTAGACCGAAATATAATAAATAAATTTTATTTTCCTTCTGCCCTCGTATTGATTTTTATTTTCTATTCTTAGTGTTGTGCTTGTGGAATATGTTTAGCTATCAAGAAACAGAGAAATTAAGCAAATATAATTGTTCCCCTTATATATTGGTCAAAACCAATATAAAAGCTGGTATATGTTTCTATATAAGCTTTTGCAAAAAGAAAACCAAAAGGAGATTTGTGTGTGAGGAAGAGAGTAACAGACAGACAGACACAGGGACAGATTATTAAATCACACATTTATAGTACCAGGAATCCAAATCTGCCAGCCTAACTGAGGACCCTCCGAGAGGAAAGACAGGAAAGATTTGTTAGAATCTCTAATCTAAAGGCTGTCTAGAGGCAAAATTTCCTTTTGTGGGGGATGGGGTGGAGGGGGGACCCAGTGTATTCCATGGTTTGGGATGTGACTTCCCCACATTGTGAAATATAACCTGCTTTATTCAAATCATTCTTATAAATCACATGTAAAAATATCTTTGGTATTTCAAGGTGGGTATTAGAAATCACATGGGCATCAGTGGATACCAAGGTGGGTGTTGGTACTGGATATCATGACTGAACCAAGTTGCCTGATGTGATGCAACTGAAAACTAAGCTGAGTAATTCTATAGTGATGTAGATACGTAGCAGTGAACCAAAAATTTTGAATTTATATTTTCATGTTTTTAGGATTTATTTTTATCGAGGTAAAATTTGTTTGGAGAATGTGTTCTTAATTGTCAGGGGTATGTTATCACACTACATCCATCACAGAAGTGCAAATAGCCCTTCCTCAGACCACCGAACCATTTTTAGCTCATTCTCTTCCTCTCTGCGGTCAAGGATGAAAAAAGATTATTTTTATTGGATGCTGTTTAGTCCATATACCGCATATGAATGAGGTCATCCAGACATTTGTCTTTCTCTTTTATGACTTAGCATAAACCTCCTGATTTTTCAATCATCGTTGCAAAACAAAAATTTAACTTTTTTTCTTATAGTTGAGTGTGTATGTGTGTGTGTGTTTGTGCGTGCATGTGTGTGTGTGTCCTATTTTGTAACAGAGCTTTTTGTATTTTTATTCATTCATCACCACGTACCTGGTTATTTCCAGACATTGACTATGGTAAATAGCACTGGCTCAAACACAGGTGTGTACATACCTTTTAAAATTAGTGTGTGGTGGGGCTGGAGTGATAGCATAGCGGGTAGGGTGGTTGCCTTGCACGCGGCTGACCTGGGTTTGATTCCCAGCATCCCATATGGTCCTGTGAGCACCGCCAAAAGTAATTCCTGAGTGCAGAGCCAGGAGTAACCTCTTTGCATCAGGTGTGACCCAAACAGCAAAAAAAAAAATAAAATAAATTTAGTGTTGGGAGCTTTTTGTTTGTTTGGGGGCCACACCCAGTGATGCTCAAGGATTACTCCTGGCTGTGTGCATCAGACAACTTGGCTCAATCATGCCATCCAGTACCAATACTCACTTTGGTATCTACATGCTACCCGCATGATTATGTTTATTGGATGCTGCTTCCTCCATTGCTTGTTTATGACACTGGTTCTGGTCACCCACAACAGGGCTAGTGGGACCCTATGGGTGCCCAGGACCTAGGTCAGTTTGGTCTGATGTGAGGCAAGTGCTCTTCGTGCTCTCCTATTGCTCTAGGCCTCAACTTAGTGTTTTCATGTTCTTGAGATGGATTTCTAGATGGGAAATTGCTACAATATTTTATTTATATTTTAAAGCTTCTTTATAAATCCCTTTTGTTTATCAATTTTCTGTAGAGAAAAAAAATGTTCTGTAGAGAGCGGACCAGTTCACATTCTTATCCACAGAGAGCGAGCTTCCTTTTTCTTCGATTCTCAACCAGCAGCATTTCTTAATCCAGGTATTTTTGATCTGGGCTGTTCTCACTTGTACCAGGAGGTATTTCATCAACATCTTGAATTGCATTTCTCTGATAATCAATGCTAATGAACATTTTTTTTATTGTGCTCATTGGCTTTTTGAGAATAGAATTCATCTTGTCTCCTGTTTTTAGAAAATGGAATTGCTTTCTTGTTCTTTTGTGAATTTTGAAATATCTCGGATATTATCTTTCTTTTTATCTAGTGTTAATTAGGCTTTCGTGTTTGTTATTGGATCAGGTTCTATTTTACCTTGATTAAATTATTTATGAAAAGTTTTATCAAACATATATTTATTATATGTACAAAAATAGCGATAGTGAAAGTCAAATATCTTATTTTTTATTAAATAAGTAAAACAATAATTTTACTAGTAATTAAAATGCTGATCTTTTCTTTTTTCTTATTATTTATTTTAACATGAATTTACAAAAGAATACTCACTAATTGTCTTTTAAATTTTAGTATTACTGGTAAATTAAAATATGGATATTTCTAGAGTGTTTACATTAGCATCCTCCTTTAGAGAGACTTTTGCATTGTAATAGCATGAAATAAATAGAATTTGTGTGAACTTGCTTGGTTAATTTGAAAAGAAAACACTCATATATACAGTCACGTAGTATAACCTTCATATATTCAAGGATATTTATTGACACAGCAAGGATTAAAATCTATCTAAAATGATTTCCATAACTGGATGAAAATACTTTTTATTTTATATCTTAATTCCTTTAAGGCCCAGCCATACAATCTCATCAAATTCCTTTTGATAGAAAGTTATTAGTATCTACATGCAGATCTGCTTTCACAGATACAATCTTGGACGATCCATTTAAGATAAATGCCTGAAGTCCAAGTCTATGTTTTATTTTGGTTTAAAACTAGCTAACAGCTGTAGCTTAAAGGTTAATAATATAGTAAAGATTCAATGGACTAGAGCCAGAGGTGCAGCTCAGGAGTGAAGACTCATATTTTTGTGTGAGGCCCCGAGTTCACTCTCAAGCTTTCCCCGGCCCCACCCCCACACCACAAAACAAAAACCAAAGAAATGAGAACGGTGATGATAGAGGCTAATATTAAAACTATCAGTTGAGACATGGCAAATTGCCAAAATAGAAAGGATCAAGATCCACACTAATGACAATTACAAAAACAGTTTTCTTGATGTTAAGCAAGAAGAATGCATTAAATTAGCCTCTGCATTATATGTCTGGAGTACTAGCTAATTGGAATAAAATGTCATCTGGAGAAGCAGTTCGAGACAATGCTTAATGATAACTGAAATCTGTTTGCCATTGCCCAAGCAAAGGTCACTGAATTGGAGAGTTTATCATGATATAAATTCAGACAAGGGATGAGTTATTCAGAGATTTATTTCTGAAGTCAGATGTGTGAGACAGTGCAAGGGGTCTCCATGGAAATAGGCTTCTGAGAAAGGAGGGAATAACAGGTCACTGTTGAGTTTGAAGCTGGAGGAAACAGACATAAAATCTCTTTGTTGCTTCAGCATTCTCTCACACAGTGTGGCGTCCTGTCCACGTACAGTGAGAGTCTTCAAACACCAAATCTGTATTAATAATATTTATTTGAATTTTATGTCTGGTTGAGACAAATACAAAAATAGAATGAGGGAATTTATTTTTAGATGAGAGATATCAACCAAATTCTGGTATACATATACACTTTGGAAATGCCTCTTAAAATGATTCTCCTATGCCCCCTTATCTGAGAAATGGCTCTGCTTCTTGAGATCATCACTCTCACTGTCACTATCATCCAGTTGGTCATTGATTTACTCTAGCGGGTGCCAGTAACGTCTCCATTCATGCCAGCCCTGAGATTTTGGCAGCCTCTCCTTACTCGTTTTTCCCAATGATTGGAGGCTCTTTTCAGGGTCAGGGGAATGAGACCTGTTTTTGTTACTGTATTTGGCATATCAAATATGCCACGGGGAGCTTGCCAGGCTCCGCCATGGTTCCTTGAGATAGAATAATCCTGCCACACTAAGTGAACATTATTTTTACATATTGCCATAGATTAATTTTGACTGTTCTTGAATTTTAAACAAATGGAATCACATAATATGTGTGCTTGTGTATTTGATCTTTCATTCAGTCAGTTTTTGAAATTCTACAATGATTTTGTTTATCAGAAATGTGTTCTTTTCATTGTGACACAGAGTTTCATTGTTTGCAAAAAATACAAAGACATAGCTTTTCTTCTCTTCTGAGTATAGATATATGGACTTTGTCATTTTTGTGCATAAAAAAAATGCTGTGATGAATGTACTTGTATATGGCATTTGTTGCACTTAATTCATTCTGATATATCAAAGAGTGAACCCTTGTATAATGAGGAAGGCCTGTACTCAAATTCATCAAAACTGTAGAAGTTTTTCTAAGGGACTGTAAAGTGTTACCACTCATGGGCAAAGCATAGAAATTCTATTTCTTCCACCACATGGTTCATGTGTGGATTTGCTAGTCTTTTAAAAGTTAGCAATTAATATATGTATAATGGTAGTTCACTGTGGTTATTTTTATTGATTTTCTACTAGTAAGTAATCATGCTTAGCCACTCTGCATATGCTTACTGACCCCTTGGATGAAGCATCTGCTCAAGCATTTGAGGATTATTTGTTTGTCTACTTGATTGCTGATTAATTGATTGAAGTTCTTTTTTATTTTGGGTCAGCCTGTTTTACTTGTTATTTCATTAACGTAATAGGGCCTTTTCAGAACCAAAGTTGTAGACATAGATTAAATCTTAAGGATTTCCTTTACCTATAGTACATTTTTATCTGTTTAACAAGTAATGAAGATATTCTCCAGTATTTCCTTCTAGAAACGATATGGTTTTAGCTTTTACATAGCCCTTATGTCTTAGACTCTTGTGAAATTAATTTATGCCTATGGAATTTGTAAGAGTTAAATCTTCACTGGTTTGTAATGATCTCTAGATTCTATAGTACTTTTGCTTATACTGAATTACCTGGTAATTTGTAGAGATACAAATTAGTAACTCTATAGGTAATAACTTTCTCTGAATTTCCTCTCTTCTCAGAATATTTTGTATATATGAGCCTTTGCATTTTTATGTAAATTCAAGACCTCATTGATTTATATTAGTAGTAGAAACTTTTATTTACATTTACATTAAGTTTGGAGATCAATACTAATAATTGAAATGCTTACTCAGTTTTTGGCTCACAACGAGTGATGCTCAGGGCGGAGTCCTGGCTCTGTGCTCGGGTATCTCTCCTGGCAGAGCTCAGGGGACTATATAGACAGTGATAGAATGTAGGTTGGTTCTGTTAAGGCAAGTCACTTCCCCACTATACTATCTGTCTTCTAGGTCTCTGATCCCAATGGTTGAAATCTTGAAGTAATACATTTTGCAACTCCTAGACTCATTCTCCATCTGTTAGATCTTATTGATTTACCCCAATTCCTGACTTTCAAAAGATGTGAAACTCCAACACATTTTAATATTTTGTTACTCATTGTGATAATTGTCATCAATGACAATTTAAAATTGACAAGAAATTATGAGTTCCTTTTTGTGTTCCTTGTATCCCTTCCCGTTCAATCTTTTCATTGCTGAGTTAACTATTTTCCTTTTATTTCAATCCTTCAAGTTTTACACGAAGGGGAGTGGGAAAGTTTTCCAGTGAAGCTGAATTAGTAAAATACTAATCACAAGTCAACTTTAAAACACAGGCTTGAGTTGACTACTAAGGGATGGGCGACTTCAACATTACCCACTGAGATATGGTCTATAAATTCTGTAAAGGACTATGTTTTTGGATGATGTCTACTACCACAGACACGAAGTTTCTTGGTTACTCTTCCCTGGGTTTCAGAGCCCTAGAGTGGTCTTATTCAGATGAGTTAGCAAACAGACAGGCCCCAGGTTGAACTAGTCCACATCCTTTGAACTGGACAGGTGATCAGCAGCCTGGTCAGCGTCAGCCAAGGGAGGGAAGCCAAGTGTAATAATTAGCATTTACAAATACTCAGAGAAGGCTTCGCTTACCTAAGAGGAGAATAAACTTTTTCAATATTTACCCTTTTGAGACAGCAAAACATTCGGTGTTCTTAGTTTGCTTCCCCCAAAGACATATCTTTGTACTGATTCTGGAAAATACTGGCTTTACGCTTCAGAATGTTCTTTGAATAATTCAAAGACGACTTTAATCTTGTGATATTGAAATGAACATTTTCTTTTAACTTTGCTTCCCATTGGCCCTCAGGAAATGTTCACCTAGTGATCTGTTGGATGCAGACTTCAATGCACATCCTGTCCCGAGGAAGTCAGGGGTTCAACAACCCAGCACCAATCACAGGCGCAGCTGCCTCCTCTGCTGTATCTAGGCACCTTTGCACCGGTCAGTAGGGAAAGTAGAGTTCAAAAGTCTCTCAACTGCATGCCAAATTAATTTATTTAAGAAGAGCAATTACATGTCATATCTGAAGCCATTAACAGCATTATCCAATTATAGGAAAATAGTTGGAAAGAATATGAAATGAGGTAGATAAAATGCAATGAAAAGCAAAATGAGTTACAAAAGGAACTTCAGTGTGGATGTCAGTAGTTCTGAATGTGTGCTTTCACTCTGCTCAGTGAGGACTCAGGCCAGTCATTTGAGCTTGTCTAAGTTTCTGGAAGGTAAGGATTCATTGTCCACTTCGACTTTAGGAGTCTTTTAATGTATGAAATATAAGTGAATTTTTGCTGCAAATATATTTAGTGTCAATCATAACTTTACTTTTTAATTAACAAAATCAGTTAAAATATTCAGATTCTAGTGTTCAATTCTTAGGTTTTTTTTTTAATTTTTATTTTTAATATTTATTTATTTATTTATTTTTGCTTTTTGGGTCACACCCGGCGATGCACAGGGGTTACTCCTGGCTCTGCACTCAGGAATTATCCCTGGCCGTGCTCAGGGGACCATATGGGATGCTGGGATTCGAACCTGGGTCGGCCACGTGCAAGGCAAATGCCCTCCCCGCTGTGCTATCGCTCCAGCCCAATTCTTAGTTTTTTATATTTAAGTAATTACATGGCTTCAATTTACCCAATAATTGATTGTCAATATAAGCAAGCAAATTGCTTCTATCAATTAAAGATTAGTTTGCTCCAATTTTTATTTATTTATTAGCTTTAGAGATATTCAATATCTATGCTGTGCAATTACAACAGCCAAAATTAAAGGAATTTTTTAAAAAGTTAGGGTTCTCAGGAAAAGACATCTCCAATAGCAAAGCACATAAACACAATATGTATTCTTTCAACTTTCCACCAAAGGCACCAGGGGAGTTTGCCTTAATGATAAGCACTGATTGAAGAGACCTAGCCAAATATTTTGAGGGTAGTGGATTACAATGTCAGTGGACATTTATAATCAGCAACTCAAACATCATTGCCCACTATTTAGCATGAAAATATATGGGAGCAAATTAATAAATGGGTCCTTGTCCATGTGACTAATCGACCTCACCAGGTAGACTTATAGTACTCACAGGTAAATTTTTGGCATAAACATACTTTGATTTGGTGCAGTTCTCACCATAATGCCTTGCCCTGCCATGGAAAAACAATTAGAGTTTGCATGATCAAGTAGTACCCATGGAAATCAAATCAAGTTCCCAAGAGTCATTCATAAACTTCTTATTTCAGAGAAGAGTGTATGATAGAAACAAGGCCACTGCTCAGGAAATAAAGAATGCAAAAGTGATAATTTTATTGTTTAATTATTGTGAATAGCTAGATTATTAATTTGTTCTTGATCTATTTAATTTACTAGTCTGGCCCCTGTCAAATGCAGAGAGATTTTGAAAGATTAAAGACAAGGGAAAGGGGCTGGAGTGATAGCACAGTGGGTAGGGTGTTTGGAGCGATAGCACAGTGGATAGGGTGTTTGCCTTGCACTTGGCGGACCCGGGTTCGATTTCCAACATCCCATATGGTTCCTCGAGCACTGCCAGGAATACTTCCTGAGTGCATGAACCAGGAGTAACCCCTTTGTATCACCGAGTGTGACCCACAATAAAGCAAAATAATAATAATGATAATAAAATAAAATAAAGACAAGGGCAAACTTGTGATTTTCTATATTGTTACCATGTCGAATGATTGCTAGAACACCTACAAATATCCACAGATATAAGGTAAAGAATCATTGACTTAGAAAGTATATTTGAGAATTTCCAGAAAAGTAATTCGAAAGCAGCTCGTTTACCTATAAATTGGACAACGCTGTGTGTTGGTGGCTTCACCTAAGGCTCGTTAACTTTTCGATCCGCATCGTAATGTTACAGCAGGCTGGGTCCAACTCTGGCTTCAGGTGAGCCCTGTGTGAGATGATCATGCCGAGTGATCCACGTCACAGCTTGTCAGGGACGGCTGTAGAAGCAGGAATCTCTGCATTCTGGACAGCGCCTCTTCCGCACACAGTACCAAACCTTGCACACCATCCCCTCTCCCTACCCCCTGACCTAGTGACATGGCAGTGACATGGCAGTGACACATTCTCTCTTTGGAACCCTCCCCTGCTTGCCATTGGCATCTGCCCATCTGGCCACCTAGGCCCAGTCTCATTGCATATAGACTGACTGAAATTCCCCCTGGCCACATGATCATTCCTTCCCTGCAGTTCCCTGAGATCTCCTTTTCCTAATTATTTCTGCTAATTGCTTGGTTTCTAGGGTGACCAAGCAGGTCACAAGGAGAAACTAATTAAATACTCTATTTATTCAGCTTCTTCTCCCCTTCCTTCTCGGTTGGCCCCTCCTTCATGGTTACTCCTCACCTGACCCCACCATCTTTGTCTCCTCTAGATCTCTGCCATCCTCTAGAACATCAAAGTACCCCTTATATCAATCATGTCATGCAAGCAGGCCACATTAGTGTGAACTGGCCAGTGCTTTGGAGACCTTGGTGCGTACCCGTGTTACATGTAGCCTGTTTTACTAACTATATTGAGTCAGTTTTCAGGAGTGTGCGAGACATTCCCATTCAGATTAAGATACAGATTCATCTGGTTTCTAAAGACAGACAGTTCTTCACCAGAGAGCAGCACTCTGTCCCATAGGCGAACTAAAAGGAAATACTGCAAGATTGGAGTAGGAGCCAGAGGAGGGAGAGGCGCCATGTCAAGCACAGGGTGGAGTGTGGCTAACGCTTTCACTGGGTCCATCCTAGAGAAACCCAGCTAGGTAGAGAGTGAACACATGCGCACCATGGCACGTTCCTGTCTGAGAATTACAGCAGCCTGTCTTTTGGGGGTTATAGGAAACTGCCTGCACTAGAGAAAATTCTATGTCCTTTGAACAGAACTTCGGGGTTTTTCAACTGTGGCCCTTAAATTTCAGAGCACTGGAAGTTGATCACAGGAAACATACTGTGTATGGTTCTGGGATCCTGGGTTGTCCACCAGATGAGGTTATGTCAGAGTTACCAAATTAAAAGCTGGGATTAGCACGAGTATGATCCACTGCAAAACAGTAGTTACAGATCCGTAAGAACAGCAGCCCGGGCAGGCAGGCAAGACCCCCCAGAGCAGGAAGCACAAATCTCACTTCCCGTCCCAATCGCACCATTATGCCTCCGCTGCTTATACTTAGCCCAAGGGGGGTGGGCATGGCATGACCTACTGACTGAGAAAGAAAATGGACAACCTAGTTTCACACCCGGGTCAGCTCCAATGTGGGAAGCGCTTCAAACCATCCAGAGGGGCACTTGAGTCTTATTTCGGGATGCTTAGAAAGCAGGGGTAAGGGAAATGCTTGTCTAGGGTAGCACATCAGACTGCTGACCTAGTTTTCTGAGGAGCCAACGCGCAGCTGGTGGGTCCTTGGAGCGTGACTGAATCATCTAACTCAATATGCACAACGTGGAGTCGCCACTCCAATGATGCGCACCCCCGTGCACTGGCGGGAGCGCTCAGAGGCAAGCCTTCTTCTTGATCCACTTCCGCTCTGTGCGCCTCCAACAGCCTTCGGGATAAATGACTTCACCACTGGGCTTTCCAGTCCGCTTCCCATAGCACAGACCTTCGAGAAATCCTGTTGCTTGACTCACAAATCCACGTGCTTCATTAACTTTGAGGTTAGGTGACCTGCACCATTTTATCATTGTAAATGTTTTCATTATGAAATATGCATCTTTCATCTATGGTTGCTCTAGTTTAGCTGATTTTTGCAACCTCTGCTGGGTTACTGTTCATAAGTATTTTTTAAAATATCTCCCTTCTTTTAGGTTTGTATTTTATAGACAGCATTTATTTATTATATTTTTAAAATCCAATTTAGTAGTGCTTGGAGTAGGTGACATAAAGTTTTCTTATGTTTAAATTTATCATTTATGTGTTTACATTGTTACTTGTGTTTTATTCATTTTATTAGTTTATTTTTATTCCTTTATATCATTTGCTATTTGATTTGCTTAAAGTCTCATTTTTTAAGTCCTAAGTCTTCAATAACTTGAGAGAGATGTCACTCATATTTGGCAGTGGCTAATACCAAGTTTTAAGAAGGCACCTCAGTTTATAAGACCCATCAAGCAATGCAACTTTAAAACGAAAGAATATGAACATTGTATCTCTGATGCACTTTAAATTACACTTGATCCTAAGAAGCTCATTAAAGAAAATGAGTTTTCCAACAGTTCTTTCTTGGTAACATAAGGCAATGAGCAATTTAGATACACAAGACCATTTTACATTTTTGGATTAAAATTTTGGCAATTTTAGAAGTTTTTGTTTACGTTTTTTAAATGACAAACATGAAACTAACTCAAATTTAGTTTGATGTTGAAAGGAATTTAGCTCAGTTTGGGCATATTTATGCAGAATTCCTCTTGAAACCAAAATAATTTTACTGAAATCAACCATAGTTTACTTAACAACACATTTAGAAAATATTGTGTATGTTTCCCAGCAAACAAACCATTTAGAAGTCACAAATTTGATGCTTCTGCTAACCTTTTCATCAAAAGCTTTTTCAAAGAAGATGTGAGAAGATTAGCAAATGATTAGTTTAAACTTTCTATTTTAGTGTAATCAAATAGTTCACATTTCTAGATTGCATTTTTTTAATCGACCAGCATTATTTTCTTACTCAGCCCAGCTGTTTTTGACAGACAGAATAGTCTAATTTGTGAAGAAGTGGCAAGGGAAGTTTATAATCTAGCTTTAGAGATGGAAAATTACCTCCGGTGCCAAATGCCAAGGAAATCTGCAAAATAAGAGTAAAATGAAACATCACAATTCTCAGAACAGGCTAAAACAACTAAACATGGGATGGGCTGGAGTGCTTGCTTTGATTACACCATGCTGAACATTTCAATTCAAAAACTAAAGTTCTCTATTATAGCAGAATATGACCATTTCTGGTATTGCCAGTGAATTATTTGTGCTTACCTGTGCCCAATTTAAGCTAGTAATCAGCTCAGTTTTAATTTATTTGCATGAACATTGCAATAATTATTTATGTGTTCTGTCATTAATAACAAAACCAAGAACTAACTTGGGTATGGAAATAACTGATGAAAATTATCATTGATTCTTTTATGTTTTAATACAGCACTTTTGAGACATTTTACACCTGTGGACCAGGGAAAATAGGGAAAAATATTTCATGGTACCAATGGTTGTTAAGACAGAAACAAAACACAATATAGTTAATACTTTATTTCTTAAATGTTATAACATTACAATTGTTAGCTAGTGTGACAACTGCTGAACTGGGGTGCAATTTTATAGAGTTATATTGTGAAGCTTTATTTTATACTTGTATTTTATATTTTATACTTTAAAATTTTGATGTGGAATTTATATATGTCCTAGAATTATACTGTATGTAATAATTTCTGCAGTTAATAAACAAGCAGAAATTTAAGAAGGTATTAATATATTTATCTCAGATTTAGCAATGATAATAATATATCCAATATTTCTATCAAATAGAATTATTATTCCAAAAATTAAATACGGAATCCCTAATAATAAAATTAGCATATAGTAAATAATTTTAAATACTTGATCAGTATATGTTGTTATTTTTTTTAGTATTTAATTTTAAATACCTGATAAGTATATGTTGTTATATTTTTTTTAGTTTAGGGCCACCTGTGATAATGCTCAGAGCTTGCTTAGGACCCTGCACTCAGAGCTCACTTTCAAGATCATATGTTATGGGGGACCAAATTTGGTTTGGTCACATGGAAGGTCAATGCCTTACCTGGTACACTGTTGCTCCAGCAATGATATTATATTTCTATGAATGTTTTTAAGATTTACTGTACCTTGAGAGCATAATTCAGAATATAAGTTTCATTCATTTTGGTGCTTCATTGTCATCACTGTCTAGGGAAGACAGTGTCTTTTGTCTTGTAGAAGAGGGAGTTTTCTATATCAATTATTACTAATTTTAAATTTTCCGAGTACTTTATCCCATATTAAAGTATTCTATGTTCTCTATGATTTCAGCCTCTCTAGGTTTAAGTAAAATAATGCTGCATTTGTATTTTATAGTCTTTGTGTTTAACTTAGTTTAGTGTTCCGAGGTTCATCCATGTTATAGTGGATATTGGAATTCCCTTCTTTTAATAAAAAGACCAAGTATTATTCCACTAAGCATATATACCCATGCTTTGCATAAAAATATTTTGGTCAATAATAAATCACATATTTATCATGTTTATATGTATCATTACACATCTTTGCACATAGATGGATTCACCTACTAACATATTTTTCAGAATATTTCCCTATTGTTAAGCAATATTTTGTTGCTGCATTCATCCACTGAGAGGCACTTGAGTTCTTTTTGCATTTTAACTATTGTAAATAATGCTGTCATGAACATAAGTTTGTATACATTAGATTTGTATATATGTTTATGTATATATATGTTGTGTATATGTCTATATTCATATATATATTTCCTTGGAGACTTTACCTTTTGTTTTGTAAATTCTGGCAGAACAGTTATTTATGACAGAAATATGTCCTTTTATATTTTTGAGAAATCCCCATTCTTTTTTTATAGGCTGTGTCTTCTTTTTATTCCCACCCACAGAATGAAGGTTTTAATTTCTCTATATTATAGCAATTATTTTTCATTTTTCATCTGAATGGCTTTTGAGATGGTATTTCACTTTTTTATTTATATTTTCCTAATTATAAGTAGTGATGATGTTTTAATGCACTTATTAATGATTCTTAGAGCATTCATATAAGTATGTGCTAAATTGTGTTGCTGCAGTGAAATTTTGGAAGTTTCCTATATAGTCTGATACCTAGAAAACCATCATATCTGGTATTAATCACTGATCAGATATATGATCTTAAAATATTTACTTCAATTTTATAGACTGCCTTTCCATTCTGCTGGCAGTCATATTGTCATTCATTGCTTTTAAGTTTCATGAAGCTTAATTTGTCAAATATTTAAATTTATTGTGTTGTTATATTAAATTCAATAAAGTACTGCCACTTGAATGGTGTTAAATTCTACTTGTCTAATAATTTTTAAATGTTCAATCTTGCATTTAGGCAATACGTGAATTTTGTTGGTGCATTTTTCCTGTTAGGTAAGGGTTCAACTTAAAATTTTCCATGTGAATTGATAGCTAAGACACACATTTAAGCCTATGTCCAAAGTGTGTATGCACTGAGAATGTCCATTGGAAGAAATGTACTTGAAATTCAAGTTATGTGTAAAAAAACTAAGTTTTTTTACTAAGTTATAACTAAATTATCCTACATAAGTAAGTTATCCTACAGTTATGGTTATTTATTGATCCGTAACTGCATAAGAATCACAAGATATTTCATCTTACTCTTTTCTACTCAAGCTCTGCTTTGTATTTTTCTATGTAAATAAGAGTAGAGGATGAAAGAATATATTAATTTCTGAGGGAAAGTTTACATTACCGCTTACTGAGAAAAAAGCATTATATTTGAGCAAGTTTTTAAGCTCTCCTCATTTGTGTGGAAATTAGCTTATGCATCCTTAATGGCAGGAAGGAAGTGGTCATAGTGAGAACAAATAATTTTGTGCAAGTCTCACAAAAGAGTCACATCACCTAATGAGCTACATAAAGGTCAGCTAGAAATTGGATGTCTTTGAAGGTTTAAAAATAGTTGTATATGGCATTAGTCATATTTGATTATTCGAATAGTCAGAAAAGCCTTTATACTAGCTTTGAAGTATAAAATTATGTCTACCAGTCAGACTGTAATTTATAAAGAAAAAGTCTATGATGAAAATTATTTTCGGTTAGAAAAATAAAAATATACTCATATAAGGTATTGTTGACATTTCATATACCTGTAGAGTGGAAAAAAACCAAACTTACAAAACTGAAGTTTCTAAAAATCACAGTAGAGTCTATAGAACTTATCTCAGTACCAGAAAAGTGAATTAAATGGGAAACTTCTAGTGATAAAATAAATTTATTTTTACTAAGCTTTGAGTGCAAGTATTGTGTTGGAGAGACAGTACAGCAGGTAGGGACCTTGCCTTCGATTCTGCTGAGCTGTTTCTATCTGGGATACCACATATGGTCACACAAAATCTTCCCGGAGTCATCCCTGGTATAGAGCTGGGGGTAAGACTCGAACACTACCAGTATTACCCACTTACCAAAATTAAATAAATGTAATATCATAATATTAAACTAAAATACTTCTTCACAGTTAAAACATGAGGAAGGCCTGAGAGAAAAATAGCATATCATACCAATCCTATACAAAGTACAATAAAAATCAATGATCAAAACAAAAATAAGCAAAGAATTTTAATAGATTCCTATTCAAATAAGATAAATGGCAAAGAGGCATATATAAAAGTTCATCAATTCTTATTTTAAGGAAATATAAATTAAAATAGCAATAGGCCACAACTTCATACCTACCCAAATGGCGAGTATTCAAATAACAGACAATAATAAACGTCACAGAGTATGTGGAGGGAAGGAAACTCAGACTCTGAAATGGGTGATGCAAATTTGCACAGCCATTACATTACTCAGTTAATAGATACCTAAACACTAAGAACAGATTCCATAAAATTTAATAATTCCGCTTTCTGAGTACCCCCCAAATTTTACAAATATTATTTACAATTGTTTATTTAGTTTTAGCTTTTTGGGTCACACCGGTGATGCACAGGGATTACTCTTGGACTTGCACTCAGGAATTACTTCTGGTGGTGTTCAGAGGACCATATGGAATGCTGGGAATCACACCCGGGTCTGAAATGAGCAAGGCAAATACCCTACCTGCTGTACTATCTCTCCAGCGCCCCCATGTACTCTTGAGTGGATAAAGATCCCATGTACTTTTAGTAGATAAAGATGTATGTGCTTTTATTTATATATGTATATGTAGCATTGTAGCATTGTCATCCCATTATTCATCAATTTGTTCGAGTGGGCACCAGTAACGCCTCCATTCTGAGACTTATTGTTACTGTTTTTTGGCATATCAAATATGCCACGGATAGCATGCCAGGCTCTGCCTTGCGGGCGAGATACTCTGGGTAGCTTGCCGGGCTCCCCAAGAAGGTATGGTGGAATTGAATCCTGGGTTGACAGCGTGCAAGGCAAATGCCCTACCCATTGTGCTATCGCTCCAGTCCATATGTATATGTACACTATAAAATTATTATCTTGAAGGATGAAATTTTTTGGTTTGTTTTGGGTTAACACATGACAGTGTTCGGGGATTGCTCCTGGCTCTGTGTTCAGGGATCATTGCTGGTGGGCTCATGGGACCATCAGTGATGTTAGGAATAAAACCTGATCAGCTAAATGAAGGCAAGTGCCATAACCACTGTACTATCTCTATGGCCTCTTTTGAGTATTGCCACATACTACACATCATGGACGAATCTGTTTGTGTATATGAGGTGTGTTTCTGTGCATTTGTATATATATACAGATGTATGTATACACACATATATGTTAATATGAGTTACCATAGGAAGACAAACAGTCTAAGAACTGAATTAAATAAAATGAAGTAAACTATTGTAGTCCAAGACAAATTATGGTTATGAGAAAGGAAGGAAAAGAAGGGATTAAATAAATAGGACAAAGCAGACAAATGCATGGTAAAGTGTAGAAATAACATGCAATTGTGCCATAATGTAATATATGCATGCTGATTTTTTTCTTTTTTAATTTTAATTTTATTTTTATAAAGTTATTCACAATAGTTCATTACAGATAATATTCAAACACCAATTCCACCACCATGCACCTTCCTAGCACCATAAGAGTAAAGTGTGTGAAGATTGTTGTATTTCATAATTCAGCCATTTAAGCCCTCGTATAAGAGATTACAAGCATATATGAAAAACTGAAGCAAATGTGTACTTTTGGTACAGTGGGCGAGAGTATAAGAGGTTGCTCAGGATGTTCTATGTCGCTCTCTTCCAGGAGCTTTCTATCATAGTCTCTGGATTTTGGCAGTTGATGAGATTATATGGCGCCAGAGGCAGTTTGTGGGTGTGACTGGCAAGCTACTGGGAAACTGGGGAACTGGGGGTTGGAGACCCAGTCCAATTTCAAGTGGGCGTGGAGATCTCAGTTATGACACTTAGAGAGTTATACTATGCGGTGGCACTTCAAATAAAAAGTAGAAACGGCTATTTTCTTGTGTCCAGTACCCTCTGTATGTCTAACTTCTGTATGACATACCATGGTTATATTGTGTCCTCTGTGGGTCTTCTGGTATACCTTGATCCGAGAGCCTGTGAGACACTCATACACTATGTGTGACCGCGCTGGGAAACCTCTGTCCCGTGCCCTCAGTCCTGTCTCCTGTGGATACCACCTTGCGGAAAGCTACCTCGTTTCTTCAAGTGTGCACATTCTGATACTCGGCACGGCTCTGAGACCTGACGGGTCATTACGGGAGCCGCAGGGTTTGGCGAGCGCCTGGGTTACAGTGGCCGCTCTGGAGGCTGGGGGTGAGTGGAAGGGTACCGAGCCCGGGATGGCACTCAGCACTCAGGCTCCAGTGCTTTGGGTGTTCTCTGTTGCCCATGCCAGATGCCATGTAATGGTCGGTGGGACCCTCTGTTAGCATGGTAAAGCTTCCCCATCTCCTCCTGACTCCTCTGCTCTCCTCAGCTGCCCCTGCTTGTTCCCTTGTCTTCACGCCTTTCCACCCTATCGTGGCATCTACTTCCCCCGCTGCCTTGGCAGGGTGAGTGCTGCCTTCTCAATGAGCTCCACCATATCTACAACTGGGATGCCACTGCTATCTCCTTCTGCTGTCTATTTTGGAGGTCAGTAGTTCCATTTGTTCCTTTGCATGTTTGTGGGTCATACCTGGGCGTTCTCAGGGCTCAATCCTGGTTCTCTGCACAGGGATCATTCTCCTGGTTTTCTGCTCAGGGAACTGCATATGGTGCTAGGATACCAGGTGGCCATGCCTAGGATAAATGCCTAAATTCCTGTAACATCATTCCAGCCTCCATAATTTGTCATTTTAAATATGCTTATTTAATTTTTTAAATTTGATTTTAAATTATTCTTTCACACAATAGAGCTTGTGTGAAATAGTAATTAAAACATTTGCCTCAGAATTGCAAGTGTTTTACCAGGTTTTCCCATTCTGTTTTTGTACATTGTTAAGTATGCAGCATCTAGAATAGCACTGTTTAATAGTTTTTATGGACTAAATAAAAGCATTATTCTTGTGATCTCCACGTCTACTTCTTTGTATCTAAAACATACTTCTTAAAAATCTCTATGTGAAAGATTATTGTGATTACAAATAATCTGATACATGTGTAAAGAAGTTAACTGCTTATATAATCATATTTAATAATAGTAGCACTGTAGCACTCTCGTCCCGTTGTTCATTGATTTGCTCGAATGGGCACCAATAACATCTTCATTGTGAGACTTGTTACTGTTTTTGGCATATCAAATATGCCACGGGTAGCTTGCCAGGCTCTGCCGTGTTGCGGGATACTTTTGATAGCTTCCTGGCTCTCCAAAAGGGGAGAAGGAATCAAACCCAGGCTCTCTTTATTATTAGTTTTCTTATTTTCTGAGTTTCTAGTATTCAAACACCTAATTTTGTAACTACTTATGATATTACAAATTCAGTGAGAAAAATTAAGGAACAGTGGGAAAATATTTGTAAGGGCACTTAATACACATTTAATTTCATAAAACTCAGAAATGATACTGTATAATGTAGAAATAAGATTAGAAATTTTAACACATGACCAAAAGACTTTTCCAGACAGATAAAATACATTTTGATAGAAAATTAAAAGAAAATATATATTAAGGATCAAAACTATTGGTTTACCATTGTTATTTAACACACTAAATAGATCTAGACAATATACATAGTTGAAAAACTAAAGTCAGTTGATATTGATGGGTTAAAAAAAACCTCAGCATCTCTTTATGCTAAACTGCTTGATTCACAACTCTTCTCAGTGAGTCCTTAATCTGCCCAGTGCTCTTTTGATGCTAACATGCATATATCTAACATATATGCTTACATTGATAATTTTAAAAATTTTCCACTGTAGGTATTTTTCTATTGTTTGGAGACTATGATAGATGAGCTATTCACTTGCTTCTGCACATCATTGTTTGTTTATTAAAAACTGCATGTAGTTAAGTTTTTGATTTTGTGCTATAGTTGGCATATATAAATTCAGGTGTACAACACCGTAGATTGATATTTGTATAGTTTGCATAATGACCAAGAAAGTGAGTTAATCCTCATGCAGTTATGATGTATTTGGTATGTGGTGAAGCTTTAGGGTCTACTTTTCTTTTCTTTCTTTTTTTTTTTTTTTGCTTTTTGGCTCACACCTGGCAATGCACAAGGGTTCCTCCTGGCTCTGCACTCAGAAATCATCCCTGGCGGTGCTCAGGGGACCATATGGGATGCTGGGAATTGAACCCGGGTCGGCCTATTTTAAGGCAAATGCCTTACCCGCTGTGCTACCGCTCCAGCCCTGGGTCTACTTTTCTTTTAGTTATAAATTTTCAATTAGGGATCGATCACTCCTGGCAGGTGAGGGGAATCATATGGGATGCTGGGATCAAACCTGGGTTGGCAGTGTGCCAGGCAAATGCCATACTCACCATACCACACTGGCACTGGTAATTTTTTTATTAACTAGTCTTTAATTTGACAACAGATGCTACCTCATGTTAAACTAGAATATATCCGATATTTCAGATATTTATATGTAAATTTATACACACACACAGACACACATACACACACACACCTTTCGGAGAGCCTGGCAAGCTACTGAGAATATCCCACACCCACGGGCAGAGCCTGGCAAGCTACCCGTGGCTTATTCGTTATGCCAAAAACAGTAACAATAGGTCAGATTACCCTGACCCTGAAAGAGCCTCCAATAGTTGGGAAAGATGAGTAAGGAGAGACTGCTAAAATCTCAGGGCTGGGAGGAATAGAGACGTTACTGGTCCTGCTCAAGTAAATCGACGAACAACGGGATGACAGTGATATAGTGATTTTAAATATCTTCTGAATTTCTCTTTGTAAAATAATTATTAATTGCCTCTACCTTGACCTTGGTTTTACTTTAAGCTTGGTATTGTTTCTACAGTACTGCGTTCTAATGTTAAATACCATTGAATATTGTCTGCTTTCTCTATTGTTTGAAACGTACAGCTGGAAGAGTATTAATAATAGGAAAGTACTAATATTTTGTTACTGTGGTGTGATAGTTTTCTTATTCAGAACCATGCAGTGTATAAGACTGTGTTACCTCATCAGCGTTTTAATAATAGCATTACCACTCCAGAGTGAATATTTCTAGTCTCAATGACAACTGCATTTTCGCTGTTTTATTCGACTAGCTCTTACACTCATGCTGAGTTTGTTTTCATGAGTATTTGGAGTGTGACTCTAATTCGCAACGCTGTAATCAACAGGCCACATTTTCTGATTGAGATGGTTTATCTCTTGAATAGGACTCTGTGTTCGAGGGTATTTTAGATGGGAGGAGAATCATTTGACAATGTCATTTTATCATGTAGTTTTAATTGACAGGGTTTCAATTTGTCTCTATGGCAATATCTAAGAAAGTAAAGGTTAGCTGGTCACTGCTGCAGCCCTGAGCTGATGCTTTAGAACTGCAAGGTCCTGCACTGTCGTCTCCTTGTTCATTGATTTGCTCGAGTGGGCACCAGTAACATTGTAAGACTTGTTGTTACTGTTTTTGGCATATTGAGTTCACCAAGGGTAGCTTGCCAGGCTCTGCTGTGCGGGCAGGATACTCTCGGTAGCTTGCTGGACTTTCCGAGAGGGATGGAGGAATTGAACCCCCTTCAGCCACGTGCAAGGAAAACGCCCTGCAAGGGGCAAGAAATAGTTGAGAAGTAAGACCTTAGGAAAATGTATCCATAATTCTTGCTTCATAGGCTCATTTTCTTTAGTCAAGCTATAAATAATTTCCTAAAGAGGACATATCTCTGTAATTTTAGTGATTTTTAAAAGTAATTAGTGTTTTGTTGTTCTCACTTGAAAGTTGATGGATAATTTGGTGTGACATGGAATCCCATGTTGGGATCCATTTTCCCTTTCCTGCTGTGAAACGTGCCACACAGTTTCTTAACATCACCTATTCCTGATGAAAATTGATCCTCTTTTGATGCTTGTTTCTTGGAAGTTCATTTCTTGTTTTATTGTTTTCTATATGAAAGGCTTTAGAAGTTTCTTATTTCTTGGGTGTGTTGTAAACGGCAATGATTTTTCTATTATAAATCTTATAGCTCTGCCTTCTAACTCTGGTCCTCTTATAAAATTGTTTCCTTTTATTTTTTTTTGACACACCCAGCGGTGCTTAGGGTTTACTTCTGGCTTTGCTGGCAAGACTCGGGGGAACATATTCTGTGTCAGGGATTGAACCCAGGTAGGCCATGAGCTAGACAAATGCCCTCTCTGCTGTACTATTTCTCTGGTCTATAACCGTCTCCTTTCTGTGCAGACATTTCTGTGTCAGCAGTGATTATTTTGTTTCTCAAAAGAGTTTCTAGTCTTCCTCTTTACTAATTCCCTTTCTTAGAACGCTAGAACTTATATTTCTTGGCTCTTTGAGAACACTAAATAACACATTTCTTTATGGTACAATTCTCTGCCCTTGATAACTTTTTTCATTGTTTATTCTGGTCTTTCTGAAATCTCATCCTTTCATACCCACTTTTTAAGAAAAAATTGAATTAACAATTGCATGTCACTGATAAGTGTTGCTTACGGAGGTTGGAGTATTTGGTGTTGATATACATGCTATTTGCCTGTATCCTACGAGTGTGTTGACTTGTGAATATTCTGCGTTAGGATAGAAGGTTCTTTTACCTTTCTTCCAGTGAAGTATTTGTTTATTATTTATATCTATCAGTTTTCTCATTTATTTTTATTGGAAGGGTTCTCAGAGTTTCCCAGATTTGAAGCAATCTCAGCCACACTTGCTCCAGTTGTGTGAGACTAATGATGTGGTAGTCACACCCTCAGGTGCTGAAGCAGAACCAGAAATAGAATTTAGACTTTCATATATGCTAGACATAAGCTCCAACTCGAATTTTCTTCCTGGGTCCTTAGAGGAGTATTTGTAGGTGAGTATAGATGTGTGGTTATATATTCACACTTGTGATAGAGACCTAAACTTATCCTAAGCTTCAGTACCATATTATTATTGCTTCTGCTTTTGTTTGGTTGGTTTTAGTTCTTGGACCACACCCTGCAATGCTAAGTGCACTCATGGATATGCACTCAGGAATTTCTCCTGGGATACTGGAGATAAAAACTAGGTTGAGGCTCCACCGAGATGTGACCCGGGTGGCCACACTTTGTGCAGCCGCTTTGCTGCTGATTGACCACGATCCGGAGGCCAGCTAAACTACTTTTTGTACCAACAACTGCTTCCAGCAATGTCTCTAGACTGTGAACTAAGCCATAGCCCCACACTGGGTGAGGAGGGGAAAGATCTTTCTCGTTTTTTTTTTTTTTTCCTTTTTGGGGAAAAGCGGCATGGCATCTGCCCTATTATGAGGACCATTAAGGAGGTACGAACTTGGTGGTGCGGGAAGGAAAAAAAATAAAAAAAGAGGTTTGAACTTGAAATAGCGGGACGCATGGGCAGTCTCGGGCCGGGCGATACCATGCGCGCTCCGCTGAGATGCAACCCTGGTAGCCACACGTTTGTGCGGCTGCTCTGCTGCTGATCGACCATGATCCGGAGGCCAGCTAGACTACTTTTGGTACCAGCAACTGCTTCCAACAATGTCTATAGACTGTGAACTAAGACATAGCCCCATGCTGCCCCAGGAAGGAAAATGATGCAATTTCTAACATAAATATCCCTGGACTTAATTACTAAAATACAGAAATCCTAAACCGAATGGCCACGATAGCCTTCATATCTCTTCAAGAGATAGACTTCATGTCTCTTCATTATCAGCAATGGAAAACTAATTATCAAATGCTTCCTTGTCAGCAGGGCTGTGTTTTTTTTGGGGAAACTCCAACACCAATAGTGAATTTTGTGTTGAAATATGGAATGTAATCAAGGTAAAGAGAAAATGAAATGAAATTTATCAGCTATGCAGGCAGGGGTGGGGGGCTGGGGGTGGGATTTATACTGGGGTTTTTGGTCATAGAATATGGGTACTGGTGAAGGGACGGGTGTTTGAGCATTGTATAACTGAGACATAAGCCTGAAAACTTGGTAACTTTCCACATGGTGATTTAATAAAATAAATAAATTTAACAAAAAATTAAAAAAATAAAAAACAACTTTACAGAAGCTGCTAGAAGTGATAGAATTATTCATTTTGAAAACCATAAAAATACTGGTAATAGAAATAGTTATAAAAATAAAGTCCCAGCTTTTGAGAATGTAAAAAAAAAAATAAAAAAAAACCTAGGTTGAAAACATGCAAGGCAAAAGCTTTACTTGCTATACTATCTCTCCAGGCAAGTACTGATTTCTGTTATAGATTCATAATAGAGATATTGATTTGGATGTACCTGTACTCACAACTTTGTTTATACATATTTAAGGAGAAATAAAAAGTCTCTTTCTCCTTGTATGTATGTGAGTGAAAGCAGTGTAGAAAACGGGGTTCATTAATTAATGACTCCCTTTTAATAGCATCATTAATTATTTTTGGAACAATTAAAATGAATTGTGAGTATTCTATAACAATATCAAACACACTGCTCTCTTATCATATGGTAATGCAAATCTACAATGGCAAGAGAAACATTCATTTGAAAATTTATTTTCTGAACAACTTACATAATTACATTCAATACAATGAAGAAATTATCTGTCATTCCCCCACCCTGAAATTGTGTTGAATTGCCAACAGTGTCTAATTAAACAAAGATCATGAAACAGCAACACCTCAATCTATTATTTATGCAAACATTTGTAGAGCATAAAATTGTAAATTAACATTGTATCAAGTTTTAAAAATATTGTCTAAATCATGTTTACAGATCAGCATTAGATTTTGTGAGAATATTTTTAACACCTATAATTAAAGATCAGAAGATGTACAAATTAGCAAAGGAAGTAAATACTGAAAGATAAAATTTTATTCATTATAACTTTAATTCTTTTTTAAAATTTTCATTACAAGAAATAGTTTGGGTAGTATGTAACCAAGTTTTAAGCCACACTGATTAGTTCTAATGTCTTTTGGAAAGATATTTTAATCTCACTATTGAGAACTAGTCACATAGTTTGAAAATTCAAGTTTCAGAAAGTAACTTATTTTCCATATTATATAGCTTTAAATTTGTTTTTATATTAATGGAAGTATAGCACTGTAGCACTGTTGTCCTGTTGTTCATCAATTTGCTCAAGTGGGCTAATGTCTCCATTGTAAGACTTGCTACTGTTTTTGGCATTTCGGATTAGCCATGGGTAGCTTGCCAGGCTCTGCCATGTGGGCAGGATATTCTTGGTAGCTTGCTGGGTTCTTACGGCTCTTTGAGTGGGACAGAGGAATCGAGCCTGGGTTGGCTGTGTGCAAGGCAAATGCCCTACCCGTTGTGCTATGACATAAAGAAATATCCCTAAAAGTCATAACTGCAGAACAACCCTATATGTCTTTATACAGCAGGATTTTGTTTTAATGTTTATTAGGATTATGGGGAAAATATTTTCTGTACATAAATACAATGTGTTTGTGTTTATAGATAACTATATCTTGTTACATATAGACGCATTAGAATAACTGATATGTAAAATTTATAATCCTATTGTTTGGACTCAAAACAGTACTTTGACTAGATTTTTTCAAATCTTAATGTAAATATAATATGAACTAAAATGGTCAAATATTATTTTATTAAGGTAAGACATTTATAACAATATTGGAAGACCTAGACAAGGGGGGTTAACTCATTTCTTATACTGTATATATATATACATATATATATTATTGAATCACTATGAGAACAGTTACAAAGCTTTCAGGATTAAGTCTCTGTCATACAGTGATCAAACACCCATCCCTTCACCAGTGCACATGTTCCACCACCAAGAACCCCAACATACCCCCCTTTCTCCTCCCACCCTGCCTGTGTGGCAGATGATTTTCACTTTATTCTCTCTTTACTTTGATTACATTCAATTTTTGGCAGAAAACCCACTATTATTGTTTGTAATTTTCCCCCAACAATCAGACCTACCGAAAAGACATCATTAGATCATTTGTTTTCAATTGCTGATAATGAAGAACATATGATGTCAAATGGCCACAAAAGCGCCTGCGCGGTTTTGGAATTCTGGTATTTTAGTAATTAAGTCCAGAGGTATTTCTGCCAGCAGCCACTGCGTTCCGAGATTGGTTTGTGTGCCTCTGGGATCATGGCCATTTAGGAGCAGAGGAGCTGTCGGCTGCTCGGGGTCTCATTTGGACGGGGGGCAGGGCCAGTTCTGCCCCCACACCATTGCGAGATTTCCCACACATCCCATCACTGCAAGCTCGTACCGCTGTGTCCAATTGGCTCTGAAAGGTGGCAGTCGCATGCTGCCGCAAAGGGAAAAAGGCTGAGGGACAAAAAACCCTTCCCCTCCCAGGGCTGCACGGGGCTGTAGCTTAGTTCACAGTCCAGGAGTGTATCTGCCAGCAGCCTCTGCGTTCTGAGATTGGTTTGTGTGCCTCTGGGATCGTGGCTGCCCAGGGGTGGAGGAACCGTTCCTGAGTGTTTTTTTGTATATCAGGAAATATCTACTTGGAGAAATAGTCCTGGTACCCACGTACTGGAACCATGTTAGTAGAAGTTCAGTGTCACTGCAATTACATCTGGAGAAGGCATGTACTGTAATTTTTAAGTTATTATTCTTTTCAGAGAAGTCTGAATAAAAATAGATTTAATCTAACAAAATATACACACGCTCTCTGCCACCCAATTCAGATACCAGCCTGGGTCGGGGCTCCTGCCCAGAGTGTTTTCTCTTCCCTCCATATTCCACAAGAACCAGAATTTACCTTTTTAGCTAGAACTTTCACCAGGTTAGCTTAACCAACAGAAACACTTTAGCCAATACCTCATTACACCCACCTAAATTAATATTGCATCATAAGCAGAATAATATCAGTGAGTGTGAAGGCTGAGCCGCATAGATCACAGTGATAAAGCAGTGCAGATCCCCACCAAGCTTACTTGTTGAAGAGGCTAGCCCAGAAGACCCCAACAGCAATGAAGTGCTAGACAACCTCTCTGACAAGGAATTTAGAAAGGAGCTACTGAGGATGTTTAGGGAGCTAAAAGAAACAATAAAAAGCAATACCAATAAAACAAAAGAAGATTTGAAGGTAGAGATGTGAAAAATACAAATGGAAATGTCAGACGTGAAAACCCTGGTAGGAGAATTAAACTCACTGGACGGCCTCAGCAGCAGAGTAACAGCTGCTGAGGACAGAATCAGTGAGCTCGAGGATGAAGTCCAGAGACTCTCTAGAAAACAACAGAAAATGCAAAAGGGACTGACAATTCGGGAACAGGTGGCAAGAGAAGATCGTGATGAAGCCAAGAGGAGTAATATAAGAATTGGCGTCCCAGAAGAACAGGAAGAAAACCCTGATGAGGAAGAAACTGTCAAAGACATCATTGCTACAATGTTCCCAGAGCTGAAGAAAACATGCGACCACATTCAGGAGGCTTGAAGGGTACCACCTAGAAGAAATCCAAATAAAAATACCCCAAGACACATCCTGATCAAAATGACCAAAACCTTAGATAGAGACGAAATCTTGAAAGCAGCAAGATCAAATAAATAAATTGCCTATAAAGGAGCATTCTTAAGATTCACAGCCGACCTGTTTGATGAAACCCTCATGGCCCGAAAACAGTGGTGGGATATAGTGAAAAAACTCAATGAAATAAATGCCTAACCAAAAATACTTTACCTGGCTAGACTGTCATTCATAACAGTGGGAAAAACACAGTTTCACAGATAAACTACAGCTCAGAAACTTCATAGACACAAAACCATGGTTACAAGAACAACTGAATGGGCTACCTTAAGACAAGACAGGGCCCTCAAATAAACCAAACTTTAGCAGTAAAATGGGACAAAACCCCATAACAATAATCTCTCACAAGGTCAATGGGTTAAATGCACCAATTAAAAGACACAGAGTGGCAGGATGGATTAAAAAATTAACTCAACATTCTGCTGACTGCAAAAAACTCATCTCAACAGTCAGAGCATACACAGGCTCAAAGTCAAAGGCTAGAAAACAATCCTACAGGCAAACAACTCCCATAAAAAAGCTGGTGTAGCCATCTTAGTGTCAGACCACATTGATTTCAGACTGAAGGAGATCACAAGAGACAGTGAAGGTCATTCCTTATTGATAAAGGGATCTGTACAACAGGAAGAACTAACAATACTAAATATATATGCTCATAATGAAAGACCAGAAAAGTACTTAAAACAACTACTCATAGACTTGAAGAAAGACACCAATAGGAACACAATACTAGTGGGAGACTTCAACACCGCTTTATCACCTCTTGATAGATCAACCAGACTCAAGCTTAGCAAGGACACACAGCATCTGAGGGAAGAAATGGAAGAAAGGGATTTAGTAGATATATACAGGACACTTTATCCTCAAAAAGCTGAATATACATTCTTCTCAAGTGTGCATCGAACATTCTCCAAGATAGACCACATGCTGAGCCACAAAACATACCTTCAAAAAATTAATAAGATAGAGATTGTATCAACAATCTTCTCAGACCATGATGCACTGAAATTAGTAATAAATCACACACACAAACAGAAAATAAAATCAAACACCTGTAAATTAAACAGTTCACTATTGGACAATGAGTGGCTTAGAAAGGAAATCAAAGAGGAAATCAAAAGATTCCTGGAAACGAATGACAATAAGGAAATGAGTTACCAAAATCTCTGGGACACAGCAAAAGCTGTGTTAAGAGGAAAGTTCTACAAGCATTCCTCAGGAAGGAGGAGCGAGCCCAGATAAGTAACCTAACCTCACAGCTTAAGAGCTTAGAGGATGATCAACAAAAGGAGCCCAGTCAGAATAGGAGGAAGGAAATAATAAAACTCAGAGCAGAAATTAATGAGATGGAAACCAAAAAAACATTCCGAAAGATCAATGAAACCAAGAGCTGGTTCTTTGAGTAAATAAATAAGATCGATAAAACTCTAGCAAGACTCACAAAAAAAGGGAGAGAGAAAACCCTAATAAACCGAATTAGAAATGAAAAGGGGCTGGGGCCGGAGCGATAGCACAGCAGGTAGGGCATTTGCCTTGCACGCGGCAGACCCGGGTTCAATCCCCGGCATCCCATATGGTCCCCCAAGCACTGCCAGGAGTAATTCCTGAGTGCAAAGCCAGGAGTAACCCCTGAGCATTGCTGGGTGTGACCCAAAAAGCAAAAAAAAAAAAAAATGAAAAGGGGACATTACAACAGAAATTACAGAAATTCAAAGGATCCTCAGAGATTATTTTGAGAATCTTTATGCCACGAAACAGGAAAACCTCCAGGAAATGGATAAATTCCCAGACTCCTATAGCCTCCCAAGGCTGAGCCAAGAAGACCTGGAATACCTGAACAGACCTATCACCATCAAAGAAATTGAAATGGTAATAAAAAGTCTCCCCAAGCACAAAAGTCCTGGCCCAGATGGATTTACTTGTGAATTCTTCCAAACCTTTAAAGAGGATATACTCCCAATCCTCTTTAAGCTTTTCCAGGAAATTGAAGTATCAAGAACACTTCCAAACAGTTTCTATGAAGCAAATATCACCCTGATACCAAAAACAAAGATACCACAAAGAGAATTATAGACCGATATCCCTGATAAACACAGACTCAAAGATCCTCAACAAAATATTACCAAATAGAATCCAAGGACTCATCAAAAAGATCATATACCATGACCAAGTAGGACTCATCCCAGGGATGCAAAAATGGTTTAACATTCACAAGTCAATCAACATAATTCATCATATTAATAAAAGAAACAATAAAAACCATATGATCATATCAATAGATGCAGAGAAAGCATTTGACAAGATACAGCACCCGTTTATGATGAAAACTCTCATCAGAATGGGCATCAAAGGAACTTTCCTCAATATAGCCAAAGCCATCTACCAAAAGCCCATGGCAAGTAACATTCTCAATGGGGAAAAACTGAAAGCCTTCCCTCTAAGATCGGGCACAGGGCAAGGTTGTCCACTTTCGCCACTCCTATTCAATATAGTACTGGAAGTCCTGGCCATAGCAGTTAGACAAGAAAAAGATATCAAGGGCATACAGATAGGAAAGGAAGAGATCAAGTTATCACTATTTGCAGAGGATATGATACTATACTTGGAAAATCCTAAAGACTCTACAGAAAAGCTCCTAGGAACAATAAGTCGATATAGTAAACTGGCAGGCTACAAAATCAACACTCAGAAGTCCACGGCTTTCTTATATACAATTAATGAAAGAGAAGAAAGAGACATTAAAGAAAATTCCATTCACAATAGTACCTCAGAAAATCAAGTACCTTGGAATCAGCTTAACCAAAGAGGTGAAGGACCTATACACGGAACATTACAAAACACTACTTCAAGAAATAAAGGAGGACACTAGGAAATGGAGACACATCCCCTGCTCATGGATAGAAAGAATTAACATATCAAAATGGCAATACTGCCCAAAGCACTATACAAATTTAATGCAGTCCCTATAAGGATACCCATGATATTTTTCAAAGAAATAGACAAAACACTCCTGAAATTTATATGGAACAATAAACCCCCATGAATAGCTAAAGCAATCCTAGGAAAAAAGAATATGTGTGGCATCACCTTCCCCAACTTCAAACTCTACTACAAAGCAGTAGTAATTAAAACAGCATGGTATTGGGATAAAAACAGAACTGCAGACCAATGGAACAGAGTTGAATATCCTGTCACAGACCCCCAATTATATGGCCACTTAATCTTTGACAAAGGAGCAAGAAATGCAAAGTGGAACAAGGAAAGCCTCTTCAACAAGTGGTGCTGGGAAAACTGGATAGCTACCCTGCAAAAAAATGAACTCTGATCTCTGCCTATTTCCAGGCACAAAAGTCAGATCAAAGTGGATTAAAGACCTCAATATCAGACAGGAATCTATAAGGTTCACAGAAGAAAATGTAGGCAGAACTCTCCATGACATTGACGCTAAAAGCATCTTTAAGGACGAAACAGCACTGACCATGAAAGTGAAAGCAAACATAAACAAATGGGACTACATCAAACTAAGAAGCTTCTGCACTTCAAAAGAAACAGTGACCAAAATACAGAAAGAGCCCACAGAATGGGGAAGAATGTTTACCTAATACCCATCTTATAAGGGATTAATATCCAGGATATACAAGATACTTGTAGAATTGTATAAGAAAAAAAACTTCCATCCCCATCAAAAAATGGGAGAAGAAATGGACAGAAGTTTCCTCAAAAAAGAAATACAAATGGCCAAAAGGCACATGAAAAAATGCTCCACATTTCTAGTCATCAGGGAGATACAAATCAAAACAACAATGAGATACCATCTCACACCAGAGAGACTGGCACACATTCAAAAGAACAAACGCAACCAGCGCTGGCGTGGATGTGGGGAAAAAGGGACGCTCCTTCACTGTTGGTGGGAATGCCGACTGGTCCAGCCTTTCTGGAAAACAATAAGGAGAGTCCTTCAAAAACTAGAAATTGAGCTTCCATGTGACCCTGCAATACCACTTCTGGGAATATATCCCGAGGATGCAAAAGAGCACAGTAGAAATGACATCTGTACCTATATATTTATTGCAGCACTGCTCACAGCAGCCAAAATCTGGAAACAACCTGAGTGCCCTAAAACAGATGACTGGTTAAAGAAACTTTGGTACATCTACACGATGGAATACTATGCAGCTGTTAGGAGAGATGAAGTCATGAAATTTGCTTACAAATGGATAAACATGGAGAGTATCATGCTAAGTGAAATGAGTCAGAAAGAGAGGGACAGACATAGAGGGACTGCATTCATTTGTGGAGTGTAGGGTAGCATCACATGAGACTGACACCCAAGGACGGTAGATACAAGGGCCAGGGGGATTGCCCCATAGCTGGAAGATTGCTTCATGAGTGGAGGAGAGAAGGCAGATAGAATAGAGAAGGGATCACTAGAAAATGATGGCTGGAGGAACCAGTTGGGATGGGAGATGCATGCCAAAAGTAGATAATGGACCAAACATGATGACCTCTCAGTGTCTGTATTGTAAGCCATAATGCCCCAAAGTTGACAGAGAGTATGGGGAATATTGTCTGCCTTAGAGGCAGGGGGAGGGTGGGAAAGGGGGGGGTATACCCGGGATATTGGTGGTGGGGAATGTGCACTGGTGGAGGTATGGGTGTTTGATCATTGTGAGATTGTAACCCAAACATGAAAGCTTGTAACTATCTCACAGTGATTCAATAAAATTTAAAAAAAATTAAAAAAGAAATATTTATTCTCATAACAACACAATAAACCAAGAAAATAAAAATAAAATATATACTAGTCAACAGAACTAAGAAATGTTTTGGTATTTGTATTGCAATTCATGCTGTCACTTTTCCTGGAGTCTTTGTAATCATTTCCCTAGGCTGATAAAGCACTGCATTTTCTCATTAGTTTTTTCATTCTTTATTGTTGGCAGTGTGAAATAACTCAGATTTTGCTAACTGTATTCAATATAACCTGCAGAAATACTATATATAATTAAAAATGGTGATAGGGTGACTTAATAAATTGTAATAAAATTACATTTTTTCTGTTTTGTTTCTTATTACTTTGATATTTCCCTTAATACCATTTTAATTTCATTATGTTTGTTATATTTTTACTATCTTTATTGCTTGTTTTATATCCTCTGTTAATTACTTTTTTTTCCTCTTCTAAACTAATTTTCTCCTTCACTACTCAAGGGAATTCTCTCTTGTATACAGTACTAGAAAACTAACAAATGTTCTGAAATATATACTCTGGCTTCAAGTGAAAATGACTCAATTCACTATAAAATTCTCAGTAATCTTTATACATTTACAAAGAAATATGCAAAAAATGTCCAGGTGCCCACAAAAACAAAAATGGATAGTTTTTGAACTTATGGAGCTTAAAATAAGAGTCATAGGGATAAATAAGCATTTAATTTTATTACAAATGAAAATAAAAGGAGCTAGTAAATGAATTAGATGAAAAGACAAATGAGTGAGGGCAGAGAAGTAGGATTATGAAACATGATTCTAAGGAATTTTTAGGTTTCTTCACCTGAGATGTGACCCAAGGAGCTGTTGCATTTGCACTGCATGCTGAAAACCCCACTCAATTTCTAGCACTTGATGTCCCCTGAGCATCTCCCAGAGTACATCTCTAGCACAGAACTTGAATGATCTCTGAGCACTGCCAGTTTTCGCCCACAAACAAACAAAATTTTGAAGTTTTAGATTTCTAAGCAGGGCGCTTGGGTAATGTGCTATTTTAAATAAGATCTAAGAGAAATGAATACTGTCACAGATAACAGAGCTTACTTTTTGAGACATTTGCTTCCACCACTGAACCATTGTAGTCCTTGAGAAAGCTATTATACCTCCTTAGCCTGATTGCAAGAATTCTATATAAAAGATTGTCATATCAAGTTGTTGTGAAGTTTAAGCAAAACCTATGTAAAAGTCCTTGAAAATAGTGTTTGTTCTATTAATTTTATTTCCTTTTACTATTTTTCTGGGAAGTCTGGGGTAGTAAATGTAGCATTGATATCAATGCAAACATTGGTAAATATTCTACAAATAATAGGTTACGAAGCCCACACCATGTTGGCAATAATATATCTTAAAAAGTAAGATTCATCTCAGTCATCCAGGATGGATTAGGCTTATTTGAAAAGCTAACTGTATGACTTTTTGATATTTAAAATTAAATGTTGAAACCTGTATTATTAAGCATGATCCTTCATACATGGAATATAAAGAAACATAATAAGTGAATAAAAATGGTCTATTCTAACACAGTCATTGCACAAGAACTGAGTTTGCAAAAGGGTTGGGTGAAATGGGTAAAAAGGGACCCTGAGACAATTTAGGAAGTATCCTGACATTCTACGATGGAGGGATGTTGGCACAGCGGTGCCTAAAACTCTACTATTAAGAGTATTGCAAGTCAGGAGCCTAAATCAAATTAAGAAAAAAAATACATACCATAAAGCAATAGAAATTGAGAAAATTGGAAACTTGTTCTGAAGGCAACAAATCTAAGCCACAGAAAAAAGGTGCAGATTTGGAACCATCTATCTCTGAATAAAATTCAAAATTTCAGAGTATTCAATATTTACAGTCTAGAAAGCTTTAAACTATTGAATATAAATAATATTTTTTTTCATTACTTGAGGGTTACAGAGTGTTAAGCTATATGAAAAATAAATATATTGGCTTGGAGAGACAGTAGCTAGAAGGTTACTTGCTTTGTGCACAGCCTACATGGGTTTGATCCAGGCACCCAACACCATCCCTCCAGCCCTGCCAGGAGTGATCTCTGAGTATAAAGCCAGGAGCAAGTTCCAAGCTCTCTCGGTAAAGCCTCCCACTCAAATAATAATAAGAATAAGAAGATGAAAATGAGACATAGAGAAAAGTGTGAATACTAAAATGCATTGTTTATCCTGTAAAAATGTTATTAAAAATAGAAAAGACCAAGATTTTTACTTTTTTACAGGGCGACTGATGTCCATCGAAAACTCACCCCGTCCCTCCACCTGATCCTTTTCCAATCACAGTTTTTCTAATCACCCCACATACCGTATCTCCACACACCTTCACCAAACCACCATGGCACCCAAAGAAGAGGGCCAGATGAACCCAGGCCAGGGCCTCCAGCCCAATTGTTGAGAAACAATCTCATTTTAGCAACTTCCCTGAAGCTGAGCCCTGCCCAGGCCCCGCCCTGTCACCAAGTGAAGGCTAAAGCTGAAGGCAGCTCTGCCTCTGCTTCCCCCAGCCCCCAACCCCTCAACCCCTTAAAGAAATCCATTTCCTCTAACAAGACTCACAAAGAAAGAGAGAGAGAGAACCCTAATAAAACAAATCAGAAATGAAAAGGGGTGCATCACAACAGAAACCAAGGAGAGTCAAAAGATCATCAGAGACTACTTTGAAAGCCTGTATGCCAAGAAACAAGAGAACCTAAAAGAAATAGGTGAATTCCTTGATTCCTACAATCTCCCAAGACTGAACAAAGAAGACCTGGAATACCTGAAGAAGAAAACATCCAACTCCATCAGAAAATGGGGCAAAGAAATGAACAGAAAGTTTTCTAAGGAAGAGATACAAATGGCCAAAAGGCACATGAAAAAATACTCTGCATCACTAATCATCAGGGAGATGTAGATTAAAAAAAAAAACATGAGATACCACCTCACACCACAGAGAATGGCACATATCCAAAAGAACAAAAGCAACCGCTGTTGGAGAGGATGTGGGGAGAAAGGGACCCTTCTACACTGCTGGTGGAAATGCCGACTGGTTCAGCCCTTCTGGAAAACAATATGAACGCTTCTCAAAAAATTAGAAATTGATCTTCCATTTGATCCAGCAATACCACTTCTGGGAATATATCCCAAAGAAACAAAAAAGTATAGCTGAAATGACATCTGCACTTATACGTTCATTGCAGCACTGTTTACAATAGCCTGAATCTGGAACAGACCCGAGTGCCCGAGAACAGATGACTGGTTAAAAAAACTTGGTACATCTATACAATGGAATATTATGCAGCTGTTTGAAAAGATAAAATCATGACATTTGCATGTAAGTGGATCAACATGGAAAGTATCATACTAAGTGAAATGAGTCAGAAAGAGAGTGACAGATATAGAAAGATTGCACTCATCTGTGGAATATAAGATAACAGAGTAGGAGACTAACACCCAAGAATAGTGGTATATAATGCCAGGAGGTTGGTTCCATGGCTTGGAAGCTGGCCTCACATGCTGGGTGGAAAGTGATCCCAGATAGAGAAGGGAACACCAAGTGAAATGTGGTTGGAGATCCCGAGCGGGAAGGGAGATGCGTGCTGAAAGCAGACTAGAGACTGAACACGATGGCCACTCAATACCCCTATCACAAACCACAACACCCTAAAGGAGAGAGAGAACAAAAGGAAATACCCTGCCACAGAGGCAGGGTGGGGTGGTGGAGGGGACGGGATTGGAGAGTGGGAAGGATACTGGGTTTATTGGTGGTGGAGAATGGACACTGGTGGAGGGATGGGTTCTCGAACATTGTATGAGGGAAACACACGCACAAATATGGGTAAATTTGTAACTGTACCCTCACGGTGACTCACTAATTAAAAAAATAAGTTAATTAAAAAATAATAAAAGAAAATAAAAATTAAAGAAAAAAAAAGAAATCCATTTCCTCAAGCTGCTGTTTCTTTCTTTATTTTGTGTGTTGAGGGGACAACCCAGCAGGGCTCCGGGCTTACTCCAGGCTCTGTACTCAGCGATCACTCCCGTTGGCCTTGGGACAGATGGTGTTGACCTGGGTTAACCACCTGCCATGTGACTGCTCCAGCCCTGACAGCTTTCTAAAGTTACCTTTGTCATGGTAGTGACTCAGTGAATACCTACTTTTTAATTATATTTCAGTATATTTGTTTTTTGTGTGTGTTTTTCTAATATGGTGTTATTTTGATGACTGTGACTTGTAATCACTTAATCAGATACCTTAATAGTTCCTTGTGGGATATTACTGAGATTTTTGATAGGCTTTCCTTTTAAGGACACTTATATTTTTAGGTATTTTAATGATTTCAGTGATGCTAACTTTAGTGAAGAAATATCTAAAATTTTTTCTTCTTTTTCTTTCAGCAAGTCATTGCTTTTTGATTTTGGCATAATCTTTTGTCAAAAGTGTGTATCAGTGTGGAATGGTGATTTCTTGTGATTCTCTTCTGAACTGGAGTGCCGATATAAGTACTGAATATTTAGGTCTTTTGACAGATGTGTGTACTCATCACTGTGATAATAAGGAGAGACCCCTCACTTAATTTTGATTTCAATTTAATAATAAGAGTAACATAATTTACTTGTCATTCTTCTCTTTTTCCCATGCTCCTCCTTTCCTACTTTTCCTCTAAAGTCAGGTTATTTCCTTTCTGTCACGTGGGAAGTTATTGACAACAGATTCTCATCTTTTCTCACTGTGCTTACTATTATCTTCCATTTCATGCCTTCAATTTAGTGGAAGAAGGACAACAATTATCTATGAAGGAGAAAATATATTTGTACATGTTACAGATTTGTGATGTTAGATGTTTGGAGATTGTCCCTATTCATTTTCTCTCAAATTCAACATTCCCTTAAATCTCAGAATATTCCAGAAAGTCGAGCTTGGTTAAATCCTCACTGCATCTTACATATTTTACTTACTCTAGAACCTATACAATGTTAGTGTATTTTTCCAGCTTAGTTTTGTTGGCCTTTCAAAATGGCAAGTCTCTTTCAATATCTGTTTCTTCCTCAGGGCATTTAGCTGTGTGAATTTAAAAAAAAATGGATTGAATTCCAATACTCATAAGATTTCTTTCAGAGTTGGGACTAGCAAATGCTCAAGGAAGTTTTCTTGCTTATAAAAACAATATAAACTTTTCCTTCTATCTGCTGTCCACTAATGATCATTTCTGATTACTCTAACAAATTCTTTCTCATCTGCTGGCTTTTACTCCCACCATTCCTTCCACTCACCCACATTCCTTCTCTTGTTCCTTCCATGGATTATAAAAATATTGTCATAGGATTCCATAAGAATATTAGCATATCAAAATTACTTCCCATTTGTTTCATATGTTCACTATTAAAACAAACCTTAAACAATAATTAATACGCATCAAGCATTTTTATGAGAATACCAAGAGATAGAGTATTAAAATTTTGTTTAATTGGTCATGGTTGGAAGGTGGGAGTATCAAAATTCAACCCAAGAAATCTAGTACAGAAACAGTGCTTTAACTGCCATTCACAGATTGATTTCGAAACTTAAAAGTTATATTGCCTAATAAATTAAAGTTTATGAACCTGAAAATTGGTATATAAGACCCTGGAAGGATGCATTTAAAAGTAAATTCTACTCTGAGTTAGTAAGAATCTTTTGGAGGCCAGCCATTTTACTTTAGGCTATGAGCTTCTGTATTTCCACATTCCATCAGATTTCTCTTCAAAAAATTATGAATGAACTAAAAATTAAATTCATTCATATGATTCAATAAGTTAAATAAATTAAAAATTGGAAAAGTATTTGTTAGTCTTGAAAATATTACAATGGATTTTGACCTAAGTAAAGATTCTGGGGAAAAGTCCATCAAAAACTGTTTGAATGTAAAAATGGTTAAGACAACAGGACCAACAACTTATTGGGAAGGGAAAGGGAAGAAATCAATGGATAAGTAATTCATTTAGAGGTAGGAAATAAGTAATTATTTTAAAGAGAAATGATGAAGATTTTTAAAACTATTGGGAACACATGCATTGGTGGCCAGGGGCTAGTCCGGGCTTACTTGGAATGCTCTGGGGACACACAGTGCTGTGTCCTCCTCCAAGTGTGAAGACTTCCTGTAAGGCACCTGAATTTCACTAGGGAGAGATTAGATCTAGGACAGACGCAGTATAAGCAATGAAGTTGGGTCTGCAAAGAGGAAGGCTGTTGGTGATCTGAGCTATTGTGAGATTATCAGTGTCTGTGTCACTGTCATCCCATTGCTCATCGATTTGTTCGAGTGGGCACCAGTAACATCTCTCATTGAGAGACTTATTGTTACTGCTTAAAATTCCCTAAAGCTAATTAAAAGCATGGAGATGAGAAAGGTCTCTGACGGGCTTGGTGGGAGATTATTTACCTGATAGGAGGGAAGTGTGTAGTGGAAGATAGAAGGATTTGAGTGTTTCATTTTCTGAGGGTATCCTAGGAAATGCTCCAAATGAGGAACACTTTAGGATTACGGACAGGGAAGCGCAGAATGTCATAAGAGAGTTGAGATTAGTGAGCACTTACTTTTCTTAAAAAAAAAAAAAGGGAGGCAAATGGGAAAAAGTGGCAGAATTCTAAAGATGGATTTCACCTAACATGAAATTTTAATTATGATCAGTCCAGTTAGTAGAACTTATTGCAATTTTAGTGTTTCAAGTGGCAATTAGAGACAAATACTTGTCAAATGAAAATTAATATAGCTAATGTGAAAGGCCCTTATTTTTCAAGGCGATGTGAGACGACCCGCAGCTAGTGTGCTGTGTTTCCATTATTTCCTGTGTGATGGAAGAATTACCATGACAGTTTATCTTCTGAGTCACTTGGTACCATCAATTTAACTTTCTCACCAGAACATACTTTTGTTCAATGATACTTCACATGTATTCTCTTCTGAAAATGGAAGTGAAACTCTTACATGAACTTTTTAGATATAAATGACTTTCCTTAAATGGAGAAATTATTTTTAAAAGCTTTACATTTTTACCAGAAGAAAATAGATTAAACTTTGTTTCTAATTATTAGTTTTTATTGTTACTGGTGCCCGCTCTAGCAAATCGAAGAGCAACAGGATGACAGTGACAGTGACCACTGTCATTAAAAATCAAAATGCCCCTTTTGATTTTTAAAAAGGGCAAGGTAAAAAGCTGACAGTTCCCACCCCTAAGCTATTCAATTCATTATTCAGAGAAGCTAAGTAACTAGACTAGACCAAGGTTTTATGGCTTCTGTTCCATGAGTCCTAAGTTGACCATTGCAGTGAATCTCCTTAGCATTCAGGGAATCTGCCAGAAAACTAGTATGAAGAACTAAATTTTAGATGGAATGGGAATAATAACTTTTGATCAGAAATATGGTTGTTGACCCTTACAGCTATTATTTTTTAACAAAATCTTGATTCTGCTTGATTATTAAGTATTTTCACTTCCTTCTTTTTCGAGTCCTGCAGAAGAAAGATGCCCCCTGAGATAAAAGGGGAAGATATTTATGTATTTTATTGAGCACTGATGATTGCATTTAATAGAGAATACTGATTGTACACAAAAGAGTAATAATACCCCTTCCTAACTCTAATGAAAGTGCAAAAGCTTCCCCTGCTGGCCCACAAAGTTCAGCCCACTCCCATCACACCATTGGCATGAGGCATTAAATATCTGAAAAGGAAGAATGAAACATCTCTTACTGTTTTGTTACTTTTGAAATCTCCATCACACCATTGGCATGAGGCATTAAATATCTGAAAAGGAAGAACGAAACATTTCTTACTGTTTTGTTACTTTTCAAATCTCCAAGACTACTTCTGCCAACAGAAGAGGGAATAGAAAGTGGCGGTAGAAAATGTTATTGTTTTATTTAGTGCTTGAGATCTTCCAGGCACTGATGCGAATTGATATTTACCAATACCGTGCTCTTTGACAAAGGCATGGAGAGAGTACAAGATGCCGTGAAGTAGCAGCTCTTATTTTAACCCTAACGTTGATATCTCTCAAAGGAACCGTTGTACCAAGCATGGCAGGCTTGGTCCCAACATGGTCCCTGTCAGTGTTCAGAATAAAGACACCCCTAAACAAACATTGGCCCCCAATATTCTAATGCGTCCTGTAATTGGGTCAGGTCCATGATGCATAGAGCTCCGTCATACTCTCTTGAAGTGACACTCTTTAGAGCAAACCATTTTCCCCATGGCATGTGTTTAAGCAATCCCATAAACTTCTTGGCAGAATCAAAATTCCAACTGAAATCATAATTCACTTTCCTGTAGAGATTTCAAGTGCTGGAGAGGATCAAGATGGAAAAGTAACTGCAAGGGGCTGGAGTGATAGCACAGTGGGTAGGGCGTTTGCCTTGCACGTGGCTGACCTGGGTTCAAATCTCAGCATCCCATATGGTCCCCTGAGCACTGCCAGGAGTAATTCCTGAGTTCAGAGCCAGGAGTAATCCCTGTGCATCGCCGGGTGTGAGACAAAAAGCAAAGAAAATAAATGAAAAGTAACTGCAAATCCCCTAAAATGCTCACATGTATGTTAAGTGGCATGACCCATCTGTCCAACTGAACATGTAAAATTATTACTTCTTAGATGGACAAGTAGTAGCACTGTTGTACAAGCACTGTCATCCCGTTGCTCATCAATTTGCCTAAGCGGGCACCAGTAAAGTCTCCACTGTGGACTTGTTGTTACTGTTTTTGGCATATTGAATATGCCACGGGTAGCTTACCAGGCTCTGCTGTGCGATATAAAATTATTAGTCTGGTTTATTATCTTAAACATAAAATCAACAAATCAACCTTAACTTCACCAAAATACAGGCACTCAAGTATTAGGGTAATGTTATTTATAGTAGCTCTGGTTGTCCACATATGTCTCATGTCCAGAATATCCAAGTAGCTATCTGCTTTATATTAATGTTAAAAATGATTTTATAGTAATTTTTAAGAAGATTTCACACAGGGTCTGGAGTGATGGCAGAGAGGCTGAGGATTTTGTTTTATATGTGTGGTACCTAGTTCAATTCCTGGCCTCACATGTGACCCTGGTGGTCTCAGAGCAACTCAGGGTTGCCCTGTTGTCCCCAGCTTGGGAGAGCCTGGTATTTTACAGCATGAAAGGGCTCAAGTAGCACTGGATCATCAGGCTCTGGAACCGATGAACTATATATTTTTTATAAGTTATGAAAAATGTTTGGGGCTTCTAATTGGTTTGCATGAAACTTTGGGGTTGCTCTCTCTACTGTAGACACTTACAAAAATAAATGACCAATTCATAACGTAGGTTATTTTCTCATTTGATTTTCTATATGATTTTCTAAAATTCTAATAACTAGTAATTTTCTGATTTATTATTGTGTAACATCACTGAATTATCAATGTGTGGAATAAATCTGAAAAAATAAAAAAAACTTAAAAAATACATAGCACTGTAGCACTGTCGCATTGTCATCCCATTGTTCATTGATTTGCTTGAGTGGGCACCAGTAATGTGTCCATTGTGAGACTTATTACTGTTTTGGCATATTGAATATGCCACCGTGAACTCACCAAATCTTGTCTGATCTGGGAAGCTAAGTAGGGTGGGACTGGTTAGTACCTGGTTAGTTAAAACATATATATGTATATCTTAAAAATTATATTTTTAAATGTAAAAGTTAGAGAATTATTTTAGAATATGACCCATTCTATTCAAAACTAGAAAACTACCATTAAGACAAATAAGTACATTTATTTAATTTTCTCACATTTACTGAACTCTTCTAACATTTGCTGAAAACAGTATGAGTCCTTACTTGAAATTTGTCATTAATGATTATTGAGTTTGGATAAGTAGTATCTGATATTGTACTTATGAAGACAGGTCAATAGTCTTTCTTCTGTTGGATAATGCCCAAAGAAACAATCTTTCCTCTTTACTTACAAGAAGCATCATAATATCCATTGGAACAATAGAAAATACTCTTGAATCAAACCTTTTATCTTTTGTCTATTTCAAGCTGTATTTCTTTTGTATCAAATTTTCCAAGTTGATGAGGGTGAATTCATTCAAAGGGGTAGAGGTGATTGCATAGATTATTCACTATTCCTTTATTCACTAAACCTCATTTAATAAGAGACTCTTCATTTGGATATGCTTCACATTAGAAAGTTTCTTATGATAGTGTGAAAATATTATACTATTTAATACAATATGACATTCATTTTCATTTTCTGTATAATGCTGCATACTAAGTAATAGATATAACTTCTAATCTTGTAGTTTTGTTAAATGAAGGACTTGTTTTGTCTGCTTGCTTATTCTTTTTCTTCTATAGTATATGTCCAGTGAATTATGATGCCCTGACATATTTGCTTTGATAATTTATAAGTAAAAGATATTTCTTCACAAGTAGAAAGAGTTACACCATTAAACTTGAAGAAGGTTTAGCCTGAAGTTTTAGAATGATTCAAATTTTATTTAGCAAGAAGTTCAGAAAAAGCACATAAAATATTTACTCTTTTTCTTCATAAAGAATTACATAAAAATTTATGAAATTTTTCTTTGATAGTGGGATTTTTGTGATCATGAGTGTTATTCAAAGCCATGTTAGAACATTTTAAAATTCAAGGTTGAAGGAGCAAAGTTAAAAAAATTTGTTTTCAATCTAAGACTATATGAGTTGCCTTCCTATAGATACAAGTATTTAATTATTCATGATTTTAGTTAATTTGATTTTACAAGTTATAATTAATTAATAAAGGCTTAATGCTTCATTGATTAAATGAAAACTTATATTGGTCAGTAAAATTTGTTCACATATTATTACTAAACTGGGAGATTAAAAGTTATTTCTGAGTATACATTACTTTTTATTCAGCTTAAAGAAAATTCTCATGCAAATGCATATATTTAAATTTTTTTCTTCAAATATAAAATTTAATTAGAATTATTTTAGAATTTATTGTAGTAAGACTGGCTGAAAACAAATATACATATTTCGGGTGTACAATATTAGCGTTTGACTTCTTGGAGTTTGACTTATATACCTCTTAAAGTTGTTTCCATCCACCAACATGTAGCTGACCCCTTTGCCCTATTTTTTCTACCCCCCAACATACTGATGGTTTTAATTTTTTTAAAAATAATTAATGGTTTGCTTTAATTATAATTAGTTCCTTAGTTTTTTTTTCTTTCGCACGGGAATAACTTTTAATTTTTTATTTTTGGCTTTTTGGGTCACACCTGCAATGCACAGGGGTTACTCCAGGCTTTACACTCAGGAATTACTCCAGACGGTGCTCGGGGGACCATATGGGATGCTTGAGATCGAACCCGGGTTGGCGGCATGCAAGGCAAACACCCTACCCGCTGTGCTATTGCTTCACCCCCAATGCATGGGAATAACTTTTAAAAGTTGTTTCAGAAATTATATTTTGCCATAAAAATCTACAAAATAAGTTTCAAGTAAGGAAAATTATTTTGCTTATGGGGTGCTCCACGACGATCAGGTGCACGGATTTCTTATAAGGGTGTTTTATTTCCCCCGGCATGCCCACCGGATGCCGTGGAGCCTAAAACAAGGGGCCATGTGTGCTTCCTGCTTTTAGATGACAATGTGTAGACTTAATCATCTTGAATAAGTTGGCACACTTCACAAGAGCCAAACAATATGTGACTTTGTGTGCTTCCCAAACCACATGCTTTAAATTACTATGCTAGAGTATTACACATGTGCCTTTCCAGTAGGTCATTTTGACAGCAACCCTAAGAATAATATAATTTGCTTCCCAGAGATTCTTAAACCATTAATCAAGTAAGTAGATGACATAGACAGAGTCCATTCAAATTAAGAAAAAAAATAGATCTTAACATTTTTATCTGTGCTATATTATTGCCTATTTTATGGAAAATAAAAGTACTAAAATAAAAAATTGGGATAAAAATTATCACACATTTAAAACACAATCTAGACTATTGCTTTAAACAGTATTTTGTTTGAAATTTCAGCTTTCTGGAAACCAAATAGCACAGATGTCAAAATACAGAAACTTATGTGGGAGTGGAAAAGCATACGATTTTTTCAGATTTTATCAGACTTGGAAGATAGCCAGTTCAGGAAAGAAATGTATGAGCTCCAAGTACTTAAACACTTAAAAGAAGCAAAAAAGAGTTCATTGATTAGAGAAGCTACATTTTGACACAATAGCAACATTTATAAGTGACTAGTAAATAGTGGTTTCTCTAAGTAAACACATTCTTTTTTCTTATTTTAATAAGAAAATAAAGGAAAGTTTAGAATATTGTGTTTATTTTTAGCCATTATTGAACTGTTATATTTGAGTGCTTCTGATATGAATTTTCATATTACCATTATATATCCATGATGAATTAATTTATATTAATTAAGCATCTTTTTATTTATTTATTTCTCTCTATATTATAATATACTCAACAAATGTATATGAATATTCAATTATATATCAGCCATGAGATTAAAACTGCAAGATAGTGAGATAATTATGGCTAAAGGAAAACATTCACATATCAACCACAGGCTAATAATAACATAGATAATTGTTTTAAGTTAGATAAAATGATTCATTTTTATTGTATATTACGTACTCCTGAGGAAAAGTATCTAATTTTGGGAACCAGTATGATGTAAAGGGAAGAATATAGAACTTTCTATACCTAAATAGTTTCAACAAGATTTATGATATGAGAATAAAAATAAATGGTGTGATTATGTAATATGAAGTTTTGAAAATGAGCAATTTTTATGAATGATTTGTTCCAGTTATTGAACTGCTCCTTTGTAGGAAAATATGCCTTAGGAAGAGCAGGAAGTTACCAAACTAATTCCCGTTAGTTGGTGCCAGGCTGGGGGACCAGAAAGATAATTCAGCAGGTAAGGGTTTTGCCTTGCACGCTGCCACCTGGGTTCCTTACCCAGCACCCCGTAGGTTCCCCTGAGCACTGCCAGAAGTAATTCCTGAGTGCAGTGCCAGGAGCACCCCCCCCTGAGCACCACTGGGTGTACCAAAACAGCAAAAATAATTAGGAAATAAATGCCAGACTGGGAAGCTCCCGCCTATCTCGTTCCCCAAGTGTGTGTTCTGAAACACAGCTCAAATTCCCTACATGGAAACTTCGGAATTTGGGCTGACCTGGCTTCCATCCATTGCACCCCAGGTGGCCCAGGGAGCCTCACCAGGAATGATCCTGAGCTCAGAGGTGGGAGGAAGCCCTGAGCACCCCTGGGTGTGGTCCCCAAACGAAAAAAAGAAATGAAAACCCTGCCCCATGTGGATGATTAGAACTCTCGCGCCCACCTGCTAGCTAACCTACTTTCCATTGCCGTGACACTGATGAGTCTCTGTGAATCATAGTCGAATCATCATCAGGGGAAATGAAGGGATCCTTCCTCTGTCAGAGCGTGTGCTCTGAACGTGTAGTTCTTTGAAGAGAGAAACAGGAGAAACTGTGACCCAAATGTCAGGCCCTCTCCTTTCTGACACCATCCCTGCAAATGCCTCCCTCTTTGCATCCTTCTAGTCCAAGGGAACAATCAATTATGGCATCTTACACGGAGCCATGGTTTGAAATATAAATTATTTTTATTTTTCTGTGAAAAACAAACATTTTGACACATTCATCTGTTCTTAAAAGCTCATCTTGGTAGTACAAGCATCTGTGGAAAAAGCTTAACAGCTGTGAATCTAAAGTTAGAATCCGAGTCAGTCTTTATGGCACCCAGGTTGGGAATTAGCTACTATTTAACAGGGGAAGCTGAAAAGTGACAGCTCTCTATGTTATCAAAATTGTCATTTTAGAAATGGAACCTAAAGCTAATTTGCCTCACAGGCAAATGCTTATTATTGCTCTTAAATTCATAGATTGCTCTCTATTTTTTTAACTATAAAATAACCATGTGTGACTTGTGCTTCAAGAAATCTCAATAAGATTTTGTTGTTGTTGTTTCTTTTTTGTTAATAGACATAGTAGCTCAGGGCACAAAATACTGATATTTAAAATTCAAAAGAAAAAAATATGGTATTGATAGTCTAAAAATCCAATTAATATAAATCCAAAGTAAGCATAGTACTTTGATAAAATAGATTAAAAATATTTTCTAAAAAAAGCTATTATCAGGTTGTTTCCTGAATTTAGGGGCATTTGTTCCCTAATTACTTCACAGTTAACATAATCCCATTATAAGTTAACATCAGAATAAGAATCATATTCAAAAATACCCCAGAGAAGGAACAAAACATAGTCGAAATGACATCTGCACTTACATGTTCATTGCAGCACTGTTTACAATAGCCAAAATCTGGAAAAACCTCAAGTGCCCAAGAACAGATGACTGGTTAAAGAAACTATGATATATATACAATGAAATACTATGCAGCTGTTAGAAAAAATGAAGTCATAAACTTTGCATATAAGTGGATCAACATGAAAAGTATCATGCTAAGTGAAATGAGTCAGAAAGAGAGGACAGACATAGAAAGATTGCACTCATCTGTGGAATATAGGATAACAGAGTGGGAGACTAATATCCAAGAATAGTAGAAATAAGTACCAGGAGGTTGGCTCCATGGCTTGGAAGCTGGTCCCACATGTTGAGGAAAAAGGCAGCTCAGATAGAGAAGGGAACACCAAGTAAAATGTGGTTGGAGATCCCTCTTGGGAAGAGTGATGCCTGCTGAAAGTAGACTAGAGACTGAACACGATGGCCACTCTATACCCCTATTGCAAACCACAACACCCACTTGGAGAGAGAGATCAAAAGGGTATACCCTGCCACAGAGGCAGGGTGGGCTGGGGGGAGGTGGGATTGGGGAGTGGGAGGGACACTGGGTTCATTGGTGGTGGAGAATGGGCACTGGTGGAGGGATGTGTTTGCGAACATTGTATGAGGGAAAAACAAGCTCAAAAATGTGTAAATCTGTATCTGTACCCTCATGGTGACTCACTAATTAAAGAATTAAAAAATAAAAAAAATACTTAAAATGAAATCATATTTATTGTTATATTTGCTAAAACAGATATAAGTATATAATTTCAGCAGTAGGAATTGAACTACTTTAATCAGCAGTGGGGGGGAAGAAATGAATCTCGGCCCGAGCAATAGTGCAGCGGGTGGAGCCTCTGCCTTGTTGCTGCCAGTCAGTCCGTCTCGGGCACCTCGTGTGGTGCCTTGAGCTCCTCAGAGTAACCCCTAAGCAGAGAACCCTGAGTGCCACTGTATGTGGCCCCCCGAGTGGAATTGATCAAATACCCTACTCTCCAAGTCATTCAAATTTCTTGGCATTTATCTACAGAAGTGATAAAATGGTCTGCATGGCTAACGATTATACAATAATACTTAGTTTCTATTTCCCTAGGGCTCCCATGTTCTTTTCCTTCTTTCATTAGAGAAATTAATACTTAAAGTCATAGCTATTTGTGATGCAAACTTGAATGGGGAAGACAGTTTCCTCTGAGTCTTTCCTCTACTGCTAGGATTTTCCAAGTCAGGTTATTCCTATGGATTTAATTCACATAACAGCAAACTGAATAGATATGAAAGTAAAATCTCTTGACTTCAAAGCTAATATGCTAATATGTCTTCCAATTTTTAGTATAGTATGCCTTTTTTTATATACAAGGAAGACTACTGAAAATTGATTGTTCGGTAATATGGGAGTAATCGGCAGCAAGGGGATAGACAAGAATGTGAAAGGAAGATATAAAGCTCTTAAACACTCTCCATTTTATGTGAAAATACTTATCCCCATAACATCTGTCTTCTATCTTCAAAATTAAAAACCAGGGCATTTTAGGCTAAAAAAAGTTACTTTCTGTGGTTCATGAAAGCATAACATAAGGAGTGTTTGACCAGAGAAAAATAGTAGAAAATGAAGAAACAAGACATATTTAGAAACAATAGTGATTAAATAGCTATTTATGATATAATGAAGATTGAGCCAGAACAGTAGGAGAGCAAATGAGATGCTTACCTTGCATGCTCCAGCCCATGCTAGATTCCCAATTATGGTTCCCTGAGCCCCAGTGACGGACCCTCAGGACTGAACCAAGAGAAAGCCTTGAGCACTGTGGCCCCAAAGACAAAAACCAATGTTAATATATAGATAGACGTTGATATGATATAATTAATGCTTCACATTACTATTATATAAATATTTTGGTAAAATTAATCACCATTATATGTCCTAATGTCAATGAAACTCATATACATTAAGTTTCACTAAGAATGTTACTTTAAAGGCATAGTAGACTATTTTATATTTTATATCTATAAAAATTTATGTATAAATTTTGATCATTAAGAGAAAATAGAAGTGTTTTTCATTCCATGTTTGCCCATAACCAAAGAGTCATGCCTCCATGCAAATGCATCATTTAAAATTAGTAATGATATTGTTTGATAATAAATATGATAAATAAGTATTTGAATATAAAGATATCATGACCCTGGATTTATATTAAAAATATATTCAAGTAAAATGTATGTACTTATTTGATTGTAAGTACATAATACATATTTTTTTAAATTTTATTTTATTACATTGAATCACCATGAGAAAAAAATACAAAGCTTTTGGGTTTAAGTCTCAGTCATACAATGATTGAACGCTCATCCCTTCACCAGTGCACATGTTCCGCCACCAAGAACCCCAATATACCCCCCTCCCACCCAGCCCCCACCTAAGTAGCTAATGATCTTCATTTTATTCTCTATACTTTGAATACATTTAATATTTCAATAGAGAACTCACTATTATTGTTTGGAATTTCCCCCCCAACAATCAGGCCTGCTGAAAAGGCATCATTTAAGAATTTCTTTTCATTGCTGAGAATAAAGATTCTATGAGCTCACGCGGCTGCTGTCGCGGCCGTGCTGTTTTGGATTTCTGATGCTTTAGTTGAGTTCACAGTCCAGATGCATGTCTGTAGGAAGCCGCTCTGGGTGCCAAAATGGGTCAGAAGACCTCTTGGATCATAGTCTTTAGGAGCAGAGAATCTGTTTCTCGAGCAGCAGCTTCGGATCTTATCTGGGCCAAGGGCGTGCCGGTACCACCCCCTTCCCATGATCGCCTCTGAGTCACCACATTGCAAAGTTCCTACCTCTGGGTGCAAGTCTTAGAGGGTGGCTCTCGCCACGTGGATGGTGCCACCACTGCCGCCATTTTCCGAGCAGAAAAACAGGGTGGAGAGGGAAAATCCCTCCCCGGGCAGCACCTAGTCATATTACAGCTCACAGTCCAGATGCACGTCTGTAAGGAGCCGCTCTGGGTGCCAAAATGGGTCAGAAGACTTCTTGGATCATAGTCTGTACGAGCAGAGGGTCTGTTTCGAGAGCAGCAGTTCCGGATCTTATCTGGGCCGCAGAATTTTTTTTTCAATGTTTGTATTCTTGTTTATTATTTTTAAATTAGTGAATCACTGTGAGGGTTCAGTTACGGATTTACACATTTTCGTGCTGTGTTTCCCTCATACAATGTTCAAGCACCCATCTATCCACCAGTGCCCATTCTCCATCACCAATGAACCCAGTATCCCTCCCACCCCCCATCCCATTCCCCCCCCACCCCGCTCTGTGGCAGGTATTCCCGTTTGTTCTCTTTCTCTCTCTCCTTTTGGGTGCCGTGGTTTGCAATAGGGGTATTGAGTGGCCATTGTGTTCAGTCTCTAGTCTACTCTCAGCATGCATCTCCCTTCCCTAGCGGGATCTCTATCCACATTTTACTTGGTGTTCCTTTCTTTATCTGAGCTACCTTTTCCCCCAGCATGTGAGGCTGGCTTCCAAGCCATTAAGCTAACCTCCTGGTACAGAAATTTTGAGAAACATGATTCATGAATATTTGTTATTGGTGTCTTCTAATAGCTAATCTAGTTGAAACCTTGTATAAAAAGCATGGCCTATTTATCACTATATATGATTTCTTTTTAAAATTAATTTACTTAAAAAGTTTTGGCCAAAGCAGGTGCTATTCAGGTTGAACTCCTGGCTCTATGTTTGGGCATCACGTCCTGGGGTGCTTAGGGGACCATCTGGTTTCCAGGGATTGGAACCTGGATTGACTGCATGCAAGACAAGCACCCTACCCACTGTACTCTTTCTCCACTCTCCCATTTTAAAATGTTTTTCTTTTTTCTGCCTCATCCAAGACAAACAATATACTTTTTAAAACAGCATGAATCCATCTCCAATGCTTTGATGTCTAGTGGTAATAGTATTGACTAGATATTGTATAGATGCTTAGGAATAAATACATTTATTAATAATACAGTTAGATTGACATTTTTATTAAAAAGTTTTGCATGACTACAATGCCTTTGAGAAAATTTAGTGGACTCCGAATCAGTTGAGAAAATTTGCTGGATTCCGTTGGACTCAGGGTCAGTTCCTATGTCCAGTGAGGGGTTGAAGGGAAATGTCACAGAGCCCAAGACAATCCCAAGTGTAGCAAGAAGCTAGCTGACAGAGGAGGATATTCCAACATACTGTTCAGATCCCATTTGAAATGATGTGTCCATCAAGCAGGGCTGTGTTTTCTGAAAGAGCGAGCTTGTCACAAGGGCTCGGTGTCAGGGGGAAATGTGACATCTGAAACGCTTCTAGGAATTTGGAATGAGAGCTTGTAAGAGCCTGAGGAATGGATATAATTGATACCCTCAAATGGAGAACAGTTGTCATATGTGAGGTTTTTTCCATCTATTTTCTTTAGAACTCTGATTAATAGCATGTCAAGGATGATTTTTACAATTAAAGTGAAACATGAGCAATTCAGAATGATTACTCTGAGATGAAAAAATGATGTGAAATATTTGTCACAACTAGACTATAGTTCTTTCCTTTATACTTGGAATCAAATTGAAGACTTTTGGGGGTCACTTTTGGTGCTGCAATTATTTTTACTCTCAGTCATAAGAAGTGGGTCAATTAAACAAATTTTCCTGTGCTATATTAATTATATAATTTCATTAAGGAAATAACTACACATTAAGCAGCTTTACTGTATACCATTTCAGATGTGCAGCCTGCGGGGAATCACGTTGTCTCTTTCTGAGTGGGGTCTCCTTCTCAAATAAAGTATCCAGGCTCCGTCTCACATGAATACAATTAAAAGTTAGCAAATCAGTTTCAAATCAATATAAATGTTCAGGGCACCGAGGCTCTTTTTCTGCTATTATATTGTTGCATCTTCAGACCTTTGTCCAAACCAACAGAATTACAGCACCAAAGGTGAATTTCAGTGAAAACATTAAACTTTGATCGATCTCTGTAGATTCCTAACTTGTAACAAATTCAGCATCATGATGAGGGCTGTGGATTTGGAGTTAGACCAGGTATGTTCAGAAAGAAATATATGTGGGATTTCTGTACTTCTGTGTGTTTTGCAAACCTACAACTGCTCTCAAAGTCATTCTAAAATATAAGCATTAGAAATCATAAGATCTAAAATGAGCCCATTTCCCAAATGTATCTATTACATAGTGATTTTTTCTAAGTAGGGTGCTTGCCTTGCGCACAGCTGACCCAATTTCTGTCCCTGATCTGTGGCACCAGAACCCAGAGCCCAGCCAAAGCCAGGAGTGAGCCTCAAGCATGGCTAAGTGTGGCTTGAAAGAACAAAGACAAAACAAACAGTATTTCTTTCTGGATCAGAGACATGGTTCAGAGCTTAAGAAACTAGCCTGTATGTGGCTCAACCCAGGTAGTATCTGGGACCCTGACACCCATTGTTACCCAGGAGAAGCTCCTGAGTAACAATGAATGTGGTCCAACTCCTCATCCCAAATCTATATCAAAGAGCCACCCTTCACATTATAACAATTTTACATATTACAATTACAATACATTCTGGCACTGAAGAGTTTTCGAAGATTTTGAAGAACATCACGATTTTAAGCATCTGCTATTCGTCTGACTGCAATTCTAAGATTTCTAAAATGTGCTTGATTAGATCTTTTCACAATCCACCCCCTGATTGATATTTCAAAAAATATCTCTGCTAATTATCAAAAAGAAAATAAATAACAATAAGTAATATGTCAAGTGATTAGTCCAACTGAATCTAAACTCATTTTTGATTTATTGCTTTTATTTTTTCCCTTAGGGCAAAGTGTAGCAAAAGTAATAAGATAGTAAAACCTACCTCCTGCAGAATTATGGAATGCTTACCAGAGTATATTTATGAATTTGATACAGGAATTTTGTTTTAACAAAGTTACCTCTTGAAATTACCTGAAATTTCCTCTTGAAAAATCTTAATATTAGAGATCAAAGTAATGAAAGATGTGGTGGGGGATTGATCTTTTAACCACCAATGAGTTTTATTTATTTATTTATTTATTTATTTAATCAATGTGAAATATAGCTACAAAGCTACAAAGCTTTTATGTTTGAGTTTCAGTCATACAATGATTGATCACCCATCCCTCCACTAGTGCACATTTTTCACCATCAATGTCCCCAGTATGACCTCACCCCCCACACACTCCATCACACCCCTCCCCCTGCCTCTATGGTAGATAATTTCCCTCTTACTCTCTCTCTCTACTTTTGGGCATTATGGTTTGCAATATAACAATTCTTAGCTATTAGTTGGATTTTGAAGGTGAATCCTGTATCAGTATGAAACTCTAATAGTGTTAAATTTTGTTCAAAAGCTGAGCCCAGGCTTTTAAATTATTCCTGAAGAAGTTTGTCAAGTAAATACTTGAAGAGCCTTCCTGCTTCTAACTGAATTGTAGCGGCTGAGGTGTCTGGCTTCCGTGTGAATGCAATCACTGTGTCCTCATGCAGGAACGGTGACAGTATCTAAAGGCCTGACTGTATCTTCTCTCAAAAAGCAGATGGGAAGGGAATCAGATGCAGCTCTGTGGAGTACCGCTTTTGTGTCCTTCTATACATTTCTATGGAGACAATGTCCATTGTCCACTGCTACATAACTCATACTTGCTAGTGAAGATGACCAGTGTGTTACATGGCCTGGATAATCAAATACTCAATGTATAAAATATGAAGAATAGATTTAAGTAAGATGTGAAGTGATTTTATGGTTTATGCTACCTATACAAAAGAGCAAGTAAAGATCAATAGCTAAATAGCTATTTTAAGATAGCATCCTCTCTTACGTTACAGTTTCTTAATGCTAGTTTGAGTATGTGAGTCTTGTGTATAGATTCCAGATGGGAATTTGGAGCCATGATTTGCTCAGAGTTTACTCCTGGTTTTGTGCTGAGGAATCACTCTTGGTGGTGCTGGGGAACCGGGTGGAATTCTGGGGATTAAACTGGGATTAGGCTGTGTGCAAGGCAAGCACCTTACTCCTATGGTTTCTCTGGCCGAAGTTTATGAATTTTATATGAATTTTAATTTTTGTATCATTTCACTTCATGTGCTTAACTCTATTTTTCTGACTTCTTTTTTTTTTTTTGCTTTTCGGGTCATACCTGGCAATGCACAGGGCTTACTCCTGGCTCTGCACTCAGGAATTACCCCTGGTAGTGTTCAGGGGACCATATGGTATGCTGGGAATCGAACCCAGGTTGGCCCAGTGCAAGGCAAACACCCTACCCTCTGTGCTATCGCTCCAGCCCTTTTTTTTTTCTTACTTCTTAATTGTACATCAAGGAAATTTCTTAATCTATGTTTTAGCCTTTCATCAAACTCTAGCTGTTGCGTAAAATTCATTCATTAATTTCCAGAAAAAATTCTGCCTTTCCACCAATGACAATGATTCTTTGAATGTTATTGTCAAGAAACAGGATTCTAAGAAACAGGATTATTCAAACATATTGATTATCTTACTTAAGCTAAATAACCTTTTCATTCGTATGGTATAATTTCACACATATATCTGTTTCCTATATTTTATGTAAATTACTTAGAGCAAAAGGTTCAAGTAAACTCAATTTTTATTCTGTTATTACCTAGAATCTAATTATGGTTTTTTGTGTGTAATTTTCATGATATATCTAATGTTTGTTATTTGCTCCAGATCTAGCCAGTTGAGAAAGTGGGAGGACGTGAGGTGAAGTAAATTTTTCCTCATGCTCTGAACTAGACTACACTTAAGCAACCCAAACATCACCAGACTGTCCTGAGATAATCACGCATCTCTAAGAATTATGAGCCTTCATACAATTAAATAACCAGAATCACATTATTACACCTGCAGAGCTAACATGTTCTCTCCATGGCTTCTTGTATTAATGATTTTTTGTTTGTTTGTTTGCTTTTTGGGTCACACCCAGTATTGTACAGGGATCACTCCTGGCTCATGAACTCAGAAATTACTCCTGGCGGTGCTCAGGGGACCATATGAGGTGCTGGAAATCAAACCCGGGCGGTCCGAGTGTAAGGCAAACTCCCTACCCGCTGTGCTATTGCTCTAGCCCCTTTCATGACATTTTTAATCTTTCTTTCATATCAAATCTAAGATTAAGAACCATACTACTTGTTTATTTTATGTATGTTAGACTTTTTTTAATCTATAAAGTTCTTTCATTTAAAAAAGAATTTTTTCATCTGCCTGTGTAACTTTCTGCATTTTCAGTTTAGCTAATTACATCCCTATGGTATCATTTCACACATATTTCTGTTCCCTATATTTTATGTAAATTATTAAGATCAAAAGGTTCAAGTAAACTCACTTTTTATTCTGTCAGAAATAGCTTTTGGGTTCAGGATAGCTGTTATTTCTTATTTTGAGAGACCTCAGTTCTAAGTTCTTTTCTCACCTAGTGTTATAGCAACTATTTTAGGCTATTGTTAACACTCTTTGCTTTATTAAATAATTCATAATTGTGTTATTTTAATTGAGTATTTTTGCTGAATTTCATAGTTTTGATTCCTCCATAGGCATGACCTCATTGACCATTTAATGACCTTCATACACATTTGTAAACCAAAGTAAGGGTAAAGAGTAGATGTTTTATTCTTTACTGTTATTTTCCTGTTTCTGGAACAGCAAATTATTATGTGAACAACCTCTGGAGCAGATCAATGATATCTTTAAAATTAATCAAGGACTTTCCCTAAAATACATACAGTTTTTTAAACCTCAAACCCTCAGTTTTAAAAGCTGTTTTACACTTACGGATTTATATTAAGTTCAGAGTTCATAAGAGTCTTGATGTTTGAGTTATACTGTATTCAACTAGAGGAAAATCTCTTAACTTTTATTCCCAAGAAATTCCTAGAGGACTTCTTTGTGATTTGATCAGTTGCAAACTGATATTGTAAAGTTTTTTTCAGAGTAGATTCTGTCACTTTTCCAAGGGGCCATGGTCTGTTTTATGAAATAAACCTTATATCTCAACCTGACATATTTGTATCTGATTTGGTCATTAAGTCAAAGTTTTAAGTGAAAACAGAAAGAAAAATGTGATCTACTGAAAAGAAAATAAAAATACCACAAGGGCATATCCTAGTTGCAGAATTTAACAATATAAATGGTTTTTGGAAATTAAAACTCCTCTTCTATTTTTTATTTTGTTTTTACTCAAAATCTCATTTTTAACTCTTTTTCAGAAATGCATATATTCAATTAAGTTATCTTGTTCTTGTTACTTCCAGGCTAGATTTTATTAGATTTTTTTTTACTTCCATTTGTAAAGTACAAGAAGATATTATGTTGATAGTAATGTAGCTATATAAATAAATGGAGTATTCATTAGATATTTATAGTAGATGAATTCATATATTTTTGCCTTTTAATACATGTTATCTCTTCTCATAAATAAAATTTGGCATAGTTATTATATAGTTTTCTATCTTTGAAATGTCCTGGAGATTGATTTGTAATCATCCGTGAGAGTTTCTTCACCATTTAAAAGAATATATATATATATGTATATATATATATGATATTTCAACTTCATGTGTATACTTTGATTAAAGTCATCAAGTCCTCTTCATATATCATAACTATTCATTTTTAATAAAAGAATAAATACCTTTAAACTCATGACATTTTAGTTTTTTTCCTAAAATATCCTGGAAAGTTTCCTAAAGGAAGTAGCTGTATAAATTACAGATCAATAAAATTATTACCTAAACATTTACAAATAATTTCAGACTTATAATATAATTATGTATTTAAGCAAGCTGTGTCTCTGCATGTTCCCCAGCAACATCACCAAGAAAAAAACACGTTTATTCTTTCAATGTTTCATTTAAAGTACGAATTTGTTTTCATGATTTTAGAGTTTGAAACAAATCAACATGATGAACGTAATACATAAAAGCCACTTTCTCTTATAAGACTTTGCATAATTTCTGTCATTAGAGGTTAGATAGAATTATGGGTGTCTTCTTCATTTGTTTGAGGGTCATATGCCATGCTATTGCTCTAGCCCCCGTGGTTACTTTTTCAAAAGATTTATCTAATAATTTGGGTAGCTTTCTTCTACCAGTCACTTCCCGGATGAGTGATAGCTCTAGCAAACTACTTGGCTAGTTTTCAGAAGGTCTACTTATTTCAGAGAAGTTTTAGGAACTGATTCCTCCTATATTTATCCTTCATGAAATCCCTACCAATACCATACTCTAAGTACAAGTCAATCCTAGATACAAGACATACCTAGAGACTATATTTTACATTAATATTCCCAGTGAGGTTTGATGAAAGGGATGATCAAAGGATGGTTCCTCCATAAGCGCTGGTCTGTGCAGGAAGCCAGTAGGCTTGGAGTAAGAGCTTTACGAATATTTTCTTGGAGCACTGTTGGAGGACCATGGTCCTAAGTTCTCTGTGTTCCGCTTCACTCATCTCTGTCATGACCTGTTCCCCTGGAAGCATCTCAGAACAACAAAGTCAGCGGAGAGTTAAAGTGTGTAGATGAGAGCAGTTAACCACCACAGTGCACCTGTCAGATGTCCAGCTGGCTCCCACATAGCTGAACAGAAGGCTGCTTGGCTCCCTGCCCAGAGAAACCAGTGTATCCTGAAGGGGGCCATATTGACAATCATGGAGATGCAAAATTGTTCACACATTCAAGGTTAAGAGCAACTTAGTTTGAGCTCGTATCTTTATGCAAGTCATTTGATGGCATATGGGGTCATTTTGGAATGTGTCTCAGTCAGCAAGGATTGCTGCCACCACTGACTTGCTCTAAATTATGGTTGCTGCTCAAATAGTTCGGAAATTAATTATCTTTCTAGATTTTGAGCAGCGTTTTAAATGATTACTCAGGGAAAATTGGGAAATAATGTAAATTAAACATCTAAGCAATAAAGGATACATGCATTGATCAGAACTGAGTGTGACAATGATGGATGGTCCCTCCAGAAACAAGTGTCTATTTGATAATGACGTGTTGTCAAATAACATGACAGCATGAGGCTAAGTGATTAAGCCTGTCGTCCTATGGATCTTCTGATGGGATTCCCACCAAAATACTTAGCTATTTCTGGATCTCTTATTAATGAGAAACTACCATACTCTTTTTTTTTTTTAACAATTTCTATAATCAGAGTCTTTATGCGCTTATGATAAGGACTCAGTCTCTTTTTCAGTGGAGAATCACACAATGAGTTCCAATTGTTCTGAGGAGAGAGTCATAGATCATAATTTGTTTCATTTTTTTTATGGTTTTTACTTAAGGCTTACTCCTACCTCTGAATTCAGAGATCACTCCTGGCTCTATGCGCAAGGATCACTTCTGTTCGGGTCAGGGAGGAAATCTGGGTCAGCTGAGTGCAAGGCAAGCAAGGACCTTACCTGCTGCACTGTTTCTCCATCCCTCGAATAAAAAAAAATATTGGTATCCATTTTCTCAGAAATTCCATTACACTTTGAAACTAGAAAAATACAGACCCTGTGCCACCTGGAAAAGCGCCCCCTGCGTCCCGTGCCCGCCCGCGGCAGCGGGACAGCTCGGAGCACCCCCTCCCCGCCGGGCAGGTCCCAGTCATTCGCCCACCGCGCCTGATCCCGCCCTCCCGTGTCCGACAGGTATATTGGCTCTTCCCCTTGGAGACCCTGTGCCACCTGGAAAAGCGCCCCCTGCGTCCCGTTAGGGTTAGGGGCGTGTCCTGTCATTTGGGGGCGTGGCCTTAAAAGTGGGCGTGGCCTGTTTCCAGAGCGGCAGCCGCTAACGCGGCCGCAGATATTTTTCTTACCATTCCACGCATTGTCCTTTGGCTACAATTGATTGAACCCATTTCTCCGAAGAACTCCCTCATCATCTTAGTTACTATATGTTGATACTCAACTAACCTAGCCTATCCTAACTTCACAAAAACTGTCAATGAACACATCAACTTGCACGGAAAAGTACTTTGTCAAAAGAGCATAACCAAAAATCTTTAGTCGAGGTTCCTCCAAAGTTAACGAGAGCTCCAGATAGTAAAGCCCATAACAACATGAAGAAACTGAGAAAATCCCCACCACTAGGAGAGAGCCAAGAAAATATCTCACTAACCTCAGCAGCGACCTCCCAGAAATACACCCTCCTCTCAGATAGAGAATTCAGAGAGGAAATTGTCAGGATGATTCATGAACTCAACACAACTATGGAACGAACATCCAATAAATTAAGGGAGGATATGGATGCCGCGTTGGAACGCTCCACCAAGATAATCCAGGAAGAAATGAGAGCAGAAATTTCAAAGCTACGAACAGAAGTCACACAACTAAAAGAATCAGTAGATGAAATGAAAATCTCCGTAGGAGCCCTCAATAGTAGAATGACTACAGCCGAAGACAGAATCAGTGAACTTGAAGATGAGCTGCACAAAGCATATAGACAACAGCAAATAATGGCAAAAGACCTCAAAATGGCTCTAGAGCGAGTTAGAGTCCTAGGGGACGACCTCAGGAGAAACAACATAAGAATCATGGGAGTGCCGGAACCACACGGAACCAATCCCAATGAAAAAAACACCATTAAAGACATCATTGCTAAAAAATTCCCAGAGCTAGAGAATGTGGACATCCAGATACAAGGAGTCCGAAGGGTGCCAGCTAAAAGGGACCCAAATAGAAAATCCCCAAGGCATATCATAGTCAGAATGATGGATGCCGTGGATAGAGACACAATACTGCAAGCAGCAAGATCAAAGAAGGAGATCATATACAAAGGCGCACCCCTTAGATTCACAGCAGACCTATCAGAAGAAACCCTCCAAGCCCGAAGACAATGGTGGGATATAGTGAAAAAACTTCATGAAATGAATGCCTCACCAAGAATACTCTACCCGGCTAAACTCTCAGTTAAACTTGAAGGAACCATACATTATTTCATGGACAAGCAACAGCTCAGGAACTTCATAGACTCAAGACCAAATTTAAAAGAAGGACTCAAAGGGCTACTATAAGACAAGGAAAAAGACCTATAAGAACAACAAACCCTACAGAAAAATGGCACAAAATCCAATGACAATAATCTCTCTTAATGTTAACGGGCTAAATGCACCAATCAAGAGGCATAGAGTGGCAAAATGGATTCGGAAACTAAACCCAACCTTCTGCTGCCTACAAGAAACACATCTGAATAGCCGGAACAAACACAGACTAAAAATCAAAGGATGGAAAACAATCCTGCAAGCAAACAGCCCCCTCAAAAAAAAAGCAGGGGTAGCCATACTAGTATCCGATAGCATTGATTTCAGGCTGAAAAAGATCAGAAGAGACAGCAAAGGTCATTTTATATTCATCAAGGGATATGTGCAACAGGAAGAAATCACACTCCTAAATGTATACGCACCTAATGAACGACCAGCGAAATACTTAAAAGAACTCCTAACAGAATTTAAGGAGGACATAACTAGCACCACGATAGTAGTTGGAGATTTCAACACTGCCTTATCACCTCTGGATAGATCGACAAGAACAACACTCAGCAAGGAAACGAAGGCCCTGAAGGAAGAAATGGAGGAGACAGGGCTAATAGACCTATACAGGGCTATATACCCCCAAAAGAAAGAATACACATTCTTTTCCAGTGCACACGGAACATTTTCCAAAATAGACCATGTTCTGGGCCACAAGTTATACCTTAATAGAATTGGAAAGATAGAAATTGTATCAACTATCTTTTCAGACCATGATGCACTGAAGATGGAAGTTAATCATGCACAGACTCGGAGAACCAAATCAAACACTTGGAAATTAAACAACTCACTATTGAACAATGAGTGGGTCACGGAGGAAATCAAGAAAGAAATTAAGAGATACCTCGAAACAAATGAGAATGAAGACACAAGCTACCAGAACCTATGGGACGCAGCTAAAGCTGTGTTAAGGGGAAAATTTATAGCTCTGCAAGCCTTCCTCAGAAAGGAAGAAAGGGCCTATATAGATAGTTTGACTTCGCAGCTCCAGATCTTAGAAGAGGACCAGCAAAAGGAACCCAAACCAGATCGAAGGAAAGAAATAATAAAACTTAGAGCAGAAATTAACGATATGGAAACCCGAAAAACAATCCATAAGATCAATGAAACAAAGAGCTGGTTCTTCGAGAAAATAAATAAGATTGATAAACCGCTAGCAAGACTCACAAAGAAAGAAAGAGAGAAAACCCTAATAAACCGAATCAGAAATGAAAAGGGGGACATCACAACAGAAACCAAGGAGATTCAAAGGATCATCAGAGACTACTTTGAAAGTCTGTATGCCACAAAACAAGAGAACCTAAAAGAAATGGACGAATTCCTTGACTCCTACAACCTCCCAAGACTGAGCCAAGAAGACGTGAAATACCTGAATAGGCCCATAAATATCAAGGAAATCGAAACGGTAATCAAAAGTCTCCCCAAAAACAAAAGCCCAGGTCCAGACGGATTCACTGGCGAATTCTTCCAAACATTCAAAGAAGACTTGTTGCCAGTTCTCCTTAAGCTTTTCCAGGAAATCGAAAAGACAGGAACCCTTCCGAACAGTTTCTATGAGGCACATATCTCCCTAATACCAAAAGCAAACAAAGACACCACTAACAAAGAAAACTATAGACCAATATCCTTGATGAATACCGATGCGAAGATTCTCAACAAAATACTAGCAAATAGAATCCAACAACTCATCAAAAAGATCATACACCATGACCAAGTGGGATTCATCCCAGGGATGCAAGGTTGGTTTAACATTCGGAAATCAATCAACATAATCCATCACATCAACAAAAGTAAAGATAAAAACCATATGATCATATCCATAGATGCAGAAAAAGCATTTGACAAGATCCAACACCCATTCATGATAAAAACTCTCACCAAAATGGGTTTTGGAGGAACTTTTCTCAAGATAGTCAAAGCCATCTACCATGAACCTATGGCGAGCATTATCATCAATGGAGAAAAACTAAGGGCTTTTCCTCTGAGATCGGGGACAAGACAAGGATGTCCACTCTCACCACTTCTCTTTAATATAGTACTGGAAGTATTAGCAATAGCCATCAGGCAAGAAAAAGATATTAAGGGGATTCAGATTGGAAAGGAAGAAATCAAGCTCTCACTATTCGCAGACGATATGATACTATACCTAGAGAAACCTAAAAGCTCTAGTAAGAAACTCTTAGAAACAATTGACCTATACAGTAAAGTCGCAGGCTATAAAATCAATACCCAAAAATCCATGGCCTTCCTATATGCAAACAATGAGACAGAGGAAAGGGACATGAAAAAAGCAATCCCATTCACAATTGTGCCCCAGAAAATCAAATACCTTGGAATCAGCTTAACCAAAGAAGTAAAGGACCTCTACAAAGAAAACTATAAAACGCTACTTCATGAAATAAAAGAGGACATGAGGAAATGGAAAAATATCCCCTGCTCATGGATAGGGAGAATAAACATTGTCAAAATGGCAATACTCCCCAAAGCATTATACAGATTTAACGCGATCCCTATGGGGATACCCATGGCATTCTTCAAAGAAGCGGGGCAAGCAATCCTGAAATTTATATGGAACAATAAACGCCCACGGATAGCTAAAACAATTCTTGGGAAAAAGATGATGGGAGGCATCACCCTTCCCAACCTTAAACTCTACTACAAAGCGGTAACAATTAAAACAGCATGGTACTGGAACAAAAGCAGAACTGCAGACCAATGGAACAGGGTGGAATATCCCCACACACAACCTCAAATGTATGATCATCTAATCTTTGATAAAGGTGCAAGAGATGTGAAGTGGAGCAAGGAAAGTCTCTTTAACAAATGGTGCTGGCACAACTGGACAACCACATGCAAAAAAATGGGCTTAGAACTCGATCTGTCACCATGCACAAAAGTCAGATCAAAATGGATTAAAGACCTCAACATCAGACCACAAACCATAAGGTACATTGAAGACAAGGTAGGCAAAACCCTCCAGGATATTGAAGATAAAGGTATCTTCAAAGATGACACGGAACTAAGCAATCTAGTAAAAACAGAGATCAACAAATGGGACTACATTAAACTAAAAAGCTTCTGCACCGCAAAAGAAACAGCGACCAGAATACAAAGACTATCTACAGAATGGGAAAGGATATTTACACAATACCCATCAGATAAGGGGTTGATATCAAGGGTATATAAAGCACTGGTTGAACTCTACAAGAAGAAAACATCTAACCCCATCAAAAAATGGGGCGAAGAAATGAACAGAAACTTTACCAAGGAAGAGATACGAATGGCCAAAAGACACATGAAAAAGTGCTCTACATCACTAATCGTCAGAGAGATGCAGATCAAAACAACTTTGAGATACCACCTCACACCACAGAGGCTAGCACACATCCAAAAGAACAAAAGCAACCGCTGTTGGAGAGGATGTGGGGAGAAAGGGACCCTTCTACACTGCTGGTGGGAATGCCGGCTAGTTCAGCCCTTTTGGAAAACAGTATGGACGACTCTCAAAAAACTTGAGGTTGAGCTCCCATTTGACCCAGCAATACCACTGCTGGGAATATATCCCAGAAAAGCCAAAAAGTATAGTCGAAGTGACATATGCACTTATATGTTCACCGCAGCACTGTTTGCAATAGGCAGAATCTGGAAAAAACCCGAGTGCCCTAGAACAGATGACTGGTTGAAGAAACTCTGGTACATATATACAATGGAATACTATGCAGCTGTTAGAAAAAATGAGGTCATGACGTTTGCATATAAGTGGATCTACATGGAAAGTATCATGCTAAGTGAAATGAGTCAGAAAGAGAGAGACAGACATAGAAAGATTGCACTCATCTGTGGAATATAGAATAATAGACTATAAGACGAACACCCAAGAATAGTAGAAATAAGTAGCAGGAGGTTGTCACCATGGCTTGGAGGCTGTTCTCTCATTCTGGGCAACTCAGAGAAGGGAACAGCAAGTAAAATGTGGTTGTTGGTCATGTGGGGGAAAGATGATGCGGGCCAAATATAGACTAGAGACTGAACGCAATGGCCACTCAACACCGTTATTGCAAACCACAACACCTAACCAGAGAGAGAGAACAAAAGGGAATTCCCTGCCATAGTGGCAGGGTGGGCTGGGGGGAGACGGGACTGGGAAGGGGGGGTGGGATGTTGGGTTTACTGGTGGTGGAGAATGGGCACTGGTGAAGGGATGGGTTATCAAACTTTGTAAGGGAGAAACATGAGCACAAAAATGTATAAATCTGTAACTGTACCCTCACGTTGACTCACTAATTAAAAATAAACTATAAAAAAAAAAGAAACTAGAAAAATATATTTATTATGGAAAAATGTTTAAAAATAATATTAGTTTTCATTAAAATATGTAGGTCCCACACATATCAGTAAAGTCTTTTTAATCCTAAATCTTATTAGCAGATATGTTTTCAACCATTTCCAATACAGGGAAAATATATGTTGAGTTATTGTTGAAATTATCTCTAGCTTTACAGATGAGTTGTCGCTATGGGTAACATTATTTAGTAACAGCATGGCATTTTCATTTCTTTTTATAATTATCTGAATACTCTCTCACACAAGATATTTTATTGATAATACCCAAGATGTCTTTTTCTTATGTTTGGACATGTGTCACTTCTTATCATGTGATCTCGGGCTGAATGATGCCAGTCTGCAATTCCGCAGATTGTAGAGCATTGTAACAGTCAGTATTCTGTCCCTTTATTTTCCAGCAGAGGTCCCAAAAGATACTGTTAAGAATAAGCTTGAAGGTGTCTATCAACACTTCGATTCTGCTTGGTCTTGTGTGACCAGATTTAACTAGACTTGTTTTTATTGTAACTTAAACATAAGGCACTTATTTCTTTTGTAGTAATTCACTATTTTGGCATCAGTTGTTTCTTACCACCTAAAATTCAACTTTATTTCCATCATTTTTAAATGCAATTTTTGTCTTTGTAAAAATTAATCTTTCTGAAACTAAACTCTAGTTAATGACCCTCCGTGCTAATACTCTTTTCATTTTACTTCTTGTCAATATTTCAGTACTTTTCAGTCAATTTTACTAACTGTAGATTGCTTATAAATATTCTATAACATTCCTTTAGGAATATGTGGCATATCTTAGACAAAATTCAATTTCCGTAATTTAAATTAATTTTATAATTGAAATAACATTTAATTACAGCATTATAAAAGTAAAGTACGGCATTGGAAAACAACATGCATATATTTATATGTAGCACCAGAAATTCAATTCTGTCATCCTTTATCCATTTGTGCTCATCCTCTCAACTTACTATCCTTTCTCTTTTTTAATGATAATTACTTTTAAACTATAAATAAGTTGATTTGCCATCGATGATTTTTAAAGTATTGTTGAAAGAATTAAAGTAGTGTTTTATGTTTCAGGTGAAATACTAAAAAATGCATACATCAACAATGCATATTAGAGTGTTCATAAATTTCCCTCAGGACTTAATATCATATAGTATTTATTACACACTAAATTAATTAAATAATAAACAACATTATAGATTGTCTTCTCATCCCAAGTTTTTAACCCCTACTTCAATCCAGATAGATTTGACTATGTCTATTTTGGGAAGTTTAACTTAGTCATGCTTCTCCTTTTTTTCCTGGGCAATGGAATGGGACTGGAGTGTCAGTACGGTGTCATCAAGGCTAACTCTAAGAGACCTAGCCACTTGTATGCCTTTTCTCTAATTGGCCTATTGCTATTCGAGCAGCATGCTTTGGCTACCCTATTGGCCAAGTAATTCCCTGTTATGATAACTGAGCACATGTTCTTGATAATCCCAGGTTCCATCATGAACCACTGATCTCAGATGTGGATGGACTATCAGAAATTCAAGTTCACTCTTTAGGCTTAGGTAAAGCATCAGTTTAGGAATGGAACTCTTAAATATCAATACTAGTCTCAATACCTTAAGCTCTGTACTCGGAAACATGTTTTAAAAAAAAATTACCCTCTTACATATCACTCTGGTTACAAATTAAAGAAAAATGAAAAACCACCAATTTGCAAAGCATGGCCGAGCCTGGAGGAAATTACACCAAGGGAAAATAAGCTTGATAGAAAAGAACAAATATTCCATAATACCATTTATATGAAAAATAAAAAATAATCAAATGCATGTATGAAGAAAGTGAAGTTGTGGTTTTCAGGGGCTGAGGATAGAATAGAAAGGCATTTAGTAAATGGGTGCAAGGGTTCAGTTCTATGATGGAAACCTTTGAGATGTGCCATGCAATATATGCCTAGGGTTTACTAACGAGATGACTAAGGTTTCTTGTGTTAAAAGTTCTATCTTTGATCTTAGTCAAGAGGGTTAGAAACAACCATATACAAAGTTTGAATAAAAATATGAGGTAAGAGAAAACTTTGATATAATTTATGGGTTTATGGGTAAATAAACTCACGGCTGCTTCTCCCTGAAGAGAGCATAAAATGAGGCCCCCATAGCCATGCCACCAGACACCACACCAGGGGTGCCCCAGAGGGGAGCGGGTGAGAGCCCTCCCTGCCCCAAGGGACCCAGCCCCGGCAGCCAACCTCCATACCCAACTGCCGCCATGCTCCAGGCCACTTTCCACATGCTTAGGACAAGACTCACACATGACTGAACATATTCCTGGATTGCATGGTCACACAAAGCATCATGATAATATACATGTCACTGTATCACTGTCATCCAGTTGTTCGTCGATTTACTTGAGCAGGAACCAGTAATGTCTCTATTCCTCTCAGCCCTGAGATTTTAGCAGCCTTTCCTTACTCGTCTTTCCCAATGATCGGAGGCTCTTTCAGGGTCAGGGGAATGAAACATGTATACATATATGTATATGTATACATATATGTATATGTATACATATACATATATATGAGACATATATATATATATATATATGTCTCAGAGAGCCCGGCAAGCTGCTGAGAGTATCCCACCTGCACGGAATACCCGGTGGCATGTTAAATATGACAAATACAGTAGCAATAACAGGTCCCAGTCCCCTGACCTTTGTGTAGCCAACCTGGGTTCAATACCCAGCTAAATAAACTTAAAGAATATGGGTATTTTTAATATTCAGCAACTTTGAAAATATTCAGTATTTAATTTTTATTCTTAATCATTTTCAGATATTTGACATTCATTCATGCAGGATTTTAAACACATAGAATCTAATAATTTATACATGCATAAATCTCCCCATTCAAGAGCAGACTCATCACGTCTCCCCAGTAGTTTCTCTGCAATCCTTTAGCAGACAATACTTTTGCTCTCTCTCGACCCTGTCCCTGAAAGTTCACGACAGCTTTGTTGTCACTATAGTTTGAACTTTCTAGAAATTTTGTGACACACTGAAATAGCATACACTAATTTTTGTCTTGACTTATGCTGCTTGGCTTAAAGATCAACATTCATCCTTGTATGTGTGCATCTATATTTGGATGTTTGACTTGCTGTATAGTATTTCATTGATTGAACATACTATAATTTACTTTTCTAGTCAAATTTGATGATGATTGGTTTATAACCAGAAACTGCCTACTACAGGTAAAGGTGCAGAGTATATTTTTGTACAAGTATTATGTGCATCTGTGTGATTTATGTTTTGCTTGCTTGATTTTGGAGGCACAACTAGCTTGGTGCCTGAAACCAGCTCCCACCTGTACCTGGGGAGCAACACAGGGGTGGGTCAAATAAGCCCACAATTCCAGCACACAGAGCATAATCTCCACTGCTCTGAGCTATCTCCTGAGCCCCATTTTGGGAGTTAGAATCTGCAAATACAGTCATATATTTACTGTTTGTATTATATATGATCATACTTTGGATATTTAAAAAACTTCCATATTAGAGTTACAAAACACACTGCTGAATTGAGATACAGAATGGCAGATGAAAACAAAACCATTTAGCACCTCCAAAGTATAAGGTGGAATATGTGTATTATATGACCATAAATAAATTATTGATATGAATATCAGAAGTGATATTTTGAAAGTAGACCAGCCCCTGGCAAAGCACTAAGGATGGGCTTTCTTTGACTTGCTTATAAAAAAGATGAAAGGGAAGGAGGGAGAAAGCATGCCTGGTTATTTTTTTTATTTACCTATCCAATAAATGTCCTAATCTCACATGGGTAGAGTGAGTAAAGTAATTGAATTATGTTCAAAACTAAGGTTATTCCATGGTCAGGATAAGATAGCAAAAACAGATACATATTCCTTTAGCATTTTAAGCTTAGTTAATACTATTACTTGGAAAAAAATTTGGAACAAATTCATTCTAGATAGAGAGTGATGACTAGTAACTATATTTTACAGAATTAAAGTTATTTTTTTCAGTCTCTGGGAAAACATATATCAAAGGGCTGGTTCCGGAGAGTAGAATGCCTCTGATATTCCTAAATTTGCTTTTGCCATTTATGTAAAGGAATCAGGCTAGTTGAAAGATAGGAGAACCGTTCTCAGTGTATCTGCCAAGCAATTTCAGACAATTTGATTTTTAGGTAGTTTATTCAGAAAACAGAAACTGTTGAAAGCTATCTGACCTGAATTTATACCACAAAATTTTATTCCCATCTCAAAGTGTTCCCGTGATTTATTCTCTGTCACTGCTGTCTCTACACTAATGCACCATTATGCATAGCTGATGTTTCAGATGTTTAACCATCAGTCTTCTTGAGCCAGAGCCTTATGATTACGTCAGACATAATCTATTTAGTGAGTCGATTTTACCTCCATCGTTTCCGATGAATCTGGAGTAATTACTTAAATATTTACTCTTCTATGTTTACAATTTGCTAGAACAAAGAGATTATGCATGCAGAAAGTGTGCAGGGTGGTTGAAGATAACAAATGATACACCAAGCACAGCTAATGTGGCTTTACTGGAGTAGAAACAGTGGTAATAAATCACTTGCCAATGTTGATAATAAAACACTGCATTGGCCTCCATCAGACTCAAGAGAAAGGTTAAATGTTATTTCTCACAATAACCATGTGGTCTTCATAGCTGACACCTCCAATATTAAATTCCATCATTATTTTCTATAGAAAATTCTTGATCTTTATTCCTAATAGAACATTTTTACAAAAAAAAACTACTTTGCAAATATTTCATATCCTCAAATTACCTTTATTCCTATCATGGTTACTTTATAAAAGTACCTCTTGTCTTCACTATAGCCTAGTGCTATGGAATGGGTAGCTTTGGGAGATGGAAATTCATTTTGGTCAACTGTAAGCAAACTTTCAGTGATTTAATTCAAATCTAGTCCATTGGCGTAGGTTGTAAAGTGAAATATTATCTTTGAATAAGCTCAGTGATTTATTTTCTACTTTGTTTATTAAATCAACTCAATTTTGTCAATATTGCATTCCAGATTACTCTTATTTCAAACACCAACCTCAACTCTTGATCTAACTATTTAATAATGGTTTCCTTAATGTTCTGTAAAAAAGAATTAATTGATATAGAGTGAATTTGAAATGTATGGTGTTCTCACAGAAATGGAAGAAAATATATTTTTATTGTTCACTTAAGGGTCATATTGATGAAGTTATTCTTATGAGATCTGCACGTGGTCTCATAGTTGTGAGATTATCAACGTACATATATGTTTGTAATTTATTGTGCTTCCTGAATAGGTAGTATATGCCATCATGTGTGATCACAAACGAAATAGCACAAACTGTTCCTGACCCCTTTTATTTGCCACCTCCTCCAATACCTATCACAATACTGCCTCCTCTTATTTCTTAAAGATGTCAAACTGGCAGCCTGCTTGTACTTACAAAGTAGTTTTTCAGCTGTAATGGCCATATAGCATCCTTTCTTACGTTCGAGAAAGCATTAAAAAAAAAAGCATCAGTGCTCGGTCCAGAGAACACCAAGGTTCATTGAAATAGTTTTATCTCCTGACATTTCCCAAACAACCAATCTTTGAGGTGTCACCGCAGTCCTTGGTGACATGCATTAGGGAATGCCTCTCTGCACAAGTCATTGCTGAGATTTGTTAACCAGATGCCTGGACGTATTACACACAACAACTCACTCATGCCACACCCCCTCAATCAAGCAATGATTTTATGGACAATTCAACTACCAAACCTCTTTTTTATAATGTGTTTCTTCAATAAAATTACCTTCGATGGGTACATCAAGTCTTTATACATGATGTCCCTGAACTTACAGCTACAGAGTTGCTCAGGTAGCCTAATTTGAGAATACAGTGTCTCATTTTAATTGCAGGGTGATGAAAATCTTAGGAACAAATAATATCATCCTGATTTCCCACAGTTATATTCCCAGTACAATTCTGGGCAGAGATTGGGATATATCCCCCTGTGTTTTTCACTGCAAAGGCCTTTGCTTCTGTTTCTAGACTGAAAGGGCAAGAGAGCAAATCCATCTTAATCCTTGCTGCAATCCCAGCATAATTCTGGCATTGAATACTCTAAACATAGAATGCATGAATAAATGAAGGACAAATTGATGTTTTTTCAAGGTGGTCCAATCTATATGAAAAAGTAATTCAAGCTATCTCAGGAGTTAAGTATGTGCCAGATATGTACAAGGTCCCAGAGTGTAAACCCTCTTAGTACCTCGCCCCTGGGCACCTCTGGGGAATTGCCCCCATTAAAAAGTAATAAACCACGTCACATTATATATGTATTATAAATTTAATAATCATATGTTTATATACCTGAGAGCGTGAGTATTCAAGTTTATCCTTTATCATCAATTGATATGAACTGGGATTTTTTTTTTGAGAAATGTAACTATAAGTGGTATAAATAGTGGAAACAGAATGATATTTAGAAATTATAAATAAGTTTAATAAATAGATTGAAATTATTATTTTGTTTTGTTAAAAGAAAATGTAGGGCTGGAGCAATAGTACAGTGGGTAGGGCATTTGCCTTGCACATGGCCAACCTGGGTTCGATTCCCAGTATCCCATATGGTCCCCCGAGCACCTCCCGGAGTAATTCCTGAGTACAAAGCCAGGAGTAACTTCTAGGCACTGCCAGATGTGACCCAAAAAGCGAAAAAGAAAATGTAGACACATGGAAAACTGATTTCTTTAGTCTTATCTATTGTTTGCATTCATTTTTCATAGACTGTAATTGAAATTTGGGCTTTATAATCTAATTTTATCAAGGATTTATGCTATTATTATTCTTGCTTTCTATATTACTAAATTGAAGTATTACTTTTTATATATTTGAATTTCCTGGGAAATATATAGCACTAGAATGGAACTACAAATTCATGTGTAATATTGGGTATATTTCAGAAAGTGTCTGTATATTAATAAGGCTTCTACAGGTGTTTAAATCCAAGTAAATTAAGTATTTATTCATTATGTTACTTGCATTCAAAAATATCACATAATCTTCTGAATAATCTAAGTGAACATTTAGAATGTAACACTCTAATTCAAAAAAAACAACATTTAAATCACTTAGCATGATTCTTCACTTTCTCTCTGACTAATGATTTATCTTCCACTAGACCATCCCTAACAACACTAAATATCATCAGCTTCTTAATGGCTACTCTATATTCTCTTTATAAATGCTAAGTTTTTATGTAAGTACTTTAATTTATAAATATTCACAATGCAGTATTTCATTCACACAGACGATAAAACCAGTCATAAATTACACCAAAACCTTAGTTTTGATTATCTTCTGACATTATCACCATTCCTGGTTCCAAATCCTAAATGACTTTGAAATACAAAATTGAACCATTGAGTATAATGCATTCAATTGTTTTAATACTTCAAAGTAACTTCAAAACTTCAAAACTCTCTTTTTTTTTTTTGATGCACAGGGCTTACTCCTGGCTCTGCAGTCAGGAGTTACTCCCGGCAGTGCTCAGAGGACCACATAGGATGCTGGGAATCAAACCCGGGTCGGTAGCGTGCAAGGCAAACGCCCTACCCACTGTGCTATTGCTCCAGCCCCTCAAAACTGCTCTTGCAACAAATGCTTAGACATCTGTGTTGAAGTGTGTCACATGCTTCTCCTCCTTAATATACTGTTGAATTCTATATGTTAATATTTTATGGAGCGGTTTAAAACCATTTTTATTTTGTATAGTTTCCAGTGATTCTTATTTCAAATAGTACCAGTATTAATTGTAGAATGAAAATGATTTTTAAAATTATTTTTATTTTGGGAAGGAGAGAGGGAGCTGGGCTACATCCAGTGGTGCTCAGAACATACTCCTGGTTCAGTGCTCAGAGGCCACACCTAGTGCTACTCTGGATCGTATGTGGTGGTAGGAATTGAGCTGGGGTCTGCTGCATCTAGGAAAGTGTCTTCATATCTCTACCAACTCTCTGGCCCAGAATCAAAAATCAAGGTTTTATATCACATAAACACTTTATCATCTATCTGCCCTTTAGAACACATTAATATTCACCTTCCCCAAAATAGTTTTTCCCTTAATTTTACCAAAAGTGTGGTAACTTTTTTTAATATTATCAACTAGATAACTAAAGACATCTACTATCAAAAATATTTTCTTATTTTAGTGAAAATGCTTAAGTTCAATTTTCTTGGCAACTTTCATGTTAGATATATTAGTGGACATAGGAAACGTATCCAATGTAAAGTATATGTGAGTGTAGATGTGTCTAGCTAGACAATAAAGAGCTAAATGCAGTTATCAACACCAGCCTTCAGAATGGAAGAACATCAAGAACATTCAAAACAAGGAAAGTCGATGAAAATGTCACAGTCTAAAATAGGGCTTATGCTTTGAATCAGATATTTCAGTGATTTATTACCCTGGATTGATTATCTCTGACCAAATGCAAATTTGATATTCTTTGCCCAATGCATTTCATTCTCATTGTTTAAATTAGGTTAATTTGGCCAAATTATTATTTCAGAAAGTGTTCTATGAAAGGAAAATCTCTATAGAAATTCTTTAAGATAGGTATCCTAAATTACTGAAGATTTTTAACATATAGCACATGAGGTTGCTAGTTACTACTATTCATAAACCACAGAACATTTGCCTTACAGTGACTTGAGTTCCAATCCTCTCTATCCATGACCATCTTGTGCTTGGCAGTGGAGAGAGCGGCATTACTGTCAGATAATAAAATTTGTATAGGTGATTGCAACTATAACATTTATCCTGAGCCAGATGATTCTTTAAATATACTAATGTAAAGTCACTATTTATAGTTCACTTATTATGTTATTATTATAATTTAGGCAATTAAAATGTAATTCATAAAATACTATGTATTTCCAAACAGAGTCTCTTGCCCGCATGCCTGGCTGTCTTCCCCGGGGCCCCTCGGAGGGGATGGGCTCCAGCTTCCCTCCCCACCCTGAGCAGAGCTCCTGGCGGCCGAAGACCACTGGAACCTAGCTACAGCCATGCTCGGGGCCCCTATCCACACGTTCAAACAGGCCTCATGCATGAAAGTACCGGAAGAGGAACCCAGGTGTGTGTAATCCCATCAACGGCCAACTTCCAGAGACTTAAAAGCGATCTCCCAGAAACATGTGGCCATGATATCTTGTAGTCTGCTTCTCCCTGTGGAGAAACTGGCAAGATTCTGAGAGTTTCCTGCCCACATGGGACAGCCTTGCAAGCTTCCCATGGTGTATCCATATGCTAAAGCCAGTAACAAACCAGATCCCATTCCCCTGACCCTGAAAGAGCCTCCAGTGGTACATCTTTGGGAGGGCTGAGTCGAGAGAGACTTCTAAGATCTCAGGGAAAGGACGGATGGAGAGGTTACTGAGCCTGCTCGAGAAAACGATGATTTAACGGGATTTTGTTATAGTGATTGTGATTTCCAAACATACAGTATTGTCAAATTAAGAGATTTCTAGCATAAAAATAGATGCTATGGTATTAACTGCTAAAGTCTCAAAACTTAGGCCATCTCCGTAAAATGCTTTCTCCCAACATTAGACCCAGGTTCTGATAACAGCTTGCTTCTAATGACTGACGAACTTATGCACCTCCTTTACCTCAAGTCAGAATATTTATGAAGAAGTGTTCCAGCTATAGACTCCTCCCTATGGGTTCAACTGAGTCCTATCTTATAGCTGTATCTAAGTGAAACCCACACCCACATCATTTTAAGATTGGCAAGCAATATTGATGATGTTAATTGACCCAATGATGACCAAGAGCTGGATAATATACAGAAGGATTTACTAGGGGCAAAGGCAGTCCAGAATATGTGAAATAAGTTCTATGATTGTCCAAAGACAGAAAACATTACTTTTTTAACATATACTTCTTTGGGATGCCCTGAAAATTTCTGTTTTTAACATATACACAGAAGTTGTGAGTTTAAAATTTTCCTCTATGCAATCTGGACAGATAATACTGTGGGTAGGGCACTTGCCTTGCACGTCGCAAACATGGATTCAATTCCTGGCACCACATTTGGTCCCCCAAGCTCTGCTAGGAGTAATATCTTAGCAGAGAATCTAGAATAAGCCTTGAGCACTGCGATATGTGTCCCTCTCCCTCCACATTGCCACCTTGGAGAAATAAGCATGATTCTCAGTAGACTTCTTTGGTCTGGAATTTTTTTTTTAAGTTTGGAAATTCTACTCCTACCTCTTGTCTAAACAGAATAAATTATAAATGGTTAAACATTTATAAAAGTTTATATTCAATGGTTAAACATTTATAAATGTATAAACATTTGCAAAAAAAATATTTTCGTTTGATTGTTGATCTCAGCTCACGGTTGGGAAGCACAGGAGTCCATGAGGAACAGTGAGTCGAGGGTGAGTATCATGGAGATATCATGGCTATGTTGGCTCAAGAGTTAAATATGTTTATAAATTAATTCTATTGTATAAATGGGATCTTTATAAGATCCATGGACTCGAGATTAATGAGAAATTTATCTTCTAATGTTTCAGGGAAGAATCAATATAGTTTTCAGGGGTCCTATTCTCTAGAATGTTGAAATATATCTCCTTTAACACAAAAGTAGCTGAGAGCTCCACATTTTCCACTGGACAGTAGGAAGATTGCACAGTGAACTTCTGGTTCTGAAGACAAGGCTCTTTATGGCATAAACAAAATCCTTGGAATGACTATAGCCTTGTGAATTGTCCCTTGCTGTAAAACCACCTTCCCAAAATATATTATAAGGATAATATATAGCCAGTGTTTGGATACAGTAACCAAAACCAGTTGACACCTAAAATTAATTATTACTAACACCTATAGGAGATATGCACCATGGAAATAGCTCTAGTAACCAAGTAGAATATTTCAGCCAGAGAATTTTAGCCTATTTTAACAATCCTCCAAGAGTTAGCAAAGAAGGGAAATAAATAGCTCACACTATATTTCACTGGACCTGAACAAGTTACTTCTTATTGTTCATCTTGCTACTAGAGACCTGATATATCACCAGAGCTCAAGACTAACTAGGCAAGGTAAAATAGACTGCAGACATGTCTTTATGTCCTGCAAAGGAGAGTAATTCATCAGAACTGGAATGCACTCTATCCTAACAGGGCTGTTCTTTCTTGCCTAAGAATCTCAGTTACTGCCATGATTTCAAGGTGTTTGGTGTGTGATCCTCTCCCCAACCTCCTCAACATAGCATCACTGTAGCTAAACATGGGCACACAAAAGATATGCGGCAGAGAAAAATGTGAAGGCACCTGTGAGAAAACAGGTGGAAAAGAGAGTTGTGAGAAAGGAGAGATGTGCAGATAAGGTGTTGTTCTCCATGACTGCTTTACATACCAAGCTGGTATCATTGGATGGGGCTATCCTGATCTATTAAGATAAGCAAACTGCAGGGGAAGGGGGGCGTGAATCAAGCAGGAGTGTCTTCTTACCATCACCCGTGGGGATTCCTTCAAGAAGTGTATGTCCCCAGTTTCAGCAATCTCACCCAAGCTTGCACTTCTACCAGAGTGCACAGTCCGAGTTCCATTACATTTGAACCCATTAGTGGCATATTTATCAGTTTCCCAATGTTATGCAGCAACATGGAAAAATAAGAAACACTCTCCTGGAAAAGGTGGTTAATTCAATCAGCAGCAGGAGGGAAGGACGAAGACATAATTAATGAAAAGTAAAAGGTGTGTTTGACACCCTGGTCGTCAGTTGGATCACATCTTGAAAATCCTGATTGTTTAACATGATTTTATTGAGCTATGATTCACTTTGGACAAAATCTACCAATCTAATCTGTATTAGTCAATGGTTTAGTATATTATCCCATATTATAATTAAAATTACAGACAATATAATGTATATATAGATAACATAAAAGTGCCCTCCTTAACTACTTTAGGTGTGCGTTTGAGTGTCATTCACAATATAATGCACAATTTATCATTATTTCAAAAAAACTTATAGACACCCAAAACTCTGGAGGCATTAGCAATAAACTACCATTTCTGCCAGCCTTCATACCTACTTTTTTCATCTACCCTACATTTTATTTTTCCATCTAATATGTGTTCTCTTTGGAGCACATATCTTTAGCTACCAATCTTCTTCCCTTCTTTTTATTTCTCAAATTTACTTCAAAAATTTACATCAAAATAATCTCTAGAGATAAAATAAATTTTATCTAAATAGTCATACTACTAGTCACATAAATATACGTGATAAAATGGTACTAATTAATAAAAGGATTGGAGTGATAGCACAGTGGCAGGGCATTTGCCTTGCACTCAGCCAACCCAGGTTTGATTCCGACGCCCCTCTCAGAGTGCCCGGCAAGCAACGGAGAGTATCTAGCCCACACAGCAGAGCCTGAATACCCGTGGCATATTCAACATGCCAAAAACAGTAACAAACAAGTCTAATAATGGAGACTGTACTGGTGCCTGCTCGAGCAAATCGATGAGCAATGGGATGACAGTGACAGTGTCAGTGAATTAATAAATAATATTGATTGGTTGAATAAAACAATTTTGTGGTTGCTGTAAGAAAATCCCTCTGTAAATCCAAGAAGATGTAGTTTTATGAATGGAAGGAAAGTCCATAAAATATACATTACCAAATGGAAGTTAATTGGCTACTTGGAACTCTAATGAAATTTATCTAAACAAGAGATGCTACCAGTCTAAAAGCAGACATTCTTAACAATGATAAATGTGCCAATTCTACAAGATGTCCCAACAATTTCGTGCAAATTCCTAATAAAAAAGCTATCCAATATACAAGTCAGGGACTAACAGAAATGAAAGGACAAAAGAAAAGTCCCCAGTTATAACTGAACTACAACACTTATCTATCTGTAATTCATAGAGTAGCAGCTTAACAGCATACTTTTATCTTTAATTTTGCAACACCAGTGAGTGAAATAATTGACAATACTATTACAGGAAAGGGCGGACATTCAAGAGAGCAGAGTGCCAATCTAATTCTAGAAAAGCCATTAGAATTTCGGTGGTGAGTGTGGTGAAACTTGACTACGGACAAAAGTGTGAAGCTAAACTCTCCAAATGAATGAATAAATACCAACACAATGTATAGATAAATAATAAAATTGAATGCAATATCATCAGATAAAAATTCTTTTCTGTTCAGTTTGGAACATTGACTATTACAGAGTATATTCTTGGTTAAATGACAAAAAATATAAAAACAGAAACAATATTATCTCTGAAGTTAATATAGTCCATCTTAAGGTTAATGGCAGTTATTTGGAAAATTGCCAAAAATTTGGAGTTTAATCAGTAGACTTCTCATATGCTTTGATTTAGAAAGGAAGTCTGAGTAAATATTTTACACAAAATGAGACTAATTAAAAATGAAAATAGAATATGCCAAACCTTTGTCTGATCAAATAAAAATTAGGATGAGAATTCAATTTGTGTATTAACTCATTTTTGTCAGAGATATTATAGAACATTTTCTCAAAGTGTGCAAATAATTTATGAGGGATTATTTAGTCCATAAATTATATTATAATAGTAAGAATAGCTGTGATATGTTATTTTCTTTTTTTACTATCTCAAAGACACTTTCAATAAACATGCATAATTCTTCTTTGAATCTTTCATATGTTAATCATCTTTTAATCAAGATTATAAAAAGTAATGTAAGATTCTACTATTACAAATGTCAAAATGATGGGACGGGAGAGATATTACTGGGGCATAGTGTGTGCCTTGCACAAGATGACCCAGGCTTCCTCCCTGGAACCCCAGACTGTCGCCTAAGCCTGCGAGGTGGGCTTCCCAAGAGCAGAGCCAGGAGTAAGCCCTGAACATCAGTGGGTGTGGTCAAAAACAAAAAAATCTCAAGTGAATAAATGAAAATAGCCAATTAAATGCAAAGCAAATAGAAAAGAGCCAGGAAGACTAGTGCAAACATTTAATGATATTAAAACTAGAAAAAGTAATTTTGCATAGTGCAAAACTGGTACTTTCAAATGACTCATAGAAACAACAGAATTTCATAATAAAAAATACGAATTATAGAGATTAACTCATTTTTTTGGTCTTTTTTTTGGGGGGGTCACACCCGGCGATACACAGGGGTCACTCCTGGCTCTTCACTCAGGAATCACCCCTGGCGGTGCTTAGGGGACCATATGGGATGCTGGAATTCGAACCCGGGTCGGCCGCGTGCAAGGCAAATACCCTACCGCTGTACTATCGCTCCAGCCCCGAGATTAACTCATTTGTTCACTGTTAAATGGAGGCAAGAATAGATTCTGTGTCTAAGTTTATCTTAATACGACAGCTTCTAACTCTTCACATAAGTGATCACATAGTTTACCTAGGTTAATGAAAATGAAACAAGCATCGTCATCTTCCATTAAAATCTTTATGGTACTTGTGTTCGTTTCTTACAGAGAATAGATAGGTATTCCATCCCCCATCTAATCAATCGAACAATCACAATCAGAAAGCTTTCATCAATCCCAGATGTCAATTTACATGCCATTGCTGCCACTATAGTTCATTAATGAAAGACCTTCCATTCATGAATGGGAGATTATCATAAGCTCATGGCTGAAGAATGTTCTCCAAAGCCTGGGTGTCCAACAAAGTTTGTCTTGTAGAAAGTACTTGTGAGGTTGTTATTTTTATATAGCTCAGAGCTTGAATGCTTTCTTCCATTTGTGAGTGAAATGAAACATTCGATCCTCCAAATTCTGTCCTGAGTGCTCCATTCTCTGAGATGGCATCCAGTCTCGGGCTCCTACTCACAAGGACTGGGGCGTTCACCACGTCTGCTGCAATTCCTCAGAGTTCAAACTTTATGTCCTGAGTCATCATCCACTGCTTGTGTCTATAACCACCGCGCAGCTTAACAAGATGCTGGAGTTTGTATTTTGCTAGCTTGCACTTTACAAAATGATGATTACAACTGCATTTTATGCCTATAAATGTCCCTTGAAAGTGCTGCCTGGTATATCCTATGATAAAATTGGGGTGGTGACTGTGAAAACCCACAATAACTGTTGGAGGATGGACAGATTCAGGGCTGAGGAAAAAAAAATCTTCAGTGCATACATCCTTGAGTGCATACATCCTTGAATTCTGTGATACTAGCCGAGCAGTCTCTGACTCCAGGTCCATCATTTTATTTTCTATTTCATATCTACTTCCAGATATTATTGTAGCAATTTAAGGTGATAATTTTCATTGGCAACATTAGAAAACTCCCAAAAGTGTTTTTTAAAATAAACTTTGCACAGTATTCAGAACATAAAAATGGAATTTGAATACAGTCTAAATATTATTGGAACCCTCTTTTTTCTTTTTCCTCTACTCATATAATCCAAAATCGCTTTGTTCATAGCTCAACATTGTTGATAAAAACAAAGAAAAGAGACCCCAGTTATATATCTGTGAGACTGTCCCCATACCTTTGAAAATACAGAGAGAGAGACAATTTCTCTAAGTCGGCCAATGCCCTGTACCCTTGTACCCGGTGCCATATGTATTCATTAAACTGCCCGGTCATTGGTGTATCCCAGGAGCAGTGAGCAAGCCCAAGTGTTGATATTATGCCATTAGCATTCTGGTTTCCAGGTCATATCTGCCTCAGGAGGAACATGGAAATGGTTTCTTTGAGTCTAAGACATTTTGGCCTAAAGGATAAAAGGCCCAAATAACTTTGGGGTAAAACAACACATATGAAAAGCATGGCAGGCTAATGTATATGTTTCATGTTCTTTTCCATTTCAAATGATTACAGCAGAGCTGGGAGCCAATGCTCTTTGATACTCGTTCAGATGTTCAGAGGAGCCTGGCTTGACTACTCAGAGAACTAACAGCTTAAGATTTTTTTTAACTTTTATATATTTTTAACTGGATAGCTCTGAAATAGCTACAAACTTTCATGATTACATTTCAGTCCAAACTTACATGACTACATTTCAGTCATAATATGATCAGGAACCCATCCCTCAACCACTCCACATTTTTTTTATTTTTTTGCTTTTTGGGTCACACCCAGAGATGCTCAGGGGTTACTCCTGGCTTTGCACTCAGGAATTACTCCTAGCAGTGCTCGGGGGACCATATAGGATGCTGGGAATCAAACCCAAGTAGTCCAAGTGCAAGGCAAACGTCCTCCCCGCTGTGCTATTGCTCCAGCCCCTCCACCACTCCACATTTTCCACCACCATTGTTCCCAGTGTCCCTCCCGTCACCCCTATCCCCTCCCAACCCCTGCATCTGTGACAGGTACATTCCTTCTTACTCTCTAATTTGGGGCATTGTGATTTGGAATTCAGATACTAAGAGGCCATCATGTTTGGTTCTTAGTCTATTTTCTGCACACATCTGCCATTGAGAGAGATCCCTCCTACCATCATTTACTTAGTAGTCCATTCTCCTTCCTAACTGCGCTTTCCTTCAGCACATGAGGCTGGCTTCCCACCTGTAGAGTGATCCTCCTGGCCCTTATCTCTGCTGTCCTTAGCTGTTAGTATCAGAGTATGCTACTTTATATTCCACAAAAAGTGCAGTCATTCTATGTATGCCCCTCTCTTTCTGACTAATTTCACTTGATACGATACTCTCCATGTCCACTAACTTATATGCGAATTTTATGATTAACACTTAAGAAGAACTTTATACATGTGTGTTTTAGGGGAAGCTGAGGGCTGCTTGCTTAAAGATCTTCAGGAAGAAGAACTGCAATTCATAGAAAACAACTCTTGAATATCTCCAAATGTGGAAGGAGTGAAGAGCTCTCCCAGAAAAAGAGGTCCCCTTTGGCCCTCTCCACCCAAATTCCAACTCTTCTCTAAGTCATTGTCTTCAATCAATAATTCGGCCAATCTAGCAGAAATTGTGTCTACCCTTTCCCCATTTTCTCTGCTGTTACCCTTATGGGAAATGCTAAATTTAATGTGACCTATGACATGCTAACTTGTTTCTCTCCTTACTTATCCTCTGTCAGCATCATAATTGCTCCCTCAGGGAATCATTCAGAGTATTCTTCTACAACTCACCCTTGCAAATGATAGGCTATTCTCAAGCTCAAGTCCAACACAATAAAATGGAACAGAATGTGTAGTCAAAAAGACTTGCTGAGGATTGAAATAAGCTGTCTAATGGAATATGATAAGCCTAGATTTTAATCACTATTTATTAGTTAACTTCTAGAAAATCAAGTATTTATGGAATTTCCTTAATTATACATTTTTCTTTTATAAAAAATATTTGTTGATTCACTGAGAGATATAGTTATGAGCTTTCATGTCTGAGTTTCAAACACAATGACCAAATACCCATCCCTCCACCAGTGCACATACCCCACCACCATATCCCCATTATGCCCCCACCTTTCCCACCCTCCCCCTGCCTGCATGGCAGACAATATTCCCCATACTCTCTTTACTTTTGGGAATTGTGGTTTGCAATGCAGATACTGAGAGGTTATCATGTTTGGTCCTTTCTCTACTTTCAGCACACATCTTCCATTCCGACTGATTCCTCCAACCATCATTTTCTTAGTGATCCCTTCTCTATCCCACTTGTCCTTTCCCCACCCACTCATGAGGCAGGCTTCAACTATGGAGAAGTCTTCCTGAACCTTCTATCTACTGTCCTTCAGTGTCAGTCTCGTGTTATGCTATTTTATACTTCATGAATGAGTGCAGTCCTTCTATATCTGTTCCTCTCTTTCTGACTCATTTCACTTAGCATGGTATTTTCCATGTCTATTCACTTATAAGCAAATTTCATGACTTCATATCGCCTAACAGCTGCATAGTATTCATTCTGTAGATATACCAGAGTTTCTTTAACTAGCCTTCTGTTCTGGAGCACTTGGGTTGTTTCCAGATTTTGGCTATTGTGAACAGTGCTGCAATGAACATATAGGTACAGATGTTACTTCTACTGTGCTTTTTTTTGTAGCCTCGGGATATATTCCCATAAGTGGCATTGCAGGGTCAATTTCTAGTTTTTGAAGGACTATCCATATTGTTTTCCAAAAAGGCTGGACCAGTCAGCATTCCCACCAATAGTGAAAGAGCGTCTCTTTTCCCCCACATCCACGCCAGCACTGGTTGCTTTTGTTCAGTCTCTGTGGTGTGAGATGATATCTCATTGTTGCTTTGATTTGCATCTCCATGATGATTAATAAAAAATAGTGATGAGGAGCATTTTTTCATGTGCCTTTGGGCCATTTGTAATTCTTTTCTTAGGAAGCTTCTGTTCATTTCTTCTCCCCATTTTTTGATGGGGTTGGAGATTTTTTCTTATATAATTCTACTATTGTCTTGTATATCCTGGATGTTAATCCCTTATCAGATGGGTATTGGGTAAATATGCTTTCCCATTCTGTGGGTTTTCTCTGTACTTTGATCACTGTTTCTTTTGAAGTGCAGAAGCTTCTTAGCTTGATTTAGTCCCATTTGTTTATGTTTTTTTCCACTTGCTTGGTCAGTGGTATTTTATCCTTAAAGATGCTTTTAGCTTCAATGTCATGGAGGGTTCTGCCTATATTTTCCTCTATGTACCTTTTGGATTCATGTCTCTGAGGTCTTTAATCCACTTTGATCTGACTTTTGTGCCTGGCATTAGATTTACTTCTAAGTTCAGTGCATCATAGTCTGAAAAGATCGTTGATACAATCTCTATCTTCTTAATTTTATGGAGGTATGTTTTGTGGCTCAGTATGTGGTCTATCTTGGAAAATGTTCTATGCACACCTGAGAAGAATGTGTATTCAGCTTTTTGAGGATGCAGTGTCTTGTATATATCTTCTAAGCCCCTTTCTTCTATTTCTTCCCTCAGATGAAGTATGTCCTTGCTAAGTTTGAGTCTGGTTGATCTCTCAAGAGTGATAAAGTGGTGTTGAAATCTCCCACTAGTATTGTGTTGCTATCAATATCTTTCTTTGAGTCTATGAGTAATTGTTTCAAGTACTTTGCTGGTCCCTCATTAGGTGCATATACATTTAATATTGTGAGTTCTTTCTGTTGTACAGGTCCCTTGATCAATAAGAAATGACTTTCACTATCCCTTGTGACCTTCTTCAATCTGAAATCAATGTGGTCTGATACCAGAATGGCTACCCCAGGTTTTTTATGGGAGTTGTTTGCCTGTAGGATGGTTTTCCAGCCTTTGACTTTGAGTCTGTGTTTGCTCTGACTGTTAAGATGTGTTTCTTGCAGGCAGCTGAATGTTGGGTTCAATTTTCTGATCCATTCTGCCACTCTGTGTCTTTTTACTGGTATATTTAGCCCATTGACGTTGAGAGAGATTATTGTTATGGGATTTTGTCCTATCTTTCTGCTGAAATTTGGTGTATTTGAGGGGATTCTCTTGTCTTAAAATAGCCTATTAGTTGCTCTTGTAACCATGGTTTTGAGTCTATGAAGTTCCTGAGCTGCTGTTTGTCTGTGAAACAATGTGTTGTTTCTTCTATTGTGAATGAAAGTCTAGCTAGGTAAAGTGTTTTTGGTGAGGCATCTATTTCATTGATTTTTTTCACTATATCCCACCACTATTTTCGGGCTGTGAGGGTTTCATCAGACAAGTCGGCTGTCAATCTTAAGGATGCTCCTTTATGGGCAGTTTCTTTCTTTGATCTTGCTGCTTTCAGAATTTTGTCTCTGTCTAAGGTTTTGGTCATTTTGATCAGGATGTGTCTTAAGGAATTTTCATTTGGATTTCTTCTAGCTGGTACCTGTCAGGCCTCCCTAATGTGCTCACATTTTTCTTCAGCTCTGAGAATGCCGTAGCAATGATGTCTCTGATGGTTTCTTCTTCATCAGAGTTTTCTTCCTGTCCCTCTGGGACTCCAATAATTCTTATGTTAATCCTCTTGGCTTCGTCCCGATCTCTTGACATCTTTTCCCGGCTTGTGAGTCTCTTTTCCATTTTCTTCTGTCATCTGGAGACTCTGTGCTTCATCTTCAAGCTCACTGATTCTGTCCTCAGCGGTTGTTACTCTATTGCTGAGACCTTCCACTCAGTTTTTCAGCTCGCCAAACAGGTTTTTCAGATCTAACATTTCCGTTTGTAACTTTGTTTGCATTTTCCACATTTCTACTTCCGAATCCTCTTGTATTTTATTGACGGTGCTTTCCATTGCTTCTCGTAGCTCCCTGTGAATCCTCAGTAGCTCCCTTCTAAACTGTCAGAGAGGTTGTCTAGCACTTCATGACTGTCTGGGTCTTTTGGGTTAGTCTCTTCAATAAGTCAGCTTGGTGTGCTTCTGCATTGCTCTACCATTGTGACCTCTGTGTTTAGCCCTTCACACTCACTGTTACTATCCTGCTTTTGGTGCAGTATTAATTGAGGTGGGCTTAATGAATCATTGGCTAATGTGCTGCTGGTGGTTAAGCTAACCTAGTGAAAGTTCCACCTAGCAGGGTAAATTATGGTTCTTCTAGGATATGGAGAGGGAGAATAACTTGCGGCCACTAATGCAGCTGCGGCTCCAGGAAAGAGCCCTGGATACCGTGCGGGTGCCTGGTGGGGATGAGGAGAGAAGGTGCCCGGAACATTGCAGCTTTGGGTGCGCTCTAATTATACATTTTTTATTTGCCCTTAATTTTTTATGTGAAGAAAATTCATTTAATTCTAACAGAGAAATCTTCATTTTCACAAGTCCTTACTAGATGTTGTCAATTCTTTGCTAATTTATTTTAGGAAAATAATTCACCCCAGCATTATGCTATGAAACAGTATGTGTGGCCATGTTGTTATTCTAATATTACATTTCTGGGAGAAAGGGGTCACACCTGGCAGTGCTGAGATCTTTCTCCCGGCTCGGTATTCAGGGATCACTTTTTGTGGTGCTTAAGGATTGATTGTGATGCTATTGATCAAACAGGGCTTGGCCACATGCAACGCAAAGGTTGGTGCACTCTCTCCCGCACCGTCTCTCTGGACCCTGAGCCTACTTAATTATTGAATGAAGATTCGGTGTCTTTTATGAAATTTTTAGTCTTCATTTCCTTTATTGGTAAAATTTTAGATAGCTCTAAAATGTGTGTTTATTTAGATCGCTTTAAATACTCTTTCTGCTTAAATAGATTCATTAGTACTTATTAAAACGGATTTTCTATTTAGCATCTCTGACAGTATTTGCTTCTGAACTATGTGTCAAATTTTCTTGGATAAATATTAATATGCCACTGAAGCCCACTACTGAGGATAAGTGACTTGTGACCTAGTTCATGGATATAATTCACATGGCATTATTTCATAATACTAGTTATATTTTATTGTTAATGCCAGTTTATGTCAGATATTACTTCCAATTACATTCCATAGTCTCCACGAGTTTTAACTATGATTAACTTCAAGTTGGCATTTCTTAATGAAGGCAAATTAGTCTTAAGAGGTTGACATGAACAACCCCAATAAATGGGTTTCAACTGAATGCAAGAGACAGAGGGCAAATTGTAGTAGCAATAAATCAGTCAATAGAAATGCAACTCTAAGTCAATTAAAATCACATCATAACGTATTTTCATTTGCATAGAGGTTAATAGGTTTCTTGTCTAGAGATAATCTCCTTTCAATATAAGATTTTATATGACAGAAGTTGAATCTAACCTGACAAAGATATTCTTTCTCACTTTCCCCTGACTTCATTAGTTCTCTCCATTCTTCTTTCTGTTTATCTCCCTCCCTTCCTTTCCTTAAAGAATAAAGGTGTATAAGGATAAACACACATTATCTAGATCACAAAGCTATGGTTTCACTTTAGTATAAATATAATTTGATCTTGTACAATTGTTGATTTTCCAGTACCTCTATAATAAAATCTGATATATAAAGGTAGAGAGAATGTTTTCAATATTTCATTAGTTTTCAGCATACAAATAAATAGCAGAATGTGAAACTTGATACACAGCAAGTAAGTTAACTAAACATCTCATTATCAGTCAACAGTGCAAGATTATCTTTACAGCAATGTAGCATTTGCATATTGCTATCTGAAATGGATGGGTGTTTTTTACATATGCATATAACAGGTTGGCTTAGTTCACTCACATTTTATATAGTTTTCACATTTCGAATTTTGTGGATGATCCTAAGTCCTCTTTACAACAAAGTGATGCTGAAAAGATGAAATTAGAAATATAAGGGTCAGAGTCACAGTACAGCAGCTAGGACTCTTGCCTTGCATGAGACCAATCTGTGATCAATCTCTGAAATCCTATATGTTCCCCTGAGCCCCACCAGAAATGACCTTTAAGTACAGAGCCAGGAATCAGCCCTGAACACCACCAGGCATGGCCTCCAAACAAACAAAACTGTAGAAAAGAAATTATCAAAAGTAATAACTTAATTGTTACAGTTTTGTCGATTCATTCTAGGTACCAATAATCAGTAACAGGTACTAACATTACAACAAAAGCTATACTGAATGGAGTCAACAAATTTTTAAGTGATTTCCTCACAATAATGCTCTGATGGCAAGATTAAAACGCGTAAGGCTCTAAAAGTGTTTTGTAAACATTTTTACAATATATTTCTTATCATTAATCACATCTCTTTCATTTGGGGAGGTGCGCAAGCTTCAGTGCTCAGGGTCGGCTCTTGGCGCTGTTCTCAGGGAACAGTACGGGAGTGGGGAGTAGAGGGGAGGGGGGCTCAGGATCACGGCTGCCACAGCACGGGCAAAGTAAGAGCCTGGCTTCCTTCCCCATCTTCCATCCCTTAAGTATTTCTGTGGGAAACCATATTTCTTCAGTTCTAATATCATCTATACATTAAGTATAGACTAATTAATCAATTATTTAAATTCATTTGGCTTACACATTATATATATGCATATATATAGTGTTCACAAAAGAATAACGGTCTGTGTCTTTTCACAGCAAGATCCTATTAATTGGAATAGAAAGGGGTTCTGATTGTCAGGAAATCTAATCAAGATTTGGCTCTTCTCTTCTCCCAGTGATTGAAGAATTTCTGTGAAATAATACATGTTATTTTCATTTTATCCTTAAAGTCAAGTCAAAAGGTAATTTGAATAAGTTCTTTCAAGTTGCACAGCTCAAAACCATGTTCAGGACTTTTGTACTTCAAAATCCATGATGGCAAGCATGAGCGACAGCCCTAGGTCTTAACTTGAATTCCCCAGAAAGCTGAGCCGGGCAGAATTATGTACTCCTAGCTTATTAGAAAGCTAAGGACGAAGGAGGGCTTGAGTGAGATTGAACAGCAGTCAGCTGTTCAGGGTCTAGCTCACTGGGGGCAATTAGGAAGCCCCCCGGGTGCAAATTAGCAGATGACAGAGGAAACCACAAGCTATTGCCTGCAGAGCCTCAAGGCTGGAGGGAATTCAGTCTTCGTTAGTTCAAGGTGCTGTGTACTAGATTTTTAAGAGATCCACTTTATGCCTATGGATAGAATATGTAGTCTAGGAATTTCAGATTTTAATTTGAAGAAAACTTAATTGGCTGGTATGTAGATTGAACACAGGTGCACATGATTTAAGAGGGGAGTCCTTGGGCAGGGAGAACAGTACAGTAACAGGGGGATTTCTTTGCAGGAGGCTGACCCTCCCTCACACTGCATGAAGCTCCCCAGCGCAGAGATCCTTAAGTACAGCCGTGAGTGGCCCCAAAAACAAAACAAAAAATGGAAACCTGTGTGTCTACTGAGCAATAAAATAAAACAATATCTCCAACGTTTCCAACTTGCAATGACCAAATGCTTTTCATAATACAAATATTCTGAATAGAGCAGGGGATGTTTTCTAGATCTCCTCTTGAATACCATGGTGACATGGAAAGAATCGACATGAAATTATAAAATATTTATAATTCACCCTTCCCCTGGGTTCGAAGTAAAATGGAATCTAAGTACATACAGCTGTTTCCTTGGCAACAGTGACAATAGAAACTATCCAATTCAATTTACAATTTTTTCTGCTTGTAACCAAACTACATCAAAAGTCTACAAAAAGGAAGGGATGAAAATCTTTGATTTTTCCTGACAGTGTTGGTACTTTCTCTTTCTTCTGTTTTTTTTTTTTTTTACAAATTTGGTAGAGGAAAAGGAATAGAATCAAGAAAACTTTTAAAAGTAGACTAGAAATATTTTACAATCTGCCTCATATTTTCTTCAGTTGCAATGAAAGAACATATATACCTTGCCTGTGAAACTAGAAAAAAAAATGATACAAGCAACAGCAGTTTCAAAGTTCCAAGATACAATAATTTACTAAAGTGCCTATGAGTATATTATGTATCTTTCATTGTAAATTATTATGCTTCAACAGTAGTATTTCATGATAAGTATATGCACAGATATATACTTCATGTTTGTGAACAAAAATTTACTTTTTAAAATTATCAGCATCAGAATTATGGTCTTAAATTATGCTTGGTCCAGGATTATTATTATTTTGGTCCAGGATTATAACTTTATAGTTACATTCCACAAGTATAACTCTGTTCTTATTCATGCTGTTTTCATGAATTTCATAATATTAAAATACAAATCAAGGAAATAGTGCCTAGATCCTGAAAACTAAATAGCTAAATAAAAATCTTTCATAAAAAAAGTAGAAACATATAAAAAAATTGAGGTGAGTAAATGTTAGCAATGTAGTTATCTTCTACATTGCTAACAAATTACATATAATTTACATATAAATTATATGTAAGCAAATTTTTGCTTACATATAATTTATATGTTGATATTCAGTCTGATTTAGTTTGGTTTGATTTTTTTAAATAACAAATCTGTATTGTTTGTTGTATTACATTATTTTATTTACTATTGATGATAATTCTTTAGCGTAGTTATTAACATTTTAGAGTGTAGGCATCTCGGCCTAAATGGCTGAAGCACCATTTACAAAGTTAAATAGTTACTTAAGGGTGGACCAGGGTCTTCTAGTTCTGGGAACATTATCCTCTGCAACTGAGATTAAACCACCTAGGTGATTGCATTCTACAGAGAAAATGACCGAGAAAATGACCATTTTCTTCTGGAGGTCATATGTGTTTCACAAGTAAAACAAATAAACCTTAGAGCCACAACAATTATAGCAAGAGTCCACTTTCTGCTATGTTCTCATATACACACACCAGCTCCTCGAGTATCAACAGCCCTCGCCCTGCGAAATCTCAGAGTACGTAAGCTGGAATGTATTAAGTCCGGGTGATCTCTCAGAATGCAGGATTCCAAGAGATGACTGGGTGGGTTTTGCTCTAAGGGCATGCGGTTAAACTGGATCAGAGGCAAGTGAGAAGTTACTCGGCCAGTGAAGGATGCAGGGTTGAAATGAATGCAAATATCAGGCATGTTCTTGAGGAATGGAACAGAACAAGGGGGCTCACCTTCAGATAATCTGAGCAAGGTGGCTCAGCAGGCGTGTCAAATATCAGACCTACGGGGCACTGGACTAGGTAGGAATTGGGACAGTGGAATCGGGACAGTGGCCTGTATAGAGGGGAGTGCATGGATGCGTGCCTGTGGTAAGAACTCTGAAAGTCATCTACACAATGCTTCTCTCTCCGGCTGCAGAGGAGACCCCATAGACTTAACATAACACAGAACATATTACATTGTCTCCCTTATACGCATTCATAACACACAAGTCTTCTAAGGCACACAGAGTTTAAGCGTCTTGCTCGAGTTCGCAGTTAATGAGCGGTGTGCCGAGACATGGGTCCAGGAAGGTGGCCGGGTCTGGCCCCTCAGCCCCCACCCCCTAGGGCTCTGCTCTCCAGGCATCGAGCTGGTTCTTGGCGGGGCAGCTGGGCTGCACTCAGAACTCACACAGAGTGCATCTGTTTTCTCGCAAGTAAAAGTGGCATGGACATAATTATTGGCCCAATTATTCCATTTTTTCACATGAGGGATTATAATCATGATTAGATTTTTTCCCCATAGAGAATTAGTTGCTTGTGTCATGTTTCATGGGGCCTTTTAAAAACATAGCTTCACATGGCCAGTCACATTCATTCTAGAAAGCTGCTTCTCCCACTCGCTACAAATACCACTTTCTTCAAAAGATTCCAGGCAGAGAGACAGTACTGGAGGGAAGGCACTTGTCTTGCATGTGGCAAACAGAAACCCTCGTTCAAATCCCTGGCACCACGGACAATGCCCTGAGCACTGCCAGGAGCCATCCTGAGTAAAGAGCCCAGGACACCACATGTGCTCCCCCATCTCCCCACCCCAAATTTCACTTACTAAAGCTCTTTGTCTCTTACAAACCCTCCCTGCTCATATTCACCTTTTACAAACAAGTATTAATGCAATTATAATTCAAAGTTGGAAATCTAATTTTTGATTTAGATATTTAATAGGTACCTAGTGTTTACCAGTAGAAAGATATAAAACTATTTATTAATAGTATAATTCATTTTAACTGGAACATCACCAGTCAACTCATGGATGACATCAGGGATTTTCTTTTTTCGGTTGATAAATGTTCCTGACACTGATTAATTTAGTAAACACTGTGCTTATCCATTTATGAATGTGAGTATATGGGTTTATGCTGTGTGAATATACAAATATGTATTAACTGTGTATCTCTGTCCAAGGCAGGAAGTAAGTAATAAAGATGGTGATTAAGCTGATACTTCCTGCCCTAATTATATTCACTCATACAAATGCACAATTGCACATTTAAAGTGTACAATGAATCACTCATAGTACTTGATAGAAAGTGTTTTTTATAGTTTCTCTAAGAAGAACATATTCCAATCTGAATGACACAGAAAAGCAAACTAAGCTTATATTAAAACGTATGTAGATTTTTAAAAAAATATATTAATGAATCACTATGAGGTAGTTGCAAACTTACAAACTTTAGTGCTTGTGTTTCAGTCATGCAATGGTCGAGTGCCCATCCCTCCACCAATGCCTATTTTCTACCATCAATAGTCCCAGCATCCTTCAAACAACCCCCACCCTGTCCTCCCCTAACCCCACCCTTCCTTCCTCTGTGGCAGGTCATTCCCTTTTGCTCAGTCTTTCTCCTTTTTGGTGTTGTGGTTTGCAATAGAGGTATTAAGTGGTCATCATATTCGGTCTATAGTCTACTTTCAGCCCGCATCTCCCATCCAGAACAGGCTCTCCTAGCACCCTTTACTTGGTGGTCCCTTCTCTATCTGAGCTGCCTTTTCCCCCAGCATGCGAGGCTGGCTTCTAAGCTGTGGAGTAATCCTCCTGGTACTGATCTCTACTGTTCTTAGGTGTTAGTCTCTCATTCTGTTACTTTATATTCCACAAATAAGTGCAATTTTTCTATGTCTATCCCTCTCTAAAAGGTATGTAGTATTTTTTAAAAAATTCTTGAAATCAGGTCTACAAAGCGAAACCAATAATACAGCAGGTGGGGTTCTTCCTAGTATGTAGCTGACCTGGGTTTGACCCCCGACACTCCATATGATGTCCTGAGCCCACCAGGAGGGATCTCTGAGTGTAGAGCCAGAAGAAATCCCTGAACACTGCTGGGTGTGACCCTCCAAAACAAAGCAAAACAAAACAAAACAAAAAGTCAGAGTCTCTGGATAAAGAATGTTGACGTGTGGAGTTTGTATTGTGTCTACAAATCTTTTCAGGGAAACAGAACTTGAGATATTCTGCGAACTCTCCTCGGCATAGACCAGAGGTTATAGGAATATTTTGTCCGTGGTTAAAAGCCTCGCATCTGATATGCTGTGGCTCCTGGTGAAAGAGCTGCTTCTTCCTGAAGTACTCGGACAGTCTACTGTAGTACTGCGCTGTAGCACTGTTGTCCCCTTGTTCATCAATTTGCTCGAGCATACATTAGCAACGTCGCCACTGTGAGACTCGTTGTTACTGTTTTTGGCCTATCAAATATGCCACGTGTAGCTTGCCAGGCTCTGCCATGCGGGCGGGATACTCTCGGTAGCTTGCCAGGCTCTCTGAGAGGCACGGAGGAATAGAACCCAGGTCAGCCGCATGCAAAGAAAATGCCCTACTCGCTGTGCTATCAGAATAGTCCACACCTCAAATAACCCACTTTGATTTATACACACATTAAACACACGAAACATGTATTGTACAGATTATAGATGTTATGAAAAGTATACATTTAGAAAGAATTGTTAAATAGTAGATAGGTTCTGAAAGTATCTGTTGCTATATTCCTTATTTAAGTGCTAGATTATTATTCTTATTTCCATCATAAGTTATGTACCATAAATAATAGATACAATGGAATGGAGAAAGTAGTTTTCAGTACTCCATGGAGATTATTTTTCAGTAATCTTGTTCATCAGCTATGTGATTAAATCTCGAAAGAGTATAATTTGTGAGACTTGAATCAATTACATGAAGCAACTTTCCTTCTCCATTGCTAATATTTGAAGTTTTAAAAACGGAAGCTCTCATGTGAAAAAAGGATCTTCTGTATTTTTTAACAGTTTTCATATTGTTGAATTCATCCAACTTAATCATGCACCATTTTTTCTGAAATCTAAATTTACTAAACGAACATATAAATAAATGTAATTCCAAGAGGGATGACTGATAACTTTTAAAAATAAAGTTTATCGGGGCCGGAGTGATAGCACAGCAGGTAGGGCGTTTGCCTTGCACGCAGCCGACCCGGGTTCGATCCCCGGCATCCCATATGGTCCCCCAAGCACCGCCAGGAGTAACTCCTGAGTGCAAAGCCAGGAGTAACCCCTGAGCATCGCTGGGTGTGACCCAAAAAGCAAAAAAAAAAAACAAAAAAAATAAAAATAAAGTTTATCATAAAACATATTTATATTCATTAAAGTTAAAAGTTGCAATTTTAGATATCTCAAAGCTTTATAAATTGTACCTTCTACCACATGAGTCTTAAGTAAATTTTAAGATTAGGGAGTGCTAACTGTAAATGGTTCTGAGATGTTATTCATCAATAATTTCCAAGGACTTTAAGACAATGTCTAATATGACTCTCGCCATAGCTATGCCACCAGACTCCGCACCAGGCTGTCTCAGTCAGGGCGCCCCAGAGGGGCCTGGATCAGAGCCCTCCGCACCCCAAGGGAACCAGACCCGGTGGCCAAAAACCTCCAGAACCCAACTACCATCACGCTCAAGGCCGTTGCCCACGTGCTCAGCAGAGCCTCACCTACTTACCAGTGAACGTATTCCTGGACCGCACAACAGCATGACACATCATAAGAGACTTCTGACCCATTCTCCAAGAGTCCTACACCACATGTGATGGGGTTCAAATAGTAGGCACCAAGTCATAGAGGGAAATATATACATACATACATATGCATTTATACATATTTTCAGATATGTATCAAATCGATGAACAACGATTTGATCAAATCGATGAACAACGGGACAACAGTGCTACGGTGCATATTTGAATAAATTACTTTAAGCTAAGGTCACAACCTTGAGTTAAGATTTTCATTTTTAATTTTTTTTAAATACTGCAACATGGAATCATGTATAGAGATAAGTAAATACCTTACAAATGGTATCATCATTTCTCATAATATTACTTAAACTCAGGGCACCATTTTTGGGAGTGTCAGATATCTGTAACTATAATGTAACTCATGATACAATAAAAAAGTGGCATCAATAAAAGAGATTTGAAATGGGGAGGTAAGGGGAAAAAAAACATAATATAGTGCTAGTTTCATGCTGTTTTTTTAAAAAACGATGTTACATGTGAAATGTACAATTACACATCGAAACTCAGAAACTGTGAATTTCTATCCCATTGTCAAAGTGTCACCCAGAAAGTCTGTTATCTTATTTTGCAAATGTTTTCTGTACAGCAAAAATTTTAATTACCACACTGAATGATTGACAGACTTAGTCCTATGTCCTTTACCATGTACCTCGGGCAGAAGGTACGTGGTAAGTATCTTTTGGCAAAATACTGACATGGGAAGAAACAGATTCTAAATCGCTCTCAATTTGCATCGCTAACTGTCTACTAATAGTGAAGTGAGTTTGTCAAGTGACAGCATTTAATTAATATTTTCAAATGCCTACTAACCTCACTAGCTGAAAAACTTTATAGGAGGAAGCTGTGAGGAAACTTGTTGGTTTCTGCTGGTCCATCTGGTGTGGTTCTTATGAGGCGAGGAGTGAGCCCGGAGCCTGTGGGCCATTCCTGGCAGGCTGTGGAGCTGAAAGGCAGCGCAGGAGTCTCGCTTTTAGTGTAGAGGTCAGAGACCCAGGGGCTGAGCCACCGAGGGGCGCTGAGGGAGAGCTGGCTGCTCATAGGACCCTCCAGAGAGGTGACGGCCCTTCACCGTGTCTCCAAGCAAGAACTTTCCAAGGCAGGGCAAGCACGTGCAAAGTCCCATAGGCATTCCGTGAGCAAAACTGGGTGTGTTCTGGGAAGCACTTGGCAGGAACTAGAAATGCGCAGATTGGGAACAGGACTCAGTGGAGGTTGACCAGCTCTGGTACCACACCTGGGACTGCAGAGTCGACTCCAGCTCCTGGACATTCTACCTCCCAAGCCTCTTGGAACAGTCTCCCCTTTCTCCTCCTCTGAAATGCTATCCCCCAGGCTCCATCTCTCTCTCTCTCTCTCTCTCTCTCTCTCTCTCTCTCTCTCTCTCTCTCTCTCTGTACAGGGTCACTTCCAAGGCAAAGGGGATGCCAATCCGGGGTTCCTAAATGACTCCCCTCTCAGCCTCACCTACTGCCCTCCACTCTTCATCTTCCCTTCTGCATTTTAATGAGTGCCTAGAGCTACAGGGATTGTCTGACTTTCAAAGTATGTTCAGTAATTTCTTTTACAAAATGCCTCCCTTGGGAAAAAAATCATATGTTAATCTTCAGAGTACATGTCATGTGTAAGACATCAGAATATGATATACCTCACCATGAAATATTACCCATAAATTCTAGGATTTCAAGAATGCTTTAATCCAATGGGAAAATACAAATGCAATGTATACGTGTAGTCTATGGGTCTGAGTGTTAAAAAATGTATGTGTTTAAGTGTTTATTTCTGCTTTCTCAACAAAAACATGTGAGAACAGGAAATACAACTTCCAAAATATCAACTCTATGCGTGCTTTAACCTTTCTTAAACCCAGATGCATTTTACATTCAGAGGGAGTTTAGTGTTCCTGCCAGCTAGTTGGAGGTATGAGGAAAAAGTGTGAAAATTTTCCTAGAATCTTCTAGTAAAATTACACAACTGTCAGTGTCAGCTGCTTAAAGTTCAATTTTGACTCTGTGATTAGATTAAGGATGATAATTTTTTTCCTATGTATCTTATGCAGATTATCCAATTCATATTTTTATGAAAAGAAACATGTTAATAAATGATCAAAATAGAATGTAAAAAATACCCATTTTTTCCAGAAAATAGAAAAGAAGGAAATGATTGCACTAAAATGCTTGTATCTGATTTGAAAAATAAAGAAATATAGCTTAGAGGTAAATGCAAATGCCATATATATTACTTATGATAAATGTTTAATAGGATTTAAAATATTATATATTTATATAATGAAATCTTATAAATGTAACTTTTAAAATATATATTTTGAATACAATAGAATTTCAAATAAAGTAGGAATTCAAATAAAATGCCAATATTGGATTTTGACTCAGTCCCGATAATCCTTTTTTGCTATGATGCCAAATCTAGAGTAGTCTCTCATATTCAACTTAAAAACATATAGACTAGGGAAATAGTGTACCATTAGGGAGAGAAGTCCGCAAACTTATCACACATCTGAAAGGTTGTTTAAACCTTAGTTTAATTTTAGATACATTTATCTTGATCTTGTAATATCTAGAATATTTTTTAAAGTTATAGGTAAATTCTGTAAATACTGGACAATGCTCTAAGTTATCTCTCTGAAAATGACCTCTTCGTCAGCCAGATTGAAAGTATTTGCCAACTTTGACTTCTTCTTAAAAGAATTTACTCTTACAGTTTTATGTAGAACAACTTAAGAAACATAGAATTTATACATTATGCGTATACAGTTATATTATCGTGACTTTTTGTGCAACCATCTGTATGATCCAGTTTTAGAACATTTTCTCTCCAAGGAGCCTCTCTTTGTAGTCACATTTATGCAGTCTTTGCCCTTCCTCCGAATCCCATCCCAAATAAATCTATAAAAGAACTAAGCTAGCTTCATGTTTCTTTTGATTCTCGAATACTTTCCTTTGAATTTAATGTAAAAATCACCACACTTTGCTATCATTATATGGCCATTCTCTCACCCTTTTGTATATATAATTATCAGTATACCTATTAGAGCTTTATATGCTCAAAACACAGTTTTAAAGCTTTTAATTTATATGTCTTTGGGTCTTTAAGCTTTTAAGAAGTTGAGAGGAAACAACTATATATATACATATATATATATAGAGAGAGAGAAGACTCTATATATAGTTGTAAATAATATATGTATATTAGTTATATTACCTTTACGTTTACACCTTCTTGTTCTATTTATCTCTTCTTTTGAATCAGTACTGCTATATTCTCCTCCATGCTATGAATTCAAATGTCTGGCACTCGTATAGGTTAAAAGTCCATCAAGATCCTATGTATTATTATTTGCTAAGTGTTTATGGAGATATAATTATGAAGATTAAATGGATTTATTATTGAATGCATGCAAGCATGTAAATACTAAGTACAGTCATCTTATAAGTGTTAAGGCAGAATATCAGTAATTCAGTAACTTTCTTCCATAGACAGATGCAAGCATTTAAATTTGATACTAGGGAATGTTGCTCAAGAAAACATATTTCTTCAGTGAAAAATAGTTCTCTAGAAGATTATTTACAAGTCAACAAAAACATCAAAATTATTCAGTAAGAAGTTTAAGTAATAATGCTTCAAATAATTTAAAATAAAATTTTAAATATTTTAGATAGATATTACAATAATAAAATTGATAAATCATTTTTAAAATTAATAAAATGTCAATATTCTAAAATGTGATATACAATAAGATTTAAAAATAATTTCAAATCATTTTTAAAACAATTTTCAAAAAATCCTTTATGGTAGAAAAATTAATATGACCCAATATGCTGGTGCTACAAACCATTGACACTAAGGGTATTGCAGTACAGTTACTTAAAATATGGCTAAGTCTGCACTTAATAGGAATTTAGAATTCAAACAAAACTCATTGGATCTAATAATAGTACAAGTCTGAGGTCAATTATATGGATAGAAACAAGTTTTAAAATTAATTAGGGATTCCAAAAACTTCTTGAGCTTGGCAGTTGCAAATATGCAAGAACTTTTTTGATGAGCCGAGTAGTGATATTAATAAATGTGACTTTTTCATTTTCATACTGTCAAAATTTGCAAGATTTTTATAACTCACTGAGCCAATATTTTCAAAATAAACTGAATAATATTACAAAACTGTTCATGGGGAAATGATTCATTTCAAGTGTGAAACAACCGCCACTGGTTCCTACTGTACAGAAAAGCAGAGGTGTGTCTGCTGTGTGGCGAGTGTTCGTGCTAAGTCGGCCTTTGAATTGCTCTCCTTTGGAGAGCGAGAATATCCTTAGTTACCCCAAGGGTCATTCCTAACTTTCCAAATGATATTTCAACAATTGATACAATTTTCTCCAGAAAAATCTTTAGATATCTTTGGAGAAAATTTGGCATAAATAAAATCCATGGCATAAAATACAGACAAAAAAATAGGTTTTTAGGACCAGCAATGTAGGTCTGTAGCACTGTAGCACTGTCTTCCTATTCATCTATTTTCTCGAGTGGGCACCAGTGACATCTCTATTGTGAGACTTGTTACTGTTTTTTGGCATACTGAATAGGACATGGGTAGCTTGCCAGGCTCTGCCATAGTGGGTGGGATACTCTTGGTAGCTTCTCAGGCTCTCCAAGAGGGACAGAGGAATCAAACCCAGGTCTCCTGTGTGCAAGGCAAACACCCTACCCACTGTGCTATCGCTCCAGTCCAGCAATGTAGATCAGTGGTGGTAAAAGGTCGTAGGTACAATTTCTAAGACTACGAAGAATAAATAAATCACAGTACTTATTTTAGAACCCAGGTTGGCCACAAGCAAGGCAAACACCCTACCCACTGTGCTGTCACTCCAGTCTGATTCCTCCATCCCTCTCAGAGAGCCCGGAAAGCTACCAAGAGCATCCCGCCCGCAGGGCAGAGCCTGGCAAGGTACCCATGGCATATTCCATATGCCAAAACCAGTAACAACAAGTTTCACAATGGAGATGTTACTGGTGCCCGCTTGAACAAACCAATTAACAATGGGATGACAGTGCTACAGTGCTACAGTGCTACTTATTTTAGAAAATACAAATGTTTTTATAAAATAAAACACTTTTACTTAGAATATAAGAAAAGAGAGAGAAGAGAGTGGGGAAAAAGCACTTTCAAGAAGCAAGATGGCCTTGACCTGAGTGAGTAAAGAGTCCTACAAAGTAAAAGAAAGGAATTTCAAATTCACGTTGGAACGTGGGCAACCCTAGCTGAAGGCATCCAAAATTTAGGGGAAAATGTTGTATTCTGAGAGTAGAGTATTATGGGCAGCTTCAAGATGGAGTGTGGCTCCAAAGCAATCATTTTAATTAAAATTGTGATATTTATATTATGTCATTTATTCTAGGAGTCACATTTAAATTACTTGAAAGAATTCTTTCTACACTTAATCTAAAATTAATGTGGCAAATAATGATAGATAATAATATATATACTGATAGATGAAACGCATGATTTTGTGGTTTCTCAGTAAGTCTTAGGACTGTTAATATGTACTGATACCGAAATGTTTGAGTACCCTCAGGTTCATTTCATGTAAGGTATAAAGTCAAACCTTTGTAATGCATCCATGAATTATTAGACTCACAAGTACCATGTTGAATAAAATCTATTCATCATTGCCCAGATTGTGAGTTTTAGGTGTCATCGGTGTTCTACTCCACCACAGATTATTTCAAAATGACATAGTTTAAGTAGCTGTTTAATAGCATTTATTCTTTATTTTCTTGATTGCATTTTGCCAAAGAACTAACAATTGATTTATGGTACATAAAAAAAAAATCTCGGTATTGTTGGTTCTATCTTCTTGAACTTGGGTCCTGCAGGCACACGGTGCAGGCTGGCTAATGAGTGAGCAGAAAGCAAGGGAAGTCAAACTCTAACCCCTCAGGTGTTTGCTCACAATGAGGAAATAATGATAGAAGGCAACAAAGACCTGCAAATATTTATGCATTGCCACGGCTTTATCCATTTGGGAAATCAATATCATAGCAGTCATATTTTACAATGATTCATGAATCTACTGTGCTAAGAAAGGGAGTGTATAGGTGGAAAGCACGAAAATGCCAAGTGTATAAAACTTCCTGAAAGTATACTTCCTGCAGCTCTCAGACAGCCAAGGGACAGTCACAGGGGCTAGATCAGTGACGAGCTACCTGCTGTTTGCCTCCACACAGAACTTTTCCTTTAATGCATTTGATACTCACAAGACAACATTTTGTAAATTAATATTATACCAAGAGTCTCTAGCCTGCATGCCTGGCTGTCTTCCCTGGGGCCCCTCCAAGGGGATGGGCTCCAGCTTCCCTCCTCGCCCTGAGCAGAGCTCCCGGCGGCTGAAGACCACCGTAACCTAGCCACAGCCATGCTCAAGGCCCCTCTCCACCCGTTCAGACAGGCCTCACACATGAAGGTACCTCATGCATGAAGGTACCTGACGCATGAAGGTACCTCACGCATGAAGAAACTTCTAAAATTTCAGGGAAAGGACGAATGGAGAGGTTACTGAGCCCACTCGAGAAATTGAGGATTAACGGGATTTCGTGATTTGTGATATTATACCATATTAGACTAGTTGCTTTTAAATTCCTAAGCTCAGATTGAATAATTTAACAGCAGTCTTATCTTTTGGATTTTTGTTTGATTGGTTTATTTTGGGGGCCACACCTGGCAGTGCTCGGCACTTCCCTGGCTCTGTGCTCAGGGATCACTCCTGGCGGGCTAAAGGGACTGTGTATGGTGCTAAGGATAGAACCCCGGTCACCCACATGCAAAGCAAGCACCCTACCCATTCTGCTGTCTCTCTGCGCTCAGCCCCAGCAGTCACGTTTTGTATGTTGTATTTAGTATTTAACGTAGTCATGATTATTATAAATCTTATGCCACATATGCAACATATGAGACCTCCTCTCCTTCTTTATAAAATCTAAAAGACTTCAGTTGATTGACATAAATATCAGTATCTCTATTGAATGAAAACATTCTTTTGAATTATTAATAATTATAGCCAATTTTTATTTTCCAAACCCAAACTTCTCCTTTTCACCTATTACACATAATTTATAAATGTTGACTTTCAGGTAAAAAATAAGTTATTGGACTATTTTAATGTAGAATAATAAATAGTAAGTAAATTATAAGAAAAATATAAAACAACTGTTAAAGGGCCAAAGATGAAAGAGAAAACCTGTACACAAAGAATCACACAGTGCCTCAAAGTCAGGACAGCGGAAATGATGGAGTGATTTTAAAGGCACATAAGCATTCAAAGAGAGTGAGCACGAGGAATAGTATGTTGGTAGGGCACTTGTCTGCAACAAGGCCAGCAGGGCTTAGTCCTCTGTACCACATGTGGTCAACCAAGCCCCTCTACCCCCCAAGAGTAGAGATCCCTGAGTACAGACCCAGGAGTAAACCTGAGCACTGCCAGGAAACAAACAGACAAACAGAAAAAAATACGTATAGGTTGGTTGCAACATCTTGTATAATAACCAGGATGTGGAAACAACCCAAACGTCCAAGGACAGATGAATGAATAAAGAAGTTGTGGTACTGCTACCCAGTTGAATGATGTGTGGCTCTAAGAGAAGATGATGCTGTGCAGTTCTCTGCAATGTGGTGGGAACCAGATAGTCTATGAAGCAAAGCCAGAGGGAGGACAAATGCCAGAGCATCTACATGTATGTGGAATATAGACAAAAAGAGGACACAGAATATGGAATAATGAAATTCCTTGTTCCTGGATTGCAAAACTACTTCACAAACGTTGGAGGCGGTGAGGGTGGGGGGAATGAAGGTTGGATCAGAGGACTATGGACAAGGGTGCAGGCCGTAGTGGCAGGGCGCAATGCCTGTGTACTTCAGTACCATCCATGCCAGCACTAGGTAACCATATTGCCTAAACTATAATAATTTTAAACTAATAAAGAGAGATCAAGTCACCCTATAATCCCCAGGGACCAACCTTGAAACAATTTTAGTAATAATATCATTGAATATTTGATTGTGCTAAATTATGAAATGAGTACTCTACTCATCAATCTATTCTGCTACAACTAATCTCCCAAATGAATAAAAGCAGTTGAAGAAGGCAGATGATTAGGTCTGGAGACCCCAATCTGTGTAGATGCCTATCCTGGCTGGAATCCTACAACCAAAATAAAATACACACTCTACAAAGAAGAAATATGTATGGAATTTGAAAGTGACAGTGGTGTATCAATATTCATTCATTATGAAAAATATACTATGACAGTTTGTGATGAAACTGATAGAGAAAATGAAGCAAAAGATGCATGGGATGTTCTATTAAATTCATAATCTTTCTATAAATCTTAAACTTTTGTAAAGTACAATTTTATTTTAAAGAAAAAAGATTTAAAATTAGCATAACTTTCGATTTCAAAAATGTGTCTGAGGCGTGGTGTCACACACACAAATGTGAGTTTTCCATTTATGAAAGTATATTATTCAGTTTTCTCTTAAATCTTTCAACAAAGAATTAATATATTGAAACAATATTGCCAATAATAAACTAAGAAAAATTTAGATACACATATGGTTTCCATCTCTGTTTAGATTTGTTTTTAATAAAATCCGCAGAATCATTTATAAAATAAAGAATAGTGGATATTATTGACATAAGTTTTTGAAGTTGTGAAATGGATTTGCTTGTTTTTTTTCCTCCAGGCTTGATCAAAACATGTCATATTATTCTTTAACAGAACATATTGTATTTACTTCAAAATACTTATTTTTCAGCTATTATGAATTGCAAAATTTATACTTCATGTGATTTTCCTGTGTAATGACCATATTGTGGAAAGAATACTTCTCTTGCAATGCAAACTCTTCACCACTGAGAGATTTTTTTCCCTTAAGGAAGTATTAAAAATTTTCAAACATGGAAAAAGTGGGGAGAAACAGTACAAAAAAAAGGGGACATAACTTTACAGTGAACAATTTACAAGCATTCTTATACTTCCTCAGACATTAAACACACTTCACTAAATTTAAATCCTGAACAATTGCTGTTCTCAACAAAGCCTTAGAGATATTTGATATGTGATTACAATGATTTTGAAAAGAACATTCAATGATTGATGTTTAAATTATATGATACTTTCCTATGGTTAATATTAATAAAATTATCACATACACACACCAACACATATAAAGATACACCATTTTGGACATTCATTAAGCTTTGATATGAATAAGAAATAGTATAAAAATGGAGAAGAGTACAAAATTGAGATATTAATAATGAACTTTTAAGACATAGTTTTGTTTTTGAAACTGTATTCATCGTGACTCATATGTCTTTATGGTAGGGTGTCATGCAGACAAGGTTCCAACACCACACCCTCCACTGGCCTTCACTTCCGCCCACTATTTCGTCGAGGGGAGGAAGTGACTGTTGTCCCATTCAGCGTCACCCTCCAGCCCAGCCTCCCGCCTTCGGTAAGCTCAGTTCTCAGTCCTCTGATCATCAGACCATCACATATTCATTCCTTGTTATCTGGGATTTATCATGCTGAAAATCCTTCCTTTTGCTTAAAATAATTCGACTTAGGTTTCTGCTTTTCAACTCAAAAATGTACAAGCTAGTATTCGATTTTATTAAGAGTTGTTATAATATTTTCATATGGACGATGCAATGCTCTCCAGCTAACAAAAAGTTCCTTAAAAAAAATACATATATATATATATATATATTTCCCCTTGTGGACCAACAAGTAAAGGGTGCTTGGAGGGTCCCCTCGGAGGGGAGATGCAAGCTGAAAGTAGACTATAGACCAAAAATAATGGCCACTCAATAGCAATATTGCAAACTACAACACCCAAAAAGAAAGAGATAACAAAAGGGAATGCCCTGCTACAGAGGTGGGGTGGGGAGGGGGGGATACCGGGATCATTGTTGGTGGAGAATGGGCACTGGTGGAGGGATGGGTACTCAATTATTGTATGACTGAAATGTAAGCACAAAAGTTTGTAAGTCTGTAAATGCACCTCATGGTGATTTATTTAAAAATGAAAATATTTTTTTTAAAAAGAAATAAAAAAATAATATAAAATATATATATTTTCCTTCTTATAGTAAGGTTTGATTCTGGAATAATTGCCTTTCATAGCAATCTTCAGAAATAAATTGTTTACTTAATAAGTGATTGGCTTTTCCACGTATAACTTTTGAGAAAGATATAAATTGGGACCAGTGAATGTATTTGTTACCTTACTCATTCCAGTATAAGCAACTATATATGTAATAAAGATATTTATCATTTCAAATGCAAACTTTTACATAATCTTGCTAGTTATAGTAGACTAAGGTTATAGTTGATAAAGAGTTTTGAAAACTTCAATTAAAATGATCAATACTAAGGCTTCATATGTAAATATAATGCTGGGAATGGTAGATTTGACTTGGCATGAAAATATAATGTACAATTGCGAGTACAATTAAGTACTAAACTAAGATAATCTGTAGGTAATTCTTGATATACACATATATATATATAATTCCTGATCAGGAATAACTGGGTATAATATTGTCATATGTCTCCATATGTCATAACCAATACTTGATGTGTTTATAAATGTTCCACATTTTACATGAACATAACTAAGAATATATGCTTAATAGGATATATTTCATGTAATTTATATATGCATATTTTTACATATAACCATTACTTCTGAATTTATTAATTATAGGGCAGAATAAATGGAGCAAACTAGTGGTCAGAATACATTTTTAGACTAATCTCCAGGATTACTCTAAAAATAAATAAAACAAGTATGTTGGTTAAAGTATATAATCTAATATATAAAGTATATAAGGTAGTTTTAATTTGAGAAAATATAAGAAAAGATATATGTGACACAAAAAAACATAACTTATTGAGTGTCATGTTTAAATAAAATTAAGAACCAGCATATGATGACCACAGGCTCTCCAATATGAATATTTGATACTTTGAATGTCATATCTTCTAATTAATATTTGTTCCTTTCGGTTCTATATCCAGAGTGACTCGTATGTATTATAAACGACGCTGGGAATGGTGGATTTGACTTGATATAAAAAGACAATGTACAATTTCCAGTACAATGAAGCACTAAACCTAAACCATAGGGAAATCTTAAGAAAAATAGTAATAGTGGATGTGGAAAAAACTACATGAAATTGAAGGAGACATGCATGGTTTTGTTATGTTTTGTTTCCCAGGAAGAAGTGTTTGCCCACACTCCTGGCAGTATTCAGGGGGCCATATGGCCAAGGATGCCGGGGACTGATCCCAGGTTAGCTGCGTGTGAGGCAAGCACCGTAACCTCGGGACTATGACTCTGGCCCCAGGAAACACGGCAGGTTTAACTGAAACTTTGTCAAAGTCCTACAACGTGTAATGATTGTGTTGGCAAGAGGAAATGACCTAAGCAGGGCCTTGGTCACTTTTGTGTTATTTGCCTCTGAACCTCTCACCAGCCTCTGTCATTCAGCTTGATTCTTTGATAGAAGCAAGTCCATGTTTATTTTTTTTCAAGTGAAAACTGAGGATTTTATCTACCTACCTATCTATCTATCTCTCTCTCTCTCTCTCTATCTATCTATCTATCTATCTATCTATCTATCTATCTATCTATCTATCTAATTGAATCACCATGTGGAAAGTTACAAAGCTTTCAGGCTTAAGTCTCAGTTACACAATGCTTGAACACCCATCCCTTCACCAGTGCACATATTCCACCACCAAGAACCACAGTAAACCTGCCCCCCGCCCCTCCCAGCCCCCCACCCCACCTGTGTAGCTGATAAATTTCAGTTTGCTTTCTCTTTACTTTGATTACATTCAATATTTCAACAAAAAACTCACTATTATTGTTTGGAGTTCCCCCCCGCAAAGTCAGACCTGCTGGAAAGGAAGCATTAGATAATTCATTTTCCATTGCTGAAAATGAATTGAGTGGACTCTGGCCCCTGGAGCCTTGATCCCCACTCAGAGTCTTTCTGCAGCTGGCCAACTTCCCCCAAATCCAATAGGCCTGTCCCTCTCTTCCAATAAAGACCTCCTCTAAACAAGGAGCAGCTTCTGTTTCCCCTCTCCTAGAGAGGGGTTTGCTGACTCCCTGTTTTCCCTAGGGCACAATGCATAGAGATCACATCCAATGACAACAAACACTGAATTATCTGTTCAATAAATAGCGAATCGGGTAAGATGCTCCATTATAATAAGAAATAAGATGCGTGTCAGAGAGCAGCATCTCCTAATGCTGTAGAAGGAGCCTGCTGTGTCTCCAGGGCCAAGTAAAACAACCACTTCCTGCCAGCTGAAGTATATGTCATACATGAGCCTCTGAAGGATGACTTTTCTAATTTATGTGAGTAAGTCTCATTCCTCACACAAGAGACGCGCATGTTCACTTTCCCGCGTTCCCAACAGAACTGGAGTTATGGAAGCAGTAATGCTGGACATAAATTCTCAATTCCAGATTTGCTGTGCAGTTTGGAGCTGGGCGAGTGGAGACATCATGAGTGACATTCACGGCACCACAGAATATCTACGGAGTTGAACGATGGAGCTGGAACGGCAAGTAGCACATCCTTGTTGGTGCAGAGCGCCAGTCAGACCAATATGGAACCCAGGAATCTGCAGATTCAGCTGAGAGAGGAGGAGACACTTTCCATCCTCACTATCATTCTAGATTATTTGCCGAAACAGAGAAAATGACTCTAGTTTACTATCATTAATATTAAGATAAACACAGATGATGTCCCCCTCACAGGCTTTGACAAAAATCAAGCAGCTCCCTCCACATCCCCCATTGGCACAACTCAGTAAGAAGAAGAGATTTTTCTTGGCCCAAGGAACAAGTGGCTGGTCCCACGGTCTCCAGTGCTCTGGGAACCTGCAGAAGTGAGCTGAAGAAGGTGGACTCGGTCCCTGGAAAGCCATTCTTCCGGGGCTGCCGTTTAGCTTGTCGAACGCTCTGTTTTCAGGAAAGGCTACATGCAAGAGATGAACAAAAAGAGATGATTTGAGGGGATGGTAGGGGAGTCAATTCCCTTTCATGAAGGACTTTCGTGTCTGTAAAATAACTAACACGAGGCTGGAGCGATAGCACAGCGGGAAATTTCAACAATTTCCACACCATTTGCATGAGGCAGACTAGAATTCAATTCCCAGCATCCCATCTGATCCCTTGAGCACTGCTAGGAGTAATTCCTGAGTGCAGAGCCAGTAGTAATCCCTGAACATCGCCAGGTGTGACCCAAAAAGAAAAAGAAAACCTAATATATATATATATATATATATATATATATATATATATATTTGGAAGAGGGGTCAGGTTGGTTATCTTGTAAATTTATAAAATGTTGAGTTGCCTTTGTTTTTGAGGTCACACAGGGTCACTCCTGGTTCTGCACTCAGGGTCACTCCTGGTTCTGCACTCAACACCTAGAGATGCTCAAGGGACCATATGGGGTGTCAGGGGTTCAACTCTGGGGGGCTTCTTTCAAAGTATACACCCTATTTGCCCACTCCAGCCCCCAGCAGTTAAGTTTTATTAACTTGATTTCCAATTTTTATGAGAAGGCTTTCCGGAAGACCATCAGCAATGGGAAATGCTCTCTGGATTTGAAGAAACAGAACAATTTATATATCCCAGACAATACTTCACTCTCATTTAATTATATCAAAGCTTATGTAAATTTGATTTGAAATCACAGATTTTGTCAGACTTCATAAATTAGGCAGAGCTGAAATAAAGGAAAAAGCTAGGGGATGATGTTAACATTTTCCTTTAATTAAACAAAATTTATAAAACCCCTTCAACATGCTTTTCTATTAAAAATTAAGTTATATTTTCATTGAAATTAAAAATGATTTCAGTGGAATTTCTCAGTCTAATCTGTACTATTTTTATTCATAAGATTTCTATCTATAAGGAAAGAGCTATAAGCTTAAAAACATGAACATAGATGTTAGAACAAAAGGAGAGTCCCCCTAAAATCAGAAAAATTAACATATCTGATGTTGCTTTCTGAATAAATAGTAAGAGAAGACAGTAAGGGCAACAACACTTTACAGAAAGGTAAAGTATTTGGTTATTTCTTCAATTTCTTGTAGCTATTGATTCCTCAGCCTGTACAGAGGCATGTCTTCAAGATCAGTATTCTGACAACAGACAGAACTACATGTGCTGACATTCTCAATTTCAATTATACTCTAAAATAATGGAAAATGGCAACATGAACGTTTTTATTAATACACTTTGGCATGCACAGTAATTTTCCTAGTAGAGACTAATTGTTTACATTCTATAACCTATAAAGGTCACAAAATAAATGCTTACATTTTCATTTTTTCAGTTCTTTACAAAAGTCAACACACACACATGCACCCTTCATGTTTTAACGGATACAATTTCCACACCATTTTTCAATAAAACCAAAATGATCTATGCAATTTGTTTAGTCATTTAAGCAAAGCATAATTGTCAAATAAAAATAAAAGTTATTTACAAAAAATCAAAATATTAAAAAATACCATGACTATTTGGAGAAAAAAGAATCTGTTCAACACCTAAACATTTTAGCAAACCTAGAGATTTGGCTCCAGAACTTATTAGCATAATGGAATGTAAAAATTCTGTGCACATGCTTAGATTTCAAATATCTAATTATGAAAGTGAGAAAATTTACCAAACTAACACTATTTGTCAGTAGAAGAGAATTTTTAAACTAACAAATATATTGAGGCTAATATCTTCTTTTAAATATTTTCATTTTTATTGCAATATATTTTTGTCTCTGCTTTCATTTCTATGCTAATTTTATATAGTCTAGCAAATATGGGCTTATTAATGTTATTTTCACTGAGGATGGTTTAATGTCATGCTTGAATAGCCTCTGCTGTCTTCTCTGAAACTGCCCTGATTTTAAACATGTGTTTAGCAAGAATAATAGAAAAAGTTATATTTTAGGCAAGCATAAAGGCTAAGGTACCAATCTCCTATTGGATGACAAATAGACAACAACAATAAACATTGCAAAATAAAACCTAAAGAAATTAATACTGAAATTTGCAACCGTTTTTATTAACCCACAATAATTTTGAAATAAAAGTATATCTGAAAGCAGGTAGAATTTATTGAATATTTTTCTATGTCTTTATGTAAATATACTAAGCTTTTTAGGCTAGATGCTTAGCATACAGTTTTTCATAACAATTTTACGTAAGTCGCTGGGGCCACGTGACCGATTTTGATAGCCTCCAGGACACTCCATGGAGACACCCGGAAAATCATGATTTCAGTTTTGGTTCTTCTTCACATTCTGCAAGGGTACTTGTATTTCATCTTTACTTGTTTCCAATTTGATCCACTCCCTCCTTAACCTCTTAAATTGCCCCCTACATGTGCTGTCTTGATTTTCATAATAATTTATAATGTCCTCCATTCATTTGGGGTTGAATTCCCCCTTATCAATCTGATATATTTGTCGTTTACTTCTGATAACATTTTACTTTCCTCTACATTCCTAATCTTAATTTCAATCACTATTTTATCTTTTAGGTTTGGATCCATGAAAGTTTTTCATTTTTAAAATACCTATATATATACATATATTGAGGATAGAAAATTGTATCTATATAATTATATATTTATGAATAAATATATATTTATGAATATTTATATTATAAATATATATGTATATATATTTATTTCCCCTCCTTGATATTTCAAAACGCTTGTTTAAATAGATTAATTGGATCTTGGCGTTTTCTGCTGTGGAGCGTTCTTTCGCTTTTATTTTTTTAAGAGAATTTCCACCCTTGCAGTAGTTTGATTCTTGTTCTTCACTTTATTTTCGCAGCCATTGATCCCCGTCAGCTGCTACTGTGGTTTCAGGGGGCGGTGGTCATTGATATTGTTGTCTCTTTTCTTTGTTAGTAGGTGCCGAGGGAGACTTGAGTGTGTCTTAAACTTTGTGATTTGCTTTGGTTTCTTCAGGCTTCTTGGTACTGTTTTTCTGCTATTTTCCTGAAATCCACCCCCACCCCTCCATCTGTTCAAATGTTTTCGTCTATCTCCTCAGATAGCTCATGTCTTCAGACATGTTTCTCTCATTTCTTCTTTCAGGGAGCAAAGTGAATTTTACTTCCTGGCCTGGTTTGCTTCTGCCCTGCCTTCTTCTGAAATCTCTACACACAGTTACTAGTTCTCATCCAGCCTCTCAAGAAGTCTGTTTCCATTCATCCTCCACTCAGGGCGCTGCTCAGGGCCGCTGACTGGGATATCACATGTATCTTCCCACTTCTTATAATTTAAGGAGGGAATATGCTGAGGGGATATGGATTATGGTTTGTTTTTATTTGCTCTTCTTGATCCGATATGGTTTAATGGAAGCCCTGCAGAAAAACTCTGGTTGAGATCAACATTATTTCAGAATGACCTAGAGCGCAAAGACAAACAATTTTTTGGAATAAGGATTCTTGTTTATTTTTAAAAGTTTGGAAACTATGAAAGTCAATGAAAAGCGTAGTCAACTAAAGGGCATATTTTGAAGCTCTGAAGAAATGCGTAAAAGGTACATCCCCACAAAGGCACACGCGAATCACTTATAGACTAAAAATAATTTTCTAATTTTTTCCATAGTTTATGTTACGATCGTTTTTTATGATATCAGGGTTTTAAGTGCCTTCCCGCAGTGGAGGGTGGAGGGCAATGAAGCAGCAAACCTCCCCCCTGCTCATTTCTCTGTCCTACGCTCCTTCCTGTCCCTTTACTTGCTCTCCCAGCTGCTTCCAGCTGCATCCTTTATACTTCTGCTCCGATGCTCCTTCGCTCACTTCCTTTCCTGAGCCCTGTGTGATGTCTGCGGCCGGGCTGGGTCTCTGCAGCCCGCGCCTGCTGGGGCTCAGGCATCAGCCACCCTTCCGGAGCCCCGGCTCCAGGCTCCCCTCCCAGCCCTTCTGCCGTGAAAGAAGGACGCGTGTTCTGCTCTATCGCAGCAGGTCACATCTCTCTGCAACCAGCCATGCCAATACCCCAGACGGTTCGAATACCTAGTCCAGAGCGACTTCTTATGAATTGACAAAAAGACAGAGGTGTGGGCCTGGTGCACGGATACGTGCCTAAAAGTATCTGCCTTGCGAGTAAGAGCCTGCGGGTTCAATTCCTGCGTCTAATTCTGCCTCCTGGGACCTCCTGTGGCACCAGAGAGGGAGGAATCTGCAGGGAGCACAGTGGGGTGTGGGCCAGCACCATAGCTAAGGCCTGCAGCCCCCCAAGAACCACCATGACAGATGAGTGAGCACTATACTCAGGAGTGCAAGCCTGGGTGGTTATAGGTGAGAGCACTGTGACAATCTCCAGGGAGCACTACAGCTAGAAGAGATGTCATGAGCACTGTGCAGAGAGTGCAATTAGAGTGCAATCCCCAGAAGCCCTAGTGCTCGCACCACCACCAAAGTGAGCCGCCACCTAGAACGTCAAAACCAAGAAATCCCAAGATGCTGTCAGTGTGAGGACAAGGAACAGCACAACCCGGGGGAGGGCAGAGGGATGCGTCCTGACATAGTCTTACTTTTCTGCCCCGATAGCGGGAGCACCCACAGAAGCTTTATTGTCTATATAGCTGGTGGGACCAAGAATCAAGGCAACCCTCACACCACAGACACACATAAGTCCCAATAATAATCTGATTTATAGTATGATTCGTATAGGTGATGTCAAGCAAACCTTAAAAGGAATTCCATGTCTCTCCCTGAAGTAGATGAATGTCCATTTGCGTGTCCAGTGTTGGGGTTCTCCCAGTAGGTCTTCACCCATATGTCAATGGTGTTCAGGTAGGGGACGCTGCCGCCCCTCTCGATGGCACTCAGGGGTCCACCAGAACTGGTGGTGTAGGTAGTAGCATGGGCTGGAGCCCAGAGTCCACACATGTTCTCTTGCTTAAACCACATCTCTGGCCTCTCAGTGCTAATGTTAGAGACTGTTCAACTTTTTTTTTCTACACAGGGAATTTCACTAATTGAGTTTGCCTGAAATACTGAATTGCATTCTGTGAGAATTGGCACAAGGAGGATTAATAATATAAAGAGGTTTTTAAATACCTAACACTATCAGATCTAAGTCTGCCTCAGAATTTTCTCTTTATTGTTGAGTATTGTACAAGTGATTTCAACTGAGTTCAGCTTAATGAGAAAAATGTTCTCAACCTATTAGAATAAAATTAATTTAGAATAAATTGTATTTGATTTCTTTAAATAACTATGATTTTGAATATAAGCTAAGAGAAAATAGGGTTCGCTGAGGACACACTTGAAATCTAAATTAATATTAAGGAAAACAAAAATATTCACCCCAAATGATAGAGACACATAATGACCATTTTAACCTTTGCTAAAAATGGTTGCATAGAAATATTTAAATAATATTTGCAAACATGCTTGAGCTTTCTATAGTAACTTAAGTTTATCTAAATAACATAGGATCAAAAAAAAAGATTGCTGAATTTTTACCCGTTGTATTAGTGAAGAATTTTATTTTTTTTTTTTTTTGAAGTAAATAGATTTTATTCAGAGGTTTCTGAGGGAGGGAGGAAGGGATAAGTGAGAGAGTGATAGTAAGAATAACGCGCTCAAAGGAGAACACGGGCTTCTCCAAGAGTGGAGGAAGCTCTACACACATCCTAGCACTGGACACGAAAGCATGAAAGTACACATCTCAAGAGGGGGAGATGCGGGCGACACATGTGCTCGGCCACATGGCACAAGCAGCACATGGGCTCAGGCAGCATATGCGCTAGTGAAGAATTTTAAAATCATCGTCAGGATTATTCCTTGGCGTCCACCACTTCTGCTTTTATTTCTTTGTGGGTTGGCAGTGCACTTACTTCTCAGGGCTTTCTCCTTGCTCAGGAATTAATCCTGGCTGCCCTTGCAGGAACCACATGTGGTGCTAGGATAGAAATATGGTCAGCAAGGTACAAGGTCAGCACCCTACTCCTTGTACTCTCTCTCCAGCCACTCACCTCTTCTGCTTTATAACTTCAACAACTCATAAACTTGTCTATTTTTTATTATTCCTATGTCCACTTAATATAATTCTATGTGCTCAGATTCAGAATGTTTTTCTCCTTAAACTATGTGTCTTCCTTAACTTTTAAAATATTTTGCTATTTTTTTTTTTTGTCTTTAGAGCAGTTTAGCTTCAAAATGAGTTGGGGCACACAGCACACATGTGTCTGGACTACACATAAGATTGTGTAGCTCTATCCAGTGGGAGGAATTGTCACTAGCATTTTGGAACAAATTTTTCTGTGATAAAAATTAAGAATAATGTTTTTTTAAAAAATTTCACTTATTCCTTCTCAATATGCCCCTTTCTTTTGGCTGGTTCATTTTATATATATATATAGAATCTTTAAGTCTTTCTGGATTTTTTCCTTTTGACAGTTCACAAGGGAATAGTAAGCATGAAAAGGAATTATTTTTAGGAATCTTTTGTTTTTCTCTGGTTGTAAAACAATGGCCTTCACCTTTTCTCCATATTCACTGTCCAGAAACTGAAGTTCTAGGTGCCTCATTCCTACAAACTAACCGGTCTACAGCTTAAGGCACAGGTGGCTGTGGAGCTTAGAAGAGTCGCAGGGAAGGAAGAGGGGAGCCACCTTAGACTCTCCTCCCCAGCCTCACGCTCTCTCTGTCTCTGAAGTTACAGATCAAATTAATAACAATCGTTTCCTCTTTCCTTTCTTTCTTTCTTTCTTTCTTTCTTTCTTTCTTTCTTTCTTTCTTTCTTTCTTTCTTTCTTTCTTTCTTTCTTTCTTTCTTTCTTTCTTTCTTTCTTTCTTTCACTGAGATTGATTTTGGGTAAATAACTGCTCTCCAATGAATCTGAAGCAAGAAAGTAATTTTGCTTTTTCTAATAGCTTTCAATGAAAGTGATCATTGTATTTTCTTATAGGAAAATCAAGCATGTCCAGGGAATTTTTTCACTGATGTCTATTCACATAATCCCTTACAAAACAAGCTTGCAAAAATCAAAGAACTGATTTTTCTCACTCCCAGCCCATACACTATGTAAACACATCAATATGGTGCTCATACAAGGAAACACAATGTAAATTTAAATATACCAGCATATGAACACATATATGACCTTGTCTACCTGAAAATGATATTTTGGAACATAGAAACTTTACTGCACACTCAGCTTCATATATTTATTTCTCATTCAAATCCCTGCTACATTTTTTTCAAGATGTTGTATACAAATTTACCAAGCTAGAGGCCAGAGCTATAGTGCAGCAGGTAAAGCTTTTCACTCTAAGTGGCTGACTCAGGTTCCATCTTCAGCTTCCCTTAAAGCTCCTGTAGCTGACCAGGAGTCACACCTGAGCACAGAGCCAGGAGTAAGCCCTGAGCACTGGGGGTGTGGCCACAGAACAATAAATAAATACGTACATCGCTAATTGCATTTATTATTTACTAAATAAATAAATAAATACATCGCTTATTATTTAATAAGTTCTTTCTAAATTTTCATGATCATAATATTTAGATAACTGTCTTTTCTTAGCAATGTGCTACCATTTCTTAAGAATAAAGTACAAAAAAAAAAAAGAATAAAGTACAGAAGAGAGACATTTGTAACAGATACTTTTGGCACTATCAGTAATTTTGGTTTTACAATCATTTTAATATTTTTTCAAATTATGTATTTTATTGGTATTTTATTTTTTTAATTTTAAATTTTTTATTGAGTCACCATGTGGAAAGTTACAAAGTTTTCAGGTTTAAATCTCAGTTATACACTGCTCGAATACCCATCCCTTCACCAGTGCTCATATTCCACCACCAAGAATCCCAGTATAGCTCCACCCCGCACCCCCACACCCCTAACCCCCCACTCCCCTAGCCCCCCCACCTTAAGCACCCCCCTGCCTGTGTAACTAATAAATTTCACTTTACTTTCACTTTGATTGCATACAATATTTCAACAAAACTCACTATTATTGTTTGGAGAGTCTCTCGCCTAAAGGCGGACCTGCTGAAAAGGAAGCATTAGATAATTTGTTTTCCATTGCTGAGGATGAAGAGATATGAGGTCGAGTGACCACACTTAGTGGCCTCTCCGTTTCGGGTTTCTGTATTTTAGTATTTTAGTAACTAAGTCCAGAGAGATATCTGTCAGAAGTTGCATCGTTGCCAACTTGTACTTCTCAGTTACATTATATTCCACATATGAGTGCAATCTTTCTATGTCTGTCTCTTTCTTTCTGACTCATTTCACTCAACATGATACTTTCCATGTTGATCCATTTATATGCAAATTTCATGACTTCATGTTTTCTGACGGCTACATAGTTTATTGGTATTTTAATTTTAGTTATTTTGGTACATTCAAAGTAATTTCTCCTGCTTTTATGTATTAAAATTTTGTATACTCCTTACCTTTTCCCCCCCAATTGTCTGCTATAATATTCATTATTTTATGTAACTTTGAAACTCTTTAAAAACAGTCTGCTAGATAATTTGGAACTAGTCTCCTTCATTTTTCTTTCATATTTTATGTTCTTAAATTTTACTTCCCACTGAAAACTGCACATTCTGATTTGTATCAACTATTTTTGGATAGTGTATGTTTATTTTTAGCCACGTTTGAAAGTGGCTTTTTGTTACAAAACAAGAAAATGCAAACTGTAGTATTTGTAGGTATAATGCTTCTGGTTTTTTATTTGTAATGTTTGATGTACTGTTATGTTTTTAATATACATTGGTTTCTAGTGTAAGGTAGTGTTGAAGTTTTGAATAATTTGACTATTTTCTAAAGCCTTCAAAATGATTGTAGAGGCATTCAGGCACTTGTCTTACTCATGATCAACCCTTGTTTAATTCCTGGTATTGCATATAGTTGCCCGAGTACCCCCAGGAGTGAACAGTCAGGACAGAGCTGGGATAATCTTTGAGCACTATTGGGTGTAGGCGCCTCCCAAATATTTACAATAAATAAGAAAAGAGTTGGAAAGGGATTCTGGATTCATCTCTCTTAATAAGTGTTTGTTTACTTGACTTCTACCAAACTGATGCCTTGAAATTACTTTCCAAAAGTCCATTGCAAGTTTGGTGAAAAAGTTTGGTGAAATACCACTGATGATTTGCATTAATGTGGTATATGCTATACTTAAGTTTTGGGGGGGGGTTTGCTATGTTTGCAATTCATTGATATCTAGGCATAGAGTTTTGATATTTCTCTCTTGTGGGTTCCTAAGCAATTCCCAGGTCTCAGGGCTACTCCCAGTGATCCCAGCCCCCCAGGTGACACATTCAGTGCGAAAGCCTGGGTCTGTGGTGCTTCTAAGGCTCAGCAAAGTCGGGATTACTCAAAACACCTGGACGCCTACCTGGGAATGCCTGAGGGAGACGTGAGGCTGGGAACCGAGCCCCTATACTATCACTCTCCCCTTCCAGAATTATTTTTAAATTATGGATTGGTTTTGGGGGAGGATGTGCTCAGGAGGTCAGGGACCTCACCAGCGAGTCTCAGTGAGTCTGAGTAGCTTGGAAATTGTTTGCACTCTGGGGTTTCATGAGTTTTCTGGACAACCCTGGAATTTTTCAGGCATTAAAAGTCACACCTGGCTGTACAGGGGACTTTGTGGTGCTAGCAATCAAAACAGAAATGGCCAAATACAAGACATGTGCCTTAATGCCTGTACTATCTCTATGGCCCTATGAAAATTCCCTATGAAAACACAACGCTGAACTGTAAATGGTCAATTAATGGGTTGTACTTTGAACTAATTTTGGCAAGATAGTAATTTTTCAATATACTATTTTTAATTCAAGGCAGAGCCTGGCAATCTACTTGTATTCGATATGCCAAGAACAGTAACAAGTCTCACAATGGAGATATTACTGGTGCCCGCTCAAGCAAATTGATGAGCAACAGGATGACAGACAGTGATTTTTAATTAAAATCACCATTAAAAATAGAAAGTCAATTTTATTAGTGCAGTGCAACTATTTTTGATTTTATTAAAAATATCCATTTTGGGACTATAGTAATAGGACAGTGGGTAGGGTACTTACCTTGCGTGCAGTTAACATGGATTCAATTTCTGGAATCTCATGTGGTACCCTGAGTACCAGCAACAGTAATTTCTGAATGCAGAGCCAGGGGAAACCCTTGAGCATCACCAGGTTCGGCCTCCCAAATAATACAAATAAATAAACTAAAATACCAATTTTAATACTCATTAAGCATTTCTTTTGGCTTTTTTTAATCACACGGGCTATACACAGGAGTTATTCCTGTCTCTGCACTCAGGAATTACTCCTGGCAGTGCTCAGGGCACCATATGGGATTCTGGGAATCGAACCCAGGTCGGCCGCATGCAAGGCAAATGCCCTACCTGCTGTGCTATCACTCCAGCCCAAAGCATTGTTTTTATATTGGTAAATTAGCATAATCTATAGATTTCATATTTAATTTTCCTGATTGAATTGTAATAATAAATATGAAAACATAATATTCTTCAGTTGTGTGTTGTACTTATATAACTGCCAAATGAGGTTAGTGGTTAAAATACTTATTTTTTAAAATGACTTAAGATCCTTCCTATTAATCAGACTATTTCCAAAAATTTCCTCTAGTATTTTTCCTTATAGCAATAATTATATTTCATTTGTAGTTTTCCATAAAGCAATATGAAATTGTATTGTCTATAAGATCCCTTTGACATGTATTTTAGTATAGAATTATATGTAAAGTGCATATGGGATTGCAAATGTTTGAGTCCAGTGTGTGGCTCTTCAAAAAGTCTGCCTCTCGCCAGTGGCGTTACATAGCTTCTGTGATAGGAAGGAGGTAAGCTTAGGCTCTGAAGGCATCCCGCAATATGGAAATAGGTTTCTTTATTGTGCTATCCAGAGATTTTTTTTTCTGGTCATTCCAAAGAAAAAGATCACATCTTTTTGTAAATCCTGTAGAAGATCTTCTTTATTTATGGAGTTTCATTTCTTATTGCTTTCCATTGCCTACCTATCCATGACTTCATTAATTAGTTTTCTAGCACATTGAGCTCCATGTTCAATTTTTTCTCCATTTTAATATAGTCATAAAAAGTTTATGTTAGTGTTCATCTGCCTACGGAGTGTGATAGACTCTATATTTTGAAACATGGTATTCAGATTAATATTGTCAAAATAGTCCTTTTCTTGTAAAACTTTTGCCTTTTATGAATGTGTTTTTGTGTTTCATTGATTTACATGTCCAAATGAAATTTAGAAAAGATTCATGAGTAGATGCGATGTGCTCTCAAGTAAACATTTTGTTGTACTATAAATAATCTGAGTTTTCCAATGCTGCTTCTACCAAGTGCTACTTATTTTAAAATGCTGTGTTAGTCCATGTCCCCGAGGAGCAGAACATACGGAGGAGTTTAGATGGAGAGAGATTTACTGGGGGGGAAATGTCTTTCAAAGGTTACCGGGGACCAAGCTACTGGGACTGAGAGAGATTTCAGCCTGTGATAAAAATCTACCCTGAGTTAAAGGGAATCATGTAGGAAAAGTTGGTTGAGAAAATACATATAAGGCAGTTTCAGGAGTATTCTTTGGTCAAAATCAGCAGTGGTTCCTCTAGCTATTCTCCGGAGGAATTTTGAGTCTTGTAGCAATAGGCCTGCCTGGTATCATTGCTGAGCTGAGTCACTGCCCCCTTGTAGGCTAAGGGAAGGCTTCTGGGAGGAGGTGATTGCAACTCACAAAATGCATCTCCTCTTCTCAGAGGCCTTTGTTACCCAAATCGACATATGAGTGTTAGGATATGTAGAGTGAGCTCATGGTTTCCCTTAGATCTCCTCCTGAGAAGGAATTTACGTGGGGTAGGCTGACTGCATCAGCAACAGGTTTTTTTGCTACTTTAATATCTCTGGGTCAAAGCTGGCATTTTTTCTCGTCTTAAACTTTCTGCCCAAGGCTCTTCTCACCTTCAGATATTACATTGGTAGATCCTGGTGGATTTTCCGGTGCTATGCCCCAAGTGTTCCTCTGTGATATGGCTTTGCCTGTTGTCATCACAAGGCCCTCAACCAAGGCTACCACCTCTTTCCAATTACGGTTGCAAACAATCAGTGCGTACAGGAAGTACAGAATTGATCCTTGGGCCCCACCCAAGTTCCTCATTGTATCAAGCCAGCCCTAATGGCCGTATATTTTCTCATCCGCTGAATGTGGGTACAAATAATAAAAGCAATATGTGAAATATTTGCAATGCGAGAGTCGAGTATATCCTTTCTGGCTAGGGGATACAAGCCTTCGAGAGCTACAGGCAGGAGAGTAAGAAACCTCAAGCTGCGTTTTCATCCAATATTTCAGAATGATTCCTCGAGTATGGACTCCAATCTGTGCCTTTGAAGGTCTAAAATCAGCTGAGTGTGAGTATGGTCGATCCCATCCTGCCTGGCAGTAGGTACAATCTCTGAATGAATTAATGAATGCAATTGAATGAATGTTATTTTCCAGAAATATATCAGAAGAGCAGGGATTTCATTGGAACCAAGTAGAAGTGTCTTTTAATGTCTTTGATAAGATTTCTGAAGGATTCCTTGTGTATATATGGATTTATGTTTAAATTAATATTTTATATTTAGAAGTAGCTTGTCTATGTGAAGTCAATGTAACCAACCTTGAGAGATAGTATGGGGTTAAGGTTCTTGCTTTGCACATGGCTGATGGGTGATGTCAGTCCAATCCCTGATATTGCATATTATTCCCCGAGCACTGCTAGGATTGATCCCTGAGCAGAGCCAGGAGTAAGGCCTGAGCACCATGGGGTGTGGTCCAAAATCCAATAAGTAAATAAATGAATGAAGTCAGTGAAACTGAATTAAAATCTGCTTCTGTTAATTCAACTTTAAAGAAAGCACTGTACACCCCTGCAGTGATATCATTCAATAAAGAAAGCAAAGAATCCACTATGTTTTAAAGTACAGATATTGTAATAGCCACAAGAATTCAATTTTTAAAATATTCATGATTGTTTTGTAGTGGCATTTAGACCAAATTTTGTTACATAGAGTAGCCGGCAATTGCTTTAAATAGAGGCAAGTTATTCCAATTTTTATAAATTAAAGTGGTGTCGATCTTCAGACTTGTCTTGTTTAGTTAAGTCAGGTTAGGAATTAATGAGAAGAAATAAGAAAATTCTACTTTTTAAAATAAGAGTTCAAAGAAATTTTACTTAAAAACATCAACTAATAAGCAAATTTGAATAAAAAAATTAGTGTCCTCCATAATCTTAGAGTCGTATTAGGAAGAGATAATTTAGAATTTTAAAAATTAATTTCCTTTGCTGAATCTTTACAAAGCATTGTGTTATAAACTTCATGCAAGCACACACCCACACACATAAACACACACCCATATTTTTTTGACATCTACATATCACCAAAGTCTACTGCTTAATTAAATCACTTATAATTAAATCACTAGTAAATCACAGTTCTGTCATGAGTGAGTTAAGAATAACATTAATGGACTTATGGTAAACACCCACCTCAAAGCCTTTTCATAAGTAACCTAAGAGCTATTAGCATTCCAAACATATGCTTATTTAGTAGATTATAGAGGAAATATGTTGAAATCCAAAAAGTTTTTTAATTAGAAGTTGCCTAAGGAAACTTCTATTGTACATGCAATTTCTAATTTTTCAGGAATTTTTTGTTTTATTTGTAAACAAAATAACAATGTGTAACATTATAGTACTACACAAGGAAAAAACCACCGTAATAGTAGTGTCTAAAAACACTTAAATAAAATAACTATTTCCTAAGATATTAAAATTTGCAAGGCCTCACTCATTTAACAGTTCAACCCTTAACAGCAAAAGATATGAAAAAATATCAAGAAAATAAGTAATAACTATAGAGGAAATATGCTGTCATTATTTATGCACATCCAGCAGCTGAATTAAAAATGTAAGGTATTTCAGTAGCAATGTAGCACTGTCATCCCGTTGTTCATAGATTTGCTCAAGTGGGCACCAGTAACGTCTCCATTGTGAGACTTGTTACTGTTTTTGACATATCAAATCTGCCAGGGGTATCTTGCCAGGCTCTGATGTGCGGGTGGGATACTCCCGATACTAAGTTATTTCTCGAATATGTAAAATGTATCTGATGAAAATCAAAATGAAAAACAACTGTAAATCATCATGTAAGGGAAGAATTAGATCATTACACATGCCACTGGGTAGTGGAGTCACTCTCCCCAGCAAGCTTAGGGGCCCCATTCGCCCTCCCTTGGGCCCCTTCCCTGGGGTCCCTCTTCCTTTGTCTCCAGGAGCCCACGGGCATTCCCTCTGGCAGCTGCTTCACTGTGGAAAGGCCCTGGCCCCCCCCACACCACCACCACCAGGGCTCCACGTGGTTCTCAGAGTCCCTGTGCCCAGCTTCGGGCTGCTGTCTTCCTATTGGGTTTCAGTCTCGCAGGAGATGTCTTGGCCCTGAGGGGTCCTAATCTGCCTGACAAAACCTGTAAGTTTTCTTTACCTGAAGAGACAAAAGAAACACAAAGTTTCCTTACCCTTATATACCAATACCTGGAATATTTGGTTTTGAATTTAATAAACTTTCTCCTGTCTAAAGTAATTTAGGAACTTATCATCCATGGGCAATATCTGACCTATAGATCCACTTTTTAGTTGGGTCTACATTAAATATATACATGTCATCATAAAGGGAATATATATATATATACAAATATATGTATATATATATATATATATTTATATTTCTCTCAGAGAGCCTGGCAAGCTACCGAGAGCATCCTGCCCATAAGGAAGAGCCTGGCAAGCTCTCCGTGGTGTATTCAATATGCCAAATACAGTAACAATAACAGTCTCATTGCCCTGACCCTGCAAAGAGCCTCCAATCATTCAGAAAAACGAGTGAGATGAGGCTGCTAAAATCTCAGGGCTGGGATAAATGGAGATGTTACTGGCACCCACTCGAGTAAATAGATGAACAATGGAATGATAGTGATACATTGTGTGTGTGTGTGTGTGTGTGTGTGTGTGTGTGTAATTCAGTGTTAGTAGCATGGAATTTGGCTTCTCAGGGAACACGGGCAAGCGGACAAAAGCAGTAGGACATATTGCCAAAATGTCATCAGCACAAATAGCTTTTTCATTGTCCCTAACAGATGTGTCCTCTGTCCGGTTTGTACCCTCTGCCATGGTTCAGGAATCTCTTATTTTCTCTTATTTACAATAATTTCAGTGTTGTTTGTGAATTATCTGTCCATCTCCCACAAGCATATAACTGTGGCGTGTCTTCAGTATGCATGCATGAGATGAAGGTGAAATTAAAGGATAGAGTGTTGGCTCATATTAGAATCTATTCAAATGATTGCATCTTAATAGCCAAACTGATATTTAATTTAATTAAAATTTACAGGCCAGTATTTAAATTCTGGCCATCTTGCCCTCAATTTGTAAACAAAACTCAGTGGAGTTAGCACAAGCTCACAAATGAACTGGTACTGAGTCTGTATCCTGGAAGCTTGATCTGATTCTTAAATTTTGAGCCCAATTATCCATAGGCTCATTCATCTCTAGCGACTCTTCAATTTAAATGTCCCTACCTGAGATTTGTTCTAAAGGCATTGTTGAGAGTGGATCTTGCAAGTTCGCTGCATGCTGGACGGGAAGAGAGTCCTCTTACTTCTCTAAAGGTTGGTTAGATCTTTGGGCCTTAAAGCAACATGGCGCCATAAATACGCTTTTCCTTATCAAAAATCCTTCTGCCCCATTGGACTAAAAATTATTACTTTTTGATATTTTCCTTTATCAAATGTAGGTGATTTATATTATACTCACATATGAAATACTTTGTTATGTGTGGATTTATATCTCACATCTCATTTTGATGACGACTGACTGCATTATGTTACAGTTTTTTTCACAAATGAAAAAATGTACTGTTATATCACTTCTTACTTTAATAAGTTATTTTCTTCTAGCTTTTCAATATGCATAAAAGCCCATTAAAGATGGAATTTTATTATAATTGTGATGAATGAATAGGGAAAGAATCAAAATAATGTAGAATACTTTCAAAATGAACAGTAAAGACATTTAATTCTATATGTGATGAGACAGAATCAGAATTCCTCATTTTAAAAGTAGGAGCTACCCCTACTTTTCTATCATAAATATCTGCAAATCCCCCCCTCCATAAGTCTTCCAAATATAATGCTAATTTCAGACAGACAGGAACCAATTATATTATGCTTGAATTACAATTAGAAAAGAAAATATTAAGTGGCATTGAAGACATTTAAGACGTGTTCAGTAGGTGTTTTGAAAACCTTGGCAATGCAGCCTTCATGCTTGGACTCCAGAGCACTTTACTAAAAGCAGTGCATCGGGTTTATGTGGTGGAATCGTGAGTGACTCTCTTCCAGATGGAAAACATGCTTCATGAGGAGAATCGTATGACGCTGGCCGTGTGGGTATTCTCCGTGTCTGGCAGACAGCAGAGGGCCCTCTTGTCCTGACAGCTGTCAAATAAACCAGCACTAGCTGCACATTCACTTGATTCGGAGCTTCCCACAGCCTTGGCGCCACCGGCTGTCAAAGGTGTCCCTAAAGGCAGGGGCATGTCATCGATCTGGCTCACCTCGTGTTATCTTCCATTCTTGGTGTGGCTTGACTTTCAGCGGGTCAGTGAGACGCCGACAGCTGGGGCCTGAGACGCGGTGACAGCTTTGGGCGCTCTCCTCACTATGAAGAGATGCGGCTTCATGTAAGGTATAGTTTCCGTGTCATTCTCAGCACCCAGCTGCCACCTGCAAATGATGCATCCTCTGTGAGAGGGTTTCTGCTGGAGCGTACGGCCTGCCGGCTGTTGGTGTCCACGGGCACTCTGGGCAGGCGTGTAATTTAGAGGAGGCAGTTTAGGAAATGACGCGCTCAGAGTGCAAAAGGATGAGCAAAAATCAGATTGAGAGGGCAGAGAAACACTCGGAAGACTGAACTGCTGCTCTGCCAGTAGAAGGCCTGAGTTCATTCCTGACCTTGCATGAGCCCCTGAGCATCAACGGGAGAGACCCCCCAGGACTGGAACCAGGTTAGCCTCCAACCCCAAATACTGCTGCATTTGACTCAAAATTCAAACAGGAAAATAAAAATTAGGCTAAAACAAGTATCACAGGAGGCAGATGTAGAGTGTGTGTGCCGCAGCCTGCCCAGGGCTGGCAGTCCAGCTCCACGCGGTCCATCAAGCATCACTGATGAAGCCCTAGAGGGTCCCACCAGATCTGACCATTGAGTGTGACCCTAGGGTCCCCACACTATCAAAGTGGCCTGAGCAATCCCCAGGACCACTGAGTCTGTGCAGCCCCACCCCACTCTGGCGCTGGCCTAGAACCCCAGCCTCTGCAATGTCCAGTCACAGCCCGAGGGCTCCTGAGAATGATCTTGGAGGCATAAAAATGGTTAAAAAGAGAAAGATGATAAAAATAAGTAGCAGAAGCAGCTGCCAACAGAGGACAACTGTGTTTGTCATCAGAATCTCTACCAGAGAATGTCATCAGCAGCTATTAAAGGACGATGCCATCCTATGTTAATATTGTTGCTCAGGCATCTCACTAGGCAGGCCCTAATGTCTCTGTGTTATAGATGAGGAATCGCCAACTCACTGAGTTTAGGCCAGTGGCTATAACCATGTACCTCATGAGTGTTATGTAACCTGTCATGTATTGTAACCCCCACACTCAGTTCATTTCTAGTCTTTCTGGCATGGCATGGCATGAACAAGTCACTCAGGAGACCCTAAGATTAGCTCTGCAGATATGGTCAAACCTATGAAGTATAATCTTTTGGGTTTTCCTTTGCGAGTTTTTATCACCAGTTTTATCATCTGCATCAAGGCAGAGCAGAGTTTAATCTACTTGTTCCTTGATATTTTTATCCTGAGACAAATCGTTTTGGGTTGGCAAAGGCAAAGATCTGTTGCCTTCAAAGAAGAAAGGCAAAGCTAGATTTTAAGTTAGATTTCCTGACATATCCAGAAAATATGGACTGAATTTAATCCCATATTCTCTCAAATTTTCCACAAAGGCATAAAATTGACCCTGATTTTGTGGCGAGGTGGTGGGCAGCATGAAGTGCTGTATTCAGTGTGTCTCTATTGGCATGTATGAGGGAGAGAGGATGGAGCCAGAGCTATCCAAGGTGGTATCTTATACATCCAGGAGCCTCTAACATCCGACGGTCCCTAGCCCCCTTGCTCTGCCCTGCAATATGAGAGTTGATGAATGAAGTGCTGGTGCTTTTCGGACCTTAACCACCCTGCATTCCCCAAACTCTTCTGACAGAGAGTTGTTGACTTTCTCTTCTGTCAAGTGTCTTCATAGGATATTCTACTTCTATAGAAATTAACTTCCGAAAACCTGGGACACTCCTATTTTCTGTTCATTACTTAGTTCAAAGACTTGTTTTGATGTTTTGTTTGTTTGTATTATTTTATTTTTAACTTTCTTATTGAAGCACTGTTGTTTATGAAGGTATTCATGATTAAGTGTCAGGTATGCAATATTCCAACATTAATCTCTTCACCAGAGTTCATCTCCCTGCACCAAGGTCCCCAGTCTCCTTCCCTCTGCCCCCACCTTTGCCTGCCTCTATGGCAAGGAATTGGTAACATCTTGCTGTTGTTTTATTACCTTTGAAGATCCAAGCTTAGATATTCTCTGCCAAGAGGATTCAGTTCTCCACTGTGGTATTAAACTCCAGTTTTGTGTTGATATTTAATTTAACTGATACCTCCAGACATTCATTGTCAGTCACAAATTTTATATGCATACACACAAATCTGTGTGTGTGTTTCTGAGAGAGAGATAGAGAGAGAGAAACAAAGACAGGGACAGATAGACAGACAGAAGGAGAGAGACGCAGAGAGAGATTCAGAGACAGAGGCATCGACAGAGAGAGACTGCTGGTCTAGTCTCCTGGAACCCAGGGGTGAAAAAAAAGCCCCGATTCTCTCCTTTACATTCTAGTAGAGGAGGCAGCCACACTTTTTGCGCTTCTTCCCCCATGCAGCGCAGAGCACCCGCCTCAAGACAATGAGAATGTATGGGAAGAGAAAATCTGTTCCTGTTTCTACACATCTCACAAAAATAGCTAGAGAATATAAGTTTTCAAGGTGAAAGTTAAAAAACAGAGTATTGGATTAAGTGAACAATGTGGTTTCTCTTTCATTTTAATTGTATATTTTTCACCGTAGTTGAAATGGCTTGGTTTGCAATGTGCTGATGTTGACACTTCCTGTGTACACATTTACCAAGAGTTCTATTACAAAAGTCAAATATTCTTTTTTTTTAACCTTCAGGACTTTTTTAAAAAATTTATTCTTTTATTGAATAACCAGGTGGAAAGTTACAAAGCTTTCAGGTTTAAGTCTCAGTTATACAATGCTCGAACACCCATCCCTTCACCAGTGCACATATTCCACCACCAAGCATCACAGTATACCTCCCCCCAACCCCCACCCCCCCAGTCCCTCATCCTGCCTGTATAACTGATAAATTTCACTTTACTTTCACTTTCAAAAGTCAAATATTCTTATCAAACATTTTTTATATTATGATTGGCCACACTTTTACAATTATTTTATGTATGCAAGAACACAGCATTTACATCTGCAGACCACTTCCTGTTCCACCCCCAAAATACGATTTTACATCTACTGAAAGAGCTGTGAACCTGGAGAATTGATATAATGAACATGGGAGATGATCGTAAGGAAAATTCAGCTCTTTCCTCTAACTTGTCAGTTTTCTCATAGTAAAAACAAACATACAGAAATGTTCCTCAATGAAAAATTAAGAAAAAACACGGAGGGGGGAGTAACAATGACAGGAGAAAAGCATAACTTTTTCCTTGAAGTCTTGCTTCCTTACATATACGTTAAAAGAATATCCAAGAAGGAAATACCATCACTTTGATGTGGGTTACTCCACAGGGACTTGGGCCCATCTCTCTCCGTCTCAACCCTGTAAGTGTCACGTTTGACAAAAGCTTCAGAATTATATTCAGAAGGAAATGGTTGCAAGGCTGAGCTGAAGTAAACTGGCTAGAGCATGGTTAGCAGGTAGATTTCTCACCCCGATCACGCCATTATTTTCACATAAGTCTTCTGCCTGATTTTCCTCTAACACAAGGTTGATGGCATGCGCCCAGTAGTTAATTAAGCCCTTTCTCCCATTAACTAATGGTTGGATTTGACACCTCGTGGTGCCTTCCTTAAAGGGTTGTGATTTTATGAAGGTTTTGGCAGAACTCCAGTCATCACAGCTGCTCTTGAATGATCACCGCTCAGAGGAAAACACTTTTCACACCTCTAAATACCTTCTTTTCAAATGTACTTTTGCCATGAGACCCTCTTTGATCTTTTTTTTTTCACACAAATACTTTGTCCTTAGGGAAATTCTTAACATGAGCTACTAATGGCTGTTCACAACCACTCCTTAGCCCTGATATCACTAATAAGTATGTGACTTTAAGGGAGAAGACACCTCCACAGAGGAGGATATTTTAATGTTGGAAGGACAAGGTTGAGAAACTTCTGGATTGAAAAAATAACCTATATTCTGCGTGTGTCCTAAAATGTTGAAATTGGTATATACATGTTACAGCCCTGTCTTGAGAGTGTTTATTCCCTTTTTTTCCCTATAGGCATTATAGAAACTTTATATTGGACCAGCACAGCCATCCTGCATTAGCCTGAACGGTTGTTTTCTTTTGCTTTTTTTTTTTGGACTGTTGAGTGAGGATGTAGACAGGGACCCACCCTGCTTGGCCAACCTTTCTAGAATAAATAGTTAGCATTTCTATTCACAGTAAAAAGTGGCTCACCCATCATGCAGAGTGCTTTAATTATATTTTAATTTCAGTGACAGGAAACATTCAAACACAACAAAACAAAGGGCATTCTCATTCTTGGGACTTAGCATGAACAAAAGGAGTTTCTCTTGGAGTGGCAGTTAGGGGCATTAAAACAAATGCTGGGCATAAACTTGACATTGTACTGCTAATTTGGATCTAACTTCACTCTTGTATATATGAAGCTTTACAACATAAACCATGTGTAAATTTGCCATTACTGTGACTGGCATTAGTGAGAGTGTTTATGTAAGTAAACCCTCAATTGCAAGGGCAATCCTGGTTTCCCAATGTACACAATTCCAAGTTGCATTCTAACCCTGCTAAATTAATTCCTGCATTGCAGTTCTGACACCAGCATAAAAATGTTCTCAGGAAATAAGAAATTCATCTCATTTTTGCCCTCAACCCCGCAAATCCTCAATCTTGATTCTCTACGAATATATTCAGTTCCACTGGGTGAATCAGTTAGCTTCTTTGTAGTCCTCTGACTTGTAACTCCTTCCCTTCTATTCTGAACCAAGGTCAAATTCCAGCTCTGCTGCTTCCCGGCTCTGAAGCTGAGTGTAAACACAGACTTGTGTGTAATAATAGCTCTCACGGCACCTGCTAGCTGACCCGTGACACATGCGGTGTTGAGGGGCCGTATCCCTGATTTCACTGAAGTCTGATATTAACATCTAACTAACAGTGAGCTGGCAGGGCCCACAATGCCCTTTTAATTTTTGAAACGTTTACTTTAAATGGCATTGTTTTTGAGGCTCTGCATTTTATGGACATGTTGTTCTTCCCAGTGTATTGATTCCAGTGCCTTCCCTTAAATGCATACCCAGCATTTTTTTTTTTTATTAAAAAAGTTTTACTGGATCACCATGAGATACAGTTACAAACTTGCATGATTGAGTTTCATTCCAACAATGCTAAAGCACCCATCCCTCCACTAGTGCATGTGTTCCACCACCATTGTTCCCAGTGTCCCACCTGCCACCCCCACCCTACCCGACTCCCTGCCTCTGTGGCAGGTACAGTCCTTCTTACTCTCTCTCATTCGGGGCATTGTGATTTCCAATGCTTGGTCCTTGGTCTACTCCAGCCCACATCCCCCAACCAGGGTGAACCCTACAATCACCATTTACTTAGTGCTCCACTCTCCGCCTCTCCCCTGCCTTTCGCCTGGCATGTGGGACCGGCTTCCAAACCATGTCATATCCCAACTTTGATCCCTCCTCATGTGGGATAGTTATAGACAAAGCCACATTTAGTGAAATAAATATTCATTTATTGGCTGTAAGAAAGATTAAGGAGAAAGATTTTGGACAAAACTGACTCTATAGGTTTTGAAAACTGCCCAACTCTGTGGAACCCGAGACTCAGAAATGCCTGTATTTGGCTTAATGCTTTGCTGTCTTTGTTTTGAAATGCTTCGGAATCCTTGAATGATTTCATTTTTCATTGGACTTAACATTACATGATCAGCTTGAATTTGAAACTTGGCAAAGACAGTCTGAAGTCCAGTTGCTTAATTATTTGAGATATTAATTAGGCAGATGTGAGCTCTCAGACTAGAGATAAAGCTTTGATTGAATAATTAAAAAGCTTACCCAATGACAAGCACTGAGCCATATAGCAGATACTATATTCAAGAAAACAAATAAACAAACAAACAAAAAGAATTTCTTGCATTATGGAGTCTAGAGAGGGGAGAAATATAATAAACAGATACAGGAACTACAGCACAGTATACCAGCTTCTAGAACGGTGGGGGAAATAAAGTTCTATAAGAGGAAGAGAGAGACAAAGAGAGAGATGCAGAGAGAGTGATCACCCACAGCAGATGAGATAGATTCATTCTCTCTGTCCTTTTCTAAGGCAAACTGGGCCTCAGCATCGCAGGGATGGAGGGATGCAGACCCAGGGCTCTGCTCTATTCTGCTTCTTTGTCTTTGTCAGAAAACTCATTCATGGGCAAGAAAGTATAATAGTAGAGAGATTTATTAGTTGAGAAACAGTACACCCCAAGTTTGAGTGCAGGGGCGCTCAAGAATCAGTCACACATTGAACCTTGGATAAAAATTTTTCAGGAATGAACTAATGTCAAACAGGTATATGATTGTGGATGACATGCTTGCTCATACCTCACATGTGTCATTAACACATAATTTTGAAGGTAGAAGTAGTGTAAGTTAATATGTATTTGGGTCTAATGAGGAGAAACATGAAGGGCAGGGTTCTATTCACAGAGCATGCTGTAAGCAAACAGCTATATGATTTGACCACTCAAGGCCCCTTTATTTCTCCTTAGATAGATGAAAGAGATTTTTTTCCAGAAGTTGATTCATATACTTTTAAGGGGAGGAGGGAGTTGCCAGGCCCTAGAAGCCACTAAATGGTGGTCAGGCCCTAGAAGCTCAGGTAAGGGCCCTATGACACACAATGGCTTAGGAACCATGAGTGGTTAGGGATCAAATTGGGGTGACCGCATGCAAGGAATGTGTGTTATCCCCTGAACTATCTACCCGCTTTTCCTTAGAGTAGGTTCCCACCCTGCCATCAGGAAAAAACAATCCATGTGATTTTCAAAAAAGAAGTGTGGATGCACAGGAGACTTGAACATTTGATGGCCGAGAACCAGTCCCCTGATGGGCCCACGGTGATGGATGGATGGAGGGGGAACAGAGAAAGAGGGGCCTGGGCTTGTTGGTAGTCTGTGTGTTTCTCTCTCCTCCCCAGCGTAGTCAAATCTCTCCACTTACTGCACAATCATAGTCATAGTTTTGGCTTGGTCCCAGTCATCAGAGTTCCCTCATCCTCTTTCTCATCGTAGTCTTCCTCTTTTTAGTTTAGCATAGTCCTATCTTAATCCTCATGTATTCCTTGTGTTTTCAGTTTCCTCATCCCCCTTACAGCATAGCTATGTAGAAATCCTGAAGGGTTGGGTACATATAGTGAAGTTGAACATTGTAATAGCAACAAGCAGAGGTAAAGTCACTCCTTTAGGGAAAATGAGGAGATTAACTCCAGGACAAAAATCTCATTTGAGGATTCAGCACTCTAGATTACTGGGAGATATGCTCATGGGTGGGATTTCACCTACCGTGCATTGCTTTATCCTTTCCTAAGCTAGTTAACCATTGAAACAATCATAGTAACTTTCAGAGAGTCTCTTGCCCACACGCCTGGCTGTCTTCCCCGGGGCCCCTCAGAGGGGATGGGCTCCAGCTTCCCTCCCCACCCCAAGCAGAGCTCCCGGCGGCCGAAGACCACTGGAACCTAGCTGCAGCCATGCTGGAGGCTCCTCTCTACACGTTCGGACAGGCCTCATGCATGAAGGTGCCGGCAGAGGAACCCAGGTATGTGTAATCCCATCAACAGTCAACATCCAGAGACTTAAAAGCAAGCTCCCAGAAGCAATATCTTTAGGCTGCTTCTCCCTTTGGGAGAAACTGGCAGTCTTCTGAGAGTTTCCTGCCCACATGGGAGAGCCTTGCAAGCTTCCCATGGTATATTCATATGCAAAATCCAGTAACAAGCTGGATCCCATTCCCCTGACCCTGAAGAGCCCCCAGTGCAACATCATTGGGTCGGCCAAGTCCAGATGGACTTCTAAGATCTCAGGGAAAGGACGAAATGAGATGTTACTGGGCCCGCCCGAGAAATTGGTGTTTAACGGGCTATCGTGATCGTGATAATAACTTTACTTCTTATAATATTTCTGGTCATTCTGCATGAACACAGTAAGAGATATCTTAAGCACAAAGGTTGGTTCTTTCGGGTGAAATTCTGCTACATATGAGAGACCACAGTCCTCAGGCCAGGTTACTCTTTCCTAACCCCAGCAGGGTCCTTATTCAGTTACCTCTTGGGTCATGACAGAGTTTGTTCCATGACCCTGCTCATAACCAATGATACTTACGGTCCTTATCTTGACCCCTTTTGATGTCAGGGTAGATTACAGCTTGCCCTGGGTCCATCCAGTCCCTTTGTCGGAACCTTCCTTTTGAGGGTGTTAGAAAGTAATAGTAACAGGTTTATATCAGGTAACTATGATGGATGCCCAGGAGTAAATATTATTTGGGTCAATTGGCTCCCATGTTACAGAAGCATAGCATGAACTGTCTTCAGTGTCTATGCAAAATATTGCTAAACACACCATGCAAATGACATAAAGGATAGAGAAAAGCAACAGAGGATGATTAGTACTTGATGGGATTGGTTGTGCCTCCCAGGCACAGTTGTGGGTATAACTCGATACACCTGAGCTCCCTGCAGGAGGAAGGAGCTGAGGTTATCCAACAACCTCTGACTTCTAACATTCAACTGGAAAATAAGTCGATACACCAGCAGAGAGAGAAACTGCAGTTGGAGGGAGGAGATTCTGAGCAGTGACTGAAATCAGATTTGTAGTTGATTAAAATCTGTCTCTGACTCATAATAAACCATTTGTGTCCTCTGAAGCAGATAGGAGAATGTTTCTAACCAGTTACTCTCTTTGTGTCTGCTGAAAAAATTGTTTGGACCTTTGGCAAGGACAATCAGAGTGGCATAGATGTTGGTGTTTGTCCCTGAAATATGACACTTTATCACATATATCTGAAGACATGTAAGGGCATGCGATGGACATTTATCCAACATCATCAAATTTATATAAGTTTTCATAAATATTTTCATGTAAAGCAGTAAGAAATTAATATTTAAAATACTAAGCAGCTTAAAATGGACATGTTATTGTGTAGTCTATGATATAAATTTTGTATAACTTAGGAATATGACATTGTAACTAGCAGAGTAAAAATGATTATATTAATCATAAAACAATTATATTAATTGTTTTATATAATATTATATGTATAATTTTTATTATAATTATATATGATTTTTTATTCTTAATTATTAATAATAAATAGTTGTGTTAATCATAAAAATAATAAAATTTGGTCTTGATAGAAACCCACATTTTATGAAAATATTTTTTCATAATATCTTTTAATTACCACAATATCTTTAGTATAATAAATTAAAATCCCTTCAGATACAAAATCAAGAGATTGTACACATTCTCCTAATTTAAATAAATACTATATATTACTGGAAGTACTTGCGATAGCTATTAGACAAGAAAAAGAGATTAAGGGCATCCAGATAGGAAGGGAAGAAATCAAACTCTCACTATTTGCAGACGACATGATACTATATCTAGAGAAGCCTAAAACCTCTACTAAGAAACTCTTAGAAACAATAGACTTATACAGTAAAGTTGCAGGCTACAAAATCAATACCCAAAAATCCATGGCCTTCATATATGCAAACAATGAGGCAGAGGAAAGGGACATGAAAAAAGCAATCCCATTCACAATCGTGCCCCAGAAAATCAGGTACCTCGGAATCAGCTTAACCAAGGAAGTAAAAGACCTTTACAAAGAAAACTACATAACGCTACTCCATGAAATCAAAGAGGACATGAGGAAATGGAAACATATACCCTGCTCGTGGATAGGGAGAATCAATGTTGTCAAAATGGCAATACTCCCTAAAGCATTATACAGATTCAATGCGATCCCTATAAGTATACCCATGACATTCTTCAAAGAAATGGATCAAGCAATCCTAAAATTCATATGGAATAACAAACGTCCAAGGATAGCTAAAACAATTCTTGGGAAAAAGATGCGGGAGGCATCACCATCCCCAACCTCAAACTTTACTACAAAGCAGTAACAATTAAAACAGCATGGTACTGGAACAAAGGCAGAGCCGTAGACCAATGGAACAGGGTGGAATATCCCTACACACAACCCCAAATGTATGACCATCTAATCTTTGATAAGGGAGCAAGAGATGTGAAGTGGAGCAAGGAAAGCCTCTTTAACAAATGGTGCTGGCACAACTGGACAACCACATGCAAAAAAATGGGTTTAGACCTTGACCTGACACCATGCACAAAAGTCAGATCAAAATGGATTAAAGACCTCAACATTAGACCACAAACCATAAGGTACATTGAAGACAAGGTCGGCGAAACCCTCCACGATATTGAAGATAAAGGTATCTTCAAAGGTGACACGGAACTAAGCAATCTAGTAAAAACAGAGATCAACAAATGGGACTACATTAAACTAAAAAGCTTCTGCACCGCAAGAGATACAGTGACCAGAATCCAAAGACTATCCACAGAATGGGAAAGGATATTTACACAATACCCATCAGATAAGGGGTTGATATCAATGGTATATAAAGCACTGGTTGAACTCTACAAGAAGAAAACATCCAACCCCATCAAAAAATGGGGCGAAGAAATGAACAGAAACTTTACCAAGGAAGAAATACGAATGGCCAAAAGGCACATGAAAAAGTGCTCTGCATCACTAATCATCAGAGAGATGCAGATCAAAACAACTTTGAGATACCACCTCACACCACAGAGACTAGCACACATCCAAAAGAACAAAAGCAACCGCTGTTGGAGAGGATGTGGGGAGAAAGGGACCCTTCTTCACTGCTGGTGGGAATGCCGACTGGTTCAGCCCTTCTGGAAAACAATTTGGACGACTCTCAAAAAATTAGATATTGAATTCCCATTTGACCCAGCAATACCACTGCTGGGAATATATCCCTGAGAGGCAAAAAAGTACAATCGAAACAACATCTGCACATGTATGTTCATCGCAGCACTGTTTACAATAGCCAGAATCTGGAAAAAACCCGAATGCCCCAGAACGGATGACTGGTTGAGGAAACTTTGGTACATCTATACAATGGAATACTATGAAGCTGTTAGAAAAAAGGAGGTCAAGAATTTTGTAGTCAAGTGGATGGGCATGAAAAGTTTCATGCTGAGTGAAATGAGTCAGAAAGAGAGAGACAGACATAGAAAGATTGCACTCATCTATGGTATATAGAATAACAGAGTGGGAGACTAACACCCAAGAACTGTAGAAATAAGTACCAGGAGGTTGACTCCATGGCTTCGAGGCTGGCCTCACGTTCCGGGGAAAGGTCAACTCAGAGAAGCTATCACCAACTACATTGTAGTCGAAGGCCATGTGGGGGAAGGGAGTTGCGGGCTGAATGAGGGCTAGAGACTGAGCACAGCGGCCACTCAACACCTTTATTGCAAACCACAACAGCTAATTAGAGAGAGAAAACAGAAGGGAATGCCTTGCCACAGTGGCAGGGTGGGGTGGGGGGGAGATGGGATTGGGGAGGGTGGGAGGGACACTGGGTTTACGGGTGGTGGAGAATGGGCACTGGTGAAGGGATGGGTTCCCAAACTTTGTATAAGGGAAGTATAAGCACAAACGTGTATAAATCTGTAACTGTACCCTCACGGTGATTCTCTAATTAAAAATAAATAAATTAAAAATAAATAAATAAATAAATAAATACTATATTAGTGTAGTGCTTTAAGAGCTCATCATTAAGGCCAAATGGACAAAATTAATTTTGATAAAAATATTGCAATATATCAACTGATAAGAGTGACACTTCAAAAGTTGTACTGCTTTATTTGTGCCAAAGACTTGTGTGCAACCAAACTTAGCATCATACAATTAATAGATTATAAATTAAATGTAATTAAGTTGAATTTCAACAATCATGGGCTATATTGCAGGAATATAAAGATTTGTATCTTCATCAGTGTCTTTGTAGTAGTCATCACCTTGAAGGAGTAATATTCTGGTAGATACTACTACTTTATGCCACTTGATTAATGTGTTAATCACATACAGTCATCTCTATGGTGATTATACTGCTATATTGTTGGGGACGGGCCTGGGCACCCCCTGCCTTAGTTCCTGTAAACAGGAATGAGTATGGAGAAACGTGGCATGAGGGCGAGTCATCCCCTGACAGCCAACCTTGACAGGCAGCCGAAGGGCTACCATGCTCTGGCGGCCAGCCTGGAAAGGGGGTCGAAGGGCCACCATGCTCTGGCGACCTGCCTCGAGAGAAAAGTTGAAGGGCCACCATGCTCTGGCAGCTGGACTCAAGAGGAGGCCGAAGGGAGGATTGACTCGCGTCTGCCTTGGCCATGCTCAAGGCCACATCTGCTTTCCCATGTTTCTCAAGGCTGAGAGAAGGAACCGAAAAACAAGTAAGATTGGCAAAAATAAAGATGCTCTCACCACTTAATAATGTTTATGCCACTTACGTAACCTGCTGATCATTGCTAAGCTAAGACTATATAAACCTGCTTGGATTTCAATAAACTTGCTCTATGCCGCACATTGCATGCAGTCCTCCCTAGCCCACTCAACTCTCATTCCCTCTCTCCGGACGAGGTTCAAGTTGGCCGTGCAGGCTGCGGCACTATATAAATCATATGTCCTCATATTTTATATTTTATTTTTTCATATTTTCTTGTCATACTTTAAAATTTAAAGAATAGGGCCTGTATAGATAGTATACATAATACTTTTATTAGCATTTTTATTTATTTTGGATAAGTTCTATAGTTTTGCTAGTAAAGCAGGTTACAGGATATGCATTTGTTCCCATCTGTTCTATTTACAGGGTGAGGTGGAGTGGGTGTAACTGTCTACTGTTGTTCATCTCTAAGATATCCTAATAACCTGATGGGCTCACGAATACTTTGTTCAACACATAGCTATTGAAATTTTATTTAACAATCTAAGAATGGTAATGAAAAATAAGCAAAGGCTAAAATAAACATTATTTTTCTCTATATATATTTTTAATTGAATCACCATGAGAACAGTTACAAAGCTTTCAGGATTAAGTCTCAGTCATACAATGATCAAACACCCATCCCTTCACCAGTGCACATGTTCCACCACCAAGAACCCCAGTATACCTCCCTTCCACTCCCCACTCTGCCTGTGAGGCAGATGATTTTCACGTTACTCTCTCTTTACTTTGATTACATTCAATTTTTGACCAAAAAAGCCCCACTATTATTATTTGGAATTTCCCCCCCAACAATCAGACCTGCCAAAAAGGAATCATTAGATCATTTGTTTTCTGTTGCTGATAATGAAGAGCCTATGATGTTGCACGCCCGGGAAAGCGGCCATGCAGTTGTTTTGGAATTCTGATATTTTAGTAATTAAGTCCAGAGGTATTTCTGCAAGCAGCTGCTGCATTCTGAGAATGGTTTGTGTGCCCTTGGGATCATGGCTGTTAGGAGCGGAGGAGATGTTCGTGGGCAGCTGCTCGGGATCTCATTTGGGCGGGGAACGGGGCCGGTTCTACCCCAACCATCATGAGACTGCATCTTGACCCGTCACTGCAAGCTTCTACCTCTGTGTCCAATTGACTCTGAAGGGTGGCAGTCGCCATGCTGCAGAAAGGAGAAAAGACCCAGGGAAAAAATCTCTTCCCCTCTCAGGGCTTCGAGGGGCCATAGCTTAGTTCACAGTCCATGAGTATATCTGCCAGCAGCCGCTGTGTTCTAAGTTTGGTTTGTGTGCCCCTGGGATCACGGCCACTCAGGGGCGGAGGAGCCATTCCTGAGTAGTTTTTTGTATATCAGGAAATGATGCGCGGCCGCATAAGTGGCCTTGCGGTTTGGAGAAATAGTCCCGGTCCCCACATACCAGAGCCATGCTAGTAGAAGCTCAGTGTCACCGGGATTCCATCTGGAGAAGGCGGGGACTCTGTGCCTTCTCTGTCTGAGACATCCCAGTGTTGTTGGCCCAGTCTGGAACATTCTACGGCTCGCCGTGCCCCCCAGCCAGGATTCTTCACTGCTGAGTGCTGCAAGATCTAGAAGAAACATTTTGATTCTAAGTTGAATTTACGCATCAATCCAAGTCATCCTGATGGCCATCTTATAATTGACTTTGAAATGATTGCAGGATCTATTAGATTAAAATTGGAGTTATTTTCTAAGATAATTTTCTAGGAGTATTAGTCCTGTTAAAATAACAATCATTTTTGTGTTTGAGTAAGCTCTGTATCTGAAACACTTCATGTGAAAAGTATCAGCACATTCTCGATTGTTTACATTGCATTCTTCAAGCCTCCCTACCAACTAAATGCATAAAATGTTGGGTGAGTTTTACTGTTAGTTTTATGAATGCAAACTATTTTTTGTTGAAAATAATAAGCATTCATTTGAGAAATGAGTATTATAAAGTAAACCAGATTAATTAGGTTATAATTCTTGTCATTAGTACTACCAACTTAAAGCCATGTAATTGAAATATGAAATGTTAGCATGTTTTGTTGTTGTTGTTGTTTTTAGTGTGTCATCTAAATTTTAAAACAGGAGCCAATGAAAAGCTGAAAGATTAGGTGGGGGGAAAACAACTGCATTTTGCAACATCTGGTGCTATCTCTAGAATCCTCACTATGTTTACAGAAGGACAGATTTACTTAGATGTAGATGGCTCACAGATGCTAAGGAGATCCAGAACTGCTGGCTGGGACTTTGACCCTGAAAAATATTAATGTAGATTTTCATCAAGATATAGAGGCTTTTTGGGAAATGATCGTGATAAACTGTTTGCCTGCCCTGACTCAGAGCACTTCGGGAATCTGTCAATGTGCATTAGAGAAAAAGCACCAATTCATCTCAAAGCAAGTAAGTCAACAAATCATAGCAACTACAAAGACCTTTTAAGATCACTGTGTTCAGGGTTAGAGATATGCCTTAAGTGGTAGACTGCACACCTTGCATGTGTCATGCTCCAGACTTTAGCCCCGCCTTGCATTGTCCCCAGAGGAGCACTTTGTTTTGCCCTAATGGCTCTGAGAACTGCTGAGTGCTCGGATAAGCCCCAACAGAATTCATCCCTGAGAATAGAGCTAGGAGTACTCCTAAGGCTTGAGCATAGCCAGGTGTGACCTTGAACTCTAAATAAACTAAATAAATGAAATTTTAGTCTGAAACAAATGAATAGAATGCGTAAATACGTTTTTTCAAGAAAGATAAAAAAGTCAATTTACTGTTTTCTTAGCATAATCATTGTATTTCTCACTTATTTAATAAGCATTGGCATAAATAAATATTTTTAGTATTAGTTTTGTTCAAAGCTCTGAGGCATCCATAACAAATAGAAGTCTTAGTTTATGCCTAATTATAGTTGCTTCGGTAATGTAAATTGAAGACAGCTTGGTAGAGAGCTATTGGTCCAACCTGTCTAATTATAAGACTATGTCAGAAAATTAAAAAAATTTCAATTATAAAGATATTAAAAATTGGCTAGGGAAAGGGAATTTTGAATGAATTTAGCACGTAGTGTTAACAATGCTTTATTACAAACAATCAGGAAGTCAGTATTTTAGATTTTTTCAGACCTTAGGTCTCTCCTAAAGTACTCAGACTGTCCATATAGCTTGAATGTAGACATATTACAGTAGATAGATACTTTTCAATTAAGTTTTATTTAGAAATCTGGCCAAATATTGGATTTTACACAACGAATACTGGTTTTGGCTCTATTCTAGATGCTGAAAATACATAGATAATAGAGATAAACTATAATAGAACAGAGAAGGATTTATTTAATTATTTTTGGTCTGTAAAAGTCATTCTTTTTTTCCTGGAAATTCCAGTCATGTTTATTATAAGATGAGTGATGGAGACAATAATATAGTTTATTATGTAAATATATGCACTATATCAAGGAGACAGTATTTCCATTCTTTTGATTCAGCATAATTTTTGAAGATTCTTGATATCTGTCTCCTGTATTTGTAAAATTAGATTTACACTTGAAGAAAGTGAGAAAATAAATTTTGATATTCTTTTTCTGGTTTCTCTACTGCAGTTAAGTAAGTTTCAATCAGATTGGAAGCTAGCTAATTATTCTCTGGATGGCAGACTTTTAGAAACCTGATTACACAGTCAATTGTCTAAGTAAAAATGATTAAGTTCTCATTGTGTGCTAATAACCATAATAGGTACTGATGACTCATAACAAATAAGACAAGTTCTCATAATGAAATGCTCAAATACAAACAAACTCTTCTAAAATAGAAGTACACTAAAGTGATGTATAGGGGAGTATTAGGACTCTAAAGAAGAAATTCATTCAAACTAATAGGATATTAATTTTTCAGGTAGCTACTTAGCACAGTATTTTGCTTATCAGAATCACTGTATCACTCCATCACTGTCATTATGTTGATTATCAATTTGCTCGCGTGATCGCCAATAACATCTCCATTCATCCTACCCTGAGATTTTAGCAGCTTCTCTTTGCTAGTTCTTCCCAGTGGTGCCGCATTGTCGGCATTTTCAGGGAAAGGGGAATGAGACCCATCATTGTTACTGTATTTGGCATATCAAGTATGCCACGGAGAGCTTGCCAGGCTCTGCCATGCGGGCAGTATGCTCTTGGGCAGTATGCTCTTGGTACCTTGCCAGGTTCTCTGAGAGGGAGAACTAGGCTATAAGTGGTCGAGCAGCCACGAATAAAGCTTTGTTTTATAGTCTCAGTATCTTGGTCATTGATAGGATTAGATGGGGCAGTTTGTAGGTGTGGCTGCCAAGCTACTGGAAAATAGGGGATGTGGGTGGAGGAGGCCCAGACCCAATCTGATCCGAGCAGGCTTGGATATCTCAGCCCCAGGTCCTGCACACCTGGGTTTCTCTGCTGGTTCCTTCATGCATGAGGCTCTGTCCAAACGTGTGGAGTGTGGCCTTGAGCACGGCTGTAGCTGGATTCTGGAGGCTTTTCACTGCCAGGGCTCTGCTCGGGGTGGGGAGGGAGACTCAACCCAGCCCCCTCCGAGGGGTCCCTGTGAGGAGAGCCAGGCGGGGGGCAAGAGACTCTGCCCTTTTCAGAATAAGTTGAATAATTCCCAAACTGGTGTGTTGATGGCCTTACTATTTTTCCATTGTGGACTCTAGTTACCACTCACTATAGCATCCAGAAGCCCAATGATTTCTCCATTCACTGTCACTGTCACTGTCATCCCATTGCTCGTCAATTTGTTCGAGTGGGCACCAGTATCGTCTCTCATTGTGAGACTTATTGTTACTGCTTTTGGCATACCCAATATGTCACGGGTAGCTTTCCAGGCTCTGCTCTGCGGGCGTGATACTCTCTGTAGCTTGCCAGGTTCTCCAAGAGGGGCAGAGGAATAGAACACAGGTCGGCCACATGAAAGGCTAATGCCCTACCGCTGAGCTATTGCTCCAGCCCTGTTTTCTCCAAAATTTTAAAAATATATATTTTAATGAGTCACCTTGAGATGGGCTGGAGCGATAGCACAGCAGGTAGGGCGTTTGCCTTGCATGCGGCCAACGCAGGTTCGATTCCTCATCCCCTCCTGGAGAGCCCAGCAAGCTACTGAGAGTATCCTGCTCACACGGCAGAGCCTGGCAAGCTACCCGTGGCGTATTCGATATGCCAAAAACAGTAACAACAAGTCTCACAATGGAGATGTTACTGGTGCCCGCTTGAGCAAATCAATGAGCAACAGGATGACAGTGACAGTGACAGTGACACCTCGAGATACCATTAAAACTTACAAACTTTCTGCTCTATTCTGCCCATAGCTTTTTCCCATCCCAACTCTTCCAAGTGTTTGAAGTGTGTAATGCAGTGAGTATTATGCTTTTGATCTTCTTTAACGATCTCTTTCTTGGAGGTTTTTTGACCAAAAAAAGAGTGTACAGTGTGTTCTGGTTTTAACACCTGTAGAAGTGTGTTTGTCTTCTGAGGATAGTGTTTATGGTGATGGAATGGGATTTAATTGTGGTAGTGAGTGAGGAGAATGCTGTTTACATACATATGCATTAAGCTGCACTCCAGAATTCTCTAATATTGTAAACTAATGACATAAAAAGAAAAGTAAGAGGGGAAATGTACTTGGGATGAAAGGTACTGAAATTTCCACTCCTTTTAACTAGGAAAATTCTGCACTTGCTTCTTTATTTTTATTAAACTTGATTAATTAATTATTAATAAAATTATTTATTAATAAAACCAACTTTCTTTTCTTTTTTTTGCTTTAATTTTTGGAGGGGGACAAAGGAATATATAACACAGTTTTAGGTTTTAATGCTACCAGAGTCCCATTTTTGGATAATCATGCTTAGTATATTGATAAACCATGAAGCTACTGATGGGATTTTATTATAAATTTATTCTCCCTTGTTTATTTGATTTTCTTCTTCCTAGACTCAATTATTCTCCCAAAATAAATTCCCAAGCAAGACTGACCAGACATTCTTATGGATTGTCCCTAAAGGAAGTATAAATTAATTTCTCTAAATATTGATAGCAAACTAATAAATTGATTCAAAAGTTACTAGTGTATTCCCATTAATTATATAGAAATGATCCACAAAGCTTTGAGTCATTACCTTACATGAAAACACCCATTTTTCATTCAGCTTTGAAAAACCAATTCAGCAGCCTTCAAATAAATATCTTCAAATAGATGTGAACTGAGTGAAGGTCAGGTTTTTACACTGGGATATTCCCCAAGAGAAGGGGGGAATATTTCACAAGTTGGAACTGAGAGGGTAAAAGTATAAAACTCAGCTCAGAAATACAAAATTAACACTACAAAAAATAGGCATATCTAAAACATGGTATGATACTGGATTACTCAAAGCTGGCCATCGCCAGTCAGGTACTGAGGTCTTGTGTGAGTTTGGTGTGATAAAATAGTCTACTGCTGATGACTATTCACCCTTGCCGTTGAGATCTATACATCAAGAGGGAGAAAACCACAGAAGGTACTCTCATATTTGCTACAATATTTTAAGCACAGGAGTTTGGGGAGTGTGTGTGTGTGTGTTTGTGTGTGCGTGTGTGGTGGGGATAGTACAGGGGTACAGATTATTACACATTATTATTATTTTCCACATAAAAAGTTGCTAATTGGCAGAAGAACTTGGCCTCTCACAAAAAGGACACAGCTCTGATGCCATTACGAGAGCTAAAAGAATGACCAGAAAAAGGACTATTGAATAAAAATGTTGAAAGAAACGGAAAACCACAGAAATAGTCTTCTTAACACATGTACGCTAATGGGAGCAGATGCGAGTAACCGTGGGTCTTTTTGTCTCCATGTGGGAAAATAAAATGAAAAACAATGATCCTCTTCAGCCTCTGGACAAGAATTCAGAGTGGACCTGGAGATCTGGCCTTGCTGGACACCTCCTGGTGGCAATAGAAGTCTCCCCGGGGATGTGGTGACCTGTCCTCATACGGGGGACAGAGTGCTATGCCCTCGCTCTTTCTCAAAGCCGTGTTCACGCAGGTTGCTTTTTGATCTGCCTTTATTCATAGAGTATTGAAGTGCCCCACCAATCAGAGGTGAGGTAGATCCCAGAACCGCGGGAGACCTTGGTCCTTCTTCAGGACTTCATGGGCACACTGAAACTCACCTTTGCAGCCAGGTGCTGTTCCTCAAAATATCTTTGCTTGTGTTTGTGCGTGTGTGTGTGTGTGTGTGTGCGCATATGTGTATGTGTGTGTGCGTTTGTGATATAGGCACTGTGATTTACAAAGCTGTCCACTATAGGTTCAAGACCAAACCCACCACCAGTGTCATTACCTTCCTGAAAGTGCCCCCCGGTCCCTTCCAACCTCCTTCACAAACACATTTTAAGTTGAGCCCCTGTAGTTCAGTCCCCGTGCATGCATCAATACAGACTCCAGCCAGTTACACGCACCCACGTTTCTGGGCAAACAGCCCTGGCCCTTGGAACTGCCTCTTCTTGCTTCCCCTCTCCATCTCTCTCCCCGACCTGTTCCTTTCTGTCCTCTAGCCCCTAGGGTATGTCCACCTTGGGGACCTTCCAACCCCTTGTCCAGTTGTCCTATATGTGAGAGATTAGTGAGAAGAAGGACAAAGAACAGGAGTTGCAAATGCTTTCTGTGGAATCAAAACCGCTAGAGCATAGATGTCAAAGATTGGGGCTTGCTGCAAAATCATTTGCATTAAGGACAATGGGACTAGAGGACGTCTGTCATTTCTGATATGAAAGGAAATATAAAAAGGTAAATAAACTTCAAGCTGAGATGAAGATGCATGGGCTGAAGACAGTGCTGGCGTTAGACTGGGCAGGATGCAAATGACACCACCCCTGGGAACTACTTTATCTCTAAACGTTTGAGCCTAGTGACTCAGTGAATCGTTTAAGTGAGTAGTTTACTGGTTAAGACAACTGCAATAACTTTTACATTTCACATAAAACAGGATGGAGAAATTATGTTTTGCTCTAACTGATATTGAGAGTAGTAGAAGCAGTTGTATTGGAACAGGTTTTTTTTTATGGTTTGGGAGCCCCTTCCTGCAGTGTTCCAGATTAACTCTGGGCTGAGGGGCTATACGGGGTACTGCGAATCAAACCAGATTAACACTGTGTGAGACAAGATCTCGACCTGTACATTCACTCCAGCCCGGAAATATATTTGAACTATTCCTAGAGAGTTTTGTGTTCAAATGTCTTTGTTCTTTTTTCCATTTAGGATTAATATATTATATACATGTATTATATGTGTTAATAAGTCCTGCAGATGTGATTTCTTACACGCTAACATGGTCGGGAGGCACAGACAGTGAGATCGGCTGATTTATTTCACTTCTTATATCAATGTGTTCTCTACTCATGTTGAAATGTTGCTAATATTGGTCATTGGCAGAGGCAATCTGCCTAACTAGATGGGCCAGAAATCTAATCTGGTGTGACAAATGAAAGAGACACATAATTGGCTCTGTAATTCTAGGGTGGAACTGTTATCAATTTTAAGCAATTGATGTTCTCAGAACAACATCATACATAGCACAAGTGATTACAATTACTGTGTGGAGTCGCTGTTTCTCTAATCTTCTAGTGGGTTATAAAAATTAACAGAAACTTCGGGTAACTGGTATTTTCTTTTCATATTATGATAATTTTATAAAGCCATCCACCTTTAAACGTAATCATTTTCCATTCCATACCGATGTTTCCGTCAATGTTTCTTGCCTGAATTACCAGCAGGAGGGAGCCTGTGCTTTGTCAACCTACAATTTAAGGTCTTTGCTTATGTTTGCTTGTGGTCCAGCAGACTCCCAAGACAACCGTGGTTGTTCTTGGGCTTCTCTTGGTCGTATCCCTTTAAACTCACCATAATTTAATAGAAAAATGAACCTGAAGGGTTTGGGGTCTCCAATTATGTGGAGACAGACATGATAGTGTGGCCAAATTTCACCTATCTTTACAGCTAAGATATACTCATGAGACCATTTTTGACACAGTATTCTAAATAAGTACTAAGCAGGCTCAATCCTGCTTAGCTTCCAAGATCAGACAAGAATGGGCACGTTCAGGGTGGTATGGCCTTGCACATGGCCAACCCGGGTTTGATTTCTCCGTCCCTCTCTGAGAGCCCAGCAAACTACCAAGAGTATTCCTGCCTGCATGGCAGAGCCTGGCAAGCTACCGTGGCATATTTGATATGCCAAAAACAGTAACAGCAGGTCTCACAATGGAGACATTACTGGTGCCCGCTTGAGCAAATCGATGAACAACTGGACGGACGACAGTGCAACATTCTAATTTAGCATTCTAAATAGTTCTGGAGCTTCAACACTAAAAGCACCAAAAGGCATCCTTTATTATGCCTGAAAATATAAAATATTATCACAATGAATCTGTGTCTATGAATTATTCTTAGTGTAGTGATCAGTTAACATTTAAAAAAACATCAACAGAGGTAAGATTCTTATTCTCAACAATTGCAGTCTTGTAGAATATTAGTACAGGTTTTTTTTGTTTGCTCAGCACTGTGATGAGTATATCGCAGGCACTCCATTCTAGTCCTTTCAACACACTCCCCACATGAGATCTTTATCTCCTTTTGAAGAGGGAAGAGTTGGGATACTAGGAAGTCATTTACCAAGGGCTACAAAGCTGACTCAAAACTGAACTAAGCTTCAAATCTACTTACAAGTCACTTTAAAACAGATGGTTTTCTTTACAACACTGGGAAAGAGTCCCTTAAATGAACCCGCAAACAGTCCTCTGGGCAAAATAGTTTAGGATTTTTAGAACATAATCAGTCTTGTAAATCTAGCTATCTATTCATTTACTTATTGACTTAGTTCTGGTTTGGGGCCACATCTATTGGCACCCAGGGCCCACTCCTGGCTCTGTGCTCTGAGCATACATACGGGATACTAGGGATAAAACCTTGGCTGGCTGCTTGCAAGGGAAGCGCCCTACTTTCTGGACTATCACACCGGCCCCCAATCTAGCATTTTATTTCCCAGAACTAGAGAATCATTGCCTGCTTAGGCAGCCAGGCTGCAGCAGGCCGCCTCGCCAATTCAACTTCAATGCACCATAAACGTGTGTCTTTCACGAAGTGAAAGACAAACATAAGGTAGACACATCACAGAAATGTACTTTGCTTTCAAAAGGAATAATGAGATTATCAGGACCTCAAAAAAAAAAGAGGGTGAGTATTCTGCACATGTATTAAATGCTAACAACTGAGATCCCAGTGAGGTTTGACAAGCAAATACACTAACACTAATTACACAAATTTTTTTCCTAAGTATTATAGTAAAATGATGTTCTTTCTTTCTTTCTTTCTTTCTTTCTTTCTTTCTTTCTTTCTTTCTTTCTTTCTTTCTTTCTTTCTTTCTTTCTTTCTTTCTTTCTTTCTTTCTTTCTTTCTTTCTTTCTTTCTTTCTTTCTTTCTTTCTTTCTTTCTTTCTTTCTTTCTTTCTTTCTTTCTTTCTTTCTTTCTTTCTTTCTTTCTTTTTTTTGCTTTTTGGGTCACACCCAGCATTGCACAGGGGTACACCTGGCTCTGCACTCAGGAATTACTCCTGGCGGTGCTGGGGGAACATATGGGATGCTGGGAATCGAACCCGGGTCGGCCAAGTGCAAAGCAAATGCCCTACCCGCTGTGTTATCACTCCAGCCCCAAATGATGTTATTTCTTACAAGGCGAGATGATCCTGTTTTTTTCTGCTCTTTTATTTAATAGCAACAAACAATTGGTGTTGAAAGATGATACAGGTGTTAAGGTGCTTTCTGCCGTGTTACTGATCCCGGTTCAATCCCCAGCATCATAAACAGTCCCACAGGCACCACCCAAACTAGCCACTACACAGCACAACACCAGGAGGAGGCCAGAGCACCACTGGGTGTGGCTCAAAAAGGAAATACAATTTTTTAAGTCATGGAAAAAGTAATTTCTGAGCTCAAGGGTTCAACAACATGCTGGAGTGCATTTCTCATGCCCGTGTACAGGTACTGAGCTCAAGCTGTGCTTCCAGATGGTTACCTGTGATCTTCTGGGAGCAATAGCTGAGCACTGTGCGAGCAGTATCGTTTCTGAGCAACACTGGGGCCCAAGGCATGGCCCGAAGGAAACATCAAAAGCTTTTAGATGGATCCATGGGTGCATGCATAAAGAAAGAGAAAGAGAGAGACAGAGACAGAGACAGAGACAGAGACAGAAAGAGAGACATTTGGTCCCTCGCAATCCCCAGATGCAGGTCCTCAGAGCCCGGCATCAGTGAGCCCTCATGCTGAACCATGGACTGCTTGGCTGTGTCCAGTGGACCCCCTGGGCACCACTTGGGTCGCAAGATTAATATTTTCTACTATCCATTGATTATTAATTAGCATGAACTCAACAGGATAAAAAAAAAACTGATTGACCCAAGATTATCTGTGAAGATTCATTTGAAAATGTTTAACAGGCCCTCCATGTATTCTAGACAAGGATTTAGTTGGAGTGCATATCAAAGGGCTTCAAAATAAAACCAGCTTCCCACTCTTACTGGGAGCCTAATCAGCTTACAAATTAAAGAAGACCATCCTCACAGACAAAGGTTATTTTGACAAAAGCCTAATTCTCTCGCCCTGGAACTAGTTTCCCAAAAAGGATGCTCATCCCCAGGTGAGTTGAATGGTAATTAACATCTGACTTAAAGAACCATTGGGGATGACTTGGGAGGCTTTAATTGGGCCACAGTACTTGCCTGCAGGGTTTTCTGTTGTGGGATGATTTAAGTCTCTTTTTGCTTTCAGCTAAATCTCAGCATGTCTTACATTTCTGAAGCCACCTTTATCATCGGAGGCCCTAAGGAAAAACTAAATTGTAATTCAGCTTTCATTTTAGTTCATGGAGAACCACAAGTGTCTCTAGAATATTAAAAGGAGAGCTGATTAAGAAGGCAGGAATCAATCACAAAATTAAAGAGAAATCAGTCAGGATGCATCTGTATCCGCGAATACGCATGTCCTACTTTTTTCATGTAAAATGTACCTGATAAATATACATTTCAATTGAATAAAGTGATAAAGAGTTAATTCACAAAACTCCCAGGCAGGCAAACAGAGATACACTGAATTAATAGAAAACCTCACATTTGCTAAGACTTTCCAATGTTTGTCAGTCCTGTACCAAATGGAATATAAATTATATATGCTAACTCTAACACATCTATATTTTTATTATTATTCCTTCAAAGTAAACTCCTGGGTAGAGAGGTTTGAAAAATAATGGTACACATTGAGTACAGATATAATTGAAGTTATTATCAAATGTGGAAACACTTGCAACTGGACCACCATAGAAATAGAAATAACTACGCAGATGGTGGAAACCAGTCTGCCTGTCAATGGACCATTAAGGCACATTATCACAGCTGTCACATTTTTTTCAATTTATATTGAGCCCTCATCTTTGCTAAATGGTAGATAGACAAATTAGTTTGAATTTTTAAGAAGATACATTGATATGTTTAGAAAAAATAAAACCATACTCTGAAAAGTTTTGCATCTTTTCAATGATAAATTATACATCCTAATTTCTGACTGTGTATATTACATATGCTGTATATTACATATTATTATCTATACTGTTAATGGAATACATATATATTTACATATATACATGTGCATGAATATGTATATATATATTTGAAGTAAGTTGTAGTCAGGTAGGAAGAACACTTTGATTTTTTTTTCCAGGGAGGTCACACCCAGCAATGCTCAGGGGTTACTCCTGGCTTTGCACTCAGGAATTACTCCTGGCAGTGCTTGAGAGACCATATGGGATGCTGGGAATTGAACCCGGGTCAGCCACGTGCAAGGCAAACGCCCTACCCCACTGTGCTGTTGCTCCAGCCCCAGGAAGAACATTTTGGCAGTGAGATTTGGGCAGTAATAAAAGCAAGACACGAGAGTCTGATAATGCCGGGTTTATGGCGCTTGCCTTGCATGCTGTCAACCCTGATTTGCAGCCAATTCAAGGCAGCACAGGTCCCTAAGTACCTCCAGGAGTCATCCTGAACTCAGGCCAGGGACAGGCCCTGAGTACTACCAGGCGTGCTCCTTCTCCAACCAACAAACAAGGTCAGGACTAAATAGCATCTACCAGTCACCAGCCCTTTTGCAAATCCAAAACCATAAAAGCTAGACTCCTGTGGAAAGAACAGGACAGGGATTGAAGGCTGATCAGACTGACTAATCTCAGCCCAAACAGAATGGCAGAGCCACTCGAGGAAAGAAATTTCAGCCACCAAGAGCCCTGGCAAGACCCAGAGAGGTAGCACAGTGCTGCGAGCACTAGCCTTGCACAGCCTCCTAAGGTTCAATCTCCAGCGCCACATACTGTCCCCCAAAGCACCATGAGGAGTGACCCCCGAACACGGAGCCAGGCGTAAGCCATGAGCACTGCTCGGTTGGCACCCGGTCAAACCCAAATCAAATGCAAACAAGCAGAAGCAAAGACAGAAGGAAGAACACCAAGGAACAAAGTCTTTTCCACTTAAAAACACCTTTGGGCTGGAGACTGTTATCTACACAGAAAGCCCCCAACCCCGGGGCAGCTTGGAAAGACCCTCTACAATTCCCTTTGCAGAAGCAAGTTGTTTGCATTCCATTTCCAGGGTTGGCCACACCCCGCCTTGGGATGTGCAGTTCCTCTCTTTTACTTTATTGCATTCTCTCTCTTCTGCCCTATTTCCTGCAGAAAATGTTCTCCTCTTTGCTACTTGTCTTCGGAAGTTCTTTCTCCAGGAATGGCCAGACATCAGGGCGGAGCTCAGGACTTCATAGTGGATACTCTATAGGAGTCTCCGTGGTTTATTCAGTCACAATGTAGCTCCTGGCGCCTCCCAGTGAGCTCCTTGTGGATGAAGGCGAAACTGTTGCCTTCTGCTCTTTCACTCCCCACACGCGCCCCATCCTCACACCCAGCAAGGCAGCCCATAGCAGGGCTGCCTTGGTTTAACGGAGACACACAGAACTGTTTCATGTACTTTGTAAATTCTTTTCATGGAGACACCAAGTCATTTTTAGGAAGAAAAAATGCTCTTGAGCCACAACTGAATTGCTCAGGGCTTACTTACTCCTCGTCTCTGAAGTTGTAGGAACATGTGGGGTTCCAGGAGTGGACCCAGTAAAGCAAGTGCCTTGCCCTCTGTGCTATGTCTCCAACCCGAAAGATTGTTTGTTATCCCTATTTAAGCCTGGTAGTTGCAGATAAAACATTCAGAAAATACATATTTTATTTCCCTTTTTTTCTGTTCTGTTTTTACTACACAACACACACACACATGTGTTTGAAGAGACTCCAGTGTTTCTATGATTGTATGAAAGATAGAGATGCCAGAAATAGTAGGAAGTGGAGTCTTACTGCCATGGGCAGTACTTGAATATCTTATTCTGAGTTCTCTGAGTGTTACTGGTAAGCATAAAGGAAGAATCTGGCACCTTAGTGCATGTACTTCATTTTTAAAATAATCTCTAGGGAAAACCCCTCACAAACAGTAGACCCATAATACTTATAATTAAGATCCTGCACTTCAAGCTTTGTTTCCATTTATACTTGGCAGAACAAGAGATTTAGAAGAAGACAGAGTATTACCAGGAAACACAACAAAATAGGTATGAAGTGAACATCAGAGTGATTGTGTTGTGTTGTAGACCAAGTTTTGTCTGAAATTCCCAAAGTTCCTTAGTATTTGGTTCCATTTTTCTGTGGAAATAATATATTCTATATTGTATCATGTTTTTTAATAGAATGACAAGCAGAAAAATTTCATTAAAATGTTATTTTGGTGCTAGTAAGATTGGAACTTATGTCGTGAAATGTGAGATCATGGTTTTTATGTTGCTCTCAATCTGGAACTATCTTCAAATAAATAAATAGCTAGGAAGGAGAAAAAAATAATTCTATTGTACATGAGAGGGAAAATTGTATGTCATTACTATAGTGCTTTCTATAGACATATTCAGGAGAAAACAATGAATAAAAGGCAAAATGTGGTCCATGACCTGCCCGAATCATTTGTAAATATTGAAATTTCCAATGTGAAGTGATGATGTCTGGGCCACATTCTGCAGGGACACGGGAGCCTTTCCAGGACATCCCCCCTGCCCGTGAGGCCATGCTGAGTGGCCGACCTTAGTGCTCATTAGTGCAGGCTACAGGAGCTGGAGTTCCAGAGAGGCGGACTCCATGTGGACCATCCTGATCCTGCTCCCCACATCCCGAACAGGAGACCAAGCCTGCCCCAGCTCCACCACAGCTGCTCAAGTTCTCTTCTCTCAACATCTTGCCCCAGCGCAATCACTAAACACCAAGGAAGCAGGAGAGCAGTTAAATATCTTCCTTCACTCTCTCTCTCTCTCTTTCTCTCTCTCTCTCTCCACCTTCCTCCTTCCCTCTCTCTCTCCCTCCCTCCCTCTCTCTCTCTTTGTCTCTGTCTCTGTCTCTCTCTCCCTCCCTCCATCCCTCCCTCTCTCCCTCTGTCTTTGTTTCTGTCTCTGTCTGTCTGTCTCTCTTCCTCCCTTTTCCCCCTTTCTCTTGCTCAGACACATATGCATTAATAGATGAGTAAATTTCCCTTTGTCTTTCCTTCTTGGTTAGGTTGTCAGGTGACAGCCAGCTGTGCTCAGAGCTTGCTCCTTGCTGGGCTCTCCAGGGCCATATCCGGTGCTGGCAACTGAACATAGGCATCTGCACACACCAGCCCTGCTAGTTCCCCTTCCAGTTAAAACTGGAACAAGGTTTAAAGACGTTTTAGTATTGTGATAATTAAATTTTAGAATGAAAATGAGGAATAAGAAATATTAAAGATAAGAAAAAGGCTTATAAATGGATATAAGCCTTTATTTTTATATTTTAAATTAGGTTGTATTGATAAATGAGGTTAAATTAATAACACTGATGATAGCTGACATTAGACTAGTGATTATTGATTCCCAATGTTTTCTGTTGGTAAATTCATGAATTGTTTATAATGTATTGACCCTATTAAGCCCTTACAGGAATACCATAATTTTTAGCATTTTGCAATGGAAGAATTAAAGTATGGTATAAAAATTGCATAGTTTATTCAAACCCATTAAATTGACTCTAATGTGGTCTCTACTCTAATCACCTCTCCTTCTGCTATATTCTATTAATAAAAACAACAATAGCCACATCTCAGCAAAGTTACTTCAAATAAGGAGGGGAGACGCTATGCTTCCTCATGCAGAAATATAAAAAGCCAGCACTATTCTCCCCCAAAGACTGAAAAACACAATTTGGTGCCTAATAACAGAAACATGAGAGGTGCCAATGACAAAAATAGCTGCCAAAAGCACTGAATTCATTTTCATACCATTTTGAGTAAGACAGATTGTGATTGAATTTCTACATCTAACCATGGAAAATCTCAAAACGTTACTCATGGTGATTTCATATATATTTAGAGGCTGACATCAAGACTATCAAAATGAATATGGAATCTTGGGAAAACCATACAATTTTTAAAATTCTAAGCACACTCATAATTATATTAATGTGTCAATAAATTATTGACATGAAATTCCATAGTTGATTGCATCATTTTCTCAGTAATACCGGTGAGTCAACTGCTCTAGGTGCTACAAATTAAATGGGGTAGAGAAGAGGTGTGTTTCTAACTTTAGGCAGTGTGTTTTAGGTAACCTTTCTTTCTAAATGTAAGAGGGTAGAGTCACACACACACAAAAAAAAACTGAATCTGCCTGATGAATTTCAGGAAGAATAGAGCTTGGCCAGAATCTGGAAGGTCTCTGTGTGGGAGACCCTGGTGGGAGGAACTCAGGTAATAAGCACTGTGAGCACGGAGCACAGTTCCCAGGGAGCACTGTCCCCAATGGTCATCCCAGGAAAGGGAGATACTCTTGCACTCTAGAGGGGTGGGGCTGAAGAATGCATGTTTCTCTTGAAAGAGGTGAGAATTTTGAATGAAGGGAGTGAGTTATGAGATGAGAGCAGATTAAAAACATATTTGTTTTTGGGCAAGAAAGTACAAAATTAGTATGGAGCTGACTACCTCCATATATAATATATATACATATATATATATTATAAAATCATATATTTTATGATTTTATATATATTATGTATGTATATATATATATATTGATTTTTGGGTCACACCCGGCAATGCACAGGAATCAGTCCTGGCTCTGCACTCAGAAACTACCTCTGGCGCTGCTCAGGGGACCATATGGGATGCTGGGAATCAAACCCGGGTCGGCCGCATGCAAGGCAAACGCCCTACCTGCTGTGCTATTACTCCAGCCCCCTACCTCCATATTTTGTTTTAATGTCCTTACCCACCTAGGGCTGGAGTGATAGCACAACAGTAGGACGTTTGCTCTCAGAGAGCCCGGTAGCTACCAAGAGCACCTCACCCGCAAGGCAGAACCTGGCAGGCTACCCATGGTGTGTTCAATATGCTAAAAACAGTAACAAGTCTCACAATGAAGACGTTACTGGTGCCCGCTCGAGCAAATTGATGAGCAAAGGGATGACAGTGACAATGACAGTCTTTACCTAGGTACAGACACCCCGCCCCAAATGTCTTTGCATTACTGTGCCGTATTCTCCCAAAAGGCAAAGTAGCTGCACTCTGAGGTCAGAACTCAGAACTCAGGGCTCTGTATTACTGATCTTTCACAGACAAAGAGCTCTGGAAATGGACTCAAATCCTAATCATTTTTGTCTTCTAATATGACTATGAAGAGAAACCTTAAAAGATTTCTGTCAGAAAACTCGAACAAACATGAAAAGATCTGGTGACTAATAGGGAAGAATGGAGTAACTGGTTTAGCAGAGTGGGTTCCTTGGGGCCGAGGCGAGGTTGTCATCATAATCTGGACAATAGACATTCATGGTCTAGGCATGGATGACTAAGTAGGAGTTACGTGGAAGGAGTTTGGATTTCGTAGGAATACATTTTGAAAGAAAATGTTGAATAATAAAATGTGGATCAGAGAAAAGCTGACATCAAGAAGAGCATTTGATCTTTACCTGAATTTGTTTTCATTTACTTAGATAAGAAAATAGAAAATTCATAGAATGAAACATTTGAAATAATCTATATCTGAGACACAACTAACAAAAAGAGATATACATGTTTTGTTTGTTTGTTTGTTTGTTTGTTTGTTTGCTTTTTGGGTCACACACAGGGATGCTCAGGGGTTACTCCTGGCTCTGCACTCAGGAATTACTCCTGAAGGTGCTATGGGAACCATATGGGGTCCCAGGGATCGAATTCTGGTCAGCTGCTTGCAATGCAAATGCCCTACCCGCTGTGCTATCACTCAGGCCCTGAGAGATATATGTGTTTTCTAAGTTTTGATATTGACAGTATAATAAGTTAGTCATATACGTTTCCACACTTATTTGAAATGCCTGAAGTTTAAGTATCTTCGAGTTCAAACTGATAGACTGAATAAATATATTAAAGAAAAGAGAAAAATATTCCTTCTGGAAGTGATGCAAATAATTTATAGTAAGAAACCCCTGTCTTGAAAATAGACATTAATTCCAACTTATATGCACTAATATTGTGGTAACTATAGATATCTTGTTCCTTTCTCCTTGATTCTAAAGAGCAAGAGATGAAAGAGAAACTAAATGTCACTTATCAGTGGAGGTACCTGGCAAACAGGGCTGTGACAATACCATCAGGACAGCCTGAATGTCATGGTCAGTAATGTTGATGGCTCAGGCTGAAAGAGACATGTGGTGCCACATGGTCATAAGAAGACCACTTCATCTCAATGGTGCTCACTTCCATAGTCATACCTCTGCTCACACCAGGTGGAAATGCCAAACAAACCTATACTGAAAAATATAATATGAACCACCTGGCTAATAATCTTGAAAAGTATTATAATAAATAATCCAAAAAAGTTAAGAAATATTGATAAAGCAGAAGCAACTGAGGAGAAAATGCAACTAAATGTGGTGTCCTGGCAGATAGCAATAAGATCTGGAGTAAAATTAAGTGCAATATATAAACTTGGATACAACAAATAAATTAGGAAGTACATGCAGAAATTCTGAGTTTTTGTAAAAGAATAATATAAATGTGTAAATTAAAAAAAAATCTCTACCAGTAAAAAATTCATTGATATACCCAAATTCCCAGCAGGAAAAAGTACTTTTAAAAATTTATTTGTAAAAGAAAAATTGCAAAGAAACAAAATATAAGTGAAGTAAGAAGGTTGATGTAAAATAAATTCAAACTTAAATTAACATATGGCTTATTATAATTATTGGTATTGATTAATAATAGATTAATCAACAGATAAATTAGATATAATAAAGAGTCAAAGATATATCATTGAAAGGTAAAAAAATCATCTAAGTTACACTGGGATAGTTTCTCTGTGTCATTGTCTTGAATTAAAAATAAAATTCCATTGAGAGTGTCTACCCAATATCAAATGTAGTATTAAACTTCTTTAATCACCCTTTATTGTTTACAATAGAAATAGAGAAGGTCACATTTCATGTATCTAGAAACACTTACAGATAAAAGAGGAAGTCATTAAATTCTTCCCCAAAGGAACCACAACTGTCTAAATCTCTAATAAAGAATTATTATTAAGCACAGAAGTTTATATGGGTGAATGAATTAGCAAATGCATGAATGAAATCCTCTTAATTTAATTTCTGATAAGCTGCAGAAAGTGAGATAGTGAATTATTTACAATGATATTTCTGTACTGATAAAGAAAGACTAAAATGAGATAGGAAAGTGATTTAGGTAAGTTATTTTGGTAAGTTTAGTACACATTTAAAAATCATTCAATAAACATAGAAAGAATGAGATGAGGAATATTTTGCTCTACATCATAGCAATAATAATAACGAGCTATTTACTAAAAAATAAATGAATCTTTCAAAGGTAAAAGGGAGAAAAAGGACAATTTTGTGGTAAGTGATAGAAATGGACTTCTAACAATGAACTGAATATCATATACAGAGATGACGATTCACAGCAAACCACACTGGAGACATTTCATACAATTTGCTAAAATTAAAAAAGTCACATAAAAAGTGAATAGAACAGAATAGTGTAGTAGCTTTAGTTTGAAAACCACTTAGAATTAAATGAGAGAAAAATAAATATAGCAATTATAATCCTTGTGCTACAAATGGTAAGTCTAAATATACTTCTTTATGATTTTTACAATATTGATTTTGATCGATTTCATTGATACAACCCTAGTTTTTGCCGAAAGTTGGAGGGAGTGTGGTAAATGAAGTTCACGGACCTCATGGAGACAGTGGTTTACCATCACATGCCTGGCCATGTACTAGTGAGATTTTCTTGAACCCTAAAATTTTATTACTCACCCAATCCCTGTGCAGGCAAATAGTGTTAGTTTATCAACAGAATATTTGTCAATCTTGATGAAGATGAATCTGTTTGCAACATTAGTCTCTGTGCGCTAGATATTTCAAGACTCCAAAGTCAGATCTCGAGTGTGTTCTCAGTTTCTTATGGAAATGGGTTAGCCTACTGCCTGGATTCGGAATCATATTAAGAACTTAACATTTCACAACAGAATGTCAATTCAGCTGCCTGAGTGTCTGAAATGTAAAACATATGGATCGCTTTATCAACAACGCAAAATATTGGCATTTCAGACACTCATTAAAAATGTCAATCATAAATTAACTGTGACGCCAAAAACTTGCTTGAAACATGTGATATTTGTGAGATAGGATCTAAAAAATACACGAAGCATCCATCTCCTGAGTCAGGCAATTAAAGAATGAAAGCTCAGATTTTCATTTAGGTTTTCAAATTCTATGACTTAAAGGAACATAGAATTTGCTCTTTTCTCTTATGCCAATGTGATACATGCATCCAGAAAAAGAAAAATCTATGATGGTTAATGACTACCTTTATTTATAACCATATATTTATTGCCAACAATATCCCAAGTATTAATATAAATAAAACATCTCATCTATTATGTGATAACTGCTTTTTAATAGCAAATAAAAATGTGGTGTAGCCAAGAGCCTTAGTAACTGTCTTCAAACTAGCAAGCATTGAAGTGTCTCCTTCCTTCTTAAAATTTGCCTATGTGATATCCTCTTAGGCAAATTTTATTGAATGCTAAAATATCAATGGTTTTACCCATAAAAGGGAGTTAATCAATTGTACTTGGTTCACAGATCTCTCACACAACAACAAAAAAGAGATAAGATATAATACTTGAAACCTGAAATTAACCCTTATTATCATAATCAGTAATTTCTATAATTAATTATAATTTTAAGCTTTATATTTAGTGCCAAGTTTGTGTTGAAAAGGACACTGAAGCCTCCACCGACACCTCTGTTGTCACATGTTCCGAGGAACAGTTCTTTTCCAGTGTGAAAAATGGTGTGATGTGATCCACGCCTTCTTGTCTTGTTCAGAGCAATGATATTGTACTTGATCTTCTGTGGTTACACCATCAGGTCCTCGATGCATGCTTCCAATGCCAGGGTATGTGCATTGAAAGTACAAACAGTCATTTTATTCTTTCTTCATTTTGACAGTCTAGGTCATCCCTGAGATTTTTATCAGCCTCTTCTTGCTTATCCTTCTAAATGCTGCCATATTAGGGACTCTTTCGGTACCAGGCGGATGAGGTCATTGTTGTTACTGTTTTTGCATATCGAATATGCCACACGAAATTGGCATGAGCATTGATTCATCCAAATGCCTAACAACCCGAATTCAATGATTACTCTTGAATAGATGTGGCTCACTGCCAGCAGTTTCTATCTTCATCATCTACGTACCAACATCCAAATATGATGAAAAAGAAATTGAGAAGTTCTACATGGAGAAGTTGTATAAAGTTGTATAAAGAAGACCACACCTTCTACAAGATAATTGTCAGTGATTTTAGTGCCAAGATAGGACCAAGAAGTTTGCCCGAAGAATTCCACATTGTGACCCATGGCCTAGAATGGAATGAACAGGGTGAGAGACAGTCTGAGTTCATAATGTTGACCAAGACCATCCATGGTAACTAACAGTTCCAGAAGGTCTAATCTAAAAGTCGGATATGGGAGTCTCACGGTGGACAGTTCCACAATGAAATTGACCACATCATACTAAATCAAAGGTTTTGCCTGACAGATGTTGCTGTTGTCCGAAAATTTCAAACGGGATTGGACTGCTGTCTCCTTTGTGCAAAATTCTACTTCACAAAGCGTAGAGAAAGGACTGCAAAGTTTAAGTTTAAGAAGAGAACTCCCAGAATGACCACCAACTGGGAGTTCTTTGGCACTATTGTGGCAATGTGGAAAAATGTCATTGACAACATTGACGAGGAATATGATCACTGGTTCAGCACCTACATAACTGCCAAAGAATGCTGACAGTGGAAAAGCCACAAACAAATGCCTGTCTTCGGAAACTCTAGAGCTCATTTGCCAATGTAGTTTGTCACGAGCCTCAGGCAAGCACAAGCTAATGTCCGAGCTCACAAAGCTGTGCAGAGAAGCGATAAAGGAAGACCTCAAAGAGAGAAGAGCAACAGTGTTGGCTGATGCAGAAGAATCCAGGAAAAGTATTTACAACACTCGCCTGTCCCTCTCCAACCACAAGACCGAGATGATTGTCCTCCAATGTCCTGATGGATCTACCACATCTTCCAGAAGGGCAATGGAGAGGATTATTCATGAAATCTACTTGGATATCTTTGACAGCCATGTCCACCTGCCCACATACCAAAATCTGCAGGATGGATACGTTGTTCCCAACGTTCCGAAATCTGACACGCCATTTTGTTAGTAAAGATGTGTATAGCACCTGGTCCAGACAAGGTCAGACCCGAAAACCTGAAGAATCTGCCACCAATACTCAGAAAAACACTGGCTCAGCTCTTTACATGCTACCTGTCTGAATGCAAGGTTCCACCCCAGTGGAAAACCAGCAGAACTGCTCTGTTGTACAAGAAGGAAGACATCCATGACATCAGCAACCATAGCCCAATTCGCCTGTTGTCCGTTGTCTACAAGTTGTTCACTTGAGTCATTCTGAATAAAATAAGCAGAACCCTAGACAAAGGACAACCATGGGAGCAAGCTGAGTTCTGAAAGAGATTCAGCACAATCGACCATATCCACACAGTGACCAAACTCATTGAAGTTTCATGAGAGTTCAAGATGCCGCTCTGTCTAATGTTCACCGATTTAAAGAAGGCCTTTGATTCTAATGAGACTGAAGTGGTCATCAAATTCCTAGCCATACAGGGCATTAAAACTCAGTACATCAAGATCCTCCAAGAGCTGTAATATGGATTCACCACCAGGATCTCACCATTCTACAAGGAAGTGATCATTGACATAAAGAGAGGGGTTCTGCAGGGTGATACCATTTCACAAAACTCTTCAGTGCCACTTTCGAGAACGTCATGAGAAGACTGGAATGGGAAGGAATAGGAGTGAAGATAGATGGTTGGCAACTACACTATCTCCGCTTCGTTGATAGCATTGTTCTAATAACACCAAACATTAGCCAAACAACACAAATGCTGGCGGACTTTGACCTCGAGTGTGGAAAGGTCAGACTGGAGCTGAATGTGACCAAAACAATGTTCATGAAAAACGAACTAGTCCTGACGTTCCATTTGCTTTCAATGGAACAAACATGTCCGAATGCAGCAGCTATGTGTACCTGGGTCAAGAAGTCAACATGCATGATGAACTACTTGGCGCCAGAACAGTGCAGGAGGAAGAGAGCAGCGTGAAACATCTTCAAGATCATTGAAGAAGTGGTTAAGAGGACAAAGAACCTCCAGCTCTGGCCACATCTTTTCAACTCCTTCATTCTTCCTACACAAACATATGCCTTAGACACCTGGGCCCTACAAAAACAAGATGAGAATACTATTTGGGTATCCCAAAGAGGAATCAAAAAAGCTATCATTGGACTATCATGTTTCACTCAAGTGAGAGAAGGAATCTGGAGTTCCAACCTTCATCGATGATCAAGAATCAGGGATGCTGTCTCATTTGCCAAGGTGTCAAAACTCAGATGGGCTGGACACAAAATACAATTCAGAGATGACTTCTGGACTAGAGCTATTACTGACTGGATTCCACGGGACATCAAAGAATTGCATGGCTGCCCACCAACGAGATGGTCAGACTTCTTCATAAAAATCCTGGATGAACATTTTGAGGCTCTTTGTGTTCCTGGAGAGAGCAGATTCCATTGGGCTACACTAGCACGTGACGGGGATAAATGGAAACGTTACTGGTGCTTGCTCGAGCAAATCGAAGATCAACGAGATGACAAGTGATACAAGTGATATTTAGTGCCACTGTCAATCAACATGTCATTTTAAACAATGTGTCATAGTTAATGCATATAAACTTCGCTCAATGCCTTCCTATATAAAATCTTATCCTAATGCATTATAATATCATGAGTTGGAAATAGCAAATGATAAAAGACTGATATTATTAAAAATTCACCTGTTTTATATAAAGTAATTTGTGAGTTTCTATAGCTGTTTAGTTCTGTGAACATTTTCCCTGTATTTCTGTGTCCATGATCATAATTAAGATAGAAGATTGTTCTGTTAAAGGTTTACTCGTGCTTCACTTTACAAATGCCGACTACCTTTCTTTATCCTTCTGTTTCTCCCTGAGAGGTAATAAACACTTGCTAATTCTACAGATTCTTCATCTTTAGTGTTTTTTATGTCAAAAATATTAAATGAATTCATTTGATAAATATATTTTATCAACTATATAACTATATGTTTTCCCTCCCTATTCCATTTGTTGTTATTTAGTTCCCAAGTGTGGGTTTGCATAGTTGATAGCGTTTCCCTGAAGGGTGCGTCCTGTCATGGTACCCAGGATCCTCATGGTAATTCTAACTGAACTTTCTTAACAACAGAGGTGATGCTATTGATTGACTTTGATAGCTCACTCATACCCTCAAAATTTAGATATTTTTTCTTGAGATTTTATTTCCCTCAATCCAACTTTTCAAGACTTTGCTTGTACAATTTGAATTTGTTTTGGATGACTTTTATTCCATGGACAAATCACAATACATTTAACCTATTTCTCCAGTCACTGAAAGAGGGTTTACTTTAGATTTGGACTGTTAAAAGTAAAGCTGCACAAAGTATTTGTATGCAGGTGTTTGGTAGAACTTCTGTTTTCTTTCTTTTTATAGTTAGTGCCCAAGAATGTAATTGTTTGATCCTGTGGTAAATAAATGTCAATTTTTAAATAAATTATTATATATTATAAAATACAGATGCCAAATTTTCACAGGAGTTTTCCATGGAAATGCACATAGGGTCCAGATATTGGTAGTATATGGCACAATTTCGATATGATTTAGTCATTCTTATTGGTATAGAGATTATTGTAGTTTTAATATGCATTTCCTTATGATTGATAATATTGACTATATTCTCATATGCTTTATATATATATATATACTTTTTTCAATTTCTAACTAGACCGTGTGTTTTCTCACTGTTCACTGGAGAGATCTTACATTGTATAAATACAACTTTTATCCTGACTATATAACTTGAAAGCATATTTTTCTCAGTTTGTCATTCAATTTTTATCTTCTTTGCAGCATATTTCACAGAGAAAAGGTATGTAGTTATCTTCTCCCTGTGTCTTTGTGTGGCCTCTGCTCTATGTCTTTATTCTAGTCTCTCGATAAGGATGCCTGCATAGTGGATTGAGTTGCCCAGTGGGTTCATTATCTCTTCAAAGACTCTACTACCAAATGGTCAGGCTCTGAGATGCTGGGGGTTAGTAACTGACCAAGTACATTTGAAGTGGAGGGTAGGACAATAATTTATCCTGCTAGAAGGAACTCTTCTTTAATCCTTGTTTGCTATAAGTTTTATTATAAGTGAATGCTGGATTCTGTCAACTCATCCCCATTTTATAATGGTTTATTGTAAGTTCATCCCTCTCGGAGAGCCCGGCAAGCTACCGAAAGTATCCTGTCTGCACAGCAGAGCCTGGCAAGCTACCCGTGGCGTATTCAATATGCCAAAAACAGTAACAAGTCTCACAATGGAGACATTACTGGTGCCCACTCGAGCAAATCAATGAACAGTGCTACTTTGCTACTTGCTACTATTGTAAGTTCATAGGAGATGTTGACCTACACTTTTTGTTTTTTGTCTATTTGATATCAACTAAAAGACTTACAGATATGAGTTATAGAATATTTCCACATCTATTTTCTCAATGATTTTGTTCAAATTGTTAGTTATTTGATAAAACTCTAGTAAAAACATTGTGCTTAAAGATTTTGGAGAACATTTTAATTAAAAGTCTAATGTTTTTAGTTTCTATAGGTTTCAGCTTATCATTTTTATCTTATTTTTACTAAATCATTATCATGTGATCATTTCATATAAATTGTAGGTATAATGTAACTCAGCATAATAATCCCTCATTATCCTTTAGATGTCAACAATGTATATCATAAGTGATCTTGGTTTTATTTTAAAAATAGGTCATTTTACGCCGATCCAGCCAAAATAGGACGTGAGCGCGCTTGCGGGAGTCCCCAGGGGGCGGGGGCGGCGACCCCCGCCCACCGCAGTTAGATACTTAAACCCACCTCCCCCACGTGTGCTTCCTTTTGGACCCGGCTGTGGAAGGAGCATGATGGAGGGGCCCGAGGGAGCGCCCTCGGGCTCCAAGCAGCTCACTGAACTAATTCCGGCATGGGACCAGAGACCCCACGGCGTGCTGAAGCTGTGGGACCCGGGCATCCCCCAATTCTTTTAACCTGTCTCTCTCTCAACTCCTCCCTCCTGAGCACAGCGCAGGGGCCGCGGTTTTCCTGAGCGCAAAACGGAGATGCCGAGCCTCTCTCTAGGTTTCTCCATCTTATGAGCACCATAAAAGGGTAAAAGTTTGTAGTGATGTTATTTCTGGTTGTACTTTCCCTGGACTTTATACAGAAACCCAAAACCGCGCGGCCGCTGCCGCGGCCGCGCGACTTAATGTCATCTTAGTATGAGCAATATGTAATGGTTCCTTTCTAATGGGGCGGACTTTTGTGGGAGATCCTAATAGTAAGTCTGTTGCTGAAATATTGAAGGCAATCAAAGTGGTAGCCATCTCACTAGACTGAACTAAGCTATATCCCCACGCCGGCTGAGAAGAAATTTTCTTCTTTCTCGGGAAGAAACGCGGTGTGTCATCAACTACAGTGTGATGTCCATTAAGCAAACAGACCTGGTGGCGTGGGAATGGGATATAAGGGGAAAAATTATGTACAAGGAACAGCGGGACGCTGGTGGAATCTCGAGCCAGAGCCGATACCAGCGCAAGACCTTCGGTTCCAGAGACTGCTTGCAGATACTCTACAAGTCTATCAACTAAGCCAGAGCCCCACGCCTGCTGATGACGGGAAATAACCATCCTTTTCGGTTTTTTTTTTTCCCTTGTCAGGCAGCGTGGCGATTACTAAAACAGGCGTGAACTCGGTGGCGCGGGGCAAGGGGGAAAAAGAAAAACTATGTAACAAACAGCGGGACTTAATATCTCTATATTCTTAGCAATGGAGAACTATCAAATGCCTCCTTGGCAATAGGACTGCTTTTCTTTTTTGGGGGAAACCCCAACAACGGTAGTGAGTTGTGTGTTGAAACATGGAATGTAATCGAAATAAGGCATAAAGGAAGTGAAACATATCATGTGCAAGGGTTGGGATTGGGGAGGTGGGAGGGGGTGGCAGGTATACTGGGGGGGTTGGTGATGGAAGATGGGCACTGGTGAAGCGAAGGGTGTTTGAGAACTGTATAACCGACATAATCCTGAGAACTATGTAACCCTCCACATGGTGATTCAATAAAATTAAAAATAAATAAATAAATAAATAAATAAATAAATAAAAATAGGTCATTTTAATCTCCTTTTTCCTGTGAGTTGACTTTTCTGTAGGTTTCAAATTGAGTTTTTGAACAAGCTTGTACTTTTACTTACTTACTATTATTCATTTCAAATCATATTTGTTTTGGTCTTAATATTTATAGTTTCTTTGGTTTTATTTTTTAATTTCCCTAGGAATAGAACATAGTTTGTTGCTGAGACCTTTTTCATTTCTATAAAACATTTCATACCATTAATTTTCTGCTTAGCAATGTATTGGAGATGGAGTAGAACTCCACATATTTAGATCTTAAATTTTCATATTTTTTATCTTCAGTTAGTTTCATTTTTTTTCATTTCTTTTGGCACCTTCTTTTGGAACTGTGAATTTGTTACAAGTGTGTTATACATGTCAATTGTTTTGAAATTGAATCTCTCTTACTTTTTCATCTCTATTTTGGTTTCAGTATAGATAGATATTATACTTCTCATAACTCCAGTTCTTTTAGTTTGTTAAAATTTCCTTTATGACCTTTGATAGGTTCCTTCTGATGAACACCACATGGGCTATTATGGGGAAATGTATTCTGGTGTTAGCTGAAATATTCTGTCATTCGGATCCTCATGGTAGCCTGCCAATTCAGTTCTTATATGCCCATTATGTTGGTTCTGTCTAGTATGAGGAGAAGCATGTGAACTTTCTTAACTACACTGATATTTTATTTCTATTTCCCCAGGCTCACCAGGTTTTGCTATTTATGTATTTAGGATCTACTGTAGCACTGCACTGTCACACTGTTGTCTCGTTGTTCACCGATTTGCTCAAGTGGGCACCAGTAATGTCTCCATTGTAAGACTTGTTACTGTTTTTAGCATATCAGATACGCCATGGGTAGCTTGCCAGGCTCTGTTGTGCAGGCGGGATACTCTCGGTAGCTAGCTGAGCTCTCTGAGAGGGACGGAGGAATCTAACCAAGGCAAACGTCCTAACCACTGTACTATCTCTCCAGACTATCTATTATATAGGCTCTATTGTATGCCGAATAAATATTTAATGTTACTGTGCCTTTATAATTTATTTATCCTTTAATTATCATGATTCAATACATAATTATTGGTAGAGGGGACACTTGACAGTGCACAAGGCTTAGTCGAGTCTCTGTTATTGAAGGTCACTCCTGGTGAATTTAATTTGTGAATTACTACAAAATTTATATGATGTCTCATATTTTCCCCATTGTTACAAAAAAGACATTATCAAAAAATTGCAGAGAATGATCATTCTTATTTTCAGATTAAATATCTGAATGAACTATGCCATAGAGAATGAAAGTTATATCATATCTTATGAGATATAACTAATGGCTATGAAAAAATAATAGTTCTACCAAATATACTGTTTTGTCTTTACTTTTACTGTCATTAATTTTAGATAGGACATTATACAAATTATTTATTTTTTTGTTTTTTTTAACTTCCATAAAAAATAAAACAAGTATTTGACTTATTCTGCTGATCCCAAAATTGTAAATGACCATAGAGAAACAAAATGCATAAGTGCACAAGTGCACTCATGCCCCAGATTCACGTTATTATTTCATTTTTACTTTTTGGCTTTTTGGGTCACACCTGGTGATGCATAGGGGTTACTTCTGGCCCATGCACTCAGGAATTACTCCTTGCCATCCTCTGGGAACCATATGAGATGCTGAGGCTCCAAAACGGTTTGGCTGGGTGCAAGGCAAATGCCCTACCTGCTGTGCTATCACCCAGGCCCCCGGATTCAGCTTAGTGGCCCTTGATTTTATATGGAAAAAAATTAGTACATGTAACAGAATAAAGGATCAGGACCAAGACTTTGCTTGTTTCTAACCAGGAACTGAGTCAGATGTGTGCATCCAGTTTCGAATGGCATCCCCGCTCATGCACACAGCCATGCTAAAGCATTGCACACCGTGGTCAGCGCAGGAAAGGAGAGCTCAGTGCTAGGGTGCATTCTTTACAGCTATGAGGCTTTCGGGGTTCAGGACCAAGTACCCCCAAACTGAAAATAATCATTAATCTTGTTTCAAAACCAGATTGGCCCCAACAATCTTTCATCTTCTCTTCCTTCTGGTGATGCTACATGATATCAAACCCTTTCTATGGAATAACTCTAATACCTACTAACCTCTATTTGAAATTTCTTTATTTTAAATCTCTCAGTAGATGGACTTTTTGCCTGATATGTTGAATAAATACTTGGTAGCTATCCAAATCAAATATGCTTAGACATTTTACATATAAACTGATGGTTGGCTATATCGTCTTGGGAGTGGAGGGGTGCTTATTTAGCAAGAACTGAAAGGGAAATAAACGTCCTTATTTTTCAAGTACTTTGAGTGTAGGACTGGGTTTTAAGGATACTGTGACTAAGTCAAAATTCGTGGGGTAGCAGAGAGAACGTACAGCTCACCCCAGCAAGGTGAACCATGAAAGAACTCTGGTATCCCAACCTAGAATGTTTCTGAGTAACTCCTTTGGAGAATTTTCAGAGGTTTTATTAAAAAATGTGATGCTTAAATGCCTGCTTTTGGGTGCTTCCATTCAATCTGCGGTCCTTCTTCCTCCCCAGAGACCTGGCAATGGAATAGAAAATCCCGAATTCTAGTTCACCATCTTTGATTCTCCTGGCAACCACCCCCATTTCTAGCTACTTTCTAAAAGGCCCCCCTTTTCACGTTAACAGCGAACAGCTTGCACTTTACCAACACTTAAGTAACTCCAAGGCGTTAGGGAATTGTGAATGAAAACTAAATACATGTGATAAATGTATATTGACTATTCAAATAAAACAGCACTTGAATATTCCAAAACATATTTTCTACAATCACAGTAGGACTGGAGTGATAGCACAGCGGGTAAGGTGTTTGCCTTGCACACGGCTGACCTGTGTTCGATTCCTCCGTCCCTCTCCTAGAGCCTGGCAAGCTACTGAGAGTATCCTACCTGCAGGGCAGAGCCTGACAAGCTCCCCATGGCATATCCAATATGCAAAAAAAAGTAACAACAAGTCTCACAATGGAGACGTTACTGGTGCCGGCTTGAGCAAATCGATGAACAACGAGACAACAGTGTTACAGTGCAGTGCTACAATCACAATATTGTAGATCCAGTGTTTAGTGAATTCAGTCCAATGTTTATTTTATTATAAAAATAATTTGCCTACAGAGACCACTAAGAAAGATTATGACTACAATTAAATATTAGTTGATCAGGATATCTTGTCTCTTTCGATGACTACAGAATTTAGATACCAATATACATTGTATTGATTTTCCTGGAAGAACTCTTGATTGTTGCTGTATGCAATGTTGAACTGTTGAATGCCTTCCCTGCATAGGAATTAGACGTGTAGCCATTGTCTCATGATGAATATGCTGCCTAACAATGGACTCCTTTATAAACACAACAATAACATTTTGAATTTCATCATTATGAAAGATTAGAAATGTACAATTTAATTCCCAGGGTTTTAGCATTAGTGCGATATGAACTAAAATATTTACATTCTCAGTGCCAGTTTAATTAAGTATCCTCATTGTCTTGAATCAAAACAAAATTTGCACTGGGTTTAAAAACTTCTGCATTGTGTTTGTACAGAGTTTGAACACTGTCACGGAGGGTCCTTGAGTTAATTTTAAACTTGAGCAAATGAGTCATTTTCTGCTAAGCCAGGCTTCTTGGTGCATTGCAACACAGCTTTCCGTTCCTGACAAATTGAATTCCAGCCAGGTGTCACTCTTTAGAATCCCCAAGGTTTATCTCTGCCCTTTCTGCTCTGACATATGCTTTTGACATACCCAGAAAATTGTGTGATAGAAACCTGTGGAGTGGTAATACCCTGGACAGCAGGGGTCAGCTGCAAAGAACCATTAATGAGGCTTCCCATAAACAAACTGTTCAGAGCAGTGATCGTGGCAGAGGAAACAGGCAGGGACGAAGCGCCTGGTACGTATGGCATTTCTCGAGCTTCCCTCATAGCCTGCTCTCCGGCGTTCTGCAAAATGAACACGAGCCGAGAATTTTGTCTTTATTTCCCAAGGAGGATTTTTTGGCTGCATTTGAATTTCTACTTTCCTCCCATGTGGAGCAGTAGCTCACATTGACAAGAAATATGTCATCTGTAGTCGATCTCCTTTCAAAATGTAGCTCTTCAGGGGTGGGAGCAATAGTACAGTGGGTTGTGTTCTTGCCTTGCACATGATCAACCCACCTGGCAGACCACCTGATCCCTGACACCACAGAAGTGATCCCTGAGCTCAGAGCTAGGAATAAGCTCTGAGCACTGCCAGGTGTGCACCCAGATTTTCCAACAAAAGCCATTGCTTGAAAGCCTGTATCCAAAGACCTTGAAGTAAACTCAATTTATATTTATGTAACTTGCAATGAACTCTTCTCGGTAGACTTCCTCCTGTAGGTAGGTTTGGAATGAGCGTCATGACAGCCAGGATAGATTATCACTATGCACAATAGAGGAAAACGATCAAAAACTATTGGTAGAAATGGGGCTCAAGGCTCAGCCACAACACTTTTCTTAAAGAGAAATCTGTTGTAAATGTAATACCGTGTCTCAAGAGAAGCACTGATGTCATATGATTCAAATTGCTCCATAAAGCAAGGAAAGGGAAGCCCAAGAACCTGAAGCTAAAAGTGTGGGCTAGACCCGATGGCCCCATGAGCCATACGTGGTAGTCTCCTGACTTTCGTTTAGCTGTGTTCTTTAATGTGTTCTTTACACACATTTCTCATGTGTGTACATTTAATATTTTACTTAGGTTACAGAAAAATATGAACTGTTCTAATAATCACTGCATTGATATACAAAACATAGTCATTCTAGAGTTAAGGTCAAACTCAACAAGTGTTAAGTTTGCTAGATAGACAAATTCAAGAGAAGAGTGGGTAAGTCCTGTAAAACGGGTAGTATGATGAAATATGCTTCAAATCTGATTCTAGTTATGTGTTTTTCCAGTTCTCCAGTTAAAAATAATGTGCCGTGATTTCCGCTGCCTTCCCTTCCCCTTGGTTGCTGCCTCTGCTGTGTCAGGACTTTGCACTGTCAGTGGGGGAGACACAAGAACAATACCTGCTATATTTGCCTCTAAGGCAAAAAGTTGTTGTTTATCATTTTTAAATGCTCTTGTTTGCGTAAATTATAGTCACTAATTTAATTTCAGGCATTAATTAACATACTACTCAGCCACCCAAGACCTAAGTTTCTCTAATTGTCAGGAGCCATTGTGTTGCTGAAGAAGAGTAGAGATCTGGTCGGAGGGGAATCTCTTTCCCTGTGTGCAGAAGGAATGGATTGGGGGTTGTTGAGGCTAAAATCCCACATAGCTATCATGCAAGGTGTTTGGTCCATACATCAGTGCCAATCGTCTCCACTTGAGTTGCGGTGTTTGGAAAATGGTCCAAGTTACAAGTCACTTCCTTTTCATTCGAACTCAGACAGACATGAAACAGTGCAGAAAACATATTTGGTTCCTCTACCAACGGCTACCGGAAGCAAACTGGACCGTGTTGCAACTTACCTAGAATTGAAGTATGAAGGTGGAGAAGAATTTTGTCCTTTTCACATTCTACTCTGTAGAAGAGGTAATTGTTTTAGAAATTTTGAAGAAAAAAAATTTAAAAAAACCTTTAAACTCGAGTTAAAATCTTGGCTGCCTATTTGAAGAGGAAGCCTCTATGTTAAAAACTAAGAATCCTTCTCTCATTGGCATTCTTTTAATTGCATTTAACAAAATTCACCTTAAAATTGCAAAAATAAAATAGACTAAATTCCTTCTGAATTGTTTCTTCTTTTTCCTTTACTAAATTATGGTGAAATAAAGAAGCTTTTTGTTGTTCATGAGTGTGCTGCTATTACAGGCATGAGCAAGACCTGCCCAAGTGGGCTTCCCCGTGGCAAGACAGACATGTGGCAAGACAGACATGTGGAAATGGTCCCTCACACACCTGCACCCTGGGCTCTTTCATTTGTAGCTGCTACCTCCAGTATCTTCCTGGAGTCTTAATTTGTCCACAACAAAATTCCTAAAGCATCCAACCTAAGAGAGAAGTCTTAACTGGCAAAGATCAGGTACCTATATTCTGGTGATATTTTCTAAATCCATGGCAGCCTTCATTTAAAGTATTAGAACAACTTTTATCAATTGTAAGAGGCATGAGGATCCTCAGACTGTCATAGCTTTTTTATTTTTTATTTTTCACTTGCTTTCCATGGGCTTTGGGGACTAATTCCACCTTATTTAAGCATAAAAATATTCACAGGGGGCTGGAGAGGTAGGAAAGGTAAGACTCTGACCTGAGAGTGCCCCAAAACAGATGACTGGTTAAAGAAACTCTGGTACATCTACACAGTGGAATACTATGTAGCTGTCAGAAAACATGAAGTCATGAAATTTGCATATAAATGGATCAACATGGAAAGTATCATGTTGAGTGAAATGAGTCAGAAAGATAGAGACAGACATAGAAAGATTGCACTCATATGTGGAATATAATGTAACTGAGAAGTACAAGTTGGCAATGATGCAACTTCTGGCAGATATCTCTCTGGACTTAGTTACTAAAATACTAAAATACAGAAACCCAAAACCGAGAGGCCACTAAGTGTGGTCACTCAACCTCATACCTCTTCATTCTCAGCAATGGGAAACAAATTATTAATGCTTCCTTTTCAGCAGGTCTGACTTTAAGGGAGAGACTCTCCAAACAATAATAGTGAGTTTTGTTGAAATTTTGAATGCAATCAAAGTGAAAGTAAAGTGAAATTTATTAGTTACACAGGCGAGGGGGGGGTAAGGGTGGGGAGGGCTAAGGGCGTTGGGGGGCTAGGGGTGTGGGGGTGCGGGGTGGAGCTATACTGGGATTCTTGGTGGTGGAATATGTGCACTGGTGAAGGGATGGGTGTTCGAGCATTGTATAACTGAGACTTAAACCTGAAAACTTTGTAACTTTATACATGGTGACTCAATAACAAATTTTTTTTAAAAAAGACTCTGACCTGATTTTCTTCCCTGTCACTGCACTGACAGAATCCTTTAGACAAGAGCCATGGTAAGCCCTGAGCACCACTGGGTTGGACTTCCAAACAAACACAAAACAAAACAAAAAGTCACACCAGCTGGAGAGTCTCTACTTACCCTCCAAAGGGGCAGAAGCAACTAAAAGCTAGAAGGACAAACTATGCAGCAAGTGTCATAGCAGTAACTGAGTGAAGAGACACCGGCACTCAACCAATTTGTGGAATGGTTGAATAATAATTTCTGTTTATTGTTGTTATTGCTTTACAGGTTTCAAATGACACTAACAATCAACACTCGTTAGATTTTATTTCCCATTGCCCTCCTTTAAAGTCAGTGTGCTGGTTTGTAGTTCTTGTTATAATTTAACTTGTATAATATGTGATAGGATCAAAATCAAAGGAATCTATTTAGGTGCTTGGGTATCTCATTTCTTGACACTGGTTCTCAAGGAATGAATAAATCAGAATTTCCTTCTTATTTAACTTTGTTGAGCACATTCACTTTCCACTTACTATAAAAGAGAAAAACAATGTTTTTTTTGTTGTTGTTTTTTGGATAAGCCATCCTGTGATTCTTGAATCATGACCCGGAAACATTATTTTCAAAAGAATTTTCCCACTTCACTTCAGAAATAATTCAGATATGGGTGGGATTAAAAAGTAGGTATCCTAAAGGATGATATTCAAGTATTCTTTAGCTGACAGAGTGTCATTTTAAGTTATTATTTTTAAAATATATATTTTAAATGATGTTTAACTTTTAATTTGTAGGACCTGTGGTGGATAGAGTGGTAAGAGATGGCAATTGTGTGGCTTTTGTAGGTCTATTCATCTATGTCCTGGGACGTGGATCTGGGAATGGAATTAAGAGTCCACGGAAGTTAAAGAGAATGCAAGAGACACATGCATACCACTAGGAAAGAGAAAACATGTAACATACTTATGAGTGTAAAATAAGAAGTAAAGTCCGTGACCAGAAGGTGTGAATGCTAGTCACAGCCTGAAACATCTTTGGGAAATATATGGGCATTTAAATTGCTTAAGGAAAATTAGATGTTAAGCCTTTGTTAAAAAAAAAAAACAAAACAACCTAAATCTGTCTAATGAGGTGATCTATTTGATTCTGGATTCCAGGGCAGAAACGTAAGATCCAAGTTGTTTGAAGCACACAGAGAAACTCGGAGGGCCAACATGTGGTTCAGAGTGTGCTGGTTGACGGACGTGTTTTCAGTGTGAGAATGGCTGTTTCTATCCAGTATTGTTTTCAGTTGCCTTGTCGGGAGGAAGACTTTCTAGGTGGGAGGCTAGCGAGTTCTATAAGTCTAAGACAGATATCAGACCAGTGGGGTGGGGGAGTGGGAATTATTAAATCCATTAAATGCACAGGAGATGTATCACTCTGACTCACTGCCAGTGTCTAATAGGAGAATAGCACGTGAGAACTGCACGTGGCATGGCCTTTTACAAAGCCATGGCCCATGAGCACGCCGCTACTTCTTCACAGCTTGTGAGGTGTTTCGGAGCTAGCGCTCCTTAATGAACTCAGTGCCATGGCTCCTGTAGGGACATCAGAGCTAAAGAAATCAGTGTATTATTAGCACTTGCATGACTCACTAACCAAGACTTAACTGGGGGTGGGAGGGGATGGCGATACTTCCCATACTTTATGGATGGTGTTCAGGCTCACGCCTGGATCTCAGTTCAGGGATTCCTCCGGGAAGGGCTCCTGGAACCCTATGCAGTGCCGGGGATCGAGCCAAAGATCAGCCACGCACCAGGCAAGCACCTGGTGCTCTGCATTAAACTACCTCCCAGGTGGAGGCCCTTTTGGCTTCTCCAATGAAACATGTTTCTAGGAGTCAGAGAAAATACCTTTCCTAATTGTTGGAAAGTGAATTCTGGAACATTGATCAAAACACCGATGACATTTTCCTCCTGGAAAGTTCATTAGAAATGTATCACATTGTCCCAGATAAGAAAACTTGCGGGATGATAAGGTTTTTATTTTTTCCTTTTTTCTTTAGTGGTTTCTAATGAATGCGAATATCTCAAATATAACTGTGCCAACGTAGTGTCATAAGTGAATATACACAAGTTTTTGATAACCCTTATTTTACAAGGTGAAACTCAATTATTGCTGCAGGTATTACTTTCTTTCCCTCCCAGAATGAGGAATCCTAAAATGCTTTAAGTGCCAACTACGAGGCCAGTAGGTGGCACCATAGCTCTGTGGTTGCTCAGATGAAATGCTCTCAGATTTAAAATAGTTCAAACAACAACCGTTTCTGGTGATTAAAAAAAAAAAAAAATCTTTTCCCTCTACGCTTTATGTTTCCCTTATTTTCACAGTCTTCAACCAGAGGTCTCTAGTTGTTAGATATTAGTTTTACCAAATATTAGCAGTCTGCACTTCCAGCGCATTCTGTATATTCGCAACTTTTTTTTTCCCTTTTAAATCATAATATTTAGAGTATAAAGGGGCACTCCTAAATCCCTTACATAGAGAAAGTTGGAATAGAGGAGATAGGGAGTGAGAAGGAGAGAGAGAGAGGTAAGATAGAGAAATGTTAGAAATACGCTGAAGATAGAGATTGCTGGAAATGGGATAGAAAACAGAGATGGAAACGGATGAAGACAGAAACATGGAAACAAAAATGAAGATGGAAGCAGAGATGTAGAGGAAAGCAGAAAGACGGAGACAGAGATGGAGAGGGAAGGAGAGGTGGAAATGGAAGCGGAGATGGAGATAAACGCTCACAAACTCCCCGGGAGCATCTAGCATCCGTCGTTTTAAACAGCAGTTCATCTCCTCTCCATTAAGCCTGATCTGAAACAAGATTTCCTGTGCACAGACGTGGAAATCTCTCTGCCTCTTGTTCACATCGTATAAGGAAACGGTTCCTGTGTCCATCTGAGCCTCTGGACAGAATGTCTGGAGGCGCCCCTGGGCTGGGTCGATTCCATCTGACCACGGGCCCTCTGAGTGCTCTTGCTGCTGGCGGTCCAGTGGCCACTCAAACCACACTGAGCAATGCGGACACATCTTCTGGGACAACTTCCCAGTCTGAGACCTTTTGGGATCTCCATGATCGCTCTCTGATGCCTGAGCGCAGAGACCACGGTGGACACAAGAGACAGAGCCACCTGGCTGAGGCGTGCACCCATCCAGGACCTTTCGAGAGCAACTTGGGGTGATGACTCGGGACCTGCTCATGGGCCCAGCACCACCTGGTGCCAGCCAGGGCATGCCGAGCTGTCGCACCTCTGAAACCCCGTGCACGTTGCAGGTTTTCCAGGAAGGTTTGTTCCCTGCCACAAACGGCCCTGCCCGGAGGCACACGGCCCTGAGATTCCTGTCCCATCCTGGGAAAGAAGCGCAGGGACCCCAGCGGGTGTCGTGGCTCCAGTCCACCGCCACGTGTTTGCCCTCTGTCCACTGCTAGCAAGCCATTTCTTATTTTGTATGGTATCTGTTCGCTCCTTTATTGGATTCACGGCCCTGAAATCTGCATTCTTGGAATCTGCATTCTGGCTCTTATTTATTTTTTCCTATCTCTACTACCTGGAAAACAGAAATCACATAAGGAATTACGGAGTTTGTTTTAAATAACATCTGCGGGCTCTTCCAGAAGAAGCTTCAAATAAAGGAATGTTCCATTTCAGGGCCAGATTAACAAAGAGCCCACATCCCACTGAAATTTTGTACTTCATACAACGCACCCATTTTTTTTTTTGTCTATGTCTTCGTCAATAATTTTTTACTGATGAGACAGTAAAAGGAATTGAAAATATTTATAATGAATGGTGCTTTCCAGAAACAACTTGGTGAATTATTTTTTCTATCTTTTCTATTTTTTCTATCTTTACCCCCTTTTTTTTCTAGATGATAAAGAACAGGTCCAACTAAGATCGATCTTGTCAAACTAATATATATATATTAGTTTGACAAGATCGATATATATGGAACAGTCATAATATATATATATATATATATATATATATATATATATATATATATATTATTCTCCAGAGTTACCCCCAGCTCAGGAGAACATGCAGTATTGGGACATGGGACAGATCTTAGAATTATAATTGATAACCATAAATCTAGACATAAGACATTAAATAAAGGTGCATATTTTTTTTCAGGAGAGGGTTCCATCGGGCAATGCTCACTGCCTCTGTGCTCAGAGAGTCACCCCTGGTGGAGTGATTGAACCCGGGGTCAGGTCAGACACAAGGAAGACAAGCAACCTTCCCTCTGTACTATCTCTCGGGCCTTAATATTTTTATTTATAAGTCACCATATTGACCTTGAAAGTGCCATTAATGAACTATTGAAATGCACAACTCTGAGTTTTGTGCACAGGCCACATGCCCTTCTCCATGAGTGATCCTCCTCCAGCCGAAGGCGTTTTCTCCCCATGAATCCTGTGTCTTTGGTACCTCCTGGCTCTGACTACAAGCCACAGACCGGGCCTACAAACCAGTGACAAGAGGTGTCAGAAGAGATAATGTTAATGATATGGGTGGCATTTTTCCTGTTAAGTAACTATTGATCTCGGATTCCGGCACTTAGCTTGTAAGGAGAATTCATTGCATGAAACAACTCTTATAAAAACCATATACATCAGTTCTTTTATATAAAACAACTGCTTTTCAGTCATTTAGAACTTACCTAAGTGAAGAATGCTATAATCTATAGACAAACAAAAATATAAGCTAAATCCATTCACATATAACTAACATTATCATTATTTGAATCAGATGATAAAATTTTTCAATTATGTAAAACACTTTTATCCATACAATGACCCATGAAGACACTAATTACTTCAATAATGACTTCTTTTATGATTTTATCACCAGGAACTAAAACAAGAATGTTCTCCTCTTCATATAAAACCATCAATTTTGTATATGTCTTCATTCAAATAATAGACAACTGGTAAGTCTCAAAAGAAACTATTTCTAAAAATAACAACAGCAAATGCTCCATCAATAAGAGGATAAAGTTTTTTACATCTATCTGCAGATATGACCTATTCCTTCTGAAAATAGTGAAGGGAATAGAAATAGATAGTTATTAAAATCTCTGAAATCACTCTAGCATATTTTGAAATGACATCAGGGTTCTTTATAGAGGAATGCAACTAGCCTGTAACCAGCAATACATCAGGACTATGAAGGGAAGCAATCATTGGCAGTGATGTCAAAAATCTCATTTTATCAAAAGTTGGGAAAATTAATTTGCAGAAAATATGCTTACATTAGAGACATACAGCTTTTGCGGCGGTATTTGCCATGTGAGTGATCATATGGTATATTGTCACTTGAAATGTTTCAGAGGAAAGGCCTGGGTAAATTAACCATATGATGCAGAACAGAAGCCAATAAGCCACCTGTAGTTTTGTTTGCACAACAATAGAGTACACATATAGCGAGCCTGTGTTTTAGACACCACAATCTGCAACACCTCTAAACAGGAACATGAGTTTCCATACATAGACTTCATTGGTTCACGCTATGCAAATTAACATTTTTCTGGGCACAAAGCTTCAACACACTAAGACCAGAAAACCGCAGAGTACACACCAGTGCTTTTTTAAAAAAATTTAAAATGTAGCCCTAGCATGAGTGCTGTAAGCATTCCTTGTGGAATTAGAATCATTTTTTCCTTAAATTAAGTATCTTAAACTGAAGTCAATTATGACTGTTCCATATTAAAATTATAATTAGATATTATATTCCTGATGAGATGCAGGTATATCGTTGATTAAAGAGACGCTTATTTTCAAATTTGGAAAGTTTTTCATGTTGCTCTACTGTCATATTTTCATGTCAATGTAGCATTTATCTCGTACACTAACGATTTGCTTCTGTTTCTGTATTCTCCCAGCAGACTGTGAATTCCCTGGGCAAAGAACTCATAGCTTTTGCCATTTTTAAAAATAGTTCAAGTAACTAAAATAATATAGCATAAGGTATTTGATAAAAGCACATTAAATGAACCATAAATATTATGCAATGTTTTCTTCTGTAAAGTTTTTTCAGATGTAAACAAATGAGTAATAATTGAAATATGATCATCTTTGCAAGCTATTTTAAGTTATGCTAATTTATAAACTTGTTGGAAAACAGTCTATATAGCCTCTTGATTTTAATAACAATAAGTATACAAATGAAGCTGCTTGCAAAAAATAAAATTTAAGTGCTTTTTTTACTCTGATTTTGACAAACATGAATGAGAAAAATATGGCAATACAATGAACTACTTCAGTACATTTTGAAAAAGTAATTTAAAATTTCTAGTCTTTGCTTACTCCTTCTTGTATTTATTCTTACAAGCAAGACATCTAAAATCAGGTTTTGTCCTTTCTGGTATGTTACATATTTGAATCCAAATATATACATATATACTTTTATATTGCCTGCCAAAAATAACACCAACATAAAAATGATTTGCTTTCTCCCCTATTTTTCTGTAGTCAAGACCCTTTGTTATGATTTTCTGTGTGATATCCAGAACACAAAAGCCTGACTATGAAAATGATCCTATTTCTTTTTTATATCCATATTATTTGGTTAAAATAAACCTTTTTCTTCCTTAGAAAAGGATGTGAAGACAGAGGGTTCAAAAATTTGAGCCTCTTGAAAAAAGGAAAAGGGAAAAACAGTGCAGGGTTCTAGGACTATTCTCTGTCATTTTACATTTCTAATTTGGGTTTATTTATCTGGGGAGTCCAACCCACAGTCCACATAGGCCGATCCTGGCTTGGTGCTTGTGGGCCACCGCTGAAGTTCCACGTGGTACTGGGGATTGATCCTGGGTCTGCGGCATGCGGCATTCAAAGCATGTGCTTTGCATGTTGAGTTGTTTCCCCTATGCGACAGTACTTTTTATTTTTTAATTTTTTATTGAGTCACCATGTGGAAAGTTACAAAGTTTTCAGGTTTAAATCTCAGTTATACAATGCTCGAATACCCATCCCTTCACCAGTGCTCATATTCCACCACCAAGAATCCCACGCCCCTAGCCCCTCCCACCCTAAACCCCCCCCCCCGCCTGTGTAACTAATAAATTTCACTTTACTTTCACTTTGATTGCATACAATATTTCAACAAAACTCACTATTATTGTTTGGAGAGTCTCTCCCCTAAAGTCAGACCTGCTGAAAAGGAAGCATTAGATAATTTGTTTTCCATTGCTGAGGATGAAGAGGTATGAGGTCGAGTGACCACACTTAGCGACCTCGCAGTTTTGGGTTTCTGTAATTTAGTATTTTAGTAACTAAGTCCAGAGAGATATCTGCCAGAAGTTGCATCGTTGCCAACTTGTACTTCTCAGTTACATTATATTCCACATATGAGTGCAATCTTTCTATGTGCGACAGTACTTTTTAAATGTGCATAGAAGCAAAATATACGTATAGTTCTTGATAAATTACGTTAAAGTACCTCTTATTTCTCAGTCTCACTGGTGCAAATGCATGCTACAGGGCCAAGCAAATATCAGTATAAAAACGCCAAGATCTCACATGGGCTTCCTTAAAAAGCTGGATGGTAACAGCCTGTCAGTCACCCTTCCCTCCTTTACCCACTTTGATAACCCTGATTACTGTTTACCACAACTTCATCAGCATATACACCTGTCTTTGCAAATATTAAGTTCACTGTCACTGTCACTGTCATCCCGTTGTTATTCATCGATTTGCTCTAGCGGGTACCAGTAACGTCTCCATTGTGAGGCTGGTTGTTACTGTATTTGGCATTTGGAATATGCATTCACCACAGGTAGCTTTGCCAGGCTCTGCCGTGTGGGCGAGATACTCTTGGAAGCTTGCCTGGCTCTCCGAGAGGGATGGAAGAATAGAGTCCACTATCAAATATTACACAGTTGATAAATATAATTAGGAAAAATATATAGAACATACTTTGTAGCAGTATTGCATGTATCATTGCATGTATATTTAAATACTGAAATGGGAATTATGGTGCACAAAATTGCATGATGTTTGTGCTATTGACATATAACCCTTTCTCTCTAATTGTGAGTATAGCAGGTGCCAATGTAGGATATATTACGGTTTCCTATACCATAGTTGCCTGTCAAAATTCCGACTTGCTACAAATATCGTTTTTATCAAGTTCCTTCTCTCCACCATATCATCTTTTACTAATTCTTCCTTTTATCACCATGTAAGTCTATTTTCTCAGCCTATAGTACATTATTTTTGTTTATCTGTTATCATTTGCATGAAGAATATTAGAGTCATTCATTTTATTTCTAAGTCCCAAACATGTTCTTAAGTTTACTACAGAAAACATCTGGAAATTAAGAAGATGCCTTGTAGGTAATATGTATATAATATGTACATATTATAGATAAATATTTATATATGTATACACATATATACATGAGTACATGTATATGTGTATATATGTATATATACACTTTTTTGTTTTAGATATTTTCTAGTTCTATGTAAGTTTCAAAACATCTAATGTTTCATTTTGCTTTGGGATCACACCCAGAAATTCTCAGGGCTCTGCCTGCACTCAGGGGTCACTGCGGGTGCTGTTTGGGGGCTGTATTCAGTGCTGGCCATCTAGCCTGGTTGGCTGCATACTATCCAGTCACCTTATCCACTGTACTATTTTCCCACTAGCCCCTCAGAGCACTAATTCTAAATCAACTGTATTATCATTATCGTTATCTCATCTTGATTTCACAAAAATACCAATAGAAAATAAATAAATGATATTATGCATTTTTTGCTTTTTTGTATTTATTTTCTACTAATATTTTTGTAAAATCAAAATGAAATAAGGATAATGATAATACATGATTGCATAGTTTTTCAAAGTCAGGTGCATAAGGTAAGCACTATTGGAGCCTTTACTGTGTTCGCAAAACTACTCTGGCTCAAAATTTTGAGTAAATTCAGAGAAAGAGAAAAAGTAGGTATCCTTCAGGTCCTGAGAAATGCTTCAGACAAGAAACTATTTCCACCACCTTTGGTCAGTATGCAGCCTAGTAGCTGATTTTCTTCTTTTTTTTCTTCCCTGCAGTTTTCAAAAGAATATTTACTTATCCATTTTATCTCTTGATTTAGGGTTGCCTGAGTGATTGATTGATGATTGGTGACATGGCTTAATTTGAAACTTATGTCAAGCTGGAGCAGAGTGGAGTGGAAGGAATCCTGTCATCATCACTTGACTTTTGCTTCAATGCAGCACTTAGCAGCCTTGCTACTTCGTTTGGGGAAGAGAGAGAGAAATGCAGTTCCTGCCCTCAAATTACATTGTAAAACGGGGCACTCTGGGAGCACACTTTATGTTCTTCTGATGCGGTTGTGTCTACCCAGGATCATAGAAAAGAATTGTTCTCGTCTGTGAGTGTCTCCATTTGAAATAATGACTTTCGCTTAAGTACTATATAAATGGAGGAATAGAACTTGACTTGCTTATTGCTAAACTAGCAGAAAAAGCCTGGGTGAAGAAGGTGCTTAGGATACAAAACTATTGCCAGCTGGTTTATTGCTGAAAAATATAAACATTTTACCTTTCATAAGTAAAATGTAGCTGGAAGATAAACAACTAGATGGGTATTTGGTAGCTGAAATCTTTTTAAAATTAAAATTAAGCTAAATTGCAGGATTTTAATCTTGAAAGATTTAGTAGAATTGTGTATTAATGTTGGTTCAATATTGGCTTACAAATTTTTACTAGAAAAATAATATGTCACAGATTGTTGGAAAATAATTATTTTCAAAGTAAAAATAAATAAATATTTGGGGATGGGCCAATAGCACAGTGGTTAGGGCATTTGCCTTGCACACAGCCAACCCAGTTCGATTCCTGTATCCCTCTCAGAGATCCCAGCAATCCACTGAGAGTATCCCAACTGCATGGCATAGCCTGGCCAGCTACCTGTGGCGTATTCAATAGGTCAAAAATAGTAACAAGAAGTCTCCCAATGGAGACTTTACTGGTGCCCACTCGAGCAAATATATAAACAATGGGATGACAGTGCTACAGTGCTAATAAATATTTTAATCCAATTTATTTTAGAGATACAGGTCACTTGTATCACTTGCAACTTTCATCCCATTGATCCTCAACTTGCTTAAGAGGGAGCCAGTAACATTTCCATTTGCCCTGTCGAATGCTATGTAGCCCTATGGTATCTGTTCATTCCAGGAACAGGAAGAGCCTCAAGCTGTTCATTCAGGTTTTGAGGTAGTAGTCTGACCATAGGTGGTGGGTGGCCATGTGGTCTTTTGATGTCCCGTGGAATCCATTCAATAACAGCTCTAGTCCAGCGGTCGTCTCTGAATCGCATTATGTGTCTGACCCATCTGATTTTTGATATCTTGGCAAATGAGAGAGCATCCCTGATTCTTGATCATTGACAGAGGTCTGAACTCTGGATTCCTTCCTCACTTGAGTGAAACATGATACTCCTAGCATAGCTCTTTCTATTCCTCTTTGGTATAGCAAATAGCATTCTCATCCTGTTTTCGTAGGGCCCAGGTTTCTAGAGAGTATATTAGTGCAGGAAAAAAGGTAGAGTCCAAAAGACGTGCCCGGAGCCAGAGGTTCTTTGTCCTCTTAAACACTCCTTCAACTCTCCTGAAGGCGTTCCACACTGCTCTCTTCCTACTGCTCAGTTCTGGTGCCAAGTCGTTCCTCATGTTGAGCTCTCAACCCAGGTACACAAAGCTGCTGGATTCTGACATGCTTGTTCCATTGAGAGTAAATGGAATGTCAGGGACAAGTTCATTTTTCATGAGCATTGTTTTGGTGAGATTCAGCTGCAGTCTGACCTTTCCACACTTGCGGTCGAAGTCGGCCAGCATTTGTGCTGCTTGGCTAATGTTTGGTGTTGTGAGAACAATGTCATCAGTGAAGCAGAGGTGGTGTAGTTGCCGACTATCTATCTTCATTCCAATTCCTTCCCATTCCAGTCTCCGAATGATGTTCTCAAGGGTGGCACTGAAGAGTTTTGGTGAAATGGTATCACCCTGCTTAACCCCTCTTTTTACGTCAATGATCACTTCCTTGTAGAATGGTGATATCCTGGTGGTGAATCCACAACACAGCTCATGAAGGATCTTGATATATTGAGTTTGAACGCCCTGTTTGGCTAGGGCTTTGATGACCGGTTCAGTCTCAACAGAATCAAAGGCCTCCTTTACATCAGTGAACATTAGACAGAGCGGCATCTTGAACTCTCGAGAAACTTCAATGAGTTTGGTCACTGTGTGGATATGGTTGATCATGCTGAATCCTTTTTTGGAACCTGGCTTGCTCCCATGGTTGCCCTTTGTCTAGTGATCTGCCTATTCTATGCAGGATGACTCAAGTGAACAACTTGTAGATGACCGACAACAGGCAGATTAGACGATAGTTGCCAATGTCGTGGATGTCTCCCTTCTTATACAACAGAGCAGGTCCTGCTGGTTTTCCACTGGGACAGAACCTTGCATAAGGACAGGTAGGGTGTAAAGAGCCGAGCCAGTGTATTAACGAGTACTTTTCGCAGATTCTTCAGGTGGTTGGGTCTGACCTTGTCTGTACCGGTTTCATCTTTACCGACAAAATGGCATGTCGGATTTCGGAAGGGAGGATGTTAGGAACGATATATCTATCCTGCGGAATTTGGTATGTGGGCAGGTAGACATGGCTGTCAAAGAGATCTGAGTAGAAGTCGTGAATAATCCTCTCCGTTGCCCTTCTGGAAGATGTGACCGATCCATCAGGGCATCGGAGGGCAGTCATCTTGGTCTTATAGTTGGCGAAGGACAGGCAGGATTTGTGAATACTTTTCTCATCTTCTGCCGCATGAGGCAACACTGCTGCTCTTCTCTCTTTGGGTCTTCCTTTATTGCTTTTCTGCACAGATTTGCAAGCGCGGATGTTAGCTTGAGGTTGCCTGAGGCTCGTGCTATGAGCAAATGAGCTCAGTGAATGAGCTCGAGAGTTTCCAAAGACAGGCGTCTGTTTGTGGCTTTCCCACTCTCGGCACTCTTCGAGCAGTCATGGAGGTGCTGAACCAGTCGATCGTATTCCTTGCTGATGTTGTCTTCAACATCAACATCAGCGTCTTCCCACAGAGATAGAGATAGAGATTTTTATTTAAAACAGTACTAGAAGTTTTTCTGATAACTAAAATATTCTAAATGGAACCAAAGTTGCTTTTTACACTTTAGGGTTTCCATGCATATGTTCAAGTGACAATTCTAGGATTACAGAGTTTTGTGATAGTCAGTGAGTAGTAATTATTAATGCTCAGCATTGTGAGTAATTTATAGCAGATTTTATTGAAATCTGAGCAATTTTGTGGCAGTGCCTTAAGTCTAAATATGAACAACAACAAAAGGGAAAACTAAAGTCGCAGAATAGATCCAATTTATAAATTATACAGATGAAATTAAAGATGTCAAACTCCATACCTCAAAACCTTAAGCAAATCCAATTTTATGTAACCAAAATAAAAAGTTAAAAAATAGGGGGGGCGAAATCTACTGTTGGACCAGAAATTTCCTGTTGTTCTCACTGAATAGTTTGATTTGGAGCAGTAAGAACCGTATGTTGTAGATAAGATTGGGAGTTCAGCAATAGTCTGGGTGATAGCATAGGAAATCCTATGGGGTTCGCCAGAATCCCCTATACACCCATCTTCCAAGCTGAAACCAGATGGTCAGGATGAGGGTTCTTCACAGCACCCCACTCTCTGGGCTCAGCTTAGTCCTAGAAGTGGCTTCACTCAAGGCTCTTCACCTTTCCAGAAATGACAGGAGGTTGACATGGAATAACAAAACCTGCTCCTTTGTTTTCACTGGAACCACTTAGAAGGCTTGTCCCAGCTCACATGAGCTGTGGCCTTAGTTGGGATGGCTTTGCCAGGGTCCCTTCCTTCCTGCCCAGTCTCAGTGCTCCAGAGTCCTGCAGAGAGATGCCGTGTAGAGCACATCCTGCACAGACCTTGTCTCCTGGGAACCTGGTACAAAACGCATGAGCAGTGAGATAGAATCCTGTTGTCTGGCTCTGCAGCAACGTGATGTTGTTTCTGAAAGGAAGAACGTCTTGGATTGAGCAGAGGAGTGAAGAGTGTGACTAAGGAGCATGACATGGTCAGGAGGACCAGAAAAATAGTGGAACTGCTGCATTTAAGTAATAAACACTCATGCAAATATTACTCCCAAATTTACATTAAATCACTAAATGAGATTTGTAACGTTCGCTTGTGAAAATGATTTATTTAAAAAGAACAGGGGACAGAATCATTTTGTAATTTGACACCTCCATCCTGGGACTGCCAAGTTCTTGCTGGCTGCATTGGCTCAGAAGCCAGGGTAAATGGGAAAAGCTGGTGCCAAGCTAATGCTGAAAATTGCTTAAACTCAACACTAATGCCAATTTGCTTTTGCATCATAATAAGGGAAAGGGAAGGCAAAAAATAAAACATGCCCACATCTGGTTATTGGAAGCTTCTTATCCCTTCCTCCTCACTTTATGTTTCTCCCTGATATATCTTTTGGAATAATTCTAACCCTCGTCCAAAATAAGAAATCTGGGAGCCAATTTAGAATTTAGTTTGCATAATCCATACATGAAGTTTCAGATCTACATTTGATACTTCCTCTTTATTAAGATTTAAATCCTCCTTTCCTCTCTTTTCCCATGTCCTTGGTGACTTCTGTAACTGCAATGGCCAAATGATTTCATGGACATCCCACAACCTATATCTTCCACACAACCCAAAATTATTCAGAATGAATGTACTGACTGCAACATTAATTGAGCTCCCATAACTTTTTCACAGCTGTGATTTGTAAAGCACACTTCAGCCTCAGGGCCACTGCAAATTTCCTGTAGTCTGTCTATCATTTTCCTGGACATTTATCTTCTCATCAAATCTGCTGGCATGTCTATATTTTGCTACTTTCTTCGAATGTGAGCCTGTTGATGACTTCTCTCCCTGAAAGAATAAGGTTTGGAAGTGAAATTAAATTGCTGGTGATAGATTAAAATTGAATTTGAGAGGCATGTAAGAGATCCTTCCGGAGGTAAGGACTTTCATCCTGCCAATTGTGGTTCAAATTACTGTCAGCATACAGGGTCTCTGAGAACCTGTGGGAGTGATCCCTGAGCACAGAGCCAGGAGTCGGCCCTGAGCACTGCTGGGTGCGATCCCAAACCCAACAAATTAATCATTTTTAAAATCCAATTTGAAGATCTTTAGTGGAGGTCAAAGACTTTCTATTCAATTTGGGATGCCTGGAACCTATTATATCCAGAGAAATTGCTTATGCTTATAAGAACTTGTGCTAAAAAACTGTTTCTAGGATGCAACACTGAAAATTCCACAACTATTAGTCTCATTTTAAGTTTCTTTCTGGGTGAAGTCTCTACCAGATCCTTTAAAGAATATTTATAATAGCATTTCAAAATCAGGGGTTTTTTTTGCATTTGTTTTAGATTTTTATTTTGGTTTCTTTGGTGGATTTTTTATGGGGATTGGGGGACAGTGATCTTCGCCATAGGGGCTATTCGGGAGTGACCCCTCGCAAGGCTCAGGAAATGCACAGCTGGGAATGACACTAGGTCTGGGGCACGCAGAGCAAACTTTATGCCTTATTACATCCCTCTCATTCTTCATTCTTGCTAGCTTTCAATTTATTAATTACTATTTAAAAAAAACCTTTCAGAGGGTGATTGGGCCATTCTCAACAGTGCTCAGGGCTTAGTCCTGGTTTATGCTCAGGGATCACTTCTAACAGGGTTAGGTGAACCTAAGGAGTGCTGAGGATGGAACCTAGGTTGTCTAAGTGACTTACTGGCTTTTTAAACACAAGAATATCACATATCTGATGAACAAAAAATGCTAATTCCATCAGTTTTATATATATATATGTGTGTGTGTGTTCATATCAATTCTCTCTGTATGACACTGTATTTAAGTTGCTTAAAATAATGTTAGACACAGAACAGGAAGCATTGTCTCGTCAGTTCTTTGAGGGGTGATTTTCTCTCCCAGATCCCAGCGAGCATTGGCAAGGTCTAGACCAACATCTGGTTGTCACAATGAGGGCAATAGGGTCTATTGGCATCATAAGCGGGTCCAGTAGGCTGCTAAATATCTCTCAATGTGCAGGAGAGTCCTCAGATGCTCATCCAGGCCCGCCGCAAAGTACAGCTGACAGTGACCTACACCGGAAACGTGTTTCTTAGGCTCAGGGATAAAACACGGCTCATATCCTGACCCATTTGAGAAGTATCTGAAGTACCTGTATAATGCCATGCATTCCAGCTATTCATGATTTTTTTTTTAATTGTGAAACTTCCAAGTTGAGGGAGCTCAGGGATGCAACATGGCCTGTTAGGTTCCTTGTCACATGCACCACCCCCTTGGTACTTGTGGATCAAATTTGAGTCATTGTGCATATGAGACATTCCCCCTAGACCTCTGCACTGTCTCCCCAGTACATTCCTAAATTGTCTTTTAAACGATGGAGGGAATGATTGATGAATCAAAGGGCTAGTAGAGTAAATTTTGAGAACAGTATCTGTACACATGTAATAGAAATATTATTGTCATAAATTATAAACAGAATTATTGCAGGTGAGCATATTTGGTTTCCAATCACAGATCACTAATCAAAACACATTTTCCTGATTCTATTTACCTTATTTTTATTTTTACCTGGTTATAATTATCTTTCTGTTAAATAAATTAAATATCACACACTTTGCTATTAAATGTTACTAAGAATATTTTTTCTTTTTTTCTTCTCTTCAGTCATACTATGTCTTCATTCTTAGTGTTTCAAAGGAAAATTGTACTAATAATAGAAAGATTTGTTTTCAATTATGAATAAAGATTGACAATTATAAATAATTGTCTTAATTATGGTAATAACATGAAATTTTGCAGTCCTTTTTGTAAGCCATTTTGGGGGTATGTTTTATTATAGGTATGATGGTTCACAGTATGACCATAATGTTAATGGTAGGGTTTTATGAATGCAACATTGCAAAACTTTCTACCACTGTTTCAAGGACCCTCCTTCACCCCCTCCCAGGCTCACCACAGACACCTCACTCCGACATCTCACTGCCATGGGAAGTCTGCTCTGTAGAGCAGCTTAGATTCTATTGCTTCTGGTAGTTTGTTGTTTCTTCTCACGGATTTTTACATCCCACATATGAAAGAATTAATTCTGTAATTTTCTCCCTCTTTTTCTAGTTTACTTCACTCCACTACCAGCAGATTTCACAAGGAAATAATCTGAAATAATAAAACATACCAGAAATGAATTAAATGGAAATTAAAACAGTAATTCAAAAGATGAATGAAACCAAGAGTTTCATTCTTTAAAGAATAAACAAGATGGGCCAACCATAAGGTAGACTCACAAAGAAAGAATCAGAATCACATGCACCACCCCCTGAATCAGAAGCCAAAGAGGGGTCACCACAACAGATGGATGCCACAGAATTTGAAGAATGATCAGGGCTTGCTATGTAATCTTTATGCCTTGAAATTAGAGAACCTACAAGAAATTTTTAAAAAATGAAAAAAATAATTGACTCCCACTCTTGAAACCATAACAACATTTTTTGATCACTGTCACTGTCATTCCATTGCTCATCTATTTGCTCAAACGGGCACCAGTAACATCTCCATTGTAAGATTTGTTACTGTTTTTGGCATAGTGAATATGCCATGGGTAGCTTGCCAGGCTCTGCAGGGTGGGCAAGATACTCTCCGTAGCTTGTCAGGCTCTCCGGTTCAGCCTCGTGCAAGGCGAACGCCCTACCCCTTGAAAATCTGTTTGATTTACAAACAGAGTTACTATTCAAATGTTGGCATAAAACCCAGAGTATTCAAGTGTATGTTCAGTACATATTCAATATTTCACAATTTCTATCTTGTTTTTTGCAGTAGATTTAAACATGCTGTAGCAGCGCTGATGTAGCACAGCGGGTCGAGTGCTTGCCTTGCACTCAGCCAGCTCCACTTGCATTTGGTCTCTGACACTGTAAATTGCCTCCTGAGTTCTTTCAGAAATGATCCCTGAGCATAGGGCCAGGAGAAATCCCTGAGCACAGCTGAGAGTGGACTCCAAACCAAGAAAAACAAACACACAAACATCGTAGAATTTAGCATTCATTCCCAAGTTTCCATTTTCTGATGGACCAATTGCATTATTACAAAGCAAATGATTTTTCACTTACATTGGTAGCTAATTGAAATTAACCAAAATAAATATAAATTTCTGTATGTTAATGGAATAATGGAATTTTAAATTAACAACCCTTCTTCCCTTTCTAGAAAGGACTCTGTAAGATTTTTTACCTCCCTTACCATTTATAAACAGCTACTCAATGACCATTTCCTGGTTAAGGAAAAAAATATATTTGGGCACCTTTTTCATAATAAAAATTCAACTTGCAACATTTTAGGGAATTTCCGGGGAAATAAATTTATCTTTATTTACCAGTCAATAATACAAGGATGCGGCAGGAGAGAGTACAGCCAGGAAGGTGATGGCCGCATGCAGTAGACACAGGTTCAATCCTCAGCACTGTGTAGAGCCCTTGAGCACTGCCAGGAGTGATTCTTAGTAGAGATCAAGAGTGATACCTGAAGCTTGCCAGTCTCTCCGAGAGGGATGGAGGCTTTTAGGGCGGCCTCTAATCTCCCTTACAGGTGTTCCCATGGTTCATATCATATTTGAGTTCCATCAAATATGGTGTGGAAATTATGGAAAATGTGTATTAAGTGTCTTTTGGCTTCACGGATGGGCGGTCCAGAAAGTGGCCTGGAGAGTGGCTGGGTAGTGGAGGTAGTGGAGGTAGTGGAGGTCGGCTGATGAAGTATTTATCTGGCACCAGTAGGATGGGTCGTCTACGTTTAATCCCTGGAACTCTGGAGGTTGGAGGAGGCAGAGAGAGGACCTTGTTTCTGCGTCTTGTTGAGTCTGGAGTCCAAGGTCACAAAGTTCTGCTTTACCTGGTTCTGTGGAGCTTCACTCATGCATGAGGTTCAGCCCAAGTGTCTGGAAAGCAGCCTGGAGTGTGGCAGTGGCTGGGTAATAAATTAACTATTGTAGTGAATATATTAATTAAAAACTAAATTGATAATAACTTTATGCATACACACAAAAAGTATCAGACTTAACTGGTACACACACCGCCGAGATGTGACCCAGATGGCCACACATTTGTGCAGCCACTCTGCTGTTGATTGACCACGATCCGGAGGCCAACTAAACTACTTCTGGTACCAGCAACTGCTTCCAGCAATGTCTCTAGACTGTGAACTAAGCCATAGCCCCATGCTGCCCCAGGAAGGGAAATGATGCAATTTCTAACATAAATCTCCCTGGACTTAATTACTAAAATACTAAAATACAGAAATCCTAAACCTAAAAAAAAAAAAAAAAAAAAAAAAAAAAAAGAGTGATACCTGAGCATAGTCATGTGGAGTCGGAAAAAAAAAAAAGCAAAATTAAATAAATAACCCTGGAATAGTCAAAACTATTACTTAGCCTAAAGTGAATTTCACTGAGACCTACATGAAGAAAATATGTGGGTCATTTCTCACCCCATACTAGAGTGTGTTTTGATTTAAAAGAACTTTAGTGGAAAAGAAACTTGTGTTCTAAAAGTGACATGAAGTGTTAGACCAAACTATCTGTTTTAAAACATTTGATGATCTATAAAAATTCACAGGCCTTTAGATAAATTTGATTCGATGTTTCATGTGATAAAGAGGTTATCATTAGTGCTGCTTTTCAAAAGATTTAGAACTTTAGTCACATATGAAAGAAATGGAAAGATGCCGTTTAAAATAAGAACTAAAGATGTCATTTATATTTTGTCGTTGTTTTTCAGTCCAGAGCTCCAACATTTCCAAATCACACACAATTATAGAATCAGTTACTCGCATAGAACCAGTCACTAAGCTGTGCAGTTGCTAAAGTCACCAAAAAACTCAGGAGAGACCCAGGTAATAAGGCACTGGAGGCTTCTTGTGAATGCAGGTCCCGTGGTGCCTCGGGGTGGTTAAGAGGATGGAAGTGTTCTTAGTGGCTGAGGGAACCCGATGTTAGTTTCACGAGCATCTCTCAGAACTGGGGTCCAGTGTCCATACCTTTAAGAAACACCCTTCAAGGCACCTTTCAAGGGAGACCCTTCAAAACAATTCCACCTGCAAGGTTGACGGTCATTTGAATTGTTTCTAAATTTTGCAAACAGAGCATTAGGCCCACACCCACTCTAACACCCTCCTTTGACACGGCAGGGCCTGTGGACATGGTGTTCCACGGGCAAACACTGCCTGGACTCAGATATCTATGGAACTTCAAGGCGAGGTGCAAGAATTTCAAACATATAAGGAATGTGTATAATAGAAAAAGATGTTCTCCAGGACAGCCCTAACCAATGACCCTGAAAGTGATAACAACAGCAGCCCACATATTCCTGGCTTGAGATGACAACTAAGCCAGGTGGAGCATGTTCTATGAACTGCAAGCGTCTTTAGGATGGGAAAATCCCCATAGCCAAGGACCCACAAGACAGCATGAACTCAAGTCCGAGAACAGCATTTGGCAGCTGCATCCTGACCACAAGCTGCCTGGGCTGGGAAATGGCCTCTCCCCGTCAAGTCTGGTTGGGGATGAAGAGTGGCCAGGTCAGCACAAGAAGCTCATCCGCGAATGACCAGGCCCAGCTTGCTCTCTCAGAAAGGCGAGGTTGGGGCTGGAGCGATAGCACAGCGGGTAGGGCGTTTGCATTGCATGTGGCTGACCCTGGTTCGATTCCCAACAACCCATATGGTCCCCTGAGCACTGCCAGGAGTAATTTCTGAGTGCAGAGCCAGGAGTAACCCCTGTGCATTTCCTGGTGTATCCCAAAAAGCAAAAAAAAAAAAAAGTAGGTCATCCAGTATGAATTTTTAAACCTTTATGATCTACAGATTTCCACACGACAGTAAGATACGGAAGCCAGTATGTTTGTTCTGTAATGTTTGAGGTGGGGGAAAAATCCTGCCCAAACTGAAGTGGCAGCATTTTGCTGCTCTCTAATGTGAGGAGGTAAACAAAAGTCATCAGACTTAATAAAGGCATTAATTAGACAAACCACTTTTTTTTTTTTTTAAGAGTTGAAGAACATGTGATCCCATGGTAACAGGTCCAGGAAGTATCCAGCCAAAAGGAAAAAGTTTCAAAATAAATCGGTGTATGAATGAAAATTCAAAATATAGTGGATAATGATTAAGCTAAGTTATATATGATTTTCAGTAAGGTGAGGAAGGTAAAAAAGAGTAATGCCCCACGTGCCACCTCAATGAACACCATCTACTTTCCTTTCTACCCACAATTCAAGTTTTGGACCAAGACAGAATAAAAATTTTATTTCATGATGGAACACATAGATTTTTAGACATATTTCATTTCAAAACACTAGGGCCAGTGTCCATTATGGAAAGCACGAGGATCACAAAAGTTTGTTTAAAAAGCACCAAAAGAACAATAACTTTGGGAAAACAGACGATCACTGTTTTTTCATGCTGAAACTATATCGTGAGGAAGGTTGGTGGGAATGAACTCACAGAGGCACAGTGTACAGGAGATGGGTGGGGAACAGAAGCTGCCTGAGATAATGCAAGAGAGAAATCTGGGGTGGTTTGGGCAGAGGGAGACGGAGCATGTTGAAAGGACTGTTGGTCTTTTTGGAAAGACCTCTTTCAGAGAAATCACATGTTTTGTCAGAAAACTGTACAAATTCAAAGATTTCAGAAAAAAAGACACATTTTTTTCTGAAAGATGCCTATCCATGTACAATAATTGACTCATCACTGATTAATAATTGTAATTGTATTGGATATATTCAGATAGCACGTTTCATTAGACACTGTGATGTGGATGATTGTTGTAGGCTGAAGTCTCAGAGAGGAAGAGGCTCTATTTTGTTTATTTGTTTGGAGGCCACTCAGCAGTGCTCAGGGCTCCCTTCTGGCTCTGCACGCAGGGGTCACTCCTGACAGGATGCAGGGGCACTATGTCTGGTGCCAGGAAGGAAACCCGGGTATGGCATGTGTGAGGCAAGACCCCTACCCATTATGCTACCACTCCTTTTACCCACTGTAAAAAACAGCAATGAAGACTTTTCAAAACTTATGCATCAAGAACCATTTATGAATCCTCAGATAAGGTTAAAAAAAACTTGGCTACCACCTCTCAAAGAAACGAGACAAGACAGTTCTGGGAAATAGTCCTAAACATCCTCATGAAGACACCACCAGGCTTTGGGGTCCTATTTGATTTTTTTTTAACTGAGAATAAGGTACTATTTTTTGGGAAATCAAAATCCTTAAAATGAATCAGAGTAAACTAATTCAAATTTAAATGTAGTAGAAAGTGTAAGGAAATCCCTTCAACTAATGTGACAGTCAGCAAGGTGATATTCAAGATTCAAGAAATTCACCCATCACCGGGAGGAAATACATGTGTCCTGAAGGCCAGGATGAGTCCTTGGGGTGTGCCCCTTTACAGTCTAGATCTTTGATATTAGCTCTTTGAGCTGCATATTGTCTTTCTCTATCTCCAGAAATTGATGCCTAAATACGATACTTGTGAAAATGAATATGAAGAGGTTTGGAAAGTGTTCTAACATCATCTTGTAAACAGGAAGTCAATAAATATTAGCTACATAATTCACTCAAAAATATCTACTAAGCCACTCTATGTACACAGTGCTGTCCTGTCTTCTGGTGCAAAGACACAGGAGGGAACAATGATAATTTCAGCATGAAACCTAGAGGTATAGGAAAAAGAAAAATGAGGAAATAAAGCAACAAGTTTAAAATACTACATCGCTTGAGTGGGTACCAGTAAGAATTCCATTGTGAGACTTGTTGTTACTATTTTTGGCATATTGAATATGCCACAGGTAGCTTGCCAGGCTCTGCCCTACGGGCGGGATACTCTCGGTAACTTGCAGGGCTCTTTGAGAAGCTCTCTGAGCGGAATCGAATCCGGGTAGGCCACATGCAAGGCAAACACCCTACCTGCTGTGCTATCACTCCCAGTCCCAGAACTTGAATAATTTAGCTTAAATCTTAGAACTTTGAAAAAGAATGCTCTGTTTGACCTTTGTGGCATCCAAGGATCTGATTATCTACTGTAGGTGGGGAAGCTGCAGTCTTAGAAGCAGAAGGATTTTTTATCCCTGATATATTTTAAATTGAAATGCTAACTATGGAATATGCTCTAAATAAACAGAGAAGTAGGTAACATTGCTATGTATCTGTGCTCAAGTATGTGTCAAGTCATTGATTTTTATTTATTTTGTGTGTATGTCCATGTGAATGGGGCTGGTCACACCCTGGCTACTCCTGACTCCTTTCAGGGAGGAATTCTGGAGATGCTCAGTGGACTTTGTGGGATTCTGGGGATCAAACCAGGATTGGTTTGATATAAGGCACATAGACCTAACTAGATTCTCTCCCAACTGAGATTTATACTTTTAAAGTTACTATTAATTAGTTCATGAGGAGGTAGCATTTAAGACAGTCTATATGCAGGAGTTGAAAATGCCATAATAAAATTATTAAGACTATCTTAAATATTTCTTGTGTTCAAGTCTAGAATCCTAAGAGTAACAATTTTCCTTTGACTTCTGGGCATAGAAGTGTTTTGCATTTCCGGGTGTTGTTTTGGGGCCACACTTGGTGATCCTTGGGGGTTACACCTGGCTCTGGACTCAGGAATTACTCCTGGTGGTGCTCCCAGGACTATACCGGATACCGAGGATTGAACCTAGGTCAGATCCATACAAGGTAAATGCCCTCCCTGCTGTACTATCGCTCCGGTCTGAATTTTTTTGACAGTCCAGTAGTTATTCGATACTATCCCTAGTAAATCTAAATGAGGAAAACTTAAAACTCTTTCAAAGTATGACTATGCTTCAATTTCAATTCAGGGAAACTGTATTAAAGAAATTATCAGAAGTTGATAGTATCATCCATAGTATGAAGACAGTAGAATGTATAGTAAGTAAACAATGTGATTAACATAAGCAGCCAACAGTGTGATATTTCTGAAATAACTTAACAGGAATCTTTCCAAAATAAAATAGGATAAGTATGTTCATATTAATTTGTAGTTTATAAAGTGTGTGTAAATAAGCATGCATACACATATGAAACTTGCTTAAATATTAACAAAGATTATCTAGGTCATATTATTGATGGTATTTGAAAAAAAAACACTTTACTTTTGATGGAAAATAACCCCCCATTCACTGTTGGTTGTAATGTCATCTGATTCTGACTCTCTAGAAAAACAGTATGGATATTTATTGTCAAAACCTTAAAATTAGGATTCCCATATAACTCTGAATCCACTCCTAAGTATCTACCCCCAAAGTTCAAAATCATTATTTTGAAAGGATACATCTATACCTGTTTGCTGTAATACTATTTATAATAGTTCAGATCTGAATGACAGGACAGTGAATGGATAAAGGAACATTAAAATATGTTTATATATATATGTATGTATATGTACTACATAAAAGAACATTACTTACTATTGAAAGCAACCAAATGTTGACTTTTGATACAACTTGTATGGACCTCGAGGGTGGACATGTGAAATAAAAGAATGAGAAGTTTAAATACAAAATCTCACAAATACAAAACAAAGAGAATGGGAAAGCACCAATAAAAATAAACATTTTGATATTCACAGCATAGATCCTCAAGCCGTGTCGGTGGGGATCAGCCATGCGTCATGGATCTGACAGATAAGGGCTTAAGAACAGCAGTGGAGGGGTTGGAGCAGTAACACAGAGGTAGGGCGTTTGCCTTGCATACAGCCATCCAGAGTTTGATTCCTAGCATCCCATGTCAGAGCACCGCCAGGAGTAACCCCTGTGCATCACTGGGTGTGACCCAAAAAACAAAAGAAAGAACACCAGTGGAGGCATAGCAACTTTGTACACCAAAAGCATAAGCTTAACACTATCTTATACCAGGTCACTTCAATAATAAAATATTTTCTTTTATTTAAAAAGTAGATTTTATTTCAAGGGAATCTAGGCTGTCAAGAATTGTACAACGATCTCTTTTTTTTAAAATTTTTTGCAGATTGACCTTTTCTAACTTGTGGTTATTTGCAAAATAAAAGTTCTTGTCTTGTACTTTTACCTTGTACAGTGTATTTGGGTGTATGTCTTATCTGCAACCAACGAAGGGTTGATTCCAGGTGGTGCCTTGAGTCCTTCCAGGAGTGATCCCTGAGAACAGAGCCAAGAATAATTCCTGCGCACTGATGGTGTGCCAAAATACAAAAAAAAAAAAAATAAAATAAAATGTTTTGTTCTCATGGTAAAACATACACATAGCACCTAGACATATGGGGGATAGTTTTATAATTTTAGAGGGACTTTTCTGGGAAAAGTACATAATTGTGGGTGTGCATAATTCAAGTCCAAATAATTTTGTATGTTTTTCTATAAAAATTGTGACTTTCGGATATGGAGATTTTCAGGTACACATATGTATCCTAGATATAATTGATTGCTGATGATTTCGTTTTTTTTTTAATTTTTTGTGCGGAGGTGGTTATTGGGCCACACCCAGCTGTGCTCAGGACTTACACTTGACCCTGTGCTCAGGGATCACTTCTGGCAGGGATTAGGCACCAAGAGTCGTGGTGGCAGGAATTGAACCTGGAGTGGCCACGTGAAGGCAGTACCCTGCCCACTGTACTCTCTCTCGTCCCAAGTCCTTGGTAAGTTTTAAATTTTCTCTCTAAACTAAGACTCTCTAAATTAAAAAATTTGACCTTCTTTAAAGAGACTTAACATAACTAATTGAATTCCAAAGTTTTTGTTGCCTTGCAGTACTTTTTCAAATTAACACTGGGTCTGATATTTAATGACTTCTTAGATAATATTGTCATAAGATAAAAATATCTTCAGCTATAATAAGAGTAAAATGTCAAAATGATGGCCAGATATTATAAAAAAAAATCTGGAAAACCAGCATATAGCACAAAATGAAGATTAAGCAATGTACACTTTTTAAAAGGAACAAAATGAATATTTCTATTAATAAATAAAAATTAACTTAGCCAAAATCAATCATGAAAATAATCATAAAAACACTATATATGGTGAAAGTGGACTGCTAGTCTTTCATTCAATTTAAAAAATCTTGAGAAAAAAATCCAGCATTGTATGAACTGCTGCTTTGTAAAATGCAATTACATCCATTGCATCTGTGTACATAAAACATTCCTTTCCCTCATGTATCTTATTAAATTTTGATCACAATGTTATATTCCTCCCATGAGTTAAACACTTAGCAGCTACTGTGGTTGTTTTTGATCATTGATTTTATGGGTTTGTGTGTACATAGTAGAGTGCATTTCCCAAGAATAATAAACACACACTAAAACATATGCAACTAATTTTTTCTGACTTATGTTCTAAACACCGTTCATTGTCAGGAAAAAAAAATGTGGGCTCTAACTATTGATTGTTTCATAAATTTATACTTGTAGTCTAAATGTAGCAATTCACTCAATGAAGAATCTGTTATATAGATCTATATAATAATTTCTTCTTATTTTAACTAATTTTGGTTACATATTAGAAGTATATGATTTTATCATTTCTTTCCAGTTTCTTCTTCTATTTAAAATGGATTATATTTAACCATTTTTCTATATTCTGTGTTACTCAGTTGATCATTAGGCAACTATTATTTTAATAATTAACAATTTTCTTCTTATTATAATTTCATTGTTAAAATAGAGTGATACTTCCAATAAAATATATCTCGTAGAAAGTACAGAAAGATTAAAACAATCCTCTGTTTCTTGTTCTCAAAAGTGTTTTTCTATGGAATTAAGTTTGTTTCTATTAGAAATTGCTATTAAGAGAAATTTTCATGTCAATTATTTTAATTGTTTATTATTTTTTACCATACCAGGCAGTGCTCTGGTCTTCTGGCTCTTTGCTCAGGAGTCACTCCTGGCAGTACGCAGGGACAATATCTAGTGCTGGGAATAGAACCTAAGTCAGCTTCGTCAGCTTAGCCGCTGACTATATATCTGGTATCATGAACAATTCCTCTGTCTACTTTCCAGTCTTACATAACAACTTATATTTGGCTTTTGTAATGATGGTTCATACCTCAAAATTATCTCCAAATAATCTAAATGATATCAGCACATTAGGACTCTTGAAGAGACATAAAATCATGAGTTTATAGCACTGTCGTCCTGTTGTTCATCGATTTGCTCGAGCGGGCACCAGTATCATCTCCACTGTGGGACTTGTTGTGACTTTTTTTGACATATTGAATACGACACGGGTAGCTTGCAGGCTGTGCCGTGCTGGCGGGATAGTCTGGGTAGCTTGCTGGGCTCTCCGAGAGGGATGGAGGAACCAAACCCCAGTTAGCCGCGCTCCAGTCCATGAATACAGATTAATTATATTGTACTGTTATGGTCATATTTTCCAGGGATTGGCTCACAATGACTCAGTACTTCAACAGAAATGTTTGGCATGTGCACATTCCAGTTTTATATTTATAGAAGAAAAAGGTGCTTAACAGATGGAGCAATATTGAACTTTGCTCAGAGTTACATTCATCTTCTGCACAAGTCCATGCAGCAAGCAAGCAAAGTTGACAGTTTAATTCCACATTAGGATAATGCTCGGAAGGGTAATCCTATTCACGCTGCAGGATAAGAGCGCCTGTGTAGTGGCCTTGGCTTAGGAAACTGGTGCCTATAAATTCTGAACTGGCATTATGAGCTTCTTAACTCTAGAACCAGCCTTTTCTTAGCATTCTGTTGCCAAGAGGATGTTATTCACTCAATAAATCCATCTAACCCATTTATATGTTTTTGAAATTATATGGAAAATATACCCCAAGCAATAAAACTCTACGTTTTATACAGATTACCATATTCTGAGACGAGAATCATGTGAATGTAAAAATTGACATGCAAATGAGTTATATGTGGAACAATTTCATTTACTGTAGAGGGTTGGAAGAGAATGAGAAATGTTATATTTTCTGTTTTTAAGTGGTAAATATCAGCAAACTACTCATTGAATCAGAATAAGTATTCTTAATATTGTATAAGGAAGGAACATGAACATTTTCAATACTGCTTTGTTCAGTTGGGTTTTCAAAAGAAGTATTGAAGTAAAGTGTTCACTATGTATGTGGTCAATTTGTTCATAGAGCAGAGACTGGATTTTTGTTCTGTGTTGCATGGAATGACCAGACATAAACCTTGAACTTTCTTCTGGGGTACCCTAACACACCTTCAGGCCATCCAAAAAGTCAGCTTGTGTGGAAGGGATAGCCTGGAGCTGTGAAAAATTCTTGAACTCTGAAGATCTAGCATGGTGGCATCACCATCACCTATGGGAAGAGATTCTTGCAAAATGTCACTGGTTTGCTCAGTAAGAGAAACCAGAGTTCCTGGGACCAACACTCTGAGTCTGCCTGGAGAGAACAGGACTTTCCCAGGAGAGCAAAATTGGAATAATACATTTTAAGGTATTGGAAAGATTCCATTTTCTCAAAGGGCAAAAAAATGATTTTTCCCATTGTACTGGCAAAATTGTGGAATAGGCTTGTTGAAATGTATTATTCATTTACTCTTACCAAATAGTTATCAATAAATTGGGTCATATACCAGGCATGGGAAAGATAAAACTATGAAAATTCCTGAATGAGATGTGTGATAAAAAGAATGTTTCCTACATAGGATAAGCGAAGACTAAGAAGGTAAGCTAAGACTATGAAAAGGGTGGCTGGAATGAGAGCACAGTGGGTAGGGCAGTGATTTGATGCATCCTGGCATCCTACATGGTACAGTAAGCTTGCCAGGAGTGATCCCTGAGCACAGAGCCAGGAGTCCCAAACATCACTGACTGTGGCCCCCAAGCAAACAAACAAAGACTGTGCAAAGAACTTCAGAAACATAGAACTGCATATGGATGTATGTTAATGTGTGAGAGATTCTCACATGATCAGGAAGTGGAATCAGCTTTCTTGTTGACATCTTAGGTCTATAAAAACACATTGTCACTTCCTGGTCCACAGGGACTCAATACAAAGGGCAAGTTCCCTAGGACACATACTCTGTTTCCTTCACATAGTTTTCCAGTCTGCTACAAATGCTGTACAAACCAGTTTTACCAAGGTTTCCTCACCAGCTGCCTCTAACGGAAGCCACAAGATATAATAGCTGCTCTCAGCAAACACCAGTTACTTCCCACAGAACCCATCCAGTGAGTTTTCTCTGATCCCTGAGGAATGTTATGAACTTTACATAGGTTCAATGCAAAGTGAATAAATGATTTTCATACTCTGTGTAGAAAATCGGAGTTGGGTATACTTGCAGTACATGAGTATTGAAGTAAGGCCACAGAAAAGACAAAATGGGGAATAAAATTCTAGTCACCTGTTGGTGATAAGACTGGGAGAAATGGTCGTTGGGTAGCTTCATCATTGTGTGAGCATCTTCGAAGGGCACATGCTCGCTAGGAGTACTTACTCATGCTGGGTTTCTGCTGCCTTTCCTCTGTCGGATCACAGGGAGCATCTATTTCCAACCTGCCTTGCGGTGGTAGGTAGGTGCAAGCAAGCAAATCTGTTGTTTGCGTCTTCTCCAGAGCCTGGGATGCAAGTGTCTATTCAGTCTCCTGGGTGGGAAGTCCTTGTCGTAGGCATCTCTTGCCAGAACAGGGAGGATGAAGCCAGCACACAGTGAGGATTTGCTGTGCAAATCATTTTCCTCCACTACCACCTCAATGTATGCAGTTCCTCTTGTTTTTAATTCCCAAGTGCCTTTTCATCAGCATTCAAACTGACTACTCCTTTTATGTTAGAGATGGAAATGATCATGGAATAACTTGCATCTCCTGGAGTTAGTAGTATATTTGACACTAACATGGGGCCAACCCTCTGGCTTTGATCTTGATTTTCATAGTGCTGAGAGAGACTTGCTCCTGCTCCTGCTCTTCCAAGCCCTGGTCCTTAGAAAGAAGGTGGCAGTCCTTCTCAGATTTCTGGGAGCTGAGCTGCTGTCTGTCAGTGAGGCGGATCCTCTCTTTGCTCTTGCTTCTCTCTTTGCTTCTCTCTTTTCTCTTGCTCTTTAAGTTGGTGGCTTTGGAGAAATGGCAAATGCCTGGCTGGTGAGCAATAATGATTAATCACTTACCACTTCTGAAGCACTTACTTTCATTAGTTTCCTGGTCTGTCTCTTGATGTGGCCTCTTACTAGCACCATCAGTACCAGTGGCTTTTATACTCTTGGGATCATGGCAAATAAAACCACATGAGATCAAATCAAACTCAAGGGAAATTGATGCTCTCAGGTAAACAGGTGATGGAAGAGACTGGTGCAGGTGCAAAATATGACAATATTGACACGCTGATGTGACAGAACTTGGCTAATCACCATTATTGACCTATACATTCTCATGTGGCAGATGATTGGACTTAATTTTTCAGTTAATAATATTGATAGAGCATATAAAATATGTGATCCATTAGAACATAGGTGGAAATAATACAAAATTAGAAATGAACAGCAAAAGACCAAAAATAGTTCTAAACCATCCAAGTGTTTTTCTCATTCTTCCTCAAACAACCCAAATGTTTAACAGAGCAAGTATGCATGAACGGTAGAATTTATAAATCTATGTGATTTCTCTTATAGCATAATAAAAGGTATGATTTTTTGTGGTGGTCCCGAGAATATTTGTAGACATTTTTTGCTTCTGTTTCTAATACAACTGGACTTGAGGGATTAAATCGCAATAAACTTCAAGAGCAGGTTAGTTTCAAGTAGATGGCTGAATTTTGTTTATAACACCTGCTGAAGATCTACAAAATGTGCCTCAGCTTCCTTGGAATTTGTCAATAGCCTAGCCTCATGTAATTTACTGGCATTGGTAGCATCACTTAGAAGAACTTTAGAAGAGTGATTAATACCAGAAATGCCTTAGAAAGATGCATAAATGCAGAATTTATCACTTCTTTCCAACCATGCTACTTTATCAATTTCAATAAATAGAGAAAGCTCACTTTTAAGATTTATAAAAAAAAAATGAGAGCCCTTGAGGTTATATAAGGGCTAAGGTATGTGCTTTCTATCACGCAGATCTCAGTTCAAATCCCCTACACCACATCTGGTCTCTAGAACAGCAGCACGGTCTCTCCTGAGTGTAGTCCAGGGATAACCCCTGAGCGCTGAATGGTAGTGCCCCCCAGCTCAATAAAACAAGGTAATTTTTTTTCTTTTTTTGGTCCCATCAGCAGTACTCAGGGATTATTCCTGGCTCATGCACTCAGGAATTACTTCTGGTGGTGCTTGGGGGACCATAGGCGAAGCTGGGGATCGAACCATGGTCGGCCACATGCAAGGCAAATGCTCCACCCACTGTGCTATTGATCCAGCTCCAAGAGAAGGTAACTTTGATAAAGCAATTTTTCTAAAAAAAAAATTCTGCTTTGTGATAAATCCCCTTGAACGAATTGCCTATAAGACTGTGCAGATTTCAAATATTTTAGAAAAATTTGTATGCCCATTCCTCAACCCTAAGAACTAAGAGGTCGCCTGGAAAGCTAGAGAAAGTAAATGTTCTAGAAATGCCTGTGCTTGTTTAAGGAGCTAAAATGATCTAACAATGTTTAAAGTGCTTTATCTAGTTAAGGTTCTATTTAATTTGTTATTATAATCATCTAATCATCTACTGACGACTCTCCCCTTAGGAAAAAAATTGTACTAAACTAAAACTTGCTGACATCGTCAGTAATTAGTTCAGGATACTGAATCTTCACATTATATACAGTCTGTACTTTAGGTTTTTTTTGCTTCCCAAGAGGACCATAAGACACATCATTTTTGCAAATTAGGTGGTAAAAACTTGATTCGAAGTCTATGGGCTAAATATGCTTTTACCTTACCTTTGTATTTTTCACCATAAACTAAATTTTATATAAATTTATCATAAATTTTATAGTAAACATTATTCACTGTTAATTTCCAGGCAGAATGCCTATAGCTTGATGGTACTTTTTAAAAAGATTACTATTATTACATTGCTACTTCTAGGAATTACAGAGAAAGTAGGGTAGAAGTAAATGAAAGAAGAAAAGGAAGGCAGGATAGGTGATGGGTGTTGACATCAATAAAAAATAAACAGTGGAATTTTTTTACTTGGAGAGCTATAAGTTTTAGACTACAGATCTTCAATTAATAGGCAGAAATCTAAAAAGTCGCATTATGCTAGAAGCTCAAACTGTTAGAGAAAATACAGATATAGAAATACCAAAAAGCCATAGAGTCCTTTGGAAAAAAAACACTCATATTATTCTGAGATTAGCTTTCCAGTAGGACCAACTACCAGTTTCTATTCTCCAAATTGCCAGGGAAGGTGGTGTTATCCCCTAGCTGTGATTGATCTTCCCATGATATCCATCACTTCATTGAATGCCAAAGGCTGAGATTGATGAAACGCCGGGCTTGGAGTTCTCTTCATCTTTTAATATCTTTTGCACATCCTGAGCATTTCCTTCAGAAGATTAGAAACCGCCACAGTACCTGTTCGTCTTACAGATGTCTGAAAACATTGCTGGTCCTCAGATGAAGCTGCTTCTTCGCTGTCCCTGTTGAGTGCTCATTTCTCTGGTTCCAATACCCCCTCGTTGGTTTCTGATGAGGTCCAGGAGATGAGGTCCATGCCATAACAGAACCAAGGGGAGCAGTAGACTCCCCAAGATGAAGCTGCAAACTTGGGAGGAGGAAAAGTGAGCTTGGTGCTGGTGTTCATGACGGGTTTGAGATGAGCTGGATTCCCGAGGAGGACAAGCTCAGTAGCCGTCTCCTTCCAGCAAGCTTCCAGCATGGTCCTGGGGCGTGACTTTGGGAGAATCTATTAAAGCGTTGGCATCTGCTCTGGAAAAGCCTTGGCAGGTTGAATGTGTCTTTAAATCAAACTTAATAATTAATAAGCCAATCAAACTACCTCATCCTGAGGACTCTCCGTTTAGGTTAAACATGTTCATTCGCATGAATAATAAAACTAGAATGAAATAAAACCCTCACAGAAACAAACATGTTTGCAGTTGATGAACGGAAGGTAAAACTTATTGCTTCTTAATATTTTGTGTAAGACGTGATAACATAAAATTTTACTCTAATGGGCATGGAAAATTTCCCTGAAATTTTGTAAGTCTGGCATTTAATGATACAGTGTCAGACTTAAACATATGAATGCAGATCTAAAATTAAACACTTCATACCATCAGAATTATTTTCAACTTAGTTATCCTATAGATTTATAAAATTAGGCTTTGTAGAGAATGTCCAAATTTCCCCAAAGTTAATATGGTGTATTTTGACTTTTGAAAACTTCATTAAAAACTCTTTCCACAAGCTGCTGTTTATAGAGTCAACAGTAAATCAATGTATAGTTAGTACAGCTACTTGGGATAAAGATTGAATAAGTCCAATATCATGCTTTCAGGAAAATCCTTTCATGTTTGAACAATACTGACCACCAGGGACATGGTTAAAAAAGTGTGAAGTACTCAGTGAAAATCAGTCAGCATGCTGCTAAGATGCTGTGGAGAGTGTGTTCCCCGAGGGTATTGGGTTACATCTTTGTTTACAGAGGACAAGTTCAAATCAGAGTCAAATGCAGCAGCCTGGCATTGTTTGCTTTACAGCCACACAAATTAGCAACATGTTTGAAACAAAATAAAAATAATTGCAAGTCTATTACATTTCTCTATCATTTCTTCAGAAAAATCACACATTTAAGTAACTCATTAGGCTGTAATGCTAGCAAAATGGGTGATCGAAAAGGAAGACTGTTGACAATTGTAAAGCAGAGAGAAATTTGGGGGCCAGAAATAAGATAGTTTTTACTGAAGGGAACTTAGGAAGGTGCAAAGTGGGGGTGGGGAGAAGGAAAGGCAAAAGGAATACCTGCTGAAGAGAAAATGGGGTTTGGCAGAGCAAGAGAGCTAGGGGGCGGAGACAAATGGGACCTGGGCTGGAAGAGTGAGACTAGGAGAATATCTTCTAAAGGATTGTGATAAGACCAACACTGAAATATGGTTTATGGATGAAACTAGTGAAATCATTTTATGTAAATATATTTTTGTCTTTCAGAATTTTGTATATTTTTAATTGTTTCTTTTATTTTCTTTGGGGAGTGTTTCCAGCTGCACCCAGGGCGTTTCTCCGGCCTGTGCCCAGCCAGCACTCCTCTGCTTGGGGTGGGGAGGGAAGCTGGAGCCCATCCCCTCCGAGGGGCCCTGGGGAAGGCAGCCAGGCATGCGGGCAAGAAACTTTCTGAAAAAATAGTTAATTTAAGAAATTATTGTGTGTGTCAGAGGGAATGGCAACTACCAGATAATCTTGTGTACATGTGGTTATAAATACAAAAATGTAAAGGGATAGATATGTCCAAAAATAATGAATCCTTTGGCTTTCATTTCATAACTGAGCTATCGAATGGCGAGGGAAGGGGAAGGAACCTTTGTATTGAGGAAGAGGGGAGCCAGAAGGGACACAAGGAGAGGACTGGGGGTCTTGGCACGTGGGTGGTGGTGAAGTATGATGAAATTGTTCATTAAAACCATACCTGCTAATACTGTTTTATGCACATCATCTAGAGTACAGTACAGTAAAAATGTTTTTTTTAAAGCAATATTTTATAGAGAGCGACTACAACATCTCAAATAAGACTTAATCTTTCTGGCATTAAATGATCTTTGCCATGGATTTAATTTCCAGTAAATGGTGTCGTGACAGAGAAGTTAATCAATTGGGGAAAACAAAAGTGAAGTTTGATGCATATATCACTGTACTTCCAAGAGTAACTTAAAATAAATGAGTGCCAGAGAGCAAGAACATGCTCCAAAATGAATAGAAGCACATCCAACACAGGATCTTTTAGGAACGGATGCCCAGAGAGGACAAATTTGTGGCGAATGTCTATTGTAAAGAGTTTCCAGAACAACCAATTATTACACCGATTGCATCTGAACTATGGTGTGGCACTACTTGAAGTATCATCTGGGGAGGAAGAGAGTGCTTTTCAACCTGTGAATTATTATCTATAATTCGGAGAATGAAACATACTGAGGAAATATGCATTTTCAGCTATTGTAACATTTTTAAAGCAAGGTTTATCAATAAATGTTAAAAATTATTCACAAAAGGAGCTGGAGAGATAGTACAGTGGATTGGGCATTTGCCTTAAAGGTGGCCCACCCAGGTTCAATCCCCGACACCTTATAAATTCCCCTGAGCATAGCCAGCAGTCATCCATGAGCCCAAAACTAATTATATGTGTATATATAAATTTATATGTATATACATGAGATACTATGTATAATTAACAAAAAGTAGCTTTTCCTTTAATCTCTGTCAGATTTGAATACATTTAAAGTTTCCAAGCACCAAAATATCAATAATAATAGTCCCTAACCATCAAGAGAATGAGAGATCTGTATTTCATTTTTAAATTTTAAAAGTTCTCAATTACATATCAGGGGTTAAAAAAAAGTTGGGGAGATTTCTTGTGTTCCTGTAGGGAGAAAATCGCTTCCCTCTGTCATATTTTTAGTCTTAGTATCATTATAACTTAATGCCAAAGCCACATTGGGTGACTAATCATTTCAGTGACTCTTCTCTACCTCGAATCAAGAAAACATACATTTAATTCTTAAGACCTCATTACTTCATTCCACCTCACATATAAAAAGAAGTTTTAAATTTTACAGAAACTTGGTTTTATGTTTCTAATGACCCATGTCAACTTTTATCCCCTTTCATCTCTCCTTTTGCCCCCATGAATAAACATTTCTCTCTTTTCAGACAGATTTCTGCATTCCCTCACAACAAGCCCTGCCTTTTTGTCTGTTCCTTTTCCTTCCTCATGGCTTGACACCTGGCAACTATCTTCATGCTTCTGACTTCAGCCACATGAAGTCAGAAAACATTCCCAGTGAACTAACTTCCATGAGTGCTAAAACTGTCCACCTCTTCCCTCCCTTTTGCCCTTCCTTGCGTCCACAGTATCCTCTTCCTCGGTCCCCTGGTCTCCTGTTGTGAACCTCCTCCCTTCTTTGCTGATTTCTTCATGCTTTGCTCACGTTCATCTCGCCACCCTCATTTACTCCAGCCTCTAGCGTCCTGACTCCTACTTCCATATTTCCATTGCTTTCAACCTTCTCCAGGGATCATTCACGTGAAATCATTATGCACGAAAGACCAACAAGAACCATGGCTGCACTGGACTCTTTATGGGCTTCCTGCTCTGCTGTCCACAGCATTTTCCACTTTCGTTCTGATCTATAGAACTTCCCTCAAGCTGTTGGTTACTGGAGAGATTTCTGGCATCAAGACTCTCTTTGAGCAATCTTTACTTCCGAACATCTTTGGATTCTCACTTTTTTGCAGTATCTTTTATGTCTTAGCTTCCTTGCATTTTCCATGGAACCGGAAAGACTTGCTCTAGTAAAATCTAGATGAGTTCAATCAGGGGAACGTTTTAAGAAATTTAGGGATGTTGCCAGACACCTGGAGTATGCCCTTGACAGAAAGAATGGGAGTGAGTCAGTGGGCAGTTTCCAGTGCCTGAGGCTCCAGATGAGGGCACCAGGAGAGGAAAACAACAGGCATGCAATATGCCATTCTTCTTAACAGTGGGCAAGCCACTCTCTCCAGCCCCAGCTTCACCCCTCACAGATGAGGAATCTCTCAACAATGGTTTTCTTTGTTCCAGAAAAACACTGGGATGCCTATTAAAAAGCCATTTGGGTTCTATATGGAGCTATGAGTTTGGGATTCAAGATGGGGTTCTACAGAAGGAAGCAGGAGGCTCTCATTGCTTGCATCCTGCTGACCAGAGAGAGTAGCGTGATGAATAAACCAGTTCGGGCAAATTGGCTGCCCTTTCAGTAATGGTTACTGATGTGTCCTAACTATTCTTTCAGCAAGCACCCCAGGGTTATTTGCTAGGCTGCAGGAAAATTTGTAATCTGTTGTTGCCCAGATGGGGAACAGAGTTGCGGCCAATAGGCTACAGAGAGATACACTTCTCACTTATTTTCTAGAAGGATTTACAATCAGAAAATAATTCAACAGACTCAGTTAAATATGAAACAAGGATCCAACCTCTGCTCACAGCAGGGAAAACAAAGAAAAACATATGTATATATGTGTATATATATACACACACATGCATATTTACATATATGTAAATACATACATATGTGTGTTTGTTTATATACATATATGTGTGTATACATGTGTATATATGTATATATAATTTGCACGGGATGCAGATTCAAACCTGGTCTATGACTCCTCATTGATAATCACTGCAGTTGAGTCAATGACTGTGGTAGCCCGCATGGTGAAGGACAAGTTTCCACTCTATCAGGACTTGGAGAGTGAATTAATTTTGTATAGTGAAACCAGCTCCTAACTTTATAGAAGCAGTTAAGGTGGGGGAGAGACTGAGCTGAAGACACCAGGCGCTGTACCCTTAAATCTCTCAAATATGAGAAACCCTGAAAGCTAGAGAAGACTTTAGGGGCCAGAGAGAGTGTAGCAGGTAAGGCACTCGTCTTGCATGTATCAGACCTGGGTTTTATCCCTGTCACCCCATTTGTGTACCTAAATCGGCCAGGCATGACACTTTTTATTTAACAATTTTTAGTACACATTTGTCATCAAAATAGTTTTTTAGCACTTGCTAAGCCATAACACTTCTCATTATTGTTGTGTTCTCTTGAATATACCTCAAAGACATAAAGAACCTAAGCATTTAGGCTATGGGCATTTGAGAATATGGCTTTTCTTTTTCTTTTTAAAATTTTGGAGAATATATATATACATATATATATCTGGGAATGTTTACTTTTAATTTCTCTATTTAAGGATTCTTCCTGTTGGGATCCTAAGAGACTTAATACCTGCTACATCAGCGCAAACATACCTGATGTTCGCAGTCTTAAAAACAGCTTCATTTGGGAGCAAGCATCAAGTCTGCCTTGTCCTGGTCAACAAGGTGATGGCATTGGTTTAACAGTATCACAAAACTTTCTCTGAAGTTCAAATAAAACATGCATTACAATATTCCATAACTAATAAATAAAGCATTTTTTTCAGCTTTTCTCATTTCTTGAAACATTTTCATATTTTAAAAGTAGTGGAGGATTAGCCTGGATGTATAACACAACAATTAGGGCTCTTGCCTTGCATGAAGCCAACCCAGGTTCAATCCTGGCCACCACATATGTTCCTCAAGAACCATCAGACCTTTTGGCACTGCTGCGGATCGAGCATGATGGAAGAGCCCAAAAGAGCGCCCTTGGACTCCAAGAAACCCACTGAACTAATTCCAGCATGGGAACGGAGATCCCACGGCGGGCTGCGACAGTGGAAACTGGGTATTCCCCAATTCTTTTAACCTCTGTCTCTCAACCCCTTCCTCCTGAGCACAGCACAGGGTCCACAGCTTTCTGAGCGCAAAATGGAGACGCCGAGCCAGCTCTCTCTAGGTTTCTCCATCTTATGAGCACCATAAAAGGGTAAAAGTTTGTAGTGATGTTATTTCTGGTTGTACTTTCCCTGGACTTTATACAGAAACCCAAAACCGTGCGGCCGCGCAACCTAATGTCATCTAAGCATCAGCAATATGTAATGGTTCCTTTTTAACGGGTCGTACTTTTGTGGGAGATCCTAACAAGAATAGTAAGTCTTTTGCTGAAATATTGAAGGCAATCAAAGTGGTAGCCATCTCTCTAGACTGAACTAAGCCATATCCCCACAGCAGCTGAGAAGAAATATCCTTCTTTCTCGGGAAGAAACGTGGCGTGGCGTCAACCATAGTGTGATGTCCATTAAGCAAACACAGACCTGGTGGCATGGGAATGGGATATAAGGGGGAAAAATTATGTACATGGAACAGCGGGGCGCTGGTGGAATCTCGAGCCGGAGCCGAGATCAGCGCAAGACCTTTGGTTCCAGAAACTGCTTGCAGACACTCTACTAGACTATCAACTAAGCCAGAGCCCCATGCTGGCTGATGACGGGAAATAACCATCTTTTTCGGTTTTTCTTCCCTTTGTCAGTCAGCGTGGCGATTGACAGGCGTGAACTCGGTGGCGTGGGACAAGGGGGAAAAAAGAAAAGTTATGTAACAAACAGCGGGACTTAATATCTCTATATTCTTAGCAATGGAGAACTATCAAATGCTTCCTTGGCAATAGGACTGTCTTTTTCTTATTGGGGGGAAACCCCAGCAACAATAGTGAGTTATGTGTTGAAACATGGAATGTAATCGAGATAAAGCATAAACGAAGTGAAACTTATCACTTACAAGGGTGGGGACTGGGGAGGTGGGAGGGGGCGGCAGGTATACTGGGGTGGTTGGTGTGATGGAATATGGGCACTGGTGAAGGGAAGGGTGTTTGAGTATTGTATAACTGACATAATCCTGAGAACTATGTAACCCTCCACATGGTGATTCAATAAAATTTTTTTTAAAAAAAGAACCATCAGATATTATCCCTGAGAACAGGGCCAGGAGTAAGCCATGAGCACCATTAGGTGTGATCAAAATCAAGGCCAAAATCTGCAGTATAGCTTAACTGAAAATGTGCCTAAACTCTAGATCATTCACATTGCACGTGTGAAATCCTATGTTCAATCTCTCTCACAAAGACCAAAAAAGTATGATATAGTAATTATAGCAGTATAGCATAGGGTCCTAGGTTGGAATGCCTTTGTGCAAAATTCACCCTTGTTACCTACAATACTTTATTGAGACCCTTCTACCTCTGCAAAATGTAAGTAAGAATAGTACATCTCTCCCCACATCAGCTCAGACAATTGAACTGGAGGATAAGTTCTGAGTGTTTTGTAAAGGGTGCAGTGCTTTGGTAGAGCTGAAGATAATCGTTGATTTTCTTAAGCGTTCTACTCAGTCAATATGTACCGGGCATATGCTGTGTTGCACACATTATAGAGGGTGCTACAGGAAATTTAGTCCTGGGGAACTGCTACAGCTTAAGCCAAAGAGCAGTGTGTCAAGTAACATTCTAAGAATTAAAAGTCGGTAAGCATTTATATATTTATATTCATAAATTTTTCTCTTAGGTATAAATTTTATTATAAATTATGCTGTTTGCTCATATATTCTCAAAGTCTGCTTAGTTAAAAACAAACAACAAAACATAGGCATGAGAGTACTTAAGGTTATAATACTCTTTCATTAGTTGTATTATCATAGTAGCTATTTTATGGTGGTAAATGTGGTCTGTTTTTATCATAAAATACATCGAAATAGCTTATGTGATTAAACACCAGAAAATGCCGCATAGGCTGGCTATAGAATATTTGAGAAAACTATTGAATATTCTAGTAAAACTTATAGAAGAAAAATAGTTGCAAAATATGTGACTGGGTCAATATGTTCTTGCTGACATAATTATCCTAATATGACAGTAGGTCAAGATGAGAGTATCTTGTTAATATCTAACCACGGATGTGGACTTAAGAAGAAAATCACCCTTTATTTTAAACCCAGATTGAAACAAAATTACAAAGACTGAGATGGGCTTCTAAACCTTTATGGCGAATTTTATTTTAAACTTGAAGATAAAACTTTTCAGACAGCAAAATAAACTTCTATTATTTCATCTATTATAGATTTTAGGCAATAGATTTCTAATAAGATAATTTTCTATTCTTGGGTTTGTGGGTGGTCTCTGAACTTGGTTGCACTTTCAAGCATGCCCAGTGTGGTCACTGGTAACTGAAGACACTATCAGACCCATCTTAGCACTGCCAGTGAGGAAAAAAACCATAAAATAACACTCTTGTAATACAAATATCCCGGCCTTGACCTTCTAACAATTCAGACATTGCATGAATTATGAAACTTTAAATATTCTTTTGTATTCAACACTGATACATACTATGTTAATTCTCTTTGACAGATGTACTTCCTTTTGATGGAACTTTCATTTGCTCAGAGAGGATCATTTATTTGCCTTCGTATACCTTTAAAATTGGCTTTCACAAACCTATATGTGATGATCTTATTTATTTACAAAGCTAAATACATAATTGCATATTTTTCAGTTACAGAAGAAGAAAGTGCTTCTGAGCAAATGCAAAATCATATATAGAAGAAGAGTAAACTGTTACTTCTGTTAAGCATATACTACTAGGAGTTATATTGGATTGGTGTCTGCTTCTGATTAGCTATCTCCTTCCTGGGAATTTTTAGCACCACAGTCTTTGCTTTTTTATATAATAAATATTATTCTAGGTCTAACAACCTTTGCCCATACTTTGATAGATAATACAATGGAAACCTTTTAATTTGTGAGTATTCAAAGAACTTTAAAAGTCACATATTTCTATGATTTGACCTTGTAATAGTTTTAGTAGCTTTATCTTTACCAAATGCATTTATCCCTAATGCAAATGAAGTAATTTCACTGTAGATTGAAAATCAATATTATTTGCTAATAATTAATGAATGATATAGATATTGAATTGTATCACTCTCAAATTGGAATGTCAGACTTTTAACCCTCAGCTATTTCAAGTGTGATTTATTCAATGTAGAAATCTTTTTTTTTTTCAATTTTTGGGTCACACCCAGTGATTTACAGGGGTTACTCCTGGCTCATGCACTTAGGAATTACTCCTGGTGGTGCTTGGGGGACTATATAGGATGCTGGAAATTGAACCCGGGTCAGCTGCATGCAAAGCAAATGCCCTACCTGTTGTGCTTATCACTCCAGCCCCCAATCTTTTTATAGATACTGAAGTAAAGAAAGTCATCTTTTGGGTGAACCTCTGATATTAACAGTATCTGTGTAAAAAAGGGAGGAAAAGGGATGATGGGATTGGAGGTAGAGAGACTGCAGGAAGAAAGTTATAAGAAATAAAGGTGATTCATCTGATCAGGGACTCAGATGAAGAGAAGAATGGGCCATAGGTGATGGGGGTGTTTCTGTAAGGCACAGATTGTGTAGAGGCTGAGGAAAAATTTAGTCTATCCCTCATCGACCTTATCAGATGGACAAGCAATTAATTTCTTAATAGTCACATTTGTGAAAGCAAATATGTTTGCATACATATGCTATTAAGGATAGAGATTCCTGAATCAATGAAGAATCTCCATGTAGAGAAATTCTAAAGTTAATGAAACATGTTCATGGTAGAGATTCTGCAGTCCATGGAGATCCTTCATGGATAAGAATTCTAGAATCCACGACGAGACAAACATATGTGTATCCTGATGTAAGGAATAGGATCGGGGCTTCAGGAATGATCAGGAACTCAGATGAAGAGAAGAATGGGCCATGGGTAAGGAAGATCTGAAACTCTGTTATTACATGCCCACCTGTCACACATGTAGAATTCTCTCATAGCAAGGATAAGTTTATCCTAAAAAAAAAAAAGAAAGAAAACAGATTCTGGGTAATGTCCCAGTTTTTATTCTTTCAGGTACTTAATAGAAGAGGCAAAATTTCATCCAAGTCTCCAGGACCTTAGGTCATCTGGGCTAAATATAATCCAACATGCCATAGTGGCATATCTTGAGAAACCCATTGGAATACTGGGGAGATGGATCCTCTGCCAACGCCAGTGAACCCGTGGCATTGAGAGATGCAAGTACTTCTATTTCCATGATGTTTCCTAAAGACCCAATCCTGCAGGGCCATTGATTTTAGATTTCTAACCTCCAGAACTGTGAGAAAACAATCCTCTGTAGTCACCCCCTCCACCTACGGTAGCAAACCCGTGGGACGAGAAACGAGCACAATTAGACACAGTATTCAGAATGGGGCATGGTGATGCTTTCCCTCTTCTGCTGACTCTCCTTCACAATAACCACTTTGCTCCCACCCAGAGTTGTGCTGCTTGCCGCTAATTGATTCCAGTAAAAAATGGAATCAATGATCTGAGTCACATTCCCTTTTCCATAAGCTCGCCTTCAGTGCGGATGTGGGGACCAGGACAGGGGGCACAGAGGACTTCTCTGACCCCTGTTGACACCTTCAGTAACTAGAACCTTTGATGATTAACACCCTCATCAGGTCCACTTGGTCCTGTTCATGTATCATAAAGGCCCCCTGCAGCTCTCAGCAGTTCCACACTCATTCAGCACCTTAGCAAAATTAGCAGCGGGAAACAAACCTTTGTAATTTTCCTCCTTTATAAATAGCATTGTTCATCCAGTCAAGGGTAGCAGTTCCTGCTGTAATTGTTTCTGCACTGAAAAGTCCCTTTTTTTCCCCATCAGTCTTAAAAATCAATCAAAATGAATGCACATACAATTAAGCAGCCTCCTGTGAAGGGGATCATTCCTTTTCCTTTGGAGATCTTCGGAGCTGAGCCCATAATGGGGCCCATTGTGCCAGCAAATATTTTTTTTTTGGTAGTGTTTGATACATTTAATGGCCTTTGAAGCTGCCATTGTGGAAAGTGGGGCAGCAGACGGGGTATGGATATGACGATACTGTGCCACTCACTTATTCATCTCCAAAATTGTATTTTTTCTTTTAGTAAAACTGAATTCTTAACATTTGAATGTGGCTTTTGAACTTTGTAATTCCCAAAGGTGAATTCAACTTATAAATATATAATGCTTAGAAGGCAGGTAGAAATTGTCATCTCTCAGCAGAAAAATAAAACTCTCATGAGAAACTGCCCTTTTAAGAAATATAATGCAAGTTGAAGATTGGCAAGAAGTGCATAGACAGTAGTCATTTAAGAACTTAGTCATTTTTGTGATGTGGGAGATACCGAAAGGGTTGACTGTTTTTTTAGTCTTAACATTAAGCAAATACACTAATGAACATTCTATCACTCTATACCTAGCAACCATCCTTCTATCGCTTTGTATCTTGTATTTCTCTACCCAATAATATAGTAATAAATAATTGATATGTAAATCTAAAGGTTCAAAGACAACAGGATGGCTCCCAGCTAAAATACCCAGAGCTCTGCCTTGTTAAACCCCCATTACCACAAGAGTGTCTGTGCTATCTTACTCACCCCAGCCGGAAGTGTGGGAGGATAACAACCAAATGTGTTGGTGAGCTCTGAGTTTTCACAACAACCATGTAGAAAAGAAAGTAAAGGAAGGAAAAGTCAACAAACCTAAGGCTTGAAAAAAAATCGACAGAAAAGCACATTGATTTGGGATTTAAGGATGGAAATTTGTGTACACACATTCAAATTAACATTAATACATGCCCCAGGAGGACAAAGAGAGAAGAGAAAGAAAGATCAGGTAAATGGTCAAAGAAAAGAAATGATCAATGTTAGCAAGTTTAAACTATACTTGACCATACATAATTGACTAATTATCCTCTAGAAAGCGTGAAAAGAAAATTGATTCTACTCTCTGTTTAATAGTCCATAATCACCAGCACTCAGACAATTATTTATTTATTTTCCTTTCTCAAAACATTCCCTTTTGGTCTAATTCAAAGTTCTGTAGCCTGTTTGGAAAAGACAGGTAGTCTAGTTAAGGATTCCGTTCATGCAATTTCTCTCTAATGACTGCCTGGATCCATTTTAAAGACAGCTACAAATGTCATCTTTCACTAAACACAAGTAACTATATCAACGGTAATAGCAACAAAACATTCAGAACAAGGCAGAAGAGCACAGAATTTAGGGGTAGGGAAAATGATTTAAGAATATCAATATATTCAGCACTACAGGCAGCGCTAAGAAATGTCATGTTGTGTAATCTCCTTATTGAGCACAAATCTGTCATAACCCTGAACTTAGTTCTCTACAGTCTGCAAATAGTTTTGTACTTTCTGCAGATAAACAGATGAGGGTGGGGGGACAGTTCAAGTAAGAGTGATTAGTGGACCCCTGGGAAATGGAGGTGGGAGCTTGGAGAGCCCCAGAGTGGGAAGGAACATGGCAGAGAGACTGTGCTATATGAAGGGGGAGAGGGGTGGGCAGGGGATTTGCTTGAGCCAATGAGTCATTTACAATCTCATCTCATGAGCTGCAGCTGCTTGAAGAGGTGGAAGTAGCTAGGAGTGGGGGCTGAGCCATAGCACAGTGGCGGGTAGGCCGTTCGCCTTGTATACAGCCAACCCAGGTTTGATTCCTCCGTCCCTCTCGGAGAGCCCGGCAGGCAACCGAGAGTATCCCACCCACACAGCAGACCCTGACAAGCTACCCATGGTGTATTTGATATACCAAAAACAGTAACAAGTCTCAGGATGGAGACATTACTGGTGTCCGCTCAAGCAAATCGATGATCAATGGGATGACAGTGATACATTGATACAGGTAGGAGTAGGGGGTCAATGAAGACCCCTGCCCTGTCTTGAAAGGAGGGAAAAGTAGCATCTTTCATACTTGCTCACTCCCAGAGAGCAAAGGAAGAATCTTTCGTTAATTTTTTTCTTTGCTTCTTTGGTCGCACCCGACGATGCTCAAGGCTTGCTCCTGGCTCTGCACTGAGGATCACTCCTTCTGCTCAGAGGACCATATGGGGTGCCAGGGACTGAACTCTGGTTGGCCCTGTGCAAGGCAAACACCTTATCCGCTGTACAATCATCCCAGTTTGGAAAATCCCTTTCAGGGAAGGACAGACACGCATACGCTTAGGCCCTACGCAGAGAGCTTGTAACGATACTGTCCCACAGGCCCCTTCAGGACCCTCACAGGAAAGCAGCCCACGTTGGCTCTCTGGCTTAAGCCCACTGTGATCAAGGGCTCAGTGTCCAGAGAGGTGGAGACTCAGCAGAGACATCAGGAGGCCCTGTCCTATCTGCACCAGAACGTTCCACGTGGGCACCTAGTCTATTCTCCCAGGAAAAAAAATAACTGACAGAGACAATTGATGAGGCAAAGCAATTTTATTTAGGAAATAGGGGGGGGGAGAGAGAGAGAGAGAGAGAGAGAGAGAGAGAGAGAGAGAGAGAGAGAGAGAAGGGAGAGAGGGGAGAGAGGGGAGAGAGAGATAGGGGAATTTTTCCCTAGGGAATAGTCCACAGCACTGTCATCTCGAACAGGTACCAGTAACTTCTCCATTTTGAAACTTGATGTTACTGTTTTTGGCATATTGAATATGCCACGGGGAGCTTGCCAGGCTCTGCCGAGCGGGCGGGATATTCTCAGTAGCTTGCCGGGCTCTTTGAGAGGGACTGAGCAATCGAACCCCAGTCGGCGGAGTGCAAGGCAAACACCGGAGCCGCTGTGCTATTGCTCCAGTGACTCTAAAATAAATAAATCAATAGGCAGGCCGGGTTAGGCTGGAAGGGACTCCAGCTGTGAGGTGAGTTCCATACTGGGAAACAGCTGGATGGCCAGAGGAGATGGCTGGGCCGTGGGGGCTTGGGGGCACCTTGGTAGGAAGGGTCGTGCCTGTCCTGGGCTTTGTCAAAGCAGGTCTTCCAAGGTTCGTGCAGAACCGCCCAGCCTGGGGTCAGTTGCCAAGGGGGTTGTCGACAAGAGGCCGGGAGGCGCTGAATTCCTTCCTCGGTGAGTCGGTGGAGAGTCCCAGATGGGATGCAGCTGCTTCTGCTTTGAGGCAATTCACCTGCAACGCTTTCCCCAGGGGCAGGTGCTGGGAATGAAACCGGCGAGGGCAGAGCCGAGTTCCTGAACTCCCGGGGTCACTCCCAGTGCCCCTTCCGGTACCCCAGCGCTGCCAGGAGCCAGGCTGAGCACTGCCAGGTGTCCCGACACCAGTAGATAAAGAGGCTGGCATCCCAGCAGTGAGTGCGTCCCGCTTTCTCCAGGGCGACCACAGTGATGCTCTAGCATCAGAGAGGAGGTGGCCGCGGTGGGCGTTGGCAGCGCCGTGGCCAGCCCTGGACTGCAGCACAGGTCCAGCTGCAGGAGGGCTCAGAACCCAAGAGATGCTGATGGCAGAAAGTGTGCCTCAGCTTGGAACGCAGACAGAGCACCGGGGCTGGCCCGTGCCCAGGGGTCTGGAGGCAGGTGCGCTGCGGGGGTCTCACTGCGAGACATGGGGGGCCCAGGGAGCTGCATCCCCGCCTCCCCGTCAGCCCCGGCAGCCGAGGAACTCGGGCCCTACACCAGGCAGCCAGTCCCAAGGATGCTGCAGACTTGAGCGGCCTGTGCGTCCTGGTGCGTGCGCTCAGGCGAGGTGGCGCTGTTCTCTCCTCTACTCCAGTGTCCACTGTGTCCCCAGCGCCAGCGGGCTTGGCCAGGGCAGCGTGCCCACCTTGCACAGCCCCAGAGCAGATGCGCCCTCCAGCCCGGTGAGCAGCTGCGCGCGCCTCGCTCCTTCCACTCTCACGGGCGTCTGACTCCGGGGGCGGGTTGTGCCGCATGTTTGGGTCGGGCCGGGGACACGAAAGCACCTTCCTTAGAGCCATGGTACCGCTGCTTTGGCCTTCCACCATCTCAGCCTCCGGGCGGTGGTCTCTCAGCATGGGGGGACCTTCTATCCATCGGGCAACTTTGCATCCAGGCTGGTTTGGTGGTCCTAAAGACCTGCTCCCTGCATCTTATCTCGCTCCCCCACTCACTCCTCGCCCGAAGCATCTCTGGGTTGTCTCCATGGTTTAACCTTCTTCCAGGATGTCATTTTGTTCAGACACACAGCAGCTGCCCTTTTCCTGACTGTCTTTTTCTGCGTTGGCAGCGACCTAGACTGAAAGTTCTCCAAGTCATCCATGACCCCTTAGCTCATGGCGGGGCTAAATACCTCCACCTGACAGACCACACTACAGACTCATTCAATGAAGGGTCGTGTCTTTGGCTGCTTCCAAATTTTGGCAAAAATAATCAATGCTGTGTCTGGAATGATACCACGGTGGGGAGGGCGTTTGCCTTGCACGTGGCCGACCAGGGCTTGATTCCCAGCATCCCACATGGTCTTCTGAGCATCACTGAGAGTAATTCCTGAGTGCAGAGTCAGGAGTAACCCCTGTGAATCGCCGGGTGTAACCCAAAAAGAAAATAAAAAATTAATGCTGAGTAAGTATCTGTGCGCATGATTCTGGTGTGGACATCACCTTTCAAGCCTTTTGGGCAAATGCCAGGCACATGCTGGCTAATGGTAACAAGCACACACACACACACACACACTATGTATATGTATATGTATATGTATATGTATATGTATATGTATACGTATATATACACATAGCCAATAGCAAACTGTCCTCTGTCCTTTGGGGGGCAGGGTGGACACACCTGTGTGTGCTCAGGGCTTCCTCGTGGCTCTGTGCTCAGAGATCACTCCTAGCAGTGAAAAAGGAAGCCTCAGTTTACCCTTGCCAACTGCTGTGAGCAGTCCAGTTTTTTGGCTAGCCCACCCTATTTTTTGGATCTCATGCAAATTCCTGGGCCTTTCTGCTAAACAGCGAATTAACAATTATTCATCATCAAATTCTGCCCCAGACCTCAGGCTCACAGGGAGACTGAGATAAACGTGCAATCCCTGAGGCAGATGACCAGAAGGCCTGAAACCAGCCCGACAGCTTGGAGATGCGCTGCCCTCTCTGCAGTACTTGGTAACTGCTAAGGAAGTGGAGCACCTTTCAAAAGGCTGCACAAAACTTACTTTTAACTTAGTCCTAGACTAAGCTCCTCCTTACTTGGGGGAGCTTCTTTTCTTCTCTTTTCTACGTCACAATAAAGTTCTCTGCTTTCCAACTCTGAGTTTTAGCATCATGATTATTCCATATTTTCATTCCTGTAAATATTGAAGAACCTGAGCATCTTGAAGAAATAATAGATTTCCCCTGGTCGCCGTATTGCCCCGTCTGCCTCAACAGGCCTCAGGTGTCAGGGACTGAAGGCTGATTTCCTGCATGCAAGCCAACTGCCTAACCCCTGTACCATCTCACTAGCCTCCCAAACGCTCTCTGAAATTGCATTTCAAACGCCATTTTGTTTTCCCATCAGAAAGGAGAATCTCTGTATCCCCACAGCTTCCACAGCTTCTGACGAATTGAATGCCACCAGTATTCTAGGTTTGGGTTGTTTTAAAGAATGAAGAGTGATTTCTAATGGTGGTTTACATTTGGGATACCCCAATGGCATAACATGAAGCATCTTATTTATTGAGTTGCTATTTTGTTCAGTGATGTAGGGGATCAATAATATCTCCTCTAAATATGTCTTTATCTGAAAGTTAATTTCATAAGTGGGGAGGGGTCTGAATGCTGCATAAGAGCTTCCATTTTTAAAATATATATGTACAAACTAAAGCTTTCTGTGAGAAAATCTATCTCCCTGTATGGTAAAGACATCACCCTTCCCCCCACCCCCCGTGGAGAAGGCAGAACAGAAATCTCCATAAATCTCCATAAGTCTTGTTTTGTTTGTTTTTTGCTTTTTTGGGTCACACCCAGCAATACACAGGGGTCACTCCTGGCTCATGCACTCAGGAATTACCCCTGGCGGTGCTCAGGGGACCATATGGGATGCTGGGAATCAAACCCGGGTCAGCAGCGTGCAAGGCAAACACCCTACCCGCTGTGCTATCACTCCAGCCCCAATCAAGTCTTGTTTTGCTGAGTCTTTCTACAAACAAAGAGCGTTTCTATGTCCTATCTACCCACTTACGTCCTGGGGAGGTTGCAACCCAATAACCCTCTCAATGCACTGAATCACTTGATGTGTTAAGATGGAGGCAACAGCCAATCTAAGTCTGTTTCATGTGTACAGGAGACACGTGTGTCATTAAACTTCTGATTGGTTTTTTGTTTCCTTCTTGTCACACTATCTGTTTCCTGTTTGATTGCTTACCTCATAGAGAACACGATGAGTCCAGGATGATTTTTCTTTGCGTGTCGACTATTCTAATAAGGTGATCACTTCATTGTTTAATTAGATTGTTTGTTTCCTTATAGTTTAGTCTTACCAGGTCTTTGTATTTTGGACCCACAGTCTGTTATCAGAAGTTGCCTTTTCAAATATTTCCTCTGAGTCTGTGACTTCTCATTTGCTTAATGTTACCATTCACAGGGCAGATATTTTTAATTTTAATGAAGTTGAGCTTATCAATTATTTCTTTCCTGGATCATAACTTGGGTGTATTTTATCTAATAAGGCATTGTCCTACCGAAAGTCATCTAGTTTTTCTCCTTGTAGAAGAAGAAAAGATTTCTGAAGGAGAATACTGAGTTTACAGGTATTTTATACTTTTATATTTCATATTTATATGGCTCTTATAGAAGAGAGCTATGTAGAGTCTCTTGTCCCCCCTGGCCTCCCCCGCACCTGACTGTTTTCACCGGGGCCCCTCAGAGGGGATGGGTTGCCTTTCCCTTCCTCCCCCAAGCAGAGCCTTGACAGTTGAAGACCTCTGGAACCCAGTCACAGCCATGCTCAAGGCCACTCTCCACACACATGGAAGAGCCTCAAGCATGAAGGGACCAGCAGAGGAACCCGGGTGTGCGGGACCTGGCACTGAGATCTCCAAGCCTGCTTGGATTGGGACTGGGCCTTCTCCAGCCAGACCTCCCATTTTCCAGTAGCTTGGCAGCCACACCCACAAACTGCCCCTAGCACCGTGTAATCCCACCAAGGGCCAAGATCCAGAGACTATAAGACCAACCTCCTGGAAAGCGGCCATGTGCAACATGTAATAGCCTAGTTCTTCCTCTTGGAGAACCTGACAAGCTACCAAGAGTTTATTGCCTTCATGGAAGAGTCTTGCAAGCTTCTGATGGTGTATTCATATCCCAAAATACAGTAAAAGGTATATATGTACCTCTCAGAGAGGCCGGCAAGCTACCGAGTGTATTCCACCTGCACGGCAAAACCTGGCAAGCTACCCATGGCTTATTCAATATGCCAAAAACAGTAACGATAGGTCTCATTTCCCTGACCCTGAAAGAGCCTCCAATTGTTGGGAAAGACGAGTAAGAAGAGCCTGCTAAAATCTCAGGGCTGAGTGTAATAAAGAGATTACTGGTGACCACTCGAATAAATTGATGAATAACAGGATGAAGATAACAGTGATAGAGTGATATAGTGATGGCTCTAATAGTAATTTCTGTGAAGCTACTTGTGTGTCATATTTCATTATTATGTTTTGCATGAGTGAGTCCACATAGTTAAGGAGAGACTATCTTTATACACGTTTTCCTTTGTACTTTTGTTAAAGATTAGTTTCCTTATCTGTGAAATCTATTTCTGGATTTTTCACTTTGTCCCACTGATAAGTTTGTCTATTCCATAACCAGTGCCTCTTGATCTCAAGTACATTATTTATATAGTAAGTCTTCAATTTGTTTAGACCACCCTTTCAACTTTGTCCTTTCCAATATTATGTAGTTTACTCGTTGTATTGATGCTTTGACTCTGCGATAACCTTAGAAATAGTTCTTTGGCAACCATTCAAAAATTTGTTGAGGTTTCACTTGGGATTGCATAACTAACCTTCATTTTCTTCTAAAAATTTATCAATATATACAATAGAATAATAGCACGTTTTTTAAAATAACAACTCTTATCAGTTGAATCTTATTACAATGAGCTTAAAGACTGAAATAATTGATTTGTGATAATGGACTATTCTTCATAAAATGTTATCAAGTTAGAAAAATATGGCTGCATTGTATGACTGTTTGGCAGCTAATGAAATATCCAATAGACTGTTGAAGATCAGTATGTGCTATTTAAGTGTGTAATTGATTTTTATACATGTATTTTTGAAAGATCTAAGACAGAAAAGCTGCTGGTTATCTTTAGTGTCAGGAAAATGACTTGATAACTGAATTGCATGTCAATATATGCTCTTCTGATAAAGTTTGCATTACTGTTTATAGTAAATAAGGCATATAAAATTGTAAACTTGATTTTATCTACAAAGGTAAGAGATGTACTGTACATTTCAAATTTGGATGTTTCTAAACATTTGTTCAAAATCCACACACATATTAGCTGTATCTATTGCATATGTAGGTTTTGATGAAGTTAACAATATATTATACAATCTACATATTATGCAATCATGTTACATATATGTATATAACCAGACATGTATTTGCTAAAGGAGATTGTTTATTTTATGTAATATTTTAAATGCCAGAGTATTTAACCTACAGATAACCTATATATCTGAGGAGTGATTGGCTAAATTGATCTAAAAGACATTTTCATACTGAGAAAAATATAAATTATTTTTCTTTGGACCCATTCAGCTGAATAAGGGGACATGAATGAGGTTCTATCTGATTATTTATTCAGGCAAAAATATTATTAGAAAGGGTTGTAACACATACATCATCACCACTGTTTGAAACAGCTTAGAAAATTCAGTCTCAGTTGAGTGTATTAAACTCTATGAATGACTGGGCAGGCAAAATTATAGTCCACTAGGATAATTATAGTTCACAGTCATTTCTAATGGGATCTGCATAAATCAGAGTATTGTTTGCCACAAAGTGTATTTATACTTGTCAAATGATTGTAATTGGACATTTACGAAGGACCATTTCAATTTATAAACATGACTTTTTAAATGAATATTTATAAAGCACTTGTTAAAGAAAATAAATTTACTCAGGTAATTTGAAACTGTGATTTTACAGCATGTAATATAAAACCACCTCTTACCAAGAAAACATCTACAAAGTGTCTGTTGATGATGAAGCTCAGAATTAGTTAGTTAGGATCCTTTGGGCAGTTCCCAAGGTAAATCATTTTATGGTATCTATGTATGATCTGATAGCAGTAGCATGCATTTAAATTCTCAGCTCTGGGACTAGTTCTTGTGAGGTGAATAGCGAAATGATACTGGTATGTGGGTACATGGTCCTTAGCAGAACTTATTATGGAAAGCATGAAACACTACAGTCATGTATTATATAATGTTCCAAATATATTGGCTATAACTTACAATAAAATCATCAGTAACTTGCCAGAGTGATAGTTCAGTGAGTAAGGTGCTTTCCTTGAACAGAACAGACCTGGGTCCCATCCCTGGCACTATATATGGTCCCCTAAAACCCACCAGAATTGATCCCTGATTACAGAGCCAGGAATAAGCCCTGATAACTTCCAGAGGCGGTCCAAAAGAAACAAAAAAAGTTAACAAAAAGTTTCATGTTAAATATGATATTTTAATGATACATATTCTACTTTGGTAAACTCATTTGGGTAAATGTGAATTCTATTTTATTCAGCATTATTTAAGAACAAATTTGCATTGTAAACCTGATGTTTATCATAGAGCTTTGACTTTTAGGAGCATGGAGTGTTGTGAAGTATACACAGCAAATATAAATACCTATTCCTTCCACTATTTCAGTTGTCATGATGATTATTTCACATATCATATGTGACAGTACTGGAAACATCTCACTCTAATATATTGCCAGGATTTAATATCTTCCAAATTTCTAACTTGATTGAATTGCACTGGATCGCCAAAAGCTAAGATGTCTCCCACAGAAAATCTCTCCAGGAAGACAAGCTTTTCTGGATTGCCCCATCTTTTTTTCTACTGTAGGGTCATTTGGAATTCTTTGATCATAGAAGGTTGTGTGTCTCCATAGCTCCTCGGGACCACACTCACAGAGCAGTTGGTTGAGATGGAAAAGGACATCAAAGGACAATAGATAGGAGTCAAGAGAACATAAGGTCTTTTCAGTTCTATAAATAACTCCTTTATCCCTAGAACCAAAGTTCTTCCTCCACCCAAGCTCTGACTGCCTACACTCTTGTTTAGTTTAGTTTTCTTGTTGGGAAATGTATCTTCTACATGCACAAAAATCTGTGTTTTCCTCTTCAAGAATAAAATAGTTTTGAAATGTTTCTATACATGAAAATATTTTCTACCTTGACTTGGCTTCTTTGAGGAATTGTCTTTAGATCCTCAACAGAAGCATGTGGTTCCACAGTTGTAATTAGTAGCTATTCTGCTTTCTAAGAACATCTTTCCTGCTGCTATTTAATTAAGCTCCTTCTCAATTAAGATAAAATTAAACATCTATATTGCTTTATTCTTTTCTTCCTCACCATCTGTCAAAAGTTGGTGCAGATTATTCACCTTTCTCCCATATTTGGGGAAAGAAATTTATATTCTTCACTTCAGCTGGGATCTGATGTGCAGAAGAGGCTTGCTGATGTAACTCAGTCATCAGTACCTATGTCCTCATCAACATGTACCCAGTATATGAACGTCCTCAGCAACATGTATCCAGTATATGAATGTTGTGATGACTTGTGTGTATATCATAATTTGTAGGAAAAAATGTTTCACCTATTTTTATACTTTAAAAAAAGAATGCAAATAATTCCTTAACCAAGGAAGACAATCAAAGTCCTCAGAAAAATGATCAAGTGTTTCAGGAAATGGATATGGAGACAAAGGATTGTAAGGGAAGCAGGAAGCAGGGCCCTGTGGTCACCTCTCCCATTTTGCACTCTCACGCCTTCCTGTACTTTGTCCTGTGTGGAAGCTGCAGAGCCCTGAGCTGTGTGTATCGAGCTGCCTTTCTTCAAGGACCCTCAGTTCAGTTCAGAGTCTGCCAGTCAGTTACATTTACATGAGCTGTTGATGCAGAAACGGACAGAAAGAAATGCTCCTTCCTGTTCAGCAGTGCTCCATAAAGACACAGTTTCACGTGACATTTTTCAGCAACTTCTAGGTCTTTTGCCTGTGAGTACTCTGAGCCAGCATTGTGGTAAAATATCCTGGTACCAGAGAACAGTGGCTTTTGCAGAAGGCCTGAGAAGACGGAGGGGCACGGAGCCCGTGCCCACTAGGTTTATTTCTCTGAGACTGGACTTTGTGGGCTCTCCATGCTGAAGGGATCTGTGACACGCTGGCTTCCCTGCTACCAGCGTGGGCCCGACCTTCCCTGCTGGCTGACCATATACTGGGCTGCAGCGGTCTGAGGCAGGTGACCTCCACTGAGAGAAAGCTCAGGTAAAAACCGATGGTCAACCTCCATCTAAGCCACCGGGGTCACACTAAATGTGAGCCACTGCAAAAGAACCAGTGAAGCAAAGAATTTATTGATTTAAAAAAAAGCAACGAAATCACTAATTTCCATTTGGGGTACATATATCGGTCATTATATCAGCATTATTTAGGAAATGCCCAATGCAATAGTGGTTAGCAATAGAAAAAAAGAGGCAGATATGTAAATCTCAGGAGATTCTTTGATTTTCGGAGGAAAACCTCTTAAAATTTTGTGGAAGGCTAGAGCGATAGCACAGTGGGTAGGGCATTTACCTTGCACGTGGCCGACCCAGGTTCGATTCCCAGCATCCCATATTGTCCCCTAAGCAGTGCCAGGAGTAATTCCTGTGCATTGTTGGGTATGTCCCAAGAAGCAAAAAAAAAAAAGAAAGAAAATAAAGTAAAATTCATGGAAAACTATATATAGCAACTCACTAAAGATGGACACATAAAATTTCCATCTGAATCCTTTGTGAATGAAGTTTAAGTCACTTGCTAATAGGAATCAGTAAGAGAAGGTAACAAAAATCACACTTCCGAGATGGGATTCAGGGCACAGAAGAGAATTTTCAAAGCTGAGCACATGTATATTCCCTTTGTTACACATATCTGTCTCTATCGATTATTTATCTTTTCTTCACTTCTGTAATGTGTTTGTGGGTCATGTAACTTAGTTTTGGAAGACACAGTATTTCAGTGAAAGCCTGCATTTGGTTTAAAGAAGAGTGACTTTTCCACAGGGATAGTTTTACTCTCTGGTGGGACTTTTGGTCTTTACACAGGGAGAGAGGTAAGAAACCTGTGGAGAATGGTTCCATTAGAAGAAATTCCAAAGGCTAGAGAGACTTTAGGATTTAAGACGCCTGCCTTGCATGCTATCATTCCTTCGACTGGAGCCATAGCACAGCAGGTAGGGCATTTGCCTTGCACGCAGCTGACCGGAGTTCGATTCCTCCATCCCTCTCAGAGAGCCTGGCAAGCTACCAAGAGTATCCCGCCCACATGGCAGAGCCTGGCAAGCTACCCATGGCATATTCGCATATTCAATATGCCAAAAATGGTAACAAATCTCACAATGGAGATGTTGCTGGTGCTCACTCTAGCAAATAGGTGAACAAAGGGAGGACAGTGCTATAGTGCTACAGTCCCTTGCATGCAGCAGGCCGTGATGTCTTTTCCCCACATATGGTCCTTCAGGTACCACCAAGGTTGACCTCTGGCCCTGAGAGCAGAGTCATGGGCCCTGATGATAGCTATGTGAGGTCTGCCCCCCCCTCAAAAAAAAATTAGGTTTTTGTTTTGCCACTGCTGCACATTAAAATTTTAAGTTTCAATCAAAGTGGTGTGGATTCTCCTGTGCATTCTTTGAACCCCACATTTGTCCCCTCATTTTTCTATGCTATTTCTTCTACAAGAGTGGGACATCTGAGAACTATGTATTTTTTTTCAATTCCTTTGTATTCAAGGCTTAGTATATGATATATGTATGGTCATCACCATCCAACATTTTGATTTCACATTTTGTGTTTCTTTTTCCTTCTTCTTTTAAAATTGTTCTAGGCCCTGTGGTTCCCGGCATTGCCAGTGGAGGGTTTCCTGCACGGCACACCCCGACCCCTCCCTCCACAGCTGTCCGCTACCCTCCGCCAGCGGCCCGAGGCCCCCTCCATGTCCTTGTCCCACTAATAGTTAAATGCTTCCTGCTAAGGGCAGCGCTCACTTTCTATTGCCTTCGGGCATTTGTTGTTTCCTGTATGTTATTGTCATATATGAGGAAGATCACTCTGTATCGCTCGCTCTCTGACTCACTCTGATCAGCATGATACTCTCCAGATCCATCCACTAAGTGGCAAATTACGTGTCTTTTTCTCCTAGCCTACCAGTATTTCATCATATACTTGTACCGTTGTTTCTTTACAGTGTTTTTAATTATTTTCCAAACGTGGTTGCTTCTGAACTTGTTCTTTTCGATGCCTACCTAAACCCCACATTCTAGCAGTGGACCCCCTAGTCCCATGCTCTGCTCCTCCATTTATGTAATTTCCACCTCTGGGTTCCTGAAATATTCTGAGCACACACAGAGGACAATATGGCCTCCAGCTGAGAAACGCTTCTTTAGTTCATGTCATTGTCTACTATACTACTAGTTTTTATTTTTATTTTATTTTAATTCTATGTTTTATTTAATTTTATTTTTAATTTTTCCAGTAAAGTGGCAATTTGTCCAAAAATTGTACAATTTTTGTTGTTGTTACTGTCTTTTACTACTGCATTTTTAACACCTGCAGCAGTACCTGACACACGTGGATAGTTCCATAATATTTCCTAAAAGTGATTTATAAGTGAACGAGGGCCTGAGCAGTAGTGCAGTGGTTAGGGCTGTTGCCTTGCACAACCTAGGTTCTGTCCCCACATTCCACATGATTCCAAAAAATCCATCAGGAATGTAAGTCATTGCATATTCAGGAGTAAGCCCTGAGGAGCATGGCAGGGCGTTGTCTTCACCCTCACCCCATAAAACCGGAAACAACACAGGAGGAACCTCTAAGCTCTGCCAGTTTTGGTTAAAAAAGAAATCAGCAATAAAAAAAAGTTCACGAATATTAAAGCTAACGGGGGCATAATAAAGAAAAGTAAATTTTGTGGGTTGCACATAGATTGAACGTTTAATATTTTAAATAGAATAAAAATCATTTCAATATTTTAGTTGCTAACACATTTTGGACCTTAGCAATTTTTTTACTTCATAATCTTGCAAGCATATTCTAATAATGACATTGAAAATAAAACCAAAAGCTAAAAGAAATAAAAAGTGAGATCTCAGATAAATATAAATTTAAAAAAAACTTTTTAAATATGTGAAGGACTATCTAGTAAATGAACCCCATAAATCATAGTTGCATATCACGATCACAATATCCCGTTAATCATCGATTTCTCAGGCGGGCTCAGTAATATTTCATCCTTTCCCTGAGATCTTAGAAGTCTATCTCGACTCCGCCCTCCTAACTATGTTGCACTGGGGGCTCTCCAAGGTCAGGGGAATGAGACCCAGCTTGTTACTGGATTTTGCATGTGAATACACCATGGGAAGCTTGCAAGGCTGTCCCATGTGGGCAGGAAACTCTCAGAGGATGCCAGTTTCTCCACAGGGAGAAGTAGGCTAAAGATATCGCGCAGCCGCAAAGTGGTCGCACACTTCTGAGAGCTTGCTTTTAAGTCTCTCTGGATGTTGGCCGTTGATGGGATTGCACACACCTGGGTTCCTTTGCCAGTACCTTCATGCATGAGACCTGTCCAAACATGTGGAGAGGGGCCTCCAGCATGGCTGAAGTTAGGTTCCGGTGGTCTTCAGCCACCGGGAGCTCTGCTCGGGGTGAGGAGGGAAGCTGGAGCCCATCCCCTCCGAGGAGCCCCGGGAAGACAGCCAGGCATGGGGGCAAGAGACTCCCATAGTTGCATAATTGAATAAAAATCGAAGACTATGAGTTAAATTCAATAACACTAAAACCCATGGGAAAGAAGGTGGTGCAATCATTCCTATGGTCTTTTTCTTCATAAGCAATAGATGTTATTTTACTTGATTTCTACCTTCATACAGATGCCCTCGTGTTCCTTGTGTTTATGTATGTTTCTCCAAAGGACTCATCATATTTTGAAAAGAAAACCTTGTGAAATAGTTATTGTCATACTTAGGTTTCAACCTAACTCTTCACACAGGATGGAAAATAAATTCTATTGACTCAAATCAAATGAAAGCATTTGACGTAATTAAGAGCTAACCAGCAACTGTTGCACCTTTGGAACTTAATTTTATAAACACTGATAACACATTGATTCAAGCCATTTTTAAATACACAGCTTTAACAATCACAATAGATTATATTTGACATCATTCAATATTTTTCAACCCAAGATATACATATATATGTGTGTGTATATATACACTTGAATAGGTGTGGCTCACTGCTGGCAGATTCTATCTTTGTCGTCTATGCACCAACATCCAGCTATGACAAAGAAGAAATTGAGAAGTTCTACATGGAGCTGGAGAAGTTCCATAAAGAAGACCACACCTTCTACAAGATCAGTGTTGGTGATTTTAATGCCAAGATAGGTCTGAGAAGGTCTCCCGAAGAATTCCACGTTGGGTCCCATGGCCTAGAATGGAACAAACAGCGTGAGAGACTATCTGACTTCATCATGTTGATCAAGATCATCCATGGTAACTCACAGTTCCAGAAGGTCAATATTCAATGTTTAGACATGGGAGACTCCTGGTGGATAGTTCCACAATGAAATTGACGACATCATAGACATCATATTCAATCAAAGGTTTTCCTGACTGATGTCGCTGTAGTCCCAAAATTCCAAATGGGATTGGATTACCGTCTCCTTCGTGCAAAATTCTACTTCACAGAGCAGGGAAAAGGTCTGCAAAGTTTAAGTTTAAGAAGAGAAATCCATATTGATCCACTTATATTCAAATTTCATGACTTCATCTCTCCTAACAGCTGCATAGTATTCCATTGTGTAGATGTACCAAAGTTTCTTTAACCAGTCATCTGTTTTGGGGACTCCATTTTTTTCCAGATTGTGGCTATTGTAAACAGTGCTGCAATGGGGGCTGGAGTGATAGCACAGCCGGTAGGCTGTTTGCCTTGCATGCGGCCAACCTGGGTTCAAATCCCAGCATCCCATATGGTCCCCCAAGCACTGCCATGGATAATTCCTGAGTGCAGAGCCAGGAGTGACCCCTGTACATCGCCAGGTGTGACCGAAAAAGCAAAAAAGAAAAAAGTGCTGCACTGAACATAGAAATGCAAATGTCATTTCTACTATACCTCTTTTGCCTCTCCGGGGTATATTCCCAGGAGTGGTATTGCTGAGTCAAATGAGTCAGAAAGAAAGAGACAGACATAGAAAGATTGCACTCATATGTGGAATATAAAGTAGCAGAGAGGTACGAGTTAGCAATGATGCAACTTCTGGCAGAAATTTCTCTGGACTTAGTTACTAAAATACTAAAATACAGAAATCCAAAACCTCACGGCCACTATTGTGGCAACACGATCTCATATCTCTTTATTCTCAGCTATGGAAAACAAATTATCAAACGCTTCCTTTCCAGCAGATCCGACTCTGGGCGGGGGAGAGAAGCTCCAAACAATAATAGTGAGATTTTTGTTTGAATGTAATCAAAGTAAAGAGAAAGTAAAGTGAAATTTATCAGCTACACAGGCGGGGGTGGGGGGCTAGGGAGGTGGGGGGAGGGGGGAGGTTTACTGTGGTTCTTGGTGGTGGAATATGTGCACTGGTGAAGGGGTAAGTGTTCGAGCATTGTGTAACTGAGATTTAAGCCTGAAAGCTTTGTAACTTTCCACATGGTGATTCAATAAATAAATAAATAAATAAATAAAAATAAAAAAAAGACCACCAGAATGACCACCAACTGGGAGCTATTTGGCACTATTGTGGAAACATGGGAAGATGCCATCATTGACAACATTGACAAGGAATATGATCCACTGGTTGAGCACCTCTAGTACTGCGCTAACAATGCTGAGAGTGGGATGACTGCCCTCCGACATCCTGATGGATCTATCACATGTTCCAGAAGGGCAATGAAGAGGATTATTCACGACTTCTACTCGGATCTCTTAAACAGCCACGTTTACCTGCCTATATACCAAATTCCACAGGATGAATATGTCATTCCTAACTTCCTGCCTTATGAGATCTAACACGCCATTTCATCAGTAAAGACACGTACAGCACCTGGTCCAGACATGGTTAGACCCAGACACCTGAAGAGTCTGTTGCCAGTACTCCTCAATATACTCGTTTGTCTCTTCACACGCTACCTGTCCAAATGCAAGGTTCCATCCCAGTAGAAAACCAGCAGGACCATTTTGTTGTACAAGAAGGGACACATCCATGACATCGGCAACTACCTCCCAATCTGCCTTTTATCCATCAACTTTAAGTTGTTTACTCCAGTCATCTTGAATAGAATAGGCAGAAGACTAGACGAAGGACAGCCATGCGAGCAAGCTGCGTTCAGAAAAAAAGGATTCAGCATGATTGACTCGGTATATCGAGATCCTCTGTGAGCTGTATTATGAATTCACCATCAGGATCTCACCATTCTACAAGGAAATGATCATTGACATAAAGAGAGGGGTTCAGCAGGGCGACACCATCTCACCAAAACTCTTCAGTGCCACCCTTGAGAACATCATGCGGCAACTGGAATGGGAAGGAATGGGAGTAACGATAGATGGTTGGCAACTACACCACCTCCACTTCACTGATGACATTCTTCTCATAATGCCAAACATTAACCAAGCAGCACAAATGCTGGCTGACTTTGACCTCAGGTGTGGAAAGATTGGACTGCAGCTGAATTTCACCAAAACAATGCTCATGAAAACAAACTAGTCCCTAAGGTTCCATTTGCTCTCAATGGAACGAGCATCTCCGAATGCAGCAACTATGTGTATCTGGGTCAAGAACTCAACATTAGGAACGACTTGGTGGCATAACTTCACAGGAGGAAGAGAGCAGTGTGGAACGCTTTCAAGAGCATCAAAGACGTGGTTAAGAGGACGAAGAACCATATATTTATGGTTTGCATACTAATTTAGGGTGTTTGCCTTGCACTCGGCCAACTCAGGTTAGATTTTTCCGTCCCTCTCAGAGTGCCCAGCAAGCTAAAGAGAGTATCTTGCCCACATGGCATAACCTGGCAAGCTATCAGTGGCATATGCGATATGCCCAAAACAGTAACAGCAAATGTCACAATGGAGACATTACTGGTGCCCGCTCGAACAAATTGATGAGCAATGGGATGACAGTGATACAGTGATAAAAATCATGCCAGACATTTGTCCAAAAATAATATATTTTTCATTTGAACTTGAAAAATTTTTTTTTAGTGATATAATTTTTTTAATTTAAATTTATTTATTTTTAATTAGAGAATCACCGTGAGGGTACAGTTACAGATTTATACACTTTTGTGCTTATACTTCCCTCATACAAAGTTTGGGAACCCATCCCCTCACCAGTGCCCATTCTCCACCACCCGTAAACCCAGTGTCCCTCCCACCCTCCCCAATCCCATCTCCCCCCCACCCCACCCTGCCACTGTGGCAAGGCATTCCCTTCTGTTTTCTCTCTCTAATTAGCTGTTGTGGTTTGCAATAAAGGTGTTGAGTGGCCGCTGTGCTCAGTCTCTAGCCCTCATTCAGCCCGCAACTCCCTTCCCCCACATGGCCTTCGACTACAATGTAGTTGGTGATCGCTTCTCTGAGTTGACCTTTCCCCGGAACGTGAGGCCAGCCTCGAAGCCATGGAGTCAACCTCCTGGTACTTATTTCTACAGTTCTTGGGTGTTAGTCTCCCACTCTGTTATTCTATATACCATAGATGAGTGCAATCTTTCTATGTCTGTCTCTCTCTTTCTGACTCATTTCACTCAGCATGAAACTTTTCATGCCCATCCACTTGACTACAAAATTCTTGACCTCCTTTTTTCTAACAGCTGCATAGTATTCCATTGTATAGATGTACCAAAGTTTCCTCAACCAGTCATCCGTTCTGGGGCATTCGGGTTTTTTCCAGATTCTGGCTATTGTAAACAGTGCTGCGATGAACATACATGTGCAGATGTTGTTTCGATTGTACTTTTTTGCCTCTCTGGGATATATTCCCAGCAGTGGTATTGCTGGGTCAAATGGGAATTCAATATCTAATTTTTTGAGAGTCGTCCAAATTGTTTTCCAGAAGGGCTGAACCAGTCGGCATTCCCACCAGCAGTGAAGAAGGGTCCCTTTCTCCCCACATCCTCTCCAACAGCGGTTGCTTTTGTTCTTTTGGATGTGTGCTAGTCTCTGTGGTGTGAGGTGGTATCTCAAAGTTGTTTTGATCTGCATCTCTCTGATGATTAGTGATGCAGAGCACTTTTTCATGTGCCTTTTGGCCATTCGTATTTCTTCCTTGGTAAAGTTTCTGTTCATTTCTTCGCCCCATTTTTTGATGGGGTTGGATGTTTTCTTCTTGTAGAGTTCAACCAGTGCTTTATATACCATTGATATCAACCCCTTATCTGATGGGTATTGTGTAAATATCCTTTCCCATTCTGTGGATAGTCTTTGTATTCTGGTCACTGTATCTCTTGCGGTGCAGAAGCTTTTTAGTTTAATGTAGTCCCATTTGTTGATCTCTGTTTTTACTAGATTGCTTAGTTCCGTGCCACCTTTGAAGATACCTTTATCTTCAATATCGTGGAGGGTTTCGCCGACCTTGTCTTCAATGTACCTTATGGTTTGTGGTCTAATGTTGAGGTCTTTAATCCATTTTGATCTGACTTTTGTGCATGGTGTCAGGTCAAGGTCTAAACCCATTTTTTTGCATGTGGTTGTCCAGTTGTGCCAGCACCATTTGTTAAAGAGGCTTTCCTTGCTCCACTTCACATCTCTTGCTCCCTTATCAAAGATTAGATGGTCATACATTTGGGGTTGTGTGTAGGGATATTCCACCCTGTTCCATTGGTCTACGGCTCTGCCTTTGTTCCAGTACCATGCTGTTTTAATTGTTACTGCTTTGTAGTAAAGTTTGAGGTTGGGGATGGTGATGCCTCCCATCATCTTTTTCCGAAGAATTGTTTTAGCTATCCTTGGACGTTTGTTATTCCATATGAATTTTAGGATTGCTTGATCCATTTCTTTGAAGAATGTCATGGGTATACTTAAAGGGATCGCATTGAATCTGTATAATGCTTTAGGGAGTATTGCCATTTTGACAACATTGATTCTCCCTATCCACGAGCAGGGTATATGTTTCCATTTCCTCATGTCCTCTTTGATTTCATGGAGTAGCGTTATGTAGTTTTCTTTGTAAAGGTCTTTTACTTCCTTGGTTAAGCTGATTCCGAGGTACTTGATTTTCTGGGGCACGATTGTGAATGGGATTGCTTTTTTCATGTCCCTTTCCTCTGCCTCATTGTTTGCATATATGAAGGCCATGGATTTTTGGGTATTGATTTTGTAGCCTGCAACTTTACTGTATAAGTCTATTGTTTCTAAGAGTTTCTTAGTAGAGGTTTTAGGCTTCTCTAGATATAGTATCATGTCGTCTGCAAATAGTGAGAGTTTGATTTCTTCCCTTCCTATCTGGATGCCCTTAATCTCTTTTTCTTGTCTAATAGCTATCGCAAGTACTTCCAGTACTATATTGAAGAGGAGTGGTGAGAGTGGGCATCCTTGTCTTGTGCCTGATCTCAGAGGAAAGGCCCTTAGTTTTTCCCCGTTGAGGATAATGCTTGCCGTAGGCTTGTGATAGATGGCTTCGACTATCTTGAGGAAAGTTCCTCCAAACCCCATTTTGGCGAGGGTTTTCATCATGAAAGGATGTTGGATCTTGTCAAATGCTTTCTCTGCATCTATTGATATGATCATATGGTTTTTATCTTTACTTTTGTTGATATGCTGGATTATGTTGATCGATTTCCGAATGTTAAACCATCCTTGCATCCCTGGGATGAATCCCACTTGGTCGTGATGTATGATCTTTTTGATGAGTTGTTGGATCCTATTTGCTAGTATTTTGTTGAGGATCTTCGCATCGGTGTTCATCAGGGAAATTGGTCTGTAATTTTCTTTCTTAGTGGTGTCTTTGTTTGCTTTTGGTATTAGGGAGATATGTGCTTCATAGAAACTGTTTGGGAGAGTTCCTGTTTTTTCAATTTCCTGGAAAAGTTTGAGGAAAACAGGCAATAGGTCTTCTTTAAATGTTTGGAAGAATTCGCCAGTGAAACCATCTGGGCATGGGCTTTTGTTTTTGGGGAGGTTTTTGATTACCGTTTCAATTTCCTTAACATTGATGGGTCTATTCAGGTATTCCAGGTCTTCTTTCTTCAGTGTTGGGAGATTGTAGGAATCAAGGAATCCATCCATTTCTTTTAGGTTCTCCTTTTTTATGGCGTAAAGACCTTCAAAGTAGTCTCTAATGATCTTTTGAATCTCACTGGTTTCTGTTATGATGTCCCCCTTTTCATTTCTGATTCGATTTATTAGAGTTTTCTCTCTTTCTTTCTTTGTGAGACTTGCTAGCGGTTTATCAATCTTATTTATTTTCTCAAAGAACCAACTCTTTGTTTCATTGATCTTTCGGATTGTTTTTTTGGTTTCGATGTCATTAATTTCTGCTCTAATTTTTATTATTTCTTTCCTTCGGTCTGCTTTGGGGTCCTTTTTCTGGTCCTTTTCTAGGGTCTTGAGTCGTGAAGTCAAGCTATCTATGTGGGTCCTTTCTTCCTTCCTGAGGAATGCTTGGAGAGCTATAAATTTTCCCCTTAACACGGCTTTAGCTGCGTCCCATAGTTTTTGGTAGCTCGTGTCTTCATTCTCATTTGTTTCTAAGTATCTTTTGATTTCTTCCTTGATTTCCTTCTTGACCCACTCATTGTTCAACATGGAATTGTTTAATTTCCAGGTGTTTGATTTGGTTCTCCGTGTCGGTGAGTGGTTAGCTTCTATCTTCAGCGCATCGTGGTCTGAAAAGATGGTTGATACAATTTCTATTTTTCCGATTCTATTGAGGTATGTTCTGGGGCCCAGTACATGGTCTATTTTAGAAAATGTTCCATGTGCACTGGAAAAGAATGTGTATTCTTTCTTTTTGGGGTGTAAGTCCCTGTATAGGTCTATTAGGCCTCTCTCTTCAATTTCTTCATTCAGGGTCAGTGTTTCCTTGTTGAGTTTTGTTCTTGTGGATCTATCTAGAGGTGATAAGGCCGTATTGAAGTCTCCGACTACAATTGTGCTGTTAGTGATGTCCTCTTTGAAGTCTGTTAGGAGTCGTTTTAAATATTTAGCCGGTCTTTTGTTAGGAGCATATACCTTTAAGAGTGTGATTTCTTCCTGTTGTACATATCCCTTGATAAACAGAAAATGACCTTCTCTGTCCCTTTTGATCTTTTTCATCCTGAAATCTATGTTGTCGGATACCAGGATGGCCACTCCAGCTTTTTTAAGGGGGTTGTTTGCTTGGAGGATTGTTTTCCATCCTTTGACTTTGAGTCTATGTTTACTCTGTTTGTTCAGGTGTGTTTCTTGCAGGCAACAGAATGTTGGGTTTAATTTCCGGATCCATTTAGCCACTCTGTGTCTTTTGATAGGTGCATTTAGGCCATTGACATTGAGAGAGATTATTGTGATGTGGTTTTGTGTCATCTTTCTGTGGGATTTGTTGTTCTTATGGGGCTCCTCCTTGTCTTACAGTAGCCCCTTTAGACCTTCTTTCAAGATTGGTTTTGAGTCTATGAAGTTCCTGAGCTGTTGTTTATCCGAGAAATAGTGTATGGTTCCTTCGAGTTTGAGTGAGAGTTTAGCTGGATAAAGTATTCTTGGTGAGGCATTCATTTCGTTGAGTTTTTTCACTATGTCCCACCATTGTCTTCGGGCTCGGAGGGTTTCTTCTGACAGATCGGCCGTAAATCTGAGGGGTGCTCCTTTGTATGTGATTTCCCTCTTTGACCTTGCTACTTGTAGAATTGTGTCTCTATCTACAGCATCCGCCATTCTGACTATGATATACCTTGGAGTCTTTTTATTTGGGTCTCTTTTTGCTGGCACTCTTCGGACTTCTTGTATCTGGACGCCTGCCTTCTCCAGCTCTGGGAATTTCTTAGTGATGATGTCTTTGACTATGTTTTTTTCATTGGGGTTACTTCCCTGTGGTTCTGGTACTCCAATGATTCTTATGTTGTTCCTCTTGAAGTCATCCCCCAGGGCTCTGATTCGCTCTATAGCCATTTTGAGGTCTTTGGCCATTATTTGTTGCTGTCTGTAAGCTTTCTGCAGCTCATCCTCAAGCTCGCTGATTCTGTCTTCGGCTGTAGTCATTCTGCTGTTGAGGGCATCTAGTGAGATTTTTATTTCATCTACCGATTGCTTTATTTGTGAGACTTCCGTTCGAAGGTTTGAAATTTCTGCTCTCATTTCTGCTCTCATTTCTTCCTGTATTTTCTTGGTAGACCGTTCCAGCGCTTGATTCATCTCCTCCCTTAATTTATTGGATGTCTGTTCCATAGTTGCTTGGAGTAGGTCGACTCTCCTCCATATTTCCTCTCTGAATTGTTTATCTGAGAGGTCGTAGATGTTGGGAGACTCTTTTGAGGTTTCTAGTATCTTTTCTTCTCCCTCTCTTCGTGGAGGGGATTTTCGCTGTTTCTTCATATTGTCACGGAAGTGCAGAGTTGGAACCTTGTAGTTATTTATTCCTCTTCCTTTTTGTGGGAAGAAGGGGCTCCGATTGTGCTAGACTTCCCTTATTCACTGATAGCTTTTATACTGTCAGCCTAAGCTAATGGCTATTTTGCGTAAATGTTTGAGATCGCAAAAGTGAGTTTTCAAAGGAATACACAGTACGGATTGAGCTGAGGTAGCAAAGAATAACTGTGGCCGCGTTAGCGTAGGCCGCTCTGAGAGGAGGCCACGCCCACTTTAGACCACGCCCACTAAGACACAGGCCACGCCCCCAGTGTCTTCCTGTTGATGGGGGGGACTTGCGCAGTTACAAGCCGGTTCGGGAGACAGGGTGCGCCGGGCGAGCAGGGAGTGACTTCAGAAATTCGGGAGACGCAGACGGCAGCGGGAAGTGGGGGAAAGGGAGGGCCTCAGGGAGTTCTTTGAAGGAATGAATTCTATCAATTGTGGCCAAAGGAGAAGGCATGGAATGGTAAAAAAAAATAACTGTGGCCGCGTTAGCGTTGGCCGCTCCGGAAAGAGGCCACGCCCACTTTTAAGGCCACGCCCCCTGAGATGAGGACACGCCCCTAAGCAGCAGAGTGGGGATTGGTCAGGATCCGACGGCGGCGGAGGAAAGGTGCCAGGCAGGGGCTTCAGGAGATGCCCCGAGCCGCGGCGGGCAGGGGGCGGGGAGGGGGGCTTCTCCGCGCTGAGGCAGGCTCTCCAAGGGATTGCCTGTTTACCTGCAGGATGGAGATTGGTCAGGATCCGACGGCGGCGGCGGAAAGGTGCCAGGCAGGGGCTTCAGGAGATGCCCCGAGCCGCTGAACTTGAAAATTTTTGAAACCTCTTTATCTCAGTTTTGTTTACCTTCTTTTATTTAATTATATATCTTATATTATAGATCTCTTAATATAAATACTTCTCATTTTAATATAATGGGTCCTGTATTTTTTCATTGAACTAATATTTTTGACATTTCTTCCTCAAAGCATGCAAGTTTCATCATTCTCTTTTACATCTCTCCTACATTTTAACATAACTGTCTACTATTTAACTTAATAATGCCAGTTGTTAAATAAACTTACATGTTATATGTGATATTGTTGTTGTGAAATGAATTCCACAAGAGAATCAATTGTCAAAAGTATTATCTGTCAACCTGAAATTTCAAAATAAAAAGTCAACAAGCTTTTATTTTACTTTATCTGAAAAATTATTTTTGAATAATTGTTCAGTAGACAAATACTTTTCCATTTTGATTAAGAAAACAAAAAATTATTTAATGTTCCTTATTTGTAGCAGACCCATTATCTTATATTATAAAAGTACAACCTTAAGTAGTATTTCAAAATAAATGTATGAAATGGATTTTAATAGAGCTATAATACTAGGTTTTTTCGTTGTTTTTATGACATTTCCCACAAAAGTACCTTTGTAAAGCATTCTATATATTTGTGTTTATTTACATTTCTCATTACTGTTGATGATGTTGTTATCATAACCAAATTATCAGAGTCTCAGGACCACCCTTGGCACATAGAAGAAACCTGGGGATTTGCACTCAAGAATTCACACTTGCAAGGCAGATACTTTTGCCAATGAACCACCTCATTCACCCAACATTCTTCTATCATTGTAAATGTGTCTGAAAGTCAGAGACCTCACTTAATATATTTCTACCAAGGGATAAATCCATTCCCTCAAATCTTGAAAGGACTACTGGGTAACTTAAAATCTGTATTTTCTCAAACTATAGAGGCAGAAGCATATCAGAGAGATTGGGAACTGAGAGGGAAGTGGGCTTTCCGCAGAGGAGAGGGCCTCTTTGCTAGGATTGGGTTCATTTCCAATGGTTTGATATTGTGAGGCCTCATTTTCTTATCTGCAAACAGTTGACTCTACCACATTTCACTGGAATCTGGGTTTGAGTCAAGTTCACAGAGATGCTTTCTGAATGTCACAGCATACATGCAGTGGTCTTATTTGGCCTCATTGATTCCTGGAGGTCAATATTTGAAAGACTCCCCGTGGAACCTGTGGGCTTAGGGCACCTGCAGGAAACTCTCCAGCTGAGAAAGTGGAAATGACCAATGTGTAGAGTGTGATTTTCAGCTTTTCTGTCCTCTTTTCTCTCTCTCCCACTCTCCTCTGTCCTCCTACCTCCACTTTGCCTTCTCTCCATCTCTTTCTATCTCTCCCATCCTCTCTCCCCTGCCTTTCTTCCATCCCTCTTTATCTCTCCCTCTATTTTCCTCTTCATTCTATGACCAATATCGTGCTTAATTTCTCATCTACTTTTGATGCATTAGCCCAGAACTCTCTAGATTTGTAATAATTCCTCCATTAATTTCCTTTCTATGCAAAATTATTTATCAACCTCTATCAACTTTCTCTCTGAAAAGTTACATTTCATTATTTGATATAAAATATAGGCATTGGGGCTGGAGAGATAGCACAGCGGGTAGGGCGTTTGCCTTGCACGCGGCCGACCCGGGTTCAAATCCCAGCATCCCAGCATCCCATATGGTCCCCTGAGCACGGCCAGGGGTAATTCCTGAGTGCAGAGCCAGGAGTAACCCCTGTGCTTTGCCAGGTGTGACCCAAAAAGGAAAAAAATAAATAAATAAATAAATAAAATAAAATATAGGCATAAAATCCATATTTCTTTCATATTACATGCTCTTAATATAGCATAATTTATACTAAAAAATAAAAATAAAGAGGTAACTCGAAAAACTGCATTGCTCTCTTCTGGGAGTTTTGTTTTAGAATCTCTGGATCTTGACCATTGATGGTTTGCATGGGGCTGGGGGGAGTTTGTGTGTGTGACTACAAAGCTACTGGAAAACTGGGGATCTGGGTGCGGAGGCCCAGTCCCAATCTGAGCAGGTTTAGAGATCTCAGTCACGGGTCCTGCATACCTGGGTTCCTCTGTTGGTTCCTTCAGGGACGAGGTTTGTTCCCAAGTGTGTGGAGAGTGGCCTTAAGAATGGCTGTGTCTGGGTTCTGGAGGTTTTCAGCTGCCAGGGCTATGCTTGTAGCAGGGAGAGAAACTCAACCTGTCCCCCTCCGAGGGACCCCAGTGAAGACCGCCTGGCATGGGACAGGAGATTCTACATTTGATATGCCAAAAACAGTAACAACAACGTGCTCTTTGTGTTCCTGGAGCAAGAAGATGCCATTCTTCTATAGTAGAAGGCGACATGGGCAAATCAAGATGTTACTGGTGCCCACTGGAGCCAATTGATGAACAAAGGGGGGAAGTGTTACAGTGATCACTGTCATCCCAGTGATCTTCAGTTTGCTCAAGCAGGCCCAGTAATGTGTTCATCCGACCTAGCCCTGAGATTTTACTCGTCCTTCTCAATGGTGCCATATTAGAGGCTCTTTCCGGGTGTGGAGAATGAGAACCAACATTGTTACTGTATTTGGCATATGAATACACCACAGGAAGCTTGCCAGGCTCTCCCCTGTGGGCAGGAAACTCTTGGTAGCTTGCCAGGTTCTCTGAGAGGGAGAACTAGGCTATAAGATGTCAGGAGCTTCTGGGAGCTTGGTTTTATAGTATCTGAATCTTGGCCATTGATGGGATTACATGATGCCAGGGGCAGTTTGTGGGTGTGGCTGCCAAACTACTGGAAAATGAGAGATTTGGAAGGAGGAGCCCCAGTCCTGATCCTAGCAGGCTTGGAGATCTCAGCCCCGTGTCCTGCACACCTGGGTTCCTCTGCCAGTTCTTCATGCGTGAGGCTCGTCCAAGAGTGTGGAGAGTGGCCTAGAGCATGGCTGTGGCTGGGTTCTGGCTGGGTGTCACAGTGATAATTTAATTTCATAATGTATGACAAAGATTAATAGGTCACATAAGTCAGTTGATCTCTGAGTGTGTCCTGTTGTTAAAATACGGTATAGAAATAAAGTTATTTCCCAATATTTTCAGGCATATTAAAAGAGGTATAAACAATAATCTAGAATGTGGATAGAAAAATCACTTTGCAAAACAGTATTGTCCTTAACAAAAATCGGTATGCACCATGAAGGTGAGGGAACAGATGTTTTCACATATCTGCAATCCTTAAGGCCTAAAAGTTACTCAGTAATTTAGAGGCGTTATGCAATTTAATTCTGCCCTCATATATGGTATTTCATTTTAAATATAACTGTTTCATAATTTTCATGACATTTGCACACAAACTTAAGGAGACAGGGAATGAGTATAAAATATGAACATTTCAATAGTTTTTTAAAAATAAGTACACTTATAGCGAGTGCTGTATTAATTTTTCTAATTGAAATATATTGATTAGTATAAATTAAAAAATTTGCAATTTTGTTATCCGAAATCATCTAAAACTAGAATTAGTCTGTACCTTGGGGTGTGTTTACTGAAGCTAAAGCAAGTGTGTCCATCTTCAGTTTATACTGCCTGTTTTAATGATAGAAGTTTTATATGGATTTGTGAGCACTTAATGCTAGGAATCAATTTAAAAGACTGCCAAATAACTGCTAGATAATCATCTGATTTCAAAGCTACAGGACGTTTCATTTTTCACTGTTATTTTTCCCTTGCGATTGTGATGGATCCAGTTTCAAATAATCTTCATGGTTCTTTTTTCTAAATTCTGTTTATGTCACACACTCAAGCGAAGGACTTTCAGAAGAGAAAAGTGTCAGCAACTCTCTCAAACCGCCCTCAATTCAGCGACCAAAACTGAAAGTGTGAGGTTCTTTTTTCTATGTCTCATTTGATTTTATTTCTAGAATATGCCATGTGTCTCTTTTGAACTTTCCCTCCCCTTTCATTTGGAGCTCATTGCTTCTCAATTTTCCTCTTGTGTGAACTTCAAAGCTGTTCCCTTCAATCCACCCTTCCTCTGCCGCTTTCTTACTGGAGCTGCTGTACTTTCATGTCAGCCTTTGGCTCAAAATCTTTTAAGCTTTCTTCCAAGCCCGTCTTAAAAGAAATAAAAAGGGATCTTGTAGTCTAACTCCAAATCTGCATTGCGCCGACACAGACTCGCGCCTGCGCCCCTGCACAGAACCTGCCCCGTTGGTCCTTACAATCTTTTTTCCTGCCACATGTCCGATGTAAATTCCCTCACCTCTCCCTGTCCTGGCGCTAAAATGTCTTCCTTTCTCATCCTCACCCGGGGTCCAGCTATTCCGTTTCCTTCCTCGAGACTTCCCCTGCTCTCTGGGCAGTAGATCTCCCTTCCCTCTGCCCCAAATTTCCTCTCCTCTAACCTGTTCTCTTCCTGGCCCATGCCATAGCCTGCACAACCTGACTTTGCGTTTCTGCTTCCCCTTCTTTCCCCACTGAGCGTGTCAGCTGTCAGACGTCTCTGCAGACTTCTTCTCTACCTGCTCCGAGCCGAGCCAGAGGGTTGGCGGGGAGGTTAATGCCAGCAACATTTGACTTAACGGAACAGGAGAGAGAAAGCTGCAGAAAGAAAATAGGATTTCATGATTTTTCCCTCTTCGGGATTCCCTTTGTGAACAGTCAACATTAGCTTAAAAATCCACGTGGTATAAAAATGCCCCATTCTAGAGTGTGTAATTTCTGTAGCATATTGGCAAGGACCCACACAGTCCAGTCTTCTATTCCTCGCAATTTTATTATTGTGCTTTTCTGGCCACACCCAGTTGTGTACAGGGATTACTCCTAGCTTGGTGCTTAGGGATCACTCCTGCAAGCGAGGCCAGCATCTTGCCCTCTGTGTCAGCTCTCCAGCCCCACCCCTGCAATTCTCTTTTTGTTTGGGGATGCACTCAGAAGTTCTCATGGCTTGTTGCTGCCTCTGTGCTCAGGTGCTCTGAGAGCCATAAGGTGGTTCCAGGGATTTAAGCCCGGTCAGCTGCATGCAATGCAAGCGCTTTACCCACTGCACTAACTCACCAGCCCTTCCACCCGTGGCAATCCAAACTGTTGGAATCTCTGGACAAAACTGACAGAGAAATCATCTACCTACTTACCGTGAAGTTATTCATTAGGATGATCACATATTCCCCAAGCCTCATCCAAACAAGCCAGCTAAAGCCCTTCCTCACCTTGCTCTGGACAGTATCCAACTCAGAGTCCACGTTTCCCTGAGAAAGCAAAAACCAAGTCCTTCCTTTTTTCATGCCTGGTTCCTTATTTAATTTTAACCTGAACATTCTTCTGTCTGCAAGTTTGTGCATTACAGACTCTCAGAAACATTCTAACATGTGTTGTTTACAGACATTTCTCTTTAGAAATGTTGGCCATTAGAGAGAACTTTGCCACATAATAAGAGTTTAGAAAGATGCCCCACCCCCACCTGGCGTCTTGTGTTTACTCCAGCGCCTTATTAGAGTCAGTGAAAACAATAAAGTCAAAAAGGGCATTTAGTCTCTCAAAGCCAATGAGCTCCCTCCTGTCACTTTCTGCAGGGGGTATAAATTGCCATATTCGTTTACAATTCTAACTTCATTTAATTTTTTGACAATCATCCTAGAAGCAATTATTCTTTTAAAAATCACTTTATTTAAAACCATGTCTTATGAACTATGCTGGTTATTTCTTTTCTTCTCTTCTGTAAGAAATTCCTCCATTTAGCCCCCCAAAGCCGATGGTGACCCTAGTTAATGAGAATTTCAGCAATAATCAAATGGGAAATGACTACTTGCACAGCTTCATGGCTTCTTCTTCATGGAAATCTATCTTAGACTGGCAATGCCAGCATAAAATCCCTGCGTGTTAGTGGAGTTTAAATAGTTTAGTTTGATTTAAAAATTAGTCTTGACATGTGGTATTGGTGAACAATTGGTTTGGTCAGACATGTTTTGTTGCTAAGTCACAGAATCTGAAATAACTGCAATGTCTGGCAAAGAAGAACCCATTTGGAAAGGCAGCAAAGGTCCCTAGGAAAATTCCTCATCAACGCTGGCACTTGCAGCAGTAACTACTTCTGATGAGGTGTCAGTGCCTCACCCTCGTCTGTCTGGTGTCATACCTGCTTTGCAGACACGGTCCTGGTCATTCCACTCCTTATCACAATCTACATTGCAGAGTGTGGCAAAGGCGAATTATTGCCATCCTCTCCTTAGGAGAAGAAACAAATGCGTTTACATAGTTTTTCCAAAATGGCATCAGATTTTAAAGGCTGAGTGTTAATCCCAGAGCTACCTAACTTCAGTATCTGTTGAATTAATAAATCAGCCCTGGTATATTTCCCATTAGTGAATTAGTTAGGTTAACATTACCTATTTGACATTTCCTGGTGAATCTTCAGTTCCCATGAGTAAGACATGGGCTAAAGTCATATTTCTACACCTTAATAAAAGCAAAGGTTGCTCTAGCTATCATGTGGTAAATAAAGACATGGAAGCTGAATGATTTCACATTCCTGTGTCATCGATCAGAACACTCTGCAACTGGCAACTGTCAAAGTCAGGAAAGGAAAAGTGTCCATTTCAAGTATTTCGACTAAGGTCCACAAAATATTTTCTTACCTTTCCTGTTGCAACCAATTGTAGTATATGTGCTGCCAATAGGCAGCGGGTAGGGTGTTTGCCTTGCACGAGGCCAACTCGGGTTTGATTCCTCCGTCCCTCTCAGAGAGCCCGACACGCTACCAAGAGTATCCCGCCCACAGGGCAGAGCCTGGCAAGCTTCCTGTGGCGTATTTGATATGCCAAAAACAGTAACAACAAGTCTCACAATGGAGATGTTACTGGTGCCCGCTCGAACAACAGGATGACAGTGCTACAGTGCTACAGTACTACTGTTGCAACATAAATATCATTTAAGGAAGGATCTGGGATCTTATTGTAATTTTTGCTTGCTTTTTTTTGGGGGGTAGGGGTTCACACCTGGCAATGTTCAGGGTTTCTGATAGGGAATGGGGAACCATGCGAGGTGCTGGGGATTGAACCTGTTTTGGCCATATGCAAGATGTGTCCTGCTGTGGTGCAATTGCTCTGACATCCTAATATTTCAAAGTGAGCATCTAAGCCTGAGGCACCTGGCAGTATTTTTAGACAGAGGGATACATTCCAGGCTCTGCCTGATGCTGTTAGAACCTGGGGTCTAAACTGGGCATCTCCCCTGGCTTTATCAAACTTGGCCGCTGTGTCCTGTGTTTTTCTTCAACATTGGAAAGGCTTGTAGGTCAGGTGTTACTGTACCACATCCTTGACAGTAAGATCAATGTTAGAACAGTTTGCTTGAAGTTGTTCACTCCTGAGTCGCTGGGGCTGAGTGTCACCCCTCAACTGTGTGAATTATCCTAACCAACCTTTGACTCTTTCTAGGGAAATCCTAAAGGAATGTGTGTTAGTGGGGTCAACTTTGTTTCAAATCCCTGTTTCCCCATCCCACCATTGCTTCTTTATATCCACTTGCCAATTCCTTCTAAGTGTAGAGACCAAACACTTTGCATTTATTTTACATAGGCCGAGTAGCACATCATCATGGATTGTAATAACTTTAATTTTATTATTTAAATTTTTCTCTTTTTTTGGCCACACTCAACTGTGCTCAGGGCTTACTCTTGGCTTTGTAGTCAGAGATCACTCTCAGTAGGGGTTAAAGAGCCGTTTATGGTACCAGGGATAGAAGCCGGATCACGTGCATGCAAGGCATGTGCTCTACCTGCTGTAGTCTCTCGCCAGCCCCTAGAATAGAATTTTAAGTGATGGATGACACCACAGAAAAATTGCCTAATACTAGAAAATAAAATGGTCAACATTGAAAGCTATGTGTCACTCTTCATGAAGTCACTTGCTATCCCCACGGTTAGTAACATATCTTGTATTCTCGATCTATGACTTGGTTTTCTGTCTTTTTCTGGAACATTTTGCCATATCTTTTTTCTCCACTTCCTGGATCCACAATGACTCTAAAACAGCCATGAAAAAACTCAGACACTTTTATCTATTCTATTCTTCTTTGAGAAAGACCATAATGATATTTACTACCACACAGCTTTATCTTTTTTTGACAATCTCAAGTTTGGAAATTCTCTGACCGATTAATTTCTGAATTTTTTTCTTTCTGTTAACTTGATATATATTATTAACTTATGGATGTCTTAACTCTCTACACTATGGAAACAAAATATATGGGAAGGATAATATATTTACAAGTACTCTGATAATGATACATCTATGAATAGTGTAAATAACAGCTGATATTTATTCTACAATTCTAGTCTATATTATTTTTCATTTTTCTATTCTATATACTCTTTGTTTATTAGCCTTTTTATACTCCTGCCTCATATTATCTTATCTGTGGTGAGATTTGTCTTTCTTCAAAATTCTGATTGTATTATTTAGTACTTGCTTGAGCGAACACTAGTAATGTCTCTATTTTGAGATTTTTTTTTAAGCATATCAACTATGCCACTGGAAGCTTTCCAGGCTCCGACATTCGGGCTCTGCTGAGTGGGTGCGATACTCTTGATAGCTTGCTGGGCACTCCGAGAGGGACAGAGGAATCCAAGCTGGGTTGGCCGAGTGCAAGGTAAATGCCCTACCTGCTGTGCTATCACTCTAGCCCTATAGTGCTACAATGCTACAGTGTTATTATTTAGTATAGAAACCTCCTGATCAAAGTGTCACCTCAACATTTTGCCTCATGATTGTTTATTTAAATAATTTACTTGTATCACTTGTTATCCCGTTGATCTTTGATTTTCTCACGTGGGTACCAGTAGCATCTCCATTTGTCCCTGTCACATGCTAGTGTAGCCCAGTGGTAACTGCTCGCTCCAGGAATATGAAGAGCCTCAAACCGTTCATTCAGGGTTTTGATGAAGAAATCTGACCATCTCAAGGTGGGCGGCCATGCCGTCTTTTGATGTCCCGTGGAATCCAGTTGGTAACTTGGTAACTGATCTAGTCCAGCAGTCGTCTCTAAATCGAATTACATGTCCAGCATATCTGATATTTGACGACTTGGCATACAAGACAGCGTTCCTGATTCTTGATCATCCACGGAGGTCAGGAAGTTGGATTTCTTCTCTCAATTGAGTGAAACGTGGTACTCCAAGCAGAGCTCTTTGGATTCCTCTTTGGGATAGTTTAATAGTGTTCTCACCCTGTTTTTGTAGGGCCCAGGTTTCTGAGGCATCTGTTAGTGCAATTTAAATAATTACTAGGCGGGGCTGGAGCGATAGCACAGCGGGTGGGGCGTTTGCCTTGCACGCGGCCGACCCGGGTTCAAATCCCAGCATCCCATATGGTCCCCTGAGCACGGCCAGGGGTGATTCCTGAGTGCAGAGCCAGGAGTAACCCCTGTGCATCGCCAGGTGTGACCCAAAAAGCAAAAAAAAACAAAAAAAAAATTAAAAAAAAATAAATAATTACTAGGCATAAAGATATCAGATTGGTAAGTAAACATTCACTCTGAGGAATAGTTCTTCTCCAGTGTGAAAATGGCATAATGTGATCATCGCCTTCTCATTTCGGTCAGACCAATGATGTTGTACTTCATCTTCTGCGCTTGCACCATCAGGTCCTCAATGGATATGGCCAATGCTAGCATATGTGCATTGAAAGTAGAGACAGTCATTATAGTCTTTCTTTGTTTTGACAATCTAGTTCATCTCTGAAATTTTAACAGACTCTCCTTGCTCATTCTTCTTAATACTGACTTATTGGGGTCTCTTCTGGTGTTAGGCAGATGAGCCCATTGTTGTTACTTTTTTTGGCATATGGAATATGCCATGGACAGCTTGCCAGGCTCTGCCCTGTGGGCAGGACACTCTTGGTAGCTTGTCGAGCTCTCCGAGAGGGATGGGGGCCGTTAGGGTGGCCTCCAATCACCCTTACAGGTGTTCCCATGGTTCATACCACATTTGAACCCCATCAAATATGGTGTGGAAATTATGGAAAATGGGTATTAAGTGTCTTATGTTGTGTCGCCGGAAGCGGCCTGGAGCATAGTGGGTTGAGCCCGGAGTCCACGTCCTGGAGCATGGCGGTGGCTGGGTAGTGGACAAAGATATCAGGTTGGAAAGTAAACATTTACTCACCTAAAATAAAGGTAATGACAGTTTTTTGACATATGCATATTTATATTCCAAAAAAATTCAATTTTATATGAGTAATAAGCATAGCAAAGTATATAGCAATAAAAATGTAATTTTGCTTTGGTAAAACTTATTCTGCAGAAAAGAAAGAAAATGATATCTTTATTTCTCCTCACACTCAGTTATTTTTAACCAGGTGTCAAAGGCATTACTATCAGAGTGCTGACTTTGTGGAAAACAGAAAATACATCTTTAAGATACAAGTAATATACAATGCATCTCCTCGATAAACACGATTGCCTAGTCAAAAATTGCATTCTGCCAAAAGTAGCTGTGTTTAATGTGGCTACCCAATTGTAAACATTTGCAGGGTATGTCCAGGAAAATTATAAATATCTGACATTATTTGGGATACAGTTGATTATTTTTGTTGGCAGCAATTTCATAGAATTTATATTGCATCAAAAATGCTGACAAAATCAACATTTCATATTACTAAAATATAGTAAGAATGCCTAGTGACTAAGTATGATTGATGAACACATTTATTTAATATATGTTTTTTAGTCAAAGGATTTCTTTTGAAAATATATGTGGCTAAAACCCTGTTTTCACTTCTTAATACTGTGAAGTCATTTTTGGCTTTAATGGAGGAAAACATGATTTTTAAGGACCTCTTTTCAGTTAAATGATTTTAGGTAGATATGTCAGACTAATTCTATAGGTCTCTGATGACCAGCCCCTCATCTCCCCAAACTTATTTTTAAGAAACTAGAACTCATGCCGATATTTTCAGCTCAGTGGCACTTAAGCCTAGGTGAAAAATCCTTGCTTTCCCTTGGTGTCTCTTTACCTTGAATTCTGTAATGATATAAAAAATGAATCACCTTCTTCAGTAGAGTTTTCAGTAAAGGTTAGAGTCTTTATTCTTGATGCAACTGTTCTGGAATGGGTGTGGTTGTGTCTTCGTATCCACACCCCTCCCTGGTCCACCCAGCATGCACGAGACACTCGGCAGAAGCTGAGGCATTGCTCTGGAGTTATTCAACAGAACATTGAAGCAGTCCATGCATTTTCTTCCTCTTTCCCCAACGTTTACCTGGATACCTAGGAATTTACACACAATGCTTCTCACTATGACTTGAAATTTCTGAGTTCTGGATCCACTACAGGAAGAAACCTGGCTGAGAACTTAGGTGAGTCCTCCATCTGTAAATGCCTGGGACATCGTGATTGTTCATTGTGAGAAAAAGGTTAAGAGCAAAGTCAATTCCTAGCCAAAGATTTGGAGGCATCCAGAAATCAATTAGCAAGTTCTGTTACCTGAATAAGTTGGGAAATACACAATTAGCCACAGAGGGAAAATGATTAAAGTTTGAATCTTTTAATCTCATATAAAAATATAAAATTATTTTAGCAAATTAAATTTTAATTACTATATTTGAATTTTTTTATTATTTGTGGTAGTCGGTTCTTATCAAATATGCCATTTTACTTTTGTTTTGGAGGCCACACCTGACAATGATCAAGGGTTTTTCCTGGCTCTGTACTCAGGAAATACTCCTGGTGGTGCTCAGGAGACCATGTGGATGCTGGGTAATGAATCAGGGTCGGCCACATGCAAGGCAAACACCCTGCCTGCTATACAATATCTCTGACCCCTGCATAATTTTAATATTAATTTAATTTTCTGCCTGTTGGTTTATGTTTGTTATTGATTTTTAGTTGGTTTGTTTGGGTTTACTCCTGGCTCTGTTCAGAGATCACATGGTGGTTTCAGGACAACATACGGGGTGCCAGAAATCAAACCTGCATCCTTCATGTGCAATGCGAGTGCCCCAGTACTTGTACTGCCTCTGTCACCCTTTGACACAAATTTTAATACTAAATTCTTACATGTCTTGGTCTCTAAAAGAAGATTCTCAGGGATGTTATCTTGAAGTAAGCATTCCTAATAATATATAATTGTTAGCTGTTGCTGCTTATTAAACTCCCATAGCTTAGATATATCTTTGATTTTAACATATTGGGGGCAAGAGTGATAGTATAGAGGCAAGGACACTTGCCTTGTCTGTGGCTGACCAGGGTTCCTTGCATGGTGCCCCGCCAGGCTCCCAGAGCACAGTACTAGAAGCTCTAAGCACTGCCATATGGGGTGCCCCAAAAATGAAACAAATACATTGTGGTAAAACATATATAGGTCTTACACACTTTGTACATAGTGATTAAAAACAAATACATTTGAAGATAGCTGAAGTAGAAGCGTTTTGAAGGCAGTTGGCATTATTAAAAGGGGAAAGAAATGGAGGGAATTAGACCCTTTTCAGCTTGGACATACATGTACCAGACCCAGTGGCTCGGGATTTCAGCTGTGGGTTGACCACACACACAGCACAGAAAAGTTAGCAGTCCTGGTTGGCATGTCGGAGAGAGGGCTCAAGGTTCACTGTGTTATGTAAAGAGCTCGCAGAGTTCCTCCTTCCCTGTTTCAGAGTCATCGTGGATTCATGAAGCGGAGAAAAAGAGAGCAACTCTGGTCCTCCTACACGCCGAGCATGCGCTCATCCCTCTGAACAAGCTCTTCTTGCCCTACAATTATTTCTTAGCTAGCAATAAAAGAGTAACGTAAATGAAAAGGAAGTGGAAATGAAAAGAGCAAAAGTAATTCTTCCCAAACTATGCATAAAATTACTGACACAACCACAAGTTGATTCTTCAAAGATAATAACAAACTTGGGTCACGTTTGACAGCATGGGTGAATGAAAAAGGAGATGTATTATGAATCTAAAAATTAGAAGGGAGTTAGGTGGGGGTGATTGGAGGGATATGTACACTGATAGAGGGATGGGTGTTGGAACACTGTATGACTGCAACCTAATCATAAACAGCTTTGTAAGGGTCTATCTCACAGTGATTCAATAAAAAAAAGGTCTTATAAAAACTAGAAGTTGTAAAATTATATAACAGGAAAACAAAAATGATAAATTATAAACAATTCAATACTAAAAAACTCTGCATTTTATGTTAACTGAAATGTTCTAAATCACAGTTGCCCCAAACCAATATCAAAATCTCTTCTGGTTGTAAAAGTTTCATTTTTAAATTGTCTCTCATTCCTTTGACAAATACCACATAAAATTTAAGAACAGATAATGTTAAACTTACTTACAATTTTTAAGAAAAACAAAGGACAAAATATTTCTCAAATAGTTTTCTGAAGGCTGAATAATCATTGTTTTAAAACTGTAAGTTTTAAGACAGCAAATCCCACTGAACAAAAATCCTCATGTGACTAGATGCGAAAATATTTAAGAAAATGTAAACCCAAAGCTAACACTCCATAAATCAAAAAGAATGTTTTATCACTAGAAAGGGTACACTTAAGAAAACACCAATGTTCAGATTATTTTATTTAGACACAACTGGCTGCCTTATAATGGTCCACAAAAGCTTCAAAGCAAAGTAAAATTTTAATATTAACATAGGCAACAAATGAACCATTAATGACGTTTATGAATGGTGGAATTGTTTTCCCCAATGTAATTAACATTCCAGATTGCTTAAAACAGTGTTGCTTTTTCATAAAATCTAACTGAAATGGTTCAGGCATTTGGAAGGAGCTTTGAAATGTGCAAAGGAAATGAATACCAAGAAGAAATTGAAGGGAGTCAGACAGGAATTGATAAGACTTATGAAATGGCAATTGAATGTTCAACTTCATTGATGCATTTCCTCTACTTGAGTGATATTATTAATAAAGTTCACAGTCTCCCAAATACTGAAAATAAAGCACAGGATCTGAGCTAAAAGATGAAGTCTTTTATAGAGTATAAGTTAAAGCCAAAGTCTCGATCCTAAGTTGGCTTTATGAGGATAAATTATATACTTTATAAGTAAAGGAATGGGAAATGAAGTTGGAATATGAAGCTAGATACATATAAACTATGGGATTTGGGTATAATTGACTTTTAAGTTAATAATCATTTTTAACCTTTTATCTTGGTTATTTTCAAAACCAATAATACTTTTGTTTCAGTGGAATCCTTTGAAGTCAGTGCCATCTATCTCAGATTGCACTGAGATAAACAAGTATTTATACTGCTCAGGTCTCAGGCCGAATTAGTATTGGTTTACCTCAAGTTTTCAATTTCCCTGGCTGCTCTCCAAAATGCAGCCAATATGCATTACTAACAGGTCCTCACATTTTCTTTTAGTAGAAGAAAACTCTTGCGAACATAAGATGGTGTGCGTGACCTTAAAATTCAAAATTCACATCATGACTTCTTTAATCTATGGTGCCAAGATTACTTTCTTAAATAGACTTCATGGGCAATTATATTCTTGACCTGCTGGGAGTCAATTTGCTGTCTGATGATACCTGAAAATTTTTTGCATGGTATTCTTCTCTAAGCTACCACACACACACACACACACACACACACACACACACACACACACACACACACACACACACACATAGTTTCTAATATTTAAAGCCTGTGGGTATTTTTATCTATCTGGGGAACTAGGGGGAATCTAATCAATCTTCCTCTATAAATCAGATCCTATCTTCTTTATAATATCATTCAGCACCACCAGTCTCTAGATGAAATATATATTCTTTCTGAAATGTAAAGACATTCCTAAATCTTTAAAATATGCCACTTTTTCAGTCTGATTTTAGAACTCAAGAAGCTACATCCTCTGGAGTTATTTAAATATATATCAAAATGTCAAGCTATTATTAATAAGAATCTGGCTTTAGGTCTTTTTGGCCAACGAGTATCAATCATAATAAAAGCACATTATCACCTGAACTATACTATAATACTTCCCATTGTTCAGTAAATACTAACAAAATTTGTTTTTTTTAGTTTTCATGGCTTCTCATTATTTAAAATATGTTTTTTTTAATGAAATAAATCTTTATCTTGATCTTAAATATATATTAGAGTTTTTAGGGTTTATTTAGAATATAGCCCTAAGTAAAAATTTAAAGGTTGCATATTCAGCTGTAGAATATTACTATTGTTTATTCTTCTTTTTTGTTTGTTTTTTTTAGTAGGGGGGTCACACTTGGTGATGAATAGGGGTTACTTCTGGCTCCTCAGTCAGGAATTATTCCTGCCGGTGCTCAGGGATCCTGTGGGATACCAGGGATCAAACCCAGGTCATCTTCATGCAAGGCAAATGCCCTACCCACTGTGTAGTCGCTCCAGACTCTTGTTCATCCTTCTTTTTCCTTGATCCTCAATCCTTCCTGAATACCTATTTGCCATGTGTTTTCTCTTGGTCTTCAATGCATGAGTCCTGGGTGTGATCCCTGGTACTGTGGGATGTGTACAAGAAGAAGCATGCACCGGAAGCTGACAGTTCTCTTTGGTAAGTGAGAAGGAGTTGAAGGAAAGTTTGGGTGAAATGAGAGCAAATGAGTCTGGATTAAAAGCAGTTGCTTTGGTGTAAATATAGGTATTTGATAATTGAATTAAATGAACCAGATGATCTTTCATGTCTTAAAGAACACACGTAAATAAGAAAAACAGTATTTTTCTTAATAGAAATTAAGAAATGGGGATAGGTATGGACAGTCATCACTGTACCTGTGGTCGCAGGAACTTTGCACGTCATTACTCAAAACTTAACCCTTTTCTCTCAACCACACAAATTAAAAAAATAAAAATGAATCAGGACCAAGGAAACGGGTAACAAAAGCATTGCAAAGATAAGTCATTAAGTGGGTGAGCTACAGAGTATAGTGATTACACATAAAAATAGGTTGTTTACTGAGGCCAGAGTGATAGTACAGCTGGTGGGGCATTTACCTTGCATATGGTTGACCTGGGTTCGATCCCTGTATCCTATTACCCGGCCCCCACCGCCAGCAGGGTCAGGAATGATGCCTGAGTGTAGAGCCAGGACTAAACCTCAGAGTACCACTGGGAGTGCCCCCCAACCAAAAAGAAAAAAGGTTGTTTAACAGTCCATTCAGGGGTTAATTTCTTATTTCCAGGCATTATTCAGAATTCAAAGATTAAAGAATAGATCATTTCTTTAATCCTGTCCACTTATTCTCTTTGCATGTACTGTCTTGACCACTAAAACATTGTTTTCCTGGCAGAGCACTTGTTTGGTTCTCAGTCATTCTTTCTCTTTTTGGATTATCATATATATATATATATATATATATATATAATTTTGTTTATTTATTTAATTTTAAATTTTTATTAGTAAATCATTGTGGGGTACAGTTACAAACTTATGAACTTTCATGTTTGTATTTGGTTTACATCCCTCCACCAGTGCCCATTCTCCTCCATCAATTTTCCCAGTATCCCTCCCCCACCCCCACCCCAACCTCCACCACTCTACCCTGGCTCTGTGGCAGGGCATTCCTTTTTGTTCTCTCTCCTGTTGGATGTTGTAGTTTGCAATAGAAGTACTGAGTGGCCATCATGTTTGGTCCACAGCCCACTTTTGGTACGTGGCTATCAATATATTTTTAAAAGTTTTCTTTATCAAGTTCATTGAGCATAGTCAAATCCTCACTCTCTGCTCTTTGAATACTGTGCATCCTGTGTGAAGCGGGTGTGGATTAATGAGTGCGAAGATGGACTTCACCTTCCTGCATTCCAAAGTCTGAACTGCTTGGCTTGGAATCCACTCCGCCATTCCCAGTGTGATTTCAGGTCTGTTTTCTTTGAAAACCCTTGTTGGAGGCTCAGTGGCTGGTGGTTACAATAAAAGGCCATGTTTCCACTAAATACCAGATGTTTTATTGATTTGGAACCCTCAAGGATGCCGGCTTTCCAGAGTTCGAAGTTTCCTATGAGTTGTCTCATATCCCCTCTCCCTCCCACGTGCCGGCAGAACCAGAGTGAAGCCTGAGCCAAACATGTAGTGCTTTGAAGAAGCAGATTCAGCCTCTCAGAATAAGAAGACACTAGGTTCTGTGATAATCTCCATGGAAATGCAAAAGGCTGAGTGAATAGATTCTAAATAAAATGTGTTGAGCCTGTGAATGTCACAGCCTTTACATCACTTGACTCTTCCTCTCTCCGGGGGGCCTTCTGAGCAGAGACGCATCTATCTGGGCCACATGGAAATACTTTCCCAAAGCTGTTGCTGCTGCCCTTTCAGGAAAAAAAAGAGAGAAACAAACAACAAAAACAACAACAACAAAACAGCACCCACTGGGTCAATACAGCTCCAACAAGATAAGGGTTATGGCTCTTACTGTGGCACAAATAAGCTACAGCCAAAGAATCTGTTATACTATACTGTTTGGAACGGAAAACACTTTTAAAAATAACACTCTTGCATGAAAATGACTCAGAAAGGTAAAAGGATATATTTGCACAACATATGGATAAAATTACTACCACTTTGCTTGACTCAGCTGCTTCTTCAACTGGGAGCATCTCTGCTTTCAGCCCCGTTTTCTGCCGTCAAGAGGCTGCTTCTCATTTTTTATTGACTGGTTTGGGGCATCAAGACTTGCCTTAAACAATCAGTGTGAGAGAAAAATAAACATTTTATAATTACATACATACCCTATTAAAAATGGTACATGTATGTAGGGTTATCTTTATTGCCCTGCTACGATAAAATCTATAGCCAAAATGTTCTTTTCATTTGAGAGAGCTTTGAAGGAACAATTTTAATCACCTACTGAGCAGTCTTCTGTGTTGGCATACACGAACGTGGTTAGTTGTGTTTTATTATTCTCATTTGACCAAAATGTTTTCCTTTTGAGATTTATAATCTTGTGTAATTGCCATAGACATCTATTAATGTGATAGGAATTTAATTTATCTATGTGTTTGCTATTCAAGAGAATAAATCAACCGGAGAGTGGTGAGGTCAGAAGAAACAGAACAGGAAAAAAGTCTTCCCTGTACATGTCTCATTGACAGTAAGTCTGAAGAATTCTTTTTCAGAAATAAAGGAAAGCATAGAATTTGGCGAGAGCATTGTATCCAATTTAACTCCCTGAAAGTTTTGGAAAAGCCTTTGAGGAAAGTGCTGAGTTCAAGCAAACAGAGTGGGTCAGAGGGTAGTTTAGTTGCATCAGCTGTATGTAATGAGTTGAGTTAATGGGAGTACCCGCTACTCCAAAGAGCATTCTAGGTTATGTGATTCCTTTGAGTTAACATTGGAAAGGATGACCCTCGTTTGTCATGTATGTGTGCTAACCACAAGAACTCCCTTCTGATAGAAAGCGCATTATGTTTTGTCGTGTTTCCTGTTCAGAGTTGCCTTGAAATAAGTGCCCTTGAAGGCGGTTGTTAATCTATTAAAGAATAGTTGATACTTTCCGAAAAGCTCACCAACTTGACCACAGACTCATGCTTTCATTATTGATGAGTGTAGTTTTACAGTAGGTTAGTAGAAGAGCTTTAGGTATCATTATTTTAATAGCTTCACTTTTCTAAAGGTACATTTAGCGATGTGAAATGTTAGTGATTCCGGGTCTCCCCTTCACCGAGGATGGGAAAGTTATCTTCTTTCATCCGAGACACTGAAGGCACTTAAAAGACATTATCTCATTATCTCTATAACACCCTCTGACAGAATCGGCTTGTAGTATAATTCCCATTTTATTGGTGGATAAAGTCATGCACATTATGGTTTTATAATTTAGCTGGGCAGCTGCCGTGCCCCGGCAAAAGTGCTTTCAGCTTTACTTCGTCTTGAAAATTTGTCTCATTTATGTCTTCACATTTCTAGTGTAGAAGTGACCTTAATGTTCCCAGAAACCAAGTATTTAAGTGGTCATTTGTCCGATAACAGTTTTACTGAAGAAGTGTTAAATCTGAATTGTACCTTATTTCATTTTGACATGAAGGAGAAATGAATAACATTTTGGATAACTGTAGAAATTGATTTGGGTCATTTTGTTTTCAAATGAAGAATAGAACTCTGCAAGTCTTTTTATTAGCATTAACTGAATTAGGTTACTTTTAATGGTTCCTTTAAACATACATTTAAAAATTCAAATGCATTATTTTAAAAAGTTCACTCAATATTTTATTGCACAGGTAAAAGCTAAAACCCATCATATTAGTTGCTTATACATGAGTCCCCTTAAAAGATAATGAAAATTATCCTACATTCCATTTAAGAAGAAAACCTTAATAATATAAGCATTTAATTAACAGAAGAAAGCTAATTGAATGTAAAGAATTTGTTTGATTCAAGATGGTGGGTTTTCTCATCTTGTGTTAAATCTTCTAGTTATTCTAATTACTTTTTACAAGTAACTGTAAAAGGTACAAACCTAAAGGGCATATATATGTATACACTTCAAGATATATATATATGTGCATATGTATATATATGTGCATATGCAGCACTGTAGCACTGTTGTCCTGTTGTTCATTGATTTGCTGGAGTGAACCAGTAACGTCTCCATTGTGAGACTTGTTGACATATCAAATACACCATGGGTAGCTTGCTAGGCTCTGCTGTGGTGGCAGGATACTCTTGGTAGCTTGCTGAGTTCTCCAAGAGGGATGGAGGAATCAAACCCGGGTGGGCTGCGTGCACGGCAAATGCCCTACCTGCCATGTTATCGCTCTATCTATCCATTGTTGCATATATACACAACAATTGATAGATGTATCTTTTGTTGTTTGTTTGGGGATCACACACAGAAATGATCAGGGGGTACTCCTTGACTTACTATTAGAAATCACTATTGTCACTCTTGGGAGACCCTGTGGAAAGCCAGACCACAGATCAAACCCTGGTCGACCACATGAAAGGCAAATATCCAGTGTGCTATAATATCGCTCAAGTCCCCACAAAGTATATTGCAATATTTCCATAAGTTCATAAGTATATAAGGAAACTCATGGAAATCTGAATTATGATACTCAGGGAGAATTAGAAAAACACACCAGTTTCTATTGTATAACATATTCTTTAACACTATTAATCAGTATCCAGGGCAGAGAATCAGTGTCCTACAGAGAAAAGGAACCAGGAGGAATAGTAACTAGTCTATGTATTCCTGAGTCTCAGTTTTCCAAGATGAGTTTGGTATAGAGTACCCTTCACTCATACTCCAGAAACTGAGTTCATACAAGTCTCAGTCAAACATGAACCTGCATGTATTTTTCTGTAAAACTATAAAGTTGGGGTTAGAAACACAGAAAAGGAATGTATAGATCAACATAATATTTTTTGTATTTGAATTTCTAGTTATCAAAGATACCACATTTTTATTGTCTGAGCTCACAAAAGGGGAACATTATATGTTCGAATATTATAGAAAAACGAGAAGGGGAAAGGTCTAACATTTTATCTTTAAAAGTAAAGTTGGAATAAGCACTTTATGATGAAAGCTTTTATGCATTTAATAAAAGCTCTGGACCTCACTAATGTATTAGAAAACAGTGAAAGGATTTTTAGCAGACATTTATTTTTGACAGATAAATTATGATTGAGTTCTAAAAACTTGGGTCTTTGATCTATTATTAGAAAAATGTATTAATATTTTCATTTCAGAAATGTAAGATAATAGATTCCTTTTTCCATTCCAGAGAGCCATGCAATTAAAACTTTACTCTCCAGCATACTATATAACATTTTGATTTAGGTTTGGATTGAGCATATGCAAAATTTAAAAAGAAAACATTTCAAAATATGAACTATGCAATATAGTTTCCCTCTCTCATATTGTAAAGGCAAAAATTGAGCTTTTCTTCATGTGAAGTAAACCAGAAAAGGGTGTTCTACAACTCAAATTTGACATAAAAATGAACAGAATTGTGCCATGACATAAATTTAATCCAATTTGTACTCAATGCATATGATGTTCTATGCATCCCGTACTTTTGATTGCTTTTGAATCAGAATACTGATTAGTATTATGATTATTGTGTTGAAAATTTTACCCTGTTCTAAGTCACAAGAATTTCAGAATAAAATTAAAAGATGTTCATGAGAGTATTTTAAAAAGGCAGCACAGCAGCTACTAAATATCTGCATGGAAGAAGATAATGTTGAAGTTGTATCATGTTCTACAGGTCTTAAACTAAACCAGCTTGAAAGGAATGTTTGTTTAGTGCCCCGAGGTCGGACCTGCTGGGATTCCTCATCCGTCTGGGCTCACAGCAGATTTGAAGACCCCTGTGCAGTTCCACCGTGTAAATCTGGGGGCATTTCGACAGAAGTGCATCCATTCTGACCTTAACTCCCACGGACAACCTCTCTTCTGCTGAACTGTTCAAAATTCATTTCCAATGTGCATTTGCTCTGCTCCACTCCATCTGGAAATATATGCAGACAAAGGTGATTGACAGCTCTCTAGTTACCATACCATGAAGGCTGAAAGCAGCCAGGGTACTGCTCTCATTCACTGACAGCTGAAAGCTACAGAACCTAATTTCTTAGGTTCATTCTTAAATCTCTTCTCACTGTCCCAAGAGGAAAACAAATAATGGGGGATTACATAGGACTAATGGAAGTCTGTATAGGATAAGGGTGTAAATATGGAAATCACAGCCGAGAAGCCTGTGCTCTCTGAGGAAAATAGAAATTACATTTATTCAAGTAGTTCTTACAAAGACAGGTGATGAAATCATTTTATTTATTGTGAACTATGTCTCATTCAATTAGGATACATAGAGCACATTTTTCTTTCCAATTTAGCAATTTGTAAAGTATAAAAGTAATTGATAAGAAGATAATGACATCTACCATAAACTAGTTCACTATATATTTAAGCCTAATGCTATTCTCCTTTCAGTAGTTTAGCATTCTGGATGCCAAGTTAGATTCTTAATTTTTAGTTATGTTTTGTCTCTTTTCTGTATCCCATAAGATTTGGTGGCAGAGTTAGCAAATTATATTCTGAAGTTAACTCATGCTTTTCTTTATCTCTTTGTTCTTGCTCTTTTCTGCCATAAACTTGGGTGAGATAGTGATGTCCCGTAGACACCTTCCAGTTAGGAGATAATATCCTCCTGATATTTATGAGATTGAAAGTGAGGGATTCAGATCGAAACAGAGCTCAGGGGGAAAATGAGTTTCCTTGTAAGCTGCCAACTTTGACTCCATCCCGTGGTTCATACGGTCTCCCAAGTAAGGCCAAAAGCAATACCTGAGCTCAGAGCCAGAAGAAACCCCTGAGCATGACACGGTGTGTGCCTCAGCCAAAACTAACAAGCGAACTACTGGAAACAAAAAGAGGGATTGGTTTGAACCTTTACATCCTTATCTCCTACTTTATTATTAAAGAAGCAAAAGGGAAAAAAATGCTTCTTTTTTAAGATACAGTGAAAAGCAGAATAAAGATTTTCTCAGATGCTGTCATTCTCATTCCCAAACCTGTACCTCTGCCTTACGTAGCAAATGGCCTGTGATTAAGCTGGTGATCAGGGGATGATAGTTTATGTGAGTCCAATGACTTGTAGGTGAAAAGGGATCGGAGCAAGGGCTGCAGAGAGATACAGAATGTCAACACAGGATGGGAGAAGGTATCAAGAACTAAAGAGCTTAATTGAAACAAACTAGTTTTACAAAAGCAAGAAAAACAGGGTTGGCAAGGTTGTTTCAAGGTAGGGCTCTCACAGAGTGGGTGACTGAGCAAACTGACTGAGCACAGATCCCATCCCCAGTATCCTCCTTTGCCCCCTGAACCACTAGGGGAGATCATGGAGCCAGGAGTAAACCCTGAGCATCATCAAGTATAATCCCAAAGAAAAACATATAGCAAGAAAATTCAAGGAATCCCACCCCCTTCAGAATTAAACAGGCCTGCTGACTCATTTTAGACTTTTTCCTCTAAAATGCAGACATAAAAGTGAACAAAATTTGTGTTAAGACACAATATTTCTGGTTGTTATACTAGAGTAGAAATCAGAAACACAGCCAGTCCTAATTTCTGTTAATTTTAATGTTGTATTTTCAATCTTACTGAATTATGCTCGAGCAGGCATCAGTACCGTCTCTATTGTGATACTTGTTGCTACTGTTTTTGGCATATCGAATGGACAATGGGTAGCTTCCCATATGCCATGGGTAGTTTGCCAGGCTCTGCCGTGCAGGCGGGATACTCTCGGTAGCTTGCTGGGCTCTCCGGGAGGAATGGAGGAATCAAACCCGGTTGGCCATGTGAAAGGCAAACACCCTACCCACTGTGCTATCACTCCAGCAAGGCAAGGCAAGGCAAGGCAAGTGCCTTATCCATGTACTGTCTCACCAACTCCACAGGGTCAGATTCTTAACTCCCACTTTATTTGCATCTGTTTCCCCACAAGCATCTTTCTTTATCCCATTTAACATCTCTGCCATTATTCCATCCATGCACAGAAAAGGAAACTGAGTTTTTTGTTGATTTTGGTTTTGGGGTTTGTTTTGTTTTGCTTTAGGGGTCACACCCAGTGATGCTCAGGGGTTACTCCTGGCTCTGCACCAGGAATTACTCCTGGCATAGCTTAGGGGGACCATATGGGATGCCAGGGATAGGGTATCAAACCGGGTCAGCCAAGTGCAAGGCAAATGCCCTACCAACTATACTATCACTCCTGCCCCAGGAAACTGAGTTTTGAGCTAAAGATCTCTAAATGTGGCAGCTCACCGTGGAGCATCTAAACAAGCCTCAGTCCATGATCTGTCCAGCTAATAGAGACACAATCAGTTGGGATAGAGTAGGGCAGTTTGGGGTCGTGCTTTGCACGTGGCTGGCCTGAGTCTGGTTCCTGGCACTACACAGAGTTCCTCAAGCACCCGAGCCTCGAGCACAGCCAGGTGTGGCCAAAAACGCACCCACAAGAGGAGCTACTTGTTAGACAAGGTCCAGCAAAGACTGAGGTGGACTCCGCTATTGCCATCATCATCGGGGAAGCCCACGGCCAGCAGATCCGGAGGAGGCCAGGGCTCCCGAGAGTCCCACAGGGAAGGAGCCACAGAAGTCCTGGCTCCAGAGGGCTAAGGGTAAATCCCAGTTGGTTTAAAACACCTAGTGTGTGACTTAAAACTTTGTACCAGGAGCCCCAAGCAATAAATAAAAGCGCTAGGGCAGAGATCCAGCAGGTAAGGCACTTGCTTGTCATGCAGTTGACCCATCCCATGTTTAATCCCCAGCACCCATATGGCCACCTGAACCCCATCATGAGAGATCCCTGAGCACAGTTGGGCGTGGCCCTGAAGCTAAACAAACCCCCCTCACTCCCACTTTGGAACACCCAGTTCACTGCTCTCTCCAATCGAAGGAGAAAGCAGAGAGCCTCCGTTTTCCAAAGGCCCCCACAGCAAACACTCCTTTCCTCATTTACGAGAGGCAAAATGCAACAGAAAACCCGTGGACTTACACGTGGAAGCCTTGAGAGTTATTAATAATATCATAGATCATTTGTGAGTTGTTGGAGCTCAGCTTCTCCATGGCTGCCGCACCCCTGTTATTTTTGATCCACTCCGGGACCATATGCCCATCATGTAGGAATTTTTATATTTGAAAGAAACATTCTAGAAGGAGTTCAGCAAAGGCAACTGTAAAATCAACTAATTTCCCAGTGGCAAATTAAGTTGCTCTTCTGAATTGAGCTACATCCTGTGTTTATAGACCATATTTTTCTTTTATTTGTTTATTTTTTTTGGTGGGGGGGTGCACCCAGAGTTCTCAGGGCCTACTCCTGGCTCTGTGCTCAGGAATCACTCCTGGCAAGGCTTAGGGACTGTATAGGATACCAAGGATTGATCTCAGGTCATCCATGTTCATGGTAAGTACCCACCTACTGTAACCCCGTTCTGCCCCCTTTTATTTTTTAAGCGAAGATTTGAAAGATTCTAATTTTTTCAGTGACCTTTTTGTATTTTCAAGAGTGATAAGAATAATAGTTCACCTACCAAACTGAAAATGAGCAATCTTTCCAAATTTAACCGTTTTCTTAACATGGAGTTTGGATGTGAGTAATGCTAAGTAGTGTCTAAAATGAGGCATTTGTTTTTGCAACATACACACGTTTAGCTCAGTCTTGTGAGTCCTTCTAACTGTGAGGAGTTTCTGCGGTCCTACCTTCTGATGCACTTCAGTTTGCATAATTTCTCCCTTTGAATGTGGCCATGAGCTGTGCTTAGATTCTGAAAAATAGAATATGTCAAAGGTGACAGAATGGACAGGCTTATATTTTGTAATATCCCAGACCTGATCTTGCTGGAGTCCCTCTTTCCTTGCTGGATTTTAAAAAAAAAAGAATCCTTTTATGAAAATCCATAAGTGATGTCCAGTTGACAGGTAGCAAGAAACAAGTTCCACTTGATAGGTTTCCATAAATAAAATCAGGGGTAAAGATAAATACTGAAAAATCTTGGAGTGTAAAAAGAAAAGTGAATAAATAAAATAATACACAATTTATAAAACCTGCTGGTTTTAACAACATTAAGATTGCTAGAAAAGGGTAGGGAGCATCTTAGAGCTGAGGGTTGCAACCGTCAATGAACTATGAGGAGATGTTGGTGATTTGGTGGTGGGAATGGTGCAGAGACATTTGCAGGGATGCTAACCAGTATCATGAAAACATGTGCCCTGTCATTAGAGAGAAAAAAGAAGAAAATGTTTTGGAGTTTAATGTTTAGATAGTATTATAGAAAGTAGTCTTAGGCTTTTTTCTTTTCTTTCTGGGTCACACCTGGCGATGCAGAAGAGTTATCCATAGCTCTGCACTCAGAAATTACTCCTGGTGGTGCTCAGGGGACTATATGAGATGCTAAGAATCGAACCCGGGTCAGCCATGTGCAATGCAAATGCCCTACACGCTGTGCTATCGCTCCAGCCACAAAAGTAGTCTTAGACCCTTGAGTAATATATATTTTATTATCTATTAGCTTAACTTCAGTACTTATCTCAAGAGTACTGCCTAAGTAAGCAAAAGTAATCGACTCGAAGCCTTGGGTTGTACCCTGACTCAAACCCAGTCTGATGCCAACCATGGTGGTACATCTGGTCCTTGAATACATCAATCCACTTCGCCATGCAAATGGGACAGGACTTCATGAGGGTTACGCTCCCAGTTCCGAAGCAGTATTCATGATGCTATAAGATGAATGACAGAGCGCTACCTCATTCTTTCCTCAACCTCAGCATCTTCCTCCAGAGTTCCAGGTCCAAATTCGACCTATTTTTGTGTATATCAATCCTGGCCCATCATCATATCAGTAGCTTTGTGGCTAAATTTAGTCCGAATATAGTTCTAAAGTCAGCAAGTGAGTCTTTGCGGATAATAGCCTGGCACTCAAGCTAGGAGGGTGGGGTGTTACATCAGAGGATTGATTAGGCACTCCTTTGGCATCTAATTGGTGGTTAAAATTCCAGCGACAGCACTTTCTACACTTTCCTTAAGAAGGTTTCATCATTTGCATCACTCTCTGTTTCCTTCTGTGGTGCAGTTAAGGTAACTATCAGTACCTACTTAGTCTAGCGTTTGAAACTTTAAATGCCGAGATGCATATGAACTCCATCGAGTTACCTCTTCACTGTGACTAGAGGAGACACAGTTGTGGAAGAGGTCTGCTGCTCCTCTAGTCTGCATGAAGCAGATTGTCTATACAAATTGCTATTTCTTCTTTCTCACCACTTTTTTCCACATGAGTTACAGAGGGCATCAGTTTGGTAAGTGTTGAAGAGAAAATCTTTATTTTTCTCAGTGCCTTCTTCCTTCTTGGGCAACTGACTATTTCCGGAAAGAATATCTGACAATGCTTGGTAGCTTAGATATTAAAAGCACAATTTTAATCTCTTGGAAGGGGATCATCCAATTTCTACCTTTATGGGTTATAGAATAGTCTCTACCTCATATTGAATTTCAGTTAAAAAAATAGCATGTAAGTGGTGGTAATTTGTACATTTTACCAATAAGAAATCTGTTTGAGGTAAGGCAGTGTTGTCAGATGAGTTTTGATCTAATGCATGGAAATATATTTTTAATATTCTATCATGTATCTTAGGAAAAATTGGACAGCAAATGTTTGGGAGAAAAAATAAAATAACTTCACGATTATTAGGTAAGAAACTCTGCTAATTAGCCTTTATCTAAAGAACTCATGTGATGTTTTCCCTTACATTAGTTTCTGAGAGATATCGGGACTCAGAAGATCCATATGTAATGAATGACTCTTCCTAGTAAACTGAAAATTAACTTGAACTAATTTACTAATTTTTATCCCAACTTCAAACATGTCACACTAATATTTCAACTATTGAATGAGATCATTTATATTTAAAATATAATTTTAAATGCTTGATTACTTTCATTTACTGCATATTATTATGTAAATTTGTATTCTTTTGACAGGCAATTGAGGACAGGTATGATCTTGCTGAAAATAGTTGTACATACAAATGAAATATGTCTTATGATCTATTATAAAATTAAACAGATACAAATCTATGTTCAATGTATTTCTAATTATTTAGATAATTTAAAATCATGAGAAATGGAAAGAAATGTCATCAGTCAATAATAGAGGAAACCTGGATAAAATATTCCATTGCTTTTGATTTTAGTGCTTCGGGTTTTGCACGAGTGGTAATGAATTCATTCCAACAGTGGCAAGGATAGAAAAATGTGAAATTACTTTGGTTTAAAGAGTTTACAAGATGATGTTGATGGCATGTGTAGCAACATTAAACGGACATTAAAGCAGGACTGGAGAAATAGAACAGCGACTGAGACACTTTCCTCCACGCTGCAGGCTTGGGTTCAATTCCTGACAGCCCTTGGGGACGCCACAGCTGCCGGGAGTGAGCACTGAGCACAGAGGCAGAAGTGAACCCCGAACAATGCCAGGTGTGCCGCCCCCAAAACCAAGCCAAACCAATACGTAAACAAAGAAGAACCAACACAAAAGCTGCAATGGCAACAATCTCCACAGCCAACTTGAACTGGGAAGGACATTCGGATAGGAAAAGATAGGGATGACTTTGAGTGGGTGATGTTAGTGTGATGCCTCTTCCACTTTCTTTGCATTTTCTATTTGATTTACTTAAAAACTCACTGAGTACATTTCCTGGTCAAACTGTTGCGAAGACCCTGAAAGGAATTTCAGCTTCTGAAATTTGAAACCCTTAGTTTGCAGTGGGTTAAAATCCTCACGGCACATTGAGAGTTCTCCAGGATTTGCTTCCGTGCTATAATTCTGGACTGGACTGCAGCAGGCCTAAGGACCAGCTGAGACCAGGGCCAGAGAGACCGGCCCTGGGCAGGTGGGCGCGGCCGGCCGCTGCCCTGGGCTCACCCAGCACCAGCTCCACGTCATATGCAGGTGGTCTCCACGCGGCACAAGGATGGACGGGGTCTCCTGAGGCTTCTGGGCAAGGACAGGAGGTACGGAGGGGAAGGACGCCAGAGCACAATTCACAGAACAGGGCGATGGACAGAATTGTCAGTCCGCAGCAGAAGATGGAGAAAGTCAGAGATCTGGGCCCGTAGCAGTTCTGCAGTGGGGCCTCCGAAAACAATCCCAGAGGGGAAAAAGTGCAAGCTCCCCCTTCTCCCAGGAGGACACCTTGGGGTGTTTCTGTGTAAGGCCTTAGAGAACTTTAGCTGGAAACTCCAAAAGGGGAGGGGAGGTAGGGTGGGTAGTCTGGTGGGGAGAGGGGGCTTGCTGCCCAGGAATGAGGGTGTGACCTGACAGTACCCCCCCCCCGCCCCCTCCCCCCCCACACACACACAAAAGGAGGGCACAACTCCGTAGCAGTTCTGTTGACACCATCCATCAGTGGCAAATTGTTTTCCTTCTATGAATTTACTCATGATACTCTGCTGTTGCCGAGGGAACACGCTCGCATGGTTTTCTGAGACATCAACCTGAGGCAGACGTCTGAGGAGCATAGGGTGAGGTGTGTGATACAGCAAAGCATTAAATGCTCTGGGATCTGGGAAAAAAAACAATGGAAATCCATCTAACAAATAAGAATCTGTTAGTGTGATTTAATTAAATGAACTAAGTTTAAGATTATTTAAGCAACATATTTCTTCTGTTTATCAAAATGTAAGCAAATTGTAATTCCTAATACATTTTCTATGATCACACACTTTTATAGACTGTTTGCTCTCCAACGAGAGTGCAAGGGTTACAACACACGCCTTGATGACGGGCCTGCTTTGATCCCAGCATTGCATATGGCTTTGAGCACTGTCAGGAGAGCTCCCTGAGCACTGAGACAGTTGCAAACCCTGAGCATCACTGGGTGTAGCCCCCAAAGAACCCCCGAAATAAAAGACAAATAAAACACCTCACGTGATATGCTGATACAAATCTAATCCAGAATTCTTGCTAGCAACTGCATGTATAGTTTCCATGATCCTCGACAGAGCTTTGAACATCTGATAACGGTTCTTAAAATTATCTGCCATTGTCTCGGTTGCCAAAAACTAAACTGGGAATCTCAGACACCTAGAACTATAATAGATGATAGCTGGAAGGTACGTCAGAGATAATGTACATTAAAGCTGTCTTTGCAATTGCATTGCAATGGATGTACAAATGCCAGTATAGACAATTAATTGACTTGCCTCTGTTATTAATAGCTGGTTAATAACATGTCTGAAGTCACACACTGAACTCTGGAAATAGTCCCAGATCCAAGTTCTCAACTCAGAGTGCTGCCAATTTCAGTTTCTCATCTCTGATAATTCACAAGACTTTTTCACTAAAGATGAAAGAAGGAGACTGACCTGAGGAGGTAGGTGGCACAGGCCAGTTCAGACTTCAACGAGCCAATTAAGTGAGTATAGTCTTAATCGATAAAAGGAAAGTGTCAGCTAGTTTCCGTGTGGGATTCGACTTCTCTGGGAAGTACACCTACGCAAAACAGGCAGTAAGACAATGAGACATTTTTCATATATTTCATTTTATTCTGGCATATTTGGAAAAATAAAATGTTTTTACTGGAAATTATTAAAGCTTAATACTAGTTATTAATTATAGGGAAGTGTCTCATTTTATCCTAGATACCACTGTCTAAAGATAATTGTGTATTTCAATAATCAGTAAAATAATTGTGATTACTTTTGTGTGGGTATGACCTTTGAGGGTGCTTGTGGAATAGTGTCACACCTTATTAATCACTCCTCCAGTCTCCTGTGACCAACACATTAGAAGCAGAGCCTAGACCTTAAGTATTTAACAAATTGTTGATCTCAATATAGTTTATCAAACATATTAAAATTTCTACCAGTATGATTTTATGTATTTCATATGGTCTTATTATTCAACAGATCCATGCACATGTAAATATTAATTCACCTTCCTTGGAAAATACTGTCTAGAAAGAAAATGTCCTTTACCTTGAATATTGTCTTTCCCCCTTGATACTTCACTAGAGCTTGAAATAGAAGGCCACAGCCCGAAGTTAGTAATAGGAGAGAAAGGGAACACTGTGACAATGAAATTTGATGCGTTACAAGTGCAAAACAATGAGAGGAAAATAGTATGCAGCAGCTATACACAGTGTAATCTTGGTCAGAGAGAAAGACTTTTCTTTTATCCCTGGATAGTAGCAACATTTCCTCAAAGATTTGTGCTGAGCTGGGAGAATGGATCCCAATACATTCTTAGCAGGAAAAAAATGAATTTGATGGAGACCTTGACATGCCCGGGAATAAGTTTCATCACTTCTTTGCACATAAGTGATGCCATACATACAACATCAGTTCAGGAAAAAAGGGCCAGAGTGATAGTACAGTGAGTAGGGCATGTGACTTGCATGCAGCTGCTGGCCCAGAGTTAATCTCGGGAACCGCATGTCATCTGCTGCACACAGCTAAGAGTGATCCCTGAGCACAGAGCCAGGTAAGCCCAGAGTGAGCACGGCCAAGTGTGGCCGCCCCCCATAAAAGAAGAAAATAGCTTGATTAGTTGTCACGGGGTTTACTAAAATAAGTATTAAACAATTTCTATTAATTTAAATTCTTAGATTTAGAGATTATGACTAATTCGATTGATTTAGGAGAGATAGCACAGCAAGTAGGGCGTTTGCCTTGCATGTGGCTGACCTGGGTTCGATTCCTCCGCCACTCTCGGAGAGCCTTGCAGGCTACCGAGAGTATCTAGCCCGCACGGCAGAGCCTGGCAAGCTACCCGTAGCATATTCGATATGCCAAAAACAGTAACAAAAAAAATCTCACAATGGAGACATTACTGGTGCCCACTTGAGCAAATCGATGAGCAATGGGATGACAGTGATACAGTGATTTAGTAAAAACCTACTTTATCACTGGTCCTTTTCCTAATGATTATCCCTTATTTCTAATTATCCCCCAAATCAGACACTCCTCTGCAGTCGCCTCTGCTTTTGATCTAACTTGTCATATAAAGTGTTTTTCAGGTATTCAGTTTTTGGTTTTTTTTTATCACCCACTTGGTCATAATTTTCATTAGGCTGATATAACATTCTGTTGTAAATGTTGGATACCTCACATATATCAAAGACTTGATAAAAGAATTTATTAAATGACGAGATTATTTGCTGCATGAAATATAATCAGATAGCAATAACTATACAAATCAGAAGAATATCTACCTAGGAAAAAGTAACAATAAATGAATTAATCTCCAGCCTAAATTTTTGTTACAATGATAAATACATAAAAATATTCAAAGATACTAAGTCTCATATGCCCCAGTGCTTTTATAATTGTTGTGATTTATGTTATAATTATACTTATTTTATGTTTTTAAATATCTCCAATTCAACAGATATGAATTCTAACCCAGACATCATTGCATATGACTTCTTTATACAGAATACATTGTGATCTTGTGATCTTTTAAAGTTATTTCAAAGTTGGTTTTCCTTAAGAGTCCTAGTTCTATAGTGTCCATGATATTACGTCCCTCTGGGTTTCTGCTTAATACAATAAAAGGTTCTATCACTGCTATTGTTATTGGTACTGTTCATTTAATTAAAATATCTAATGTGGCTATGTCATGGATGAAAAAAGATTTGGATAAGTCTAGAAACTCATAAACTAGATCCTTATGACATGTTTCAGATTATTAAAATGATAAAAACAAACCGTATGAAATTAGGACCCCTATAAGTAAATAATATGCAAACAAAAAATGGAAGTCCAGAAATACTTGAAGGTCTTTTCGTCAAGTCCAGCAGTTAAGCCCGACAATGATTCCTCAGATCATGACTGTTTTAATCCCCTCTGCTGCCTGACATCGCCTCAAACTCACAGGCCGTGGGGACAGTTGTAGGGGACACTCACTTTAAGGCAAAGATAGGGTCACTCCAGTGCTTCCTGCATGACCAGCAGATTTGCAGATGCTGAGCTGCTCTCTCAGTCTCTCTCCCTGCCTCTCCTCCCCTCCGCATCTCCATCCCCCTCTTCCTGCCCCTGCATGCTCTTTGCCCTTTGCCCTCTCTCCCCATTTTTCCCCAGGAGTGCCCAGTGTTCAACATAAAAAGACCTGGTGCACTCTGGCCTCTGGGCAAAGAAGTGCATTTGTTTTTGTGAGTTTTCTTTTTTTCCTTTGAGGGGATGCACATTGCGCTGTGCTCAAGTGTTGCTCTCATCTCAGCACTCAGGGATCACCTGGGATTCCAGGCTTCAAACCTGGGTCCACTTCCTGTCGGCCAGGTGCAAGGTGAGCCCCACCGCCCCCTCACCTGCCCAAGTGTATTTCCCTCCTGTTCCCTTCCAGTGTGGCTGGAGCACAGTGTGCTACGACGTGTCTGGTCCTTTAAGGTCTCTTTCCCTTACTTCTCAGTTACAAGCACTTGTTTCCCTAGGCCAAGTCAAGTACCTCATTTGTATTTCCAACAGGAAAGGCGGCTCCGCAGTTTGCTGATTGTCTTCCTGAGACGAAGCGGTTACCTTTCTCCTCTGATCAACCTTAGCGAGAGAAGCTTGATGTCCTACCGGGCCTGGCTCGCAGAGCCCCAGCTATCTGTCACGCTGGTCCTGTCACACGGAGCCACCCTGGAAGGAAGCAGACATCTGCGGCGTGGTGTGCAACAGAGACCGCACAGACGTCAAGTTCTGCATGCCAGGGACGGGGTGCAGCACTCTCTGTCTGTCCCTGGACCCCAAGGAGCTGCTGGAAGTTGACGTGCTCTGTCAGGGCTTTCTCTCTCTCTGTATTATCAGTGGTTGAGTGGTTCTTGCTATCAGTTTAACCATTCCGAAGACCATGTGGGTTGTTTAAAAAAAAAAAAAAGATGAGTTGCTGACTTAGTTCCCGTGAATAATTTTCTGAGTTAATGTAACTCGAGACCTTCATCAGCATGAGGTTACAGTGTATAAGAATTTGCCTCTTGTTTTTTTTTTAGAATATCAAGTATTAAGAAATGAACATTTACCAATGGGTTGAGTAGGGAGTCTCACTATTATAATCAATTGTATGACTTGCTTTGAAAAATATATTTATTTTCATTGGCTCAATCACATCTTTGGAGAACTAAAATACCCATTCTTTTTAATTGGCATAAAAGATAATGCAAAAGGAAATGCTGTAATAAATAAATTTTGTGCAATTCTAGAATGGTAGAATGGTAGAAATACACAAATAACACAACTAAAATTCATTGTATTTGCTTATTTACACAGGTACCTTTAAAAATAAAATATTGCTTGAAAATAAAATTTTCCTTTTGCAAATAGAGAACTACTAGGTTTTTTTTTTATTGGCAGCAGTTTGATTTTGCATAAGTTAGTATTTCCTGCTGTGTGAAACATTAATTCAGAAAGGTTGATTGACAGAAACTTAGATATTCAAAGGCCAAGTAGCATAGATAAGACTGGATTGCCTCCCAAACTTCCTAGTATTCAAATGGGGTATTTGTCTGATTCCCTCAAGAGGTTCTTAGAGATTGCAGTGCATCCTTGCATTTGCTAATTGCTCATCAGTTTCCTCAACCTGCATGGAAAGTGACAAGTGAGATTTTTCAAAATAGACCTCTACTTTGGAGGATATTTATTTAGAAAGTATTGGGGCCATAAAGTATTACTCATTATATTTTTGAAAATTAAATTGTGCCCCATAACACATTGTCAATTTTTTAAATTAATGTATTATAAGGTGATAAAATAGGAACCGTAATTTGTTTTTTTGTTTGCTTTGTTTTTGGCCACACCTGGCACCTGGAAATATTCAGGTGGTGTTCTTGGCTCTGCATTTAGGAATTACTCCTGCCAGTACTTGGGGGCCCATTTGGGGTGCCAGGGATCAAACCCAGGTTTACTGTGTGAAAAGAAAATGCCCTACATGCTCTGTTCTATACTCCACCCCCCGCCCCTTTAAACCCTTCTAAAACGTGGTCATGTTTTAAATTACTTCTTTTGTAGTAACCATTTGGTTGACTAGTTCTACACTATATGGTAAGGAACTCAACAGAACTCAGTTGTGCAAACTTACATACTTGAAGAGAAGTTTAGTTTCCTGACCCCTTTCTGGAAGTTCTAAACCCTTGGGATAAACTTGTTGGGAAGTATGTTTAACATTAATCCTAGCAGGTCGCCGCCCAGACAATCTCAGGTACGGGTATTCCAGCAGACCATGGATTTGATCTCTAGAGCAGTAGAGGGAGCAAGGTCAGTCTAGCAGATGCCCTTCATCTATATATGACCTGCACTTAATAAAGTCAACGAAAAACACATTCTGGATAGGCATTCCTGGTTGAAAGTTCTGTGTAGATGTTGTCACTCATATGGGTTGGGAGGATTAGGTCCTGTTGTCAATCACACCTAGCAGGAGAAGACAAGTGAGAGCTTGGACCGTCTGACCGGGACCTGGCGTTAAACCCCTTCACCCTTTGCTGACTTTATAGTTTCCATTCACTAAATAATAAGCCGCAGTTATGACTATTCCAGCTGAGTTCTGTGAGTTTTTTGGAGAAGGATTGAACACACGGTGGGCTAATGAGCCCCGTGAGCTTCTTAGACACTTGAAAGGATGCTATGCATTTCAGCTCAGGTAGACATGGACTTGCTGACTTGAGATCATCTGAGTTGTTACACTGCAGGTGTTCCCTCACCCATGATTACCAAAGACCCACTCTCTCTTTAAGACTATTGGCTGTTTAAGGGGTATACTCTAAATCACGTTGGCATTTCTTACATAAGACTGTGATATTGATCAATATGAGCTGCATTCTTACCAAGAAGTCCTAGTAGATACAATGTGTTTCCAAGTAGATTTTCTAAAGATTTAAATCCAAATTATAAATCTCAGACTATTTTATAGCTTAGTACACAATGAAAAGCTCAACACAAGTTAAAACTAATGTAAATGTTAATATTTTCTTGATGTTCAATTATAAATTTGTTAAATAGTAATTAAATTTGTTAAACAGTAATTAAAATGTGTAGTAAAAGGATGAACTAAAGAGAGACATACTGCTGAAAAATCAGCAAATAATTGTTGAGAAAATATATAACTTTATATATATAAACTTATATAAATGTTACATAAGTTATAAAATATATCTTATTATAAATATTGATAAGTACTGGCGGCATATTCTTTAGGTGTTCGGGTCTGGAGCGAGCAGACAACATTGGGCTACACTAGCACATGACCGGGACGGATGGGGACATTACTGGCACCCGCTTGGGCAAATCGATGAGCATCGGCATGATAGGTGGTAGGTGATTATAAATATAGGCATGTTATAAATATAAACATGTTTATATTTGTTTAAACTTATTGCAAATATACAGAATTTAAATATGTATACTTATATTCCATATTAAAAGTTCAACATTTATTTGTGTACATGAAAATATGTTCATATAAGATATCTCAGGTGCTGAGCCTGAGAGATAGTACATATGGTAAGGCACTTGCCTTGCACAAATCTAAGCTGGGTCTGATCCCTTGTGTGACATACAGTCCCCTGGCTTCTACCAGGAGTAATTTTTGAGCACAGAACCAAGAGTAAACCCTGAATACAGATATGTCTGGCAACTCAAAAAATGTTTAAATGAATTTATTTTTATTTTGTACTTAACATTTATCTTCAGTGCCAAACATTTTCATTGGCAATTCCAACTTTTTACCACTATCAATAAAACTACTATAAATATTTGTAGCAGTGGTTCTGTGTGGGCATCATTTCCAAGGATTTGAGAACTCATCTATGGGGGCACTCCCTGGGTCATAGGGTCTAGATAGAACTGTAAGGATTGACATTCCTCTACAGGGATGGCTGTTTTCTGTATTTCATCAATAAAGAATTAGAGTTCTTGATACTCTACACCCTTCACTGCTATGCATATTGATGGTCTTCCAAATTTTTATTTTATTTCTTTCTTTTTTTTTTTTTTTTTTTGCTTTTTGGGTCACAACCCAGCGATGCTCAGGGGTTACTCCTGGCTTTACACTCAGGAATTACTCCTGGCGGTGCTTGGGGGACCATATGGGATGCCGGGGATTGAACCCGGGTCGGCCACGTGCAAGGCAAACGCCCTACCCGCTGTGCTGTCGCTCCGGCCCCCCAATTTTTATTATTATAATAGGTGTATAGTAGAATGTCTTTGTTGTCTTAATCTGCATTTGAAAACTGGTATGAAAAATGTAATGCGCTCATTTGATAGCTATGTATCTTCTTAAGTGTATTGTGGACCTCCAAAAGGTCTTTCTTTTCTCTTAATATTGCCTATTAAGCATTGTTTTTGAATGTTTAATGATTTCTTTTTAATCACATCTTTAATCACACGTGACTTTTGCAAATATTTCTCCACAGTTTGTGAGTTTTCATTTTATTTTCTTAACTGTCTTTCACTGGAAAAACCAGTTACACCCAGAAACTGCCCCCAGTGCTGTGTATAATCCCATCAATGGCCAACATCCAGAGACTATAAAACCAAGCTCAGGGAACAGAGCGATGCAGAGTCTCCTGCCCCCGCGCCTGCCTGTCTTCACCAGGGCCCCTCGAAGGGGGTGGATTGAGTTTCCCTCCCTGCCCCGAGCAGAGCCCTGGCAGCTGAAGACCTCTGGAACCCAGCCACAGCCATACTCAAGGTCCCTCTCCACACGTTCAGATGAGCCTCATGAATGATGGAACTGGCTGAGGAATCCAAGTGCTTCGTGGCCTCGAGACATCTTATAGCCTAGTTCTCCCTCTTGGAGAACCTGGCAAGCTACCGAGAGTTTCCTGCCTGCATGGGAGAGCCTGGCAAGCTCCCAGTGGTGTATTCATATGCCCAAACCAATAACAATGACGGGTCTCATTCCGCTGACCCTGAAAGAGCCTCCAATGTGGCACCATTGGGAAGGATGAGTAAAGAGAACCTTCCAAAATCTTAGGGTGAGGGCGAATGGAGACGTTACTGAGATGGCTCAAGAAAATCGACAATCAACAGGATGATAATGATTATGATGGTGATGATATCTTTCACACTTAGAACAAAAGGTAATACCTTTTAGCAAAGTTGCTTTACCAATTATTCATTTCATTGATCCTGGTGCCCTTATCATTGTACCGAGAAACCACTTATCCCTACCCTTGGTCACTTGTCACTTGTCACTTGTCATCCCGTGGATTAATTTCTCCAGCTCCATGTAGAATTTCTCAATTTCTCCTTCATCGTAGTTGGATATTGGTGCATAGCCAACGAAGATAGAAACTACTGGCAGTGAGCCACATGTATTCAAGTGTAATGGTCCGATTCGGGTTGTTAGGCATTCAAATGAATAATGCTCATGGCCAAGTTTGTGTTGATAAGGACACTGACACAGCGATGCCTCTATTGTCTCATGTTCCAAGGAACAGCTCTTCAGTGTCGAAAATGACGTGATGTGATCAATGCCTTCTCGTCTCGGTCAGACCAATGATGTCGTACTTGATATTTTGCTCCTGCACCATCAGGCCCTCAATGGATGCTTCCGATACCAGCATATTGTGCTTAGAAAGTACAGACGATCATTTTAGCCCTTCTTCTTTTGACAGTCTAGTTCATCACTGAGATTTTATCAGCCTCTTCTTGTTCATCCTTTTTAATGCTGCCATACTGGGGGTTCTTTCACTGTTAGGGGAATGAGGCCCATTCTTGTTACTGTTTTTGGCATATTGAATACACCATGGGTAGCTTGCCAGGCTCTGCCATATGGGTGGGATACTCTCAGTAGCTTGCTTGGCTCTCTGAGATGGATGGAAACTTTTAGGGTGGCCTCTCATCGCCCTTACAGGTGTTCCCATGGTTCATACTGTATAAAAATAAAAAGAAAAGGCGCGGGCGAGGGAGGGATGCCTCACCGCACCGAGCCAGGCACAGGGCCTAGGGCAGCAGCCGTCTCTCCCGCCACCCGAGTTCGGTAGCCTCCAGCCACTTCCCCCACCCCGGGGAGGTTGATGGCGAAGATGTGGCAGGCGAAGGAAGGAACGGAGCCATCATGGTTGGTCTCACTTGCAGTTTATTCCAGTCTTCCCTCTATACACTCTCCGTCCTCTATACACTTTCCGCCCTCTATACACTTTCCGCCCCTCACCTTCTCTCCGAACCCCTTTTATTGATCATGGCCCTTCCAAAGGGCGCAATACATTGACGTCACCAAAAGCACCAAAAGATCTTACAGGAAGAACTTTGAGGCAACATAATTCTCTTGTATCTGCAGGCGTTACTCTAGGCCCCCAGGAAAGAAGATACAAAACCAAAAGGAAGCCTTCTTTGGGCTGAAAGCACTCGGATTTACATCCCAAAGACCAGGCTGGGCTGCAGCCTGGAATCTACAATGTCAAATCAAGCCTGGCTAGCACCTTAGATCTGCGGGGGTCAAAGATTAGCTAGGTTTCTGTGACAAAAGGTTTCTGTGACAAAACTCCAGAAGGCAGCTGGAAAAGGGGAAATATTCCAACACATACCATATTTGAACCTCATCAAATATGGTGCAGTAATTATGGAAAATGGGTATTATGTGCTCTATCATGTGTTCTGGAAAGTGGCCTGGAGCGTGGTGGTGGCTGGGTAGTAGAGGGAGTGGAGGACTGCCGATGAGGTATTTATCTGGCACCAGTAGGGTGGGGTCATCTGGGTATGACCCCTAGGGTGCTGGAGATTGGGAGAAGCAGGCAGAGGATCTCTGTTTGCAGATCCTGTTGGACCTGGAGTTCAAGGTCATGAAGTTCTGCTTTACCTGGTTCTGGGGGCTTCACTCATCCGTGAGCCTCTGGTGTCAGCCCTTTCTTCTAGAAGCTGTTTTCTGTTTTGTTTCCGGTCTTGGTTTTTTATTTTCTAGCCATGCTTGGCAGTGTAGAGGGCAAACTCCGGATTCTGAGCTCAAGGGTCACTCGGGATGGTGCTCAGGGACAGTTTCTGGAGAAGGGATTGGAGCCCACTGGGTCTCAGACACTGCAAGCACCTTACCCAAGTTACTATTTTCCCAGCCCGAGAAGGCTTATATTGTTCCATTTAATATAACATTCAGAGATCACCATTTATTCAATTTTCTGAAGCTTACTAGGTCCAGATTGTTTGTCAGGATTTTCTCACACCTTTTGTTTGAAAGGCCGACTTTGTTCCATTAGATGGAGTAACTATGTATCCGAGCCTAGAGCTGGCATCTCTCTTGTGTTCCATTACTACATGCCTGTTCTTTTAACAGTACCACGCTGTTCTTATCATTATAGTTTCATGATAAATCTTTAAGAAGTATAGTGCCATGCATCCAAATTTTATTGTCATTCTGTATTTGTTGTCTAGTCTAGATCTTTTGCTTTCTAGATAAATCTTGGAATAAGTTATCAACACACTGAAAAAAACTGCTCAATTGATATTGTTTTAAATATATAGATCAAAGTACTGGGGGCTGGAGCAATAGCACAGCGGGTAGGGCATTTGCTTTGCACACGGCCTACCCGGGTTTGATTCCCATCATCCCATATGGTCCCCTGAGCACCACCAGGAGTGATTCCTGAGTGCAGAGCCAGGAGTAACCACTGAGCATTGCTGGGTGTGACCCAAAAAGTAAAAGAAAAAAAAGAAAGAAAAAAAAGTAGTAAGAATATACATTTAGAGATCTTGTCCTACCCTCAATTGTAGGATGACATTACTGTGTCCTTTCCCTCCTTGCCACAAGTAGCTTGTCCCGGTTTTACCCAGAGTTTAGGCTTACCCCAGTCACACCCATCAAGGTGTTCCCGAATCTCTCCCATCCCTTTGTTTAGCTATAATCACTTCTCCATGCTCTCTTCCCCAAAAGAGTTAATCCTCCGCTTTCCCTTAATCCGACTCTGCTAATTTGCAAGGTCAGACCTTCCTAGGTTACTGAATTTATATTATATAAGTTAATATTGCCTTTCTCCTCTTCTTGTGCCTTTTGAATAATTTACTTTAAAGCTATGTCTGTTTTATATAGACACAAGAAGACAATATTATGTTAGACACAAGAAGACAATATTATGTTTTTATAACTTGGGAATTAATTGGCCTCGAATATTATTCCCTCCCGGGCCTCTGCTTTCTCCACTTAAGCCTCAGTTGCCCTCAGCTCCTAGCACCCCAAAGTAGGGTCCCCGACGTGGGACAGGAAGGATCCAGGGCAAGCGGTGAGTTATGTGCTACCCTGGCATCGAGATGGGCCTGGCCAAAGTGCCTAATTCTTAACTATAAGTTAAGAGCTTGATCATAGACAAATGCTGTGATGATCCAATAGTAATTATGAGACTGGGACCCTGCCAGGGATAGGAAAGACTGATCTGGCCTGAGCACTGTAGTCTGAGATTGAGATGGCCCCAGGAGAGCAATTCTATAAGCTTTAATGCATCTCTTATTGTGTCCATACAAAATAATTAATATTATGAATTCTTATATGTTTGCTGGCTGAGGAGAAGAGAAACACATTCATGGGACTCCGCCCTTGGGTGGATCCTCCTGCTGAAAGAGAATTGAGTCCTAGGAGAAGCATCCCCCAAGGGAAAGGAACCTTACCCTATTGATGGTGACCACACCTACATGTATGCCCCAACCCCCTGATGCTGTGGAGATTTAACTAGGCTATGAGAGTGGGTTGGGGGGCCAGATCCACGAGCCAGATCCATGAACCAGATCCATGGGGAGAGATCCAGGAGAGAGGGAGAGAAGCGGAGGGAGAGAATGAAATAAACGGATCGAGCAACCAGTTTGGCCTTCTTCCTTCTTCCTTCCGTCGCCTGCCCTGACCGACGGCACACACAGCGGTTCCTGGGCTCCGAACTCGGGCGGTGAGACAGAGCCGCCTGGAGAGCCCGCGAGTGCTCTCGCCCCCTCGGCGCTCTTTAGTTTTTTACAGCTGGCGTCCCTGGAGCGGGCCTGAACTACCAACTAAAGGTAATAATAGCGTTCGGTGCACCCTCACTCTAGAAAGTGAGTGGGACAACAGGATTTTTTTAGTGTGCTGTGGATTAAAATCTGAACAGCAATCCTCCACTAAGATGGGACAGATTCTGGGCCTTCCCAAGATCTTTCATATTTTCTCGAGCCAGACTGAACAGGGCAAGCCATTTATGGATTTGATTCAGTGTCTCTCCCGCAGAACAGGAGACCCGGAACTCTGCATTTCCAGAGACCAACTCCGGTCCTGCTTTAAGGTAGTTTATGCAGTTAACCCATGGTTCCCAGACGAAGGAACTCTAGAAAGTAAGATTTGGAAACAAGTTAGGAAAAATTTTCCAAGGCATCTAAGGAAGGGACTAAGATCCCTGTGGAATTCTGGACTACCTGGGAGATTGTTAATTCTATTCTCCTGTTTTTGAAAAGTGCAGTTGATGTGGAGGAGAATATATGGAATAATAGGGCCTCAGCTCCTCCCACACCTAAGTCTCGAAAGGGTTTCCATTGTAAAAATACTTCTGAGGCTGGTGAATATTGCTCTACTTCTAGTGTATTAGATGGAAGTGATGCTGGTTATGAGTCTTCTGCCACTTACTCAGATTCTGAGTCCGAGAGTGACTCAGCCAAGCGGCCTCCAAACCGCTCGGGACATGCTCCCAATCGCCCAGTCCAGGCAGAGAAGCAGCATCCATCTCATCGCAGGTTAAGGATGGATTCTCTCAGTCGTTTCAAACAGGCCTGTGTCTCGTACGGGCCTACATCTCCGTACTGTAGAGAGTATCTTACAGACTGGAGTAAAAAGGCCTACTGGGCACCTCAAGATTTTCACAGGGTTGCTAAGACGTGCTTAAGCTGTTGCTTAAGCTGTTCTCAGTACTTGCAGTGGAGAATGTGGCTCAGCAAGGAGGCCAAGGCAAAGCTTCAAGGCCTAGGCCATGCTGGACAAAACTTTTCAGGGATTGAGTTGACTTGTGAGATGTTAACTGGTGAAGGGAAATGGCGCGACCCAGAAAGGCAAGTCACCTTGCCTCGTGCTATTCTTGCTTATGTCCGTGACGGAGCCCTGCGTGCATGGGAGAAGGTTGATGCAGAAGCAGAATTTAAGGGAAGCTTTACAAAGATTGTCCAGAGAGCCTCAGAACCTTATGCAGACTTTGTAGGAAGATTGATGGAAGCCATAGAAATCTTAGCACAACTAATAAGACTGTATTGTTATTTGAAATTGTGTTGTAATTTGGAATTGGTCCTCATTTTCAAATTTTGGTGTTTTTGTAAAAAGAAAAAGGGGGATATGTAGGATAACATAGCCTCAGTAGTTTAGGTTTATTGGGTTACTCCCGTTACAGTGCTCCTATTCCTCTTTGTTTATTTGTAGCTTCTTTCTTAGTGTTCTGTTGACTTGTAAATATTGTTTTTCTCTTCTCCTTGAGTCCTTTTCATAGTTTATTCAGAGCAAGTCCTTTTTGTATGGACACAGGAAGACTTAACAAATGCTATGCTTTTGTAACCTGGGAGTCATTTGACTCTACATGATATTTTCCTCCAGGGCATCTGTTCTCTTGACCTAAGCCTCAGCTGCCCTTACTTCCTAGCACCCCCAAAGCACGGTCCCGACATGGGACAAGAAGGACCCAGGGCAAGCGGTGAGTTGTGTGCTACCCTGGCATCGAGATGGGCCTGGCCAAAGTGCCTAATGCTTAACTATAAGTTAAGAGCTTGATCATGGACAAAAGCTGTCATGATCCAAACAGTGATACTAGATTTGGACCCTGCTAGGGTGAGGAATGATTAATCTGGCCTGAGTGCTATGGTCTGAGCCTGTGGCAAGATGTTGCCAGGAGAGCTGCCTTGCAAGCCTCAATGTATCCCTTGCTATGTCCATACAAAAATAACTCGTATTGAGATGTTAATAAGTTCCTGGACTAAGGAAAAGAAAAAAACCTTAAGAGTGAGGAAGGGCTTTGGAGTGCCCTGCCCTCAGGAAGGGCTTTCTTATGTTGATTTGGCTACCTGGCTGGTTGTAGCCTAGAGGGCAAGGTGGGAGAGACAGAGGAGGAGAGAGAGAAGCCAGAGAGAAGCAGCAGTTGAGCAGTAGATCCAGAGAGAGGCCAGAGCTGGGAGTGCGGGAGATGAGAAAGATTGAAGATTGAATAAACGGTAACTAATCAGCAACCAGCTTGGTCCTCGTTTTTCCTTCGCCTGTCCTTGACCACCGGCCGTCCCGATCCAGTCCACACACTGCGGTTCCAGAGCACCGAACGCGGGTGGTGAGACAGAGCCGCCCGGAGAGCCCGCGAGTGCACTCGCCCCCCCTCGGCGTTCTTTAGTTTTTTACACTCAATAAAGATTATCTCTATTTATTTCGTTTTCCTTTTTTTTTTGTTCATCACTATCTTGTTATATTATATAATTCTTATATATATTTTGTTAGGGAACTAGGGCAGTGGCTGATTTAATTATATTGTATTTAATGTCAAATTCCATATGTTCATTCTTAGAATACTGAGACATAATTGACCTTGTATATTAACCTTGCATTCTACAGCTTTGATATAAATACTAATCACTTAATTGTTCTAAGAGTGTTTTGATCTTTTTTTTTCATTTACTATTTTTAACCATCCAAGAGATCTTTAGCCCCATCATGTTTTTAACTCTCAAAGTTGCACAGGTCTATACATGTTGACATACACACAAAACCAACCTGAACATTTATCACATAATAAAAATAATGACTAAATCTGGAAAGGTTAAAAGGGAGATATAGGTATAATTACCATGTTTTTATTTTAGTTTTGGGTGGCACCCAGATGTTCTCAGGGAAGAGATGTAAAGGAAGGCATTTAACATCTAACTTTATGTTTCTTTGCTTCTCAGACATATTTAAATGAATATGTTACTTACTCATTTTTTATTATGAACCGAAATAAAATTTATATATATATATATATATATTTTAATTTATTCTGGCTCTGCACTGAGGATGGCTCTTGGCATTGCTTAGGGAAATGTATGGGATGCTGGGTACCAAACCTAGGTTGGCTGCATTCCAGGTAAGTGCCCCCTGTGCCAGTCCTCTGGCCCCGCCCGTGCCTTTCTTGACTAATCCTACCAGTGCATTCTTCTATCATACCCTTTCAATTGATGAGAAAGTTGAAACCAATCGATATCAAAGGACTTTGCCTTAACTCATGATTAGAGTTTTGCCCAGGAGACAGGCGCTACAGCCTCACGATGGTGATGGAGATGGCCTCGTCCCCTTAGCTAAACTTCCCTGGGCCTTTGGACATGCAGTGTGCACTGAGCTGTGCTCTTTTGCATCCTCAGGATGTATTCCCAGAAGTGGTATTGCGGGGTCATATGGAAGCTCAATTTCTTTAGTTTTTGAAGGACTGTTCATATTGTTTTCCAGAAAGGCTGAACCAGTCGACATTCACACCAACAGTGAAGGAGTGTCCCTTTTTCCCCACATCCATGCCAGCACTGGTTGCTTTTGTGCTTTTGAATGTGTGTCAGTCTCTGTGGTGTGAGATGATATCTCATTGTTGTTTTGATTTGCATCTCCCTGAAGACTAGGGATGTGGAGCATTTTTTCATGTGCCTTTGGACCATTTGTATTTTTTTTTTTGATTTTTGGGTCACACCCGACGATGCACAGGGGTTATTCCTGGCTCTTCACTCAGGAATTACCCCTGGCGGTGCTCAGGGGACCATATGGGATGCTGGGATTAGAACCCGGGTCAGCTGCATGCAAGGCAAACGCCCTACCCGCTGTGCTATCGCTCCAGCCCCCTGTATTTTTTTTTTGAGGTAACTTCTGTTCACTTCTTCTCCCCATTTTTTGATGGGGTTGGAGATTTTTTTATACACTTCTATAAGTGTCTTGTATATCCTGCATATTAATCCCTTATCAGATGGGTATTGGGTAAATATTCTTTCCCATTCTGTGGGTTCTTTCTGTATTTTGGTCACTGTTTCTGTTGAAGTGCAGAAGCTGGTTAAAGAAACTTTGGTACATCTACACAATGGAATACTATGCAGCTGTTAGGAGAGATGAAGTCATGAAATTTGCTTATAAATGGGTAAACATGGAGAGTATCATGCTAAGTGCAATGAGTCAGAAAGAGAGGGACAGACATAGAGGGACTGCACTCATTTGTAGAGTGTAGCGTAGCATCACATGAGGCAGACACCCAAGGGCAGTAGATATAAGGGCCAGGTGGATTGCCCCACATCTGGAAGCCTGCTTCAGGAGCAGAGGGGAGACGGCAGATGGAATAGAGAAGGGATCACTAAGAAAATGATGGCTGGAGGAACCAGTTGGGATGGGAGATGCATGCCGAAAGCAGATAATGGACCAAACATGATGACCTCTCAGCATCTGTGTTGCAAGCTATAATGCCCAAAAGTAGAGGGAGAATATATGGAATATTGTCTGCCATAGAAGCAGGGGAGGATGGGAAAGGGGGTGCTATACCCAGTATATTTGTGGTGGGGAATGTACACTGGTGGAGGGGTGGGTGTTTGATCATGGTGAGATTGCAACTCAAACATAAAATCTTGTAACTACCTCACGGTGATTCAATAAAATTAAAATAAATAAATAAATAAATAAATAAATAAATAAAATTTTTTAAAAAAGAGAGAGTTGAGTGGAAATGCCCAGAACCAACATTCCTACGATTCTTTTGGTTAACAGCTTTTGATTAGCACAAACTCAGAAAAACAAATTTCCAACTGGCTACCAGTATTTGCCCCCGACCCTGACTTTGCCTTTGTCTTCATTGAGGCACAAATGCAAATTAACTCTCATGACCTTCACCCAAGGACTCGGATGCCAAAGATTCATGTAAGGAGGGAACTTGTGATCACACTACACGGCGTGAGCCCTGCATTGTGCAGACCAGCCAACCCTCTCATGGGTGTCAGGGCTTCAGTTCAGTCACGTGACATAATCCTACCCCAGACTAGCAGGCCTGTTTCTCCCTGTGCATCCAGGCATTCACACGTGAGGCATGGACCTAAGAAGTCATGTTGTGCTCGACACACAATCTCCAACTGACTAGCATAAGCCTCCTGGGAAACCCCCAGCTTGATTCTCCTGTCTAGGATGCTGACAGGCTAACCCAGGCTGTGCTCTCCGCACTCACATAATCAACCATTCCCGAGATGCTCCTTCTCTGAGGATTCTGCCCCCCTTGCTGCTGAGAGCTAGCCCAATTCCTCTCTTCTCGGAATTATTTAGAATCACTTTATATGCATCGCTCTCTCCCCACAGCATTGGCTCAGGACATCTTAGGTACAACTCACTCTCTTCCCAGAATGAACTGTACGTCTTCTGCTCACCCAAGTCCCAGAACTCCCTATCCCGTAGAATGTAGCACTTCCTAAGTAGTGCAGAGAAGTTCAATGAAGAGTTTTCCCAAGATGCTGGCTAGTCTCCCTCCTTGGAGTCATCTGCACCATTTCCACTCTTTTAATTAACTTTGTTCTATCCTAGACCTTTTTCCTTAATTCTTTCACCACCCCATTCCTCCAGACTCAGTGCGTCTGGCTTGAAGTTCCTCTCCCTCTCCAGTCTGGACTGAGGCGGATGGTATCCCTGCTCCCCCACCACCATGAGTCAGATCTTCCCCCGTCACATTCAGTGGCTTCAGGGAGGCCAGAGCCAGGTCCCTGGCTCCACAGATCAGCAGATTTGCTGCCTTTGCAGAGCCCCCCCCCCAAATAAAACCAAACTCAACTGCATTTATTATGACTTGTAGCCACCCCCACCACCCATTAACACTATATCAGTAGGATCCTGTGTTTTTATACCAGCAGTGTTTAAACTCAGAGTCACCCCCCTGTGGAGACGGGGGTTCCTGTGAGTTCCTGGTGCATTCCTGGTGGATAGAGACTCCCTGTTCAGCATAGACAGGAATGGGCTGCAGACAGATCGCCAGACAATAATCAACCTTTATTCCCAGTTCCACAGACTGGATAAAGGGGAGAGCAATGCTAGAGAGCAGAGGACAGTACTAGACTGGGAAACAATGGAGAGGAAATTAGCACAGAGGAGGAGTCTAACACAAGCAGGGGACTGTGAGCATCCCTAGGGAGTCCGTGAGGCAGGGGAGCACTGTGGTGGGTGAGGCAGAAGGTGGCAGGTAACTCAATGAACATAACCGCCCAGCAAAGGGAGCTGACTTGAGCTTGGCTCCTAATAGAGGAGCAATGATCACACATTATGGGGGGTGACCCCTTTGGCACTGCCCTTTGCCCCTGAGACAATGTCTCTGAAGCTCTTTCACCTCCAGGAAGCCCCTCTGGGGGGAACCAACAGGGCAGCATCACCCAGATGGATCAGGATCAGTACCAGCTGGGCAGCCAACACATCAGGTCTAGTCATCTTCTGGAACTGTGCTTTAGCTGATGTAGGTACTTGCAAATGTGCCATATGGTTGAATAAATAAAAGAATAATGTACTGAGGATGCAATATACTGTTTAATAGGAAAAGAGTATAACTTATTATTTATATTCAAGGGGAGGGGCAGGTAGGCCAAGCCTGGCAACCTTCTGACTTCTGGTTTTTTGCTCATAGGTTATTCCTAGTGGTGTGTTCAGGAGCACTGTAGCACGGTAGGACTGTTTTCCCGTTGTTCATCGATTTGCTTGAGTGGGCAGCAGTAACGACTCCATTGTGAGATTTGTTGTTAGTGATTTTGGGACATTGCATATGCCACAGGAAGCATGTCAGGTTCTGCTGTGCGGCTGGGATACTCTCGGTAGCTTGCCAGGCTCTTCAAGAGGGACAGAGGAATCAAACCCGGGTAGGCAGCATTTGAGGCAAACTTCCTACCCGCTGTGCTATCACTCCAGTCTGGTGGTGTTCTGTTCTGGACAAAGAGCATTTGCCTTGCACACAGCCAACCCGTGTTAGATCCCTGGCATCTCATATGGTCCCCCGAGCACTGCCAGGAGTAATTCCTGAGTGCAGAGCCAGTAATAACCCCTAAACATCAATGGGTCTGACACAGAAAGCAAAAAAAAAAAAAAAAAATTTCAGATTTTCTTTAAGAATATAATGTCAGTGAACTTTTCCTTTGGCTTTATGCATGTGTTTGTGTGTGTGTGTGTGTGTATGTGTGTGTGTGTGTGTGTGTGTGTGTGTGTTTATGTACCATGGTGCTTAATGGAATGCAGGGTGCTTGTCAGTGCTTGTGGCTTTGGTGACTGCAGATCTTTCTATTCAAGAGAGCTCAGTTAGACTAATCTTTCCCCTGAATTTAAATGTGGATCCCTCCTTTAGGTATTGTAAGTGAGGTTAATGAAACGTTAACTTCCAATCCTAGTTGGGACCATTTATATGCTAATTATTAAGCAAAGACAGTCTAAGAAACAAATATGCAAGTGCACTCAAGGCACTTTTCAAAAACATTGTCCTTCTGGTCACTGTTATTTCTCAACTCATCTAGGATGACTTTTATCCAGTTCTTCCCTGGGCTAATTTTCTCAACTTAGATAACACTGGGAAGAAAGTAGGTTTTTCACTTCTTTCTCTTGGACTTTATATACCATTTTCTTCTGAGAAGCAAACATTTTCATTGTCCCACTTAAACAGAGGGAATAAGTAGTGGCTAATGTGCTAAGTATCAGTCACTTAAAAAGTATTGGAGAAATACATACTCTGGCCACCTGCCTTGGGTAATGTTCATTATCTTAGTCTTGTGACTCTTAGTTCTGGGACAGAAGAATATGGTCCCAGGGGACTACATGGATACTAGCGGTAGGGCTGTGGGGATGAGGTGTGGTTAGTCAAAGGGGAGAAACAGAACTGCTGGTGAGATGAAACTTAAGGGGGAGGGGCTCCTGTTGGCAAGGGGAAACTGAGGCCTCCTCTTTCATCCACTTTCCTTAAGAAGTTCAGAGGTGAGCATTACTCTTTCTTGTCTGTAGCAGATGGGATATACTTTTTAACCTTAGAACACTAGGGCCATCGATATATTGAGAACTCAAACTTCCTCCTATTTATTCTGCAGGGATCATGTAACTGGATCTAAAGCAAACTCCTCTTTAATGTGGGGAATAAGCTAGTAGATAGAAGATAACATGGGGGATTCCTACAGGCAGTGCCTGGGTAGTATGCTTTGCCCTCAGACATATAGCCAGTCTATATCCCCTTGTTCTGAATGGCTAAGAGCATCTGGAACTCGTGGACATGCCAGCAGGGGTGTGGACTTCTTCCTGTGCTCTGGGTTCTGGAGAACTGCTCGAAAGAGTTGCATGTGAAACTCTAGTGCTTGAGAAGGTGATTGATGGCACAGTTCAGCGAGACGGGTTGGGCCTCCCCTGTGCCGCCCAGGTATGCCATCACTTTCCCAGCCCCTTAATGCCGAGTCCAGATTATGACGTGCAAGTCCTGTCCCTGCATTTTCTGCTCATCTTCCGTGCGTGACTCACTGTTCTCTGTCCAGTGTACATGTTCCTAGTCTGGAATATGCTCCCGGGCCCCTACGGCCATGCCCACTTACTGGGGCTTCTGCTCTGTAACCTGTGCTGGGGCCTCTTCAGGACTCCACTCCAGTGCTTGTCCAAAGGGGCAGTGTGTCTCCTGGTTTTCTTTGGTTATGGCCACATGCCACTGTCTGAGACTTGCTGTCCTGCCATCTGTTTGGTCATAGGTGAGGACACGGAGTGTTGCCTGGCTGGGTGGGGACGAGGGGGAGGGTCTCCTTTTATCTCCTCTGTACTTCACCCCCCGCCATTCCATTATCTATTTCGATGGCGTATCATTTTGGTGAGTGAAATTTTAAATGATCAGTTAATGATCTAGTTTCCAGGGCTCCAACCCTTCCCCTCCCCTGGCAATAGATGCATCTGTCCAGTGTCCAGCCTCCTGCCTCTCGATCTCTGCTCTGTCCTTTCTCTTTTCCAGACACAAGCACAGCTGCCCAGTGGCAGGTGCTGTCGGTAAAGACAGTAGAATGGGAAAGTTTGAACTGAGGACCAGGGAAACAGGGCACTTGTAAATAGACAGAACCGTGAAGAGTTGAATAGTATTTTAGGAGGTCTTGGGAAACGTGGTTTATTGGAAGAAAGGAGGAAAAGCAACAGCAGTACAAGAGCAAACAAGAAGCAAAAAGCTGTAATCTGCTTTGAATTCAAGTTCTTTTATTTCCCTCCTTACAATGTTTTAAGCATTCATTGTTGTACACGCATTTAATGTACTATCCACTGGGTATAACAAGATTAAACCTACATTTAGTGAATATCTAATGTAGTCGACATTGGTGGAAATATATAAGCAATAAAGGCACTCCTGCCTGTCCTGAATTTGCTATCTATTGACTGAAGTAAACAAATATAATTTCAACTCTACTGGTTGGGCATAAATAATTAAAATTCTGCCCAACTTCGAAAGTATAAAAGAAAGAAAGGATAGAAAAAGAAAACCTTTTTAGTATTTAGGCAGCATAAAAGCAGGAGGAGGTAGAACCACACACAGGGACAGGAAAGAGAGAAAACTCTCTCCCTGTCTGACAGCTGAGCGGAAGCAACCCTTTCCCATCCACGGCTGGGAACTGACGCATCATCATGGAGAGTGTGTGGCTGTCACTTTGTTCAGCCTGTAGAAGTAGCTGTGGGCAGTGGTATGTTCTGTTGAGAGCTTCTCTAGTTATCCATAGAGAGGAGAAGTAATTTTTCTGAACTGTGAAAAGCCCTGCCATGACCCCACCCGTCTATGGTCTGCTCTGGCCAATACTAGCCCAGAAAGAGCGGGCGACAGTTCCCAGGTGAGAGTTCTGCATTCTTCCAAGGGGCTCTCTGTTGCTTGAGGAATGCTCCCTTATCTTTCAATGTGCATCTCCTTAGACCAAGAATGCTTATTGCCTAACCTAACAAGTCTTAGAAGTCCAAATGCATATTTTTCTTGTTCAGCCAAGGACATTAGAAGTTGCCATGAGCCCATTAAAAAATAAATGCTTCATCTTCTTCTATAACTTCAAAGGTCAAAGTTTTCATAATTGAGAATCCCCCACTGCCAAAGACTTGTTATCCAGGACCTGTTAGCTTCTCCCACCAGGCAGGCCTAGATTTTAAGCTCCTGAAAATAAACTTCGTTTGTTATCCAGAAGTGATGAAAAAGCCCAGTAGAGCCAGGCCTATCTCTTACTTGTTCTGATAATCACTATATCCCCATGGAAAGGACTTTCCAGAACCATCTTTCACACGTGGTTCCTGCTCCATTCCCTTGGTAATTGGGATCACCTTCTGTGATATCTGGGGCAAAACACTGTCCTCCTGTCAGATGTCAGAAAGTTCTAGAACTTGGAGCAGGGGTTGTGGAATTCTCCTGGAGAAGCCTGAACAAAGGACTGTGTCAATGAAGTTTACATTTGAAGATCAGATGTTTCCCAGGCTTTGGGAATTATATTCCTAAACTGTCAACCTCATAGGATGCTGATTTAGCCTTTAAAAACCTTTATATACATTACAGGGAGACTGAGGGATTGAAAAAAATATTTACAAGGTTCTGAAACAAATGGTCTGAATAAAAGGTACAATTAGAAATACCTTACTTTCAAAAAGAATAACAAGTTTTTGCCCATTTTACTCTATACTTATCTATATAATCTTTCCTTTTTTCACTATAAAATAATGGTATTAAAAGTTTCTAATTTTATTGCTGCATTTACCATTTTCTGGGCGTGATGTTGCTCTCTAAAGATTCAACAGCATTATACTAGCATTGATCCAAAGCAATTGTCTGGTTCTAATAAAATAACAAACAAACTCACTATTTTCTTTTAAAGTCTATGCATTATTTTCTCTATTCAGCCTTTAAATAGCAAGTCCTCATGGCAGATTGTTAAATCACACCCTTAGTAGCAAAGCCTAAAAACAACAACAAAAAACTCATATTCATTTTATTCATAGTTGTGATTTTTTTAAAATTTCAAACATATAATTTGTTTGCTATATCTCTGTGAAATCATCCAACCTTAGTCTAAAATGGAACTTTTCATCACAGACTGATGATCTAAAAATTGAATTAAGACTTGCTTCTAAGGCCCAGTGAATTTCAGTTTTTTGGAAAGCAGGGCACACCTGGTAGTGATCAGGAATTACTCCTTGCTCTGTGCTCAGGGATCACTCCTGGTGAGGCCGGGGAAACCTTTGCTATGTTTTATCTCCCTAAATGGTCGACTGCGATGTACCAGGTGCCACCGATCCTGGAATCAAGTCTCATAAGGTACCTGATATCCATAAAGAAAGTCTGGTGTTTCCGACACATGCCGTAGTATAAACACATCCCATGGGTTACATTTATTTGGCCACAGTATCAAATCAATAGTCATACTACCTATCCAAACAATGAAATTAACATGCTATTTGTCATTCACCTTTGTTCTCTTAATAGTTTCACAAGTAAAGACTTAGAGCATGGCAAAGGAAAACAAGTGGCATTTTATCTGCCTTTTTTTTTGCCCCTACACGTAAATTCTGTAGATAAATTATCAGATTTCTTTTCCTATCTCTTTCTCTAGTGGGCAAAAAAGATTTTATGTAAAATTTGAATACCTGGATGCATGTTAGCGACCCTTATCGTCTTATATTTAAAAAAAAAAGAAGTTCCTTGTGAAGATGATACCACTTCTCTGTCATCAATGGCATCAGGGTGGCCCATTTCTAAAGCCAAGATTCTGCCATTACTAGGAATGGGACTTCAGAGTCACTGGGAAGACGATGATGGGAAACGTGACTACAACAGAGAGAACGAGAACGTGACATATGGGTGGCTGGGTACTGTGACTAGATCAGCGGGTGTTCAGGAGAGACTTGACATGGCTGGGACACCTCCCTTCCGCAAGGTTCGTGACTTGATATTAATTCTGGAAAACTTGAGCTGCAAATCCAATTCTCCCCAGAGACAAGCGTTCCCTGGCCTATGATTGCCTCCAGCATTTGGAAGCTAGTTTTTTTTTTTTTTCTTTTGATCCTTTTGTTCAGGACCAGCAACACTTAAAGGGTCTACAATGGTGTGTGGATGCCTCTCCCGTCTCGTACATATATTTGTCAGTGCACGAGGCTCCATGCAGGGACCTTGCCCAGGACAGCTGAGTTGTTGGCTGCAGAGCTGCGTGCCTGTCCTCCTCTGCTGCTGGGTGTCTTTCACCTGTCTATGCAGACACTGTGCTTAGAAGGAACGGCTGCTACTTCCAGCTTCCTCGGTGTCTACGCTTCATCGTTTCTAAGGCAAAGATTCTCCCTTTCACTGGCCATGGGGGTTTAGGACTCCCAAGCATTTCTCAGTGGGCGTAGATGTCACAAAGCCACAACCCACAGTGCTGGAAGGGGGTCTTGTGCTGTGTCGGGGTTTGAACTGGGGTCCTGTGTATGTGAAGCGTGAGTCCCCGACTCCCCAGCTAACCCCCCTGGCCCAAGGGATGCCCTTTCAACTACGATTTGGTTAGAATAGAATCCAGTTAAATCAGATCCAGCACCTGGCCTTAGACCGAAAACCACAAAGGAGCCGTCCACAAACCTGGTTTATGAGCCACGCTTGCTCACTGGAACCACTTTCGTTTTAAACAAAGTGAGTGTTAATGCCACGGGCACTCTTGACTGTAGGTTTCAGAATCAGAGCCAAGGAGGGTTTTGACGGGTGATTTATTTACTGTGTTTTCTAGACAACTCCTGATTAAAGGAATCTGTGAACATTATCGCATTATTGGATGGCAGTAAAAATAAAAAGCCTTCCTCTGATTCAAAGGCGCTTTTAACCCCGGGCACAGAGTTAGGCTTTTTGCAAGAGTGACAGTGGCAGAGGCAGGAGATGGTTTCCTGGAGGAAGAAGCGTCCCTGCCCCAGATGGGAGCAGGCGTCTGGACTCGGATAGGTCCCAACCTTTCCCATGTCCTGCAGAAATAGCAATCCGTGGAGTAACTGGCCGAAAGGGCTTTACAGATTCCACAGCAGGAAGTCTTATTCACACAGATGCAGCAGGAAGAGCCCGACTCCAGCTATGTTCAAGCCAGGGACTCTTCTAGCCTGCAGTGACCTACTAGCCACCATGACAGTTCCGAGTTGACTGTAAAAGGATCAAAAAGAGGCAGAAGCTTAATTAATTCCAGGGAAAGGAGTTGAGATTTCCAAGAAAGACCTCCTACAACCCACACCTTGAATCACCACCACGGCCCCTTTAGTACAGAAGGAATAAAACCAGCATCCCATATCCGCTTGGGAGAGATTTTTCTCCAGCTTCCCACACCATTGGTGCTGGAGTGTATCCTCCTTCTTCCTTTCATAAACTCATTTGACACCCAAAGGTGGTGAAGGTACTCCTTAATTCCACTGTGATTTGCCCCAAGAGTACGTTCCTGCCCTAACATCCTAGCATTACCATTATGTAAATGTTGTTTTAATTTTTTTTGAAGAAAAAGGTTTACTGATAAATTTAGTTTAACTGAACCAGAAACAAATAAACACTCTGTCCTTTTACAAACTTTGTCGTTTTATGAACTCTAACTCCCCAGCTCCTGATACTGTTAGTTCAGGAAAATGTTCTGTACTTATTATAGGAGCAGCCGTTACAACATGCTGGTGATAAATTTCATATATTTTAAATATGCTTTTAATACTATATCTTTGGGGCAGGATAATAAAACATTGACTATGTTTGTAATCTAAAAACACACAAACAACAGACGTCTTCCAGCCCATGAGGTCTCTACAAAGGGAGGAAAGAGAGACAGAGAGGAAGAGAGAAAAGATGAATGAAAGGCAAAATACACAAAATAAATAAAAAAACTTAAAGAGTGGGACTCTCCCTTTCACACAACAAGACAGATAGAGCCCATTGCATGCATGTTCCCAAGATAAACAATAACTAGTTCTCACCAAGAAGATTGGATACCAGCATTCATCACACACTGCTCACTTGAATTCACTTGACACACAGGATGGTCATCCATGTGAAACAATTGACTTTGGACAAAGGAAACATAGACTTCTCACATCTTTATGGACAAGAGCTAGTTTTTATTTTGTTCCTGAGCATCGAAGGAACTGAGGCATCTCCTTTTTTATAAAAACTTGAAAGATAGGAACACGGTTTTTCTTGATCATTCCTTTTCGAAATAATAGTCTCCCATTGTTTGAGAAAGACCTTCCTATATCTCAGTTCTGGCAATAATGGAATCTAAGCTAGGTTAGAAGGCATGCTAAGGAAATAATCCATGTAGGAAGACAGAAAAATTAATGGAATTAGTGGTGATTGGGATCTCAAAGCTCAAGAATTAAGAAGCTAGAAAAAAGTTATATTTTCTGTTATAAGAAAAACAGAATTTTATGTACCCTTGAAACTGCATTTCTAGTTCTCTTGAATCTTAGTGATAGAATGTGTACTGTTTCTACTTACTTTAGGAATTTATACATACATTTGATACAAACATTTTCAATACTCTACTAAATTATAACTTTTCCTGACATTTCCATTTTCATTGATATCTATAATTTTACTTATAGTGTTTCTGTTTTGAATGTTAAAATTTAGTACTCTTCATATTTCTTATATTTTCCAATGGGTCTTAACATTTAATTTTTATCTTTTGTGTAGAAAATGTCTTAAAATCAGATAATATATCTCTACTAATTTCACTTCTTAAAAGTTAATTTTACTTTAATTTGACAAAAAAAAAACATATACATGCCCACAAGCATGTAGGTTTTATTGGTTTGCCAGACATAAACTCATTTTTCTCTTAAGCATGGCTGTCTATAAAGAAGCATATTATGGATAGGAATAGCCACAGAATTATTCATTAATTGTAAAGGGTTATTGAATTGCTTTAGGCGTGTCATTTGAAGGGGTTGGAAAGACAGGAGATATCCCTGAATACTTGGGCAAAGTTCAGATAATTCTTTGTCTTTGAAGGGAATGGCTTTCTAATAGGTAGAAAATTAATACTTGAGTCTCAGTGAGATGTGGATGTTTCTATGGGTCTAATCCATTGTGAAAACCTGTCAGAGAACTTTCAATGATCTTGGTAAAATATCAGATAATTTTAACCTCTAATAGAGAGTGAATGGAAAATTTTGATAGATAGGTAATATAGAGAATGGAAAGATGATTGAATCAGAATGTATAAGTAGACATCTCAGTAGAGTGCAAAGCACAGTCAAGAATTGGATCCATAAACTGAGATTGGATCTGATCAGACAGCTATGTGAGTTGCATCGAGATAGCATCTTATAGACTATAAGGTATAAAAGAGTGGGAAATGGAGGGGCAATCCTTTGAGTATGAGTAATATACTTAGAGATGACAAAAATATGTAAGTAAAAGGTCAAGAGACCAAGGAAAACTAGCAAGAATAGGCATCAAGTAGTGCTCTCTTTATGAGAGCAGATAGGAAAGTAAATTCCCAAATAGAAATCAACTGTAATAAATTACATAGAAAAAAGAATTCGTGAAAGGGTCTCAATTTTTGGATGAAAAAAGAGAATAAGGCAGCATCTGGAGAGAAAATTAGGAAAATACATGACAACTGTTCAGAGTAGTAGGTTTTGTTTTAAGTTCTTGCAAAAAGAGATAGTAGTGAAGGTGTCAAGTTCCAGGTTGTTGCCATGGTTACAGACACCCCATAAGATGTACACAGGATCCACATATGAGAATATTGTTGAATAGCAGTATGTATTTATTGGCTGATCATAACGTTTGTGCTCAATACAATAATATTCACAGTGACTGAGCCGCCAGAATTTTAAATCTACCTATCTACCTATCTATAAAACATCTATCTGAGGTTTAAGTTTACTTTCAACTATTTGCTCATATTTTCTAAAATTCCATATTGATATTCCTAAATATTATTTCTTCTTAAATACTAATGGTAATACATTTTCATTGTATTTATTAAACTTTCATATTACTATAGTTAGCGAGTAAAATAACTAAAGCCTATTATTAAACTTTCAAAGTGTCTAATTATATGAAAAATGCATTTCACTAATCAGAATATATACATGCAAATGAAAATACTAATCTTGAGATTATTCAGCCATCTTCTAGAAAAAATAGGAAAAGCACTTTAGTTATATCTAACTTAAACTTTTAAACTAAAATACACTTATTTAGAGCACTCAGAGAAATGTGAGGGTAGAGGAAAAAGAGCGAAAGATGTGTTCAAGAGACAGCATGGTCTGTGGTCTTCTCCAGAGTGAAAAATGCCTAATCCAAATTTCTAATCAGACAGTTTAAAAGCAGTAGCTGCTTCTATTCTTTTCACCTATCTTTACAATATAAGTCTTCAATTTTCACTTTTTGTATGTGTCTGTGCTGGGTTGTCAACTTGACTATACTGAAAAATGTTGATTTGTCTCAAACCCTTTCTACTGAAGCCTAGGAAATCACTTTCACTCTAAATTACTGACATTCATTTATTCCAAAGCGAATACCAGCAAGAAATGTAGTGCTTTGGTGATTTCATATCATCTTAGTCACCTGTCACCCCAACTAAAAAATATATTTAACAGAACAAAAAGTAGTTTTAAAATTATTCCAAGGGTTTAAAAATATTAGATTAATTTTTCTCACTTTTGATCATACAGATTAAGCTAATGGCATACTATGTTGATTGCTAATAAAGTCATTTAATATTCTACACATCTGCATATTTATCCCTTCTAAGTGCAGGCTCGCAATCAGTGCTGGCCCCATGATATCTCTCCTGTGGAGCCTGGCAAGATAATATAATGCCTGATGAGCATTAGGCATTCTCCAACCAAGAGGCAGTCAGCTTCCAATTTGGCTTCAAAGGAAATGAACTCAGCCCGCTGTCCTGGGCTGAGGAGTCAGGGCAGAGAAGCCCACCCTCTGGGTCAGGAAAACCCACTTTGTTCTAGTCATCCCCAGAGATCTGCAAACTTCCCAAAAGATTTGCAAAAGACAAAAGCTTCTTATGCCTCCATTCATAATCTATACTTAGCATTAAAAGAAATCTTTTCTTTTCCAGTGAAATATCTTGTAATTAAAAAGGTGGAACTCTAATAGGCATTGTGGGATGCGTAATAAAGCATGGCCGTGAGTGGCTATCCCCAAAGAACTGCAGTTCAGAGAACAGTGTTGGGGTGTGATGATGCTTTGAAGAGGGCGCCAGGTCCAGGCTGTCATTAGCACTAATGGAGTTCCACTCCTGCCCATATTTTACTATTGATCATGCAGGGCACTGTAATAAGACCAGCCTATGTTTGCTTTTCTATTACTAAGCCAAGAATAAAAAGCTAAGTGAGCACTTTAGAGAAAGTTGAAAGTCCAGTGTGATTGTCTCATCACCCTCCCGATACTCGGTTGTAATTACCTGTCTAAGTACTTTCCTGGAGGCTACAGAAGCAAAGCAACTGTTCTCCTTTCTCTCTCTTGACACCCAGATCGGGGCCAGGTGTATTTTAGACAGTCTAAATATAAGTTAAGAAAATAATAAATAGTGCATTAGAAGTTCTTCAGTTGCACTTTCCTTTAGCATTAAACACATCATATATACCTTATTTAAAAATATGCATGTAACTTACCAAAGCTAATGCAGAAGTAGCTTTTCTTCATGAAAACATGATGCCCTAATATACTCACTCTTTATTTATCAGGTGCCTACTATGTGCCTTCTACTTGAGATGCATTAATGGAAAAATTTTACAGAAATACTTCATGTCATAGAACTTAGGTTCTCATGGCGAGTGGAGATAATAAACATAATTAACAAGTAAGGTGTGCATCTGATTCTATTAGGATATGATTATGTTAGACTCATGGTAGCAGAAGTGCAGTAGGAAAATGGGAACAGAAATGCTATTTTAGAGGAGAGGGCGTGAAGGTCGTTTGTAGGAGGTAAATAGGGGAAGACTTGTGGGTATGGCACTTAGCAAAGATTTACCAAAGCTGCAAAAGTCAGACCAGTGTGTACGGAAGAGGCAGAACATAGAGGAAGAAAGCTCAGACTTGAAAAAGTTGCGAAGGGAGTAGGACAACAACTGCAGAGATAAGAGAAGAGGGTCAAAGATCCAAAGGGATCTGACCACGGGATCCTGCAGGTCTTTGGGAACCAATATGCTAAGCATTTTAGCCCAGCATCAAATGTGGAGCAAATGGGGAGGTCTTAAATAATCCACTTTATTTACATTTCAACAATATCCCTTTCACCTGTTTGTTAAATATTAATCATGAGAGAATAATATGAAATGGATGGAAATCTACTTAGAGGTTATAAATTGTATAGAGTATGTTAAAAAAAAGAGGCAAATAGAGAAAATCTTCAAAATCTTACCCCTGAGGGATCTTTAATGAACAAACCATCATTTAAAACATTTTTTTCAAAGCGAGATGAGTAGTATCTTAGACTCTGTATAGGCATACTGTTACACAATATAGGTGAACTATTCAAAAGTTTCAATGAAATATTTATTCATGAAAACAAATTCAAAATCAGGACCAAAATGAAAAAGGCTATTTTGGGGGATTATCTCTGGACACAATACCTAATTTCAATTATTTGATTAATCAATTTTGAGTACATACGTGAAATACTGTTTTGTACATTAGTGATACAATATGGAAAAATATCCTTAGCCATTGGGAGGGAGTTACCCACAATTGAGGTAGGCGTATAGTGAACAAATAAATAAGTAAAAGACTACACAACTTTTAAAGCATGAGTACTGAGTAGATGTGGGCATGTGTGTGTGTGTGTGTGTGTGTGTGTGTGTGTGTGTGTACACAGGGCACAAAGGATCCGTGGCGGCAGCTGTAGTGTCGCCGCCTACCCCAGCCGGGCTGAGTCGCAGCAGCACTGTGGGACATAGAGTCGTGGCGGCAGGCAGTGTGCACAGTGGCTCACCCACTGTGGGGTGCTCTCAGCCAACCACCCGGTGACCTGGGACTCGGCGGAGGTGTTCAACCTGGTACAGACCCTCCAAGATAGGGTCCTGCTCTGCCAGCTGCTCAACAACCTCGGGGCACATTCCATAAACCCCGAGAAGATCAACCTGAGGCTGCAGATGTCCCAGGTGCTGCCCAGAGACACAGGCAGGTTTGTGTTTGTCAGTGTGCAGATTGTTAAAACATGCCAGTCGACCAAAAGCTTACATTCGGTAGACTGGGAACACCTGTAATGGCGATTCAAGGCCTCCCCGAAAGCCTTTGTCAGCTACTGAGAGTATCCCACCTGCACAACAGAGCCTGGCAAACTACCCGTGGCATACTTGATATGCCAAAAAACAATAACAACGACAGTCCTCATTCCTTTGATCCTGAAAGAGCCCCCAATATGCCATCGAGCCACACTAGCACACAACAGGGACAAAAGGAGACGTTACTGGCTTCTACTCGAATAAATTAATGAACAATGGGATGACAATGATACATGATACAGTGATATATTTGTATACACATATATATATGTGTATGTTTATATATATATGTGTGTGTGTGTGTGTGTGTGTGTGTGTGTGTGTGTGTCGTACTCAGGGATTATTTCTACTCTACTCAGGGATCATTCCTGGCAATATTCTGGAGACCATATAGGATGCTGGGGATCTAGCCAGGGTTGGCCAAGTGCAAGGCAAGAGCTATACCTACTGCACTATCACTCCAGCTTCTGTGTGTGTGTGTGTGTTTGTTTATAGCAGAAATAATATCAAGTGACTGAGTAAGAAGGAAACGCTAACCTAAAAATGAAGAGTCAAAGTAAGAGGCAGTTAAGTGTTTACTTGAATCAAATAATTGCAATTTGAGACACATAATTTCAGAGAGAAACCTGAAAGGTGTTCTTCAAAGGCATAAAGATTGAGAGGTTGCATGCAAAGTAAAGACGGGAATAATGTAAGTGGTTTAAGGCGAACAAATGGGTCGTTGATGGAGGAATGCTGATAGTGCTAGTGGGTTTGCTGTAACAGGGAGTGCCCTCAATTCTATAATCAACAGTTTTATAATTTATGGTGCCAAAATTTAAATATATATATATATATATACATATAATGTTAAAATATGAGAAATGTCTGAAAAGGTTGACTAGCCAATATAAAACAAAAATAGGTCATCATGTTTTCAGGTGAAGGCTCAGTCACATTGACCTGTGCAACATGCCAAGAAGGTCCTGCATCATAGAAATATTGTGGCCAGAGTTATTATACAGTGAGGATGGCTCAGGCCATACCCACAGCCTTGCCAGGAGTGACCCCTGAGCGCAGAGCCAGGAGTAAGCTCTGAGCACAGCTGGGTGCAATATCAAAACCAAAAAAAAAAAAAAACAACAAAACTAAAAACCCAACAACTTACCTCTTACCACAACAGAAGAATGAAACGTGAAGGCATTGCACAGAATTGAGAATTTTACCCCAAAGTGATTACTTTAATAAACGATCAGCTATGTAATTGCAGGCATCTGTCCCCTCTGAACCCCGTTCTCTCTTCCTGTCTCCCTGAAACCCCAGGTCCCTTTTCCGTTCCTTGATTCCAGGTATCACCTATTACTCCTCTCTTCCCCAGTTTTGTCCCATTTTTGTTGGAAACATGTCTGTTAACTTTCTCTGTGCATGTTACTAAGTTGTTCTTGTCCTCTAGTCACCCTCAGACCTGTCCAGAGAGGTAAGAAAAGGGGAAATTCCCTCTCCGGTCCGCAGAAGCACAGACACTTCTCAACCCGCTGTCATTGGCTGCGGATTCTGTCCTCTGTAAGTTGCTCTAAGTCTTGGGCCCTTGTTCTCAGGATGCCCTTTGTCTTGCAGAATCCTCCAACAGCAGCTAATGATGCCCTGCTGCTCAGCCCGCACAAAGGTCTCCATCCTCATCCGAGAAGGACAATAAAGCAGCTTCTCCTGTGGTGCCTCTGACCCGGTTTTAAAATGGTTCCACCTGTGTCAACTCTTCTCACAGAAGTCTAAGCAGGATGGCTAGGAAGAGCTCTACAGGGAGGGACCTTTGTGTAAGGCCATTTAGGACAGGGCACTGCTAAGCCGGGGAATCCCCAAGGAACATCGCTCCAACTGGGGCCGAAACAAAGCCCGGAGACTTTCTGTGCAGCCCGAGAACAAAGCTGTAACAGGCTGGCGGAGCAGAATCGGTTGGGGGCACTGCAGCCTGACAGGGAGAGCCCTGAGGCGCCATCTACAGAGATTCTTTCCAGGACACACCAGCTGGGCCAGCAGCACAGGGAACTGTGCGGTGCCTCTGATTGCCTCCAGGTCTCGACCCTTTCTGCCTTCAGAGTGTAAGGCCTATCCTCTGATCTGAATTTTCTGGGGACAAAAGATAGACGGACACTTGTGGGCCTTAATAACAGAGACGCTATGGAGATAGGATACGGTTTGCAGCGGCACTGGTCTGGCTGTCTTTCATACACTTGGATGTTTATCATCTGATTCCTGTCCACCGTGAAGCCAGGGGGAGTGATGGTAGGTGAGGCATAGCGGCAAACCTCTGGCCACTCCAGAGCAAGTTTCTTTACCCCTAGTTTACTCACCAGGAGTTTAACTGGGTTGACATATCTGGCTTGGATTTGCAAACAAGGGAACTTCTCAGAACCCCTCAAAGAAAAATTGATGGCTTTCTCCAGAAAAATTTAGATTTCTTGTTTTTAGGAGGACAAGAATTTCTCTTAAAAAAACAAACTACATAGACAATTGAGTAGAAGTGGGGGAAATATCATTTAAATTTGGATGTATGGAAAATCTACTAAAAAATAATTGAATTTCAAAGATATTGAGGAAGAATGAGGTGTTTTACACACACACACACAAACACACACACACACACACACACACACACACACACAGAGGTACCAGGTCCCTAATCCATTCCTTGCTTAGGAAATCTTAACAAGGAAAGAGTAACACATTTGACACAGATTAGATCACTTTAATTACCGCTCTCTCCGCCATATATACATACATGCAAAAATATAAACATATGTAGGTATATGGTAACTTACTCTGGTAAAGTATGTATATATGTATATATATATATGGTAACTTACTCTAATGGTAAGATTATTTTTGGTAGATGTCCCAAATTTAACACCCCAATTTTCAGTCTTCAGTATAGTTAAGAGTTTCTTATAAGAGCTCCATGTCTCAGTTGAACTTCCTGCAAAATTAATCACTTGCCAAGGCAGATGTGTTGAGGACCACTGTTCTGTAGATCTCAGGGTCTATCCTTCTCTCCCTAGATTTCAGCAGAAGGAAGCAAGTTATGCACACTGTGTTACTGCCCCTTTAAACCGGGCTGCATTCTCTTTCTCTCCCTGTACATAGCGTTTGCTTGGAAATAGAGGCCTCCCATGCTATGGTTGCTAGAGTCTATGAAGCCATTGGCAGGATCCCAACTGGGCAAAGCCCTAGGGTGACAGTGTAAGGAAAGGAGCTAAGTGGCCCGGGTTGGCAATACATGAACTTGGAGGTGAGGAGCAGGTACATGCAGCCATCTGCGTCTTGCATAGAAATCAGATCAATCATTCCCAAATGTTCCAATAATACCTCTGCTGTCATTTGGGAAATACTAAAATACACATCTAAGGGATAAAATTTATACACACAGAAAAACCCCAAATGTCTATATTTTTACAAATATTTAGGACACTCATTCTTAGCTGATTTTAAGAATATAAATATAGCTTCAAATGTGTTCTGGAAAACCTACAATTATACCTGTCATATTTCTTTGAAATCTAAGAATAAGGGGAGGAGTTTGCATTTATCTTGTTCACTGAAGATTCTCTAGCACTAACAATGGGGTCTAATGAATAGAAGGTATTAATAAACACTCTTGAAAAGGTATAAATAAGTCCCAGTTAAATATTGATAATTTATCAAATATCTCATTCACTGATAAGTGGATTAAGGACTTTTATTAATTCTCCATGACATATGAAACATCAGGTAGGAGAAAGAAAAAAAGTGCATCAAGTTAAAGATGAATTTAAATTAACCACAAAAATAGTATTAGGTATTTATAACCAAATCTGAGAGTAAAGATATAAAATGTTTCACCATATTTTGAGTAAATCGTCCGTGTGTCTGTATAAGTGTAAGTTTGCAAATCTGTGACCATCTTCCCCAGGATAATGTCCCATCATAATTTCTCAGGGACTGTTTATGATAGTTTAAAAAGTGTATGTGAATTCCAGTAGATATATATCACTTTCAAATAATGATTTTTCAAATAATTTTCATTTTCTTGAGAGACACAAGCTAAAATCTCTCTTAGCTAATTACTTTGATTCCCTTATAGGATAATGCCAAAAGGACTATAAAAATATGCATTCACTACTTTAGCCTCTCAGACACGTAAAATTCTGAATTTGCAAGGTTTAAAGGTCTTGTTTAATTCATTACATTGAATCTCAATGTCATTCAAAATTTTCAAAATTCTTTTGTCTTTCATCAAGCAACTGTGCATGCTGGAGGAATTGGGAATGGGCAGTGGAAATCAGGAGGAAGTGGTGTTTCAGCTTTGAAATATGGAATGAAAGTAGGTTTTGTTGGTGAGTTGGGGATAAACTGAGATTTTTAGGGTTTTGATCTGCTTTGAGAATTTGTCCATCACCTCCCACATCATTTGCTTCAAGTAAAATTCAAGTGTTGAAAGCAGAAAATGTCTGTCCTCAGCCCCTTAATGTTGCTTTTTATTCTGGATTTTATTCAGTTTAGTATTAAATCTAAAAAAAATGTAAAACACTAACCTCTGTGGTCTGAATTTTTTTCAACACCATGTATTAATTAAATCAAAAGGCTGGTGTTTTTTAAAATAAAACTAAATTACTTAAGTACCTAATATTCTTGTCATTTCAAGAATATAGCAATATATGTTATAAAATTAAGATTTATAATAAGAAATCTACATGTCCTTCCGCACATATTGAAACAGAACTCTGACAATTTTTGCTATTTCCTAAAAGAGTATAAACACGTCTTGATATCCATGACAAATACTTCAACCACATCTCAATTCATACATTTTTTTGTGTGTTGTCTAAACTGAGTGTGACCATGAAGGGGCCACACCTTGATGACACTCAAGGCTTTCTCTTGCCTCTGTGCTCAGGGTCAGGGATTACTCCTGGAAGAACCACAGAAGGTGCCAGAGGTCACCTTCTATAGTTTACTGCATGTGAAGCGAGATGCCTATCTCTGCTCTCTCTCCAGCCCCAACACACTTCAGTTTCTGTTAAATAGGTGGATTTGGAAAGCACCCAAGATGGTGCCTGGGTACCAGAAGCATCACTCATCACCCAAGATAACTGGGGCTTTCAGTCCTCACTGCCTCTAGGGATGGACTCAATCACCAGTGACCAATAGACCCATCAGTCACACATTTGTGAGACATCCATAAAGCCCCCAAAGGTTGGATTTGTGAGTCCCTGATTCCGTGTACATGTGGCAGTATGGCATCATAGGATAGACACGGAAGTTCCATGCTCTTTGCCCTCTGCCTTCCCCCAAGCATTTCCTATGTATGGCTGTTCCTCAGCTCTCACATCATTAATCAAGTGCTCAGCTAGTCACACATGGTTTTCTGTGTTTGTTAACTGCTCTAGCAAATAAATCATACCTACACAAGGACTGGGGTCGCTCGTCATAGAGCCTGTCAGGAAGCTGAGATGAGGCCTCCTTGTGGCTCAGAGATGGAGTTATAGTTGTGGGCCATGCCTTTGAGGGGCCCTGGAGGCCGATGTCTGGCTTCTTTTGAAGAAGAAAACCTGAAGCTCTTGTGTGAGAAGTGTGAGTTTGGTGGTTGTAAGGAAGAGAAGGAGAGATGTGCAGTGGGTGGAACCTTCCCCACATACTGGCCATAGTCTGAGGCTCATTTGTTTGTTTGGGGACCACACTTGGCGGTGTTCAGGGCTTCCTTGTGGATCTGCACTCAAGGGTCACTCCTGGTTCCTGGGGGGCCACGTGAGGTGCCAGGGAGTGAAGCCAGCTCGGCTGTGTGAAAGGTGCCCAGTCCCAGTGCTCCAGAGATCTGCCATCTGTTTTAGGGACTATTTAGTCACTTAAGAATGGGGGGAGGCAAGTGGAAAGCCTCAAGGAGGAAATTAAAATGAGTGAAAGGTAGAGCTTTGCTCTCGTTCCTCCCGTTTTCTAGCTTGTGCTGTGGCCCGTCCCCGTGTGTGATTGGGGGGCTCTCGACAGAGCCCCACACCGCGGGGCTACAGCTCTTCAATAGGAGCACCCTGGAGTCTTATTTTTTCTGTGTGGCTTCTAAGTCCAGACACTTGTGCCAGAGAGTTTCTTTCCAAAATGGAGCCTGGGAATTTGGAGCTTCCAGGAGTGTGGACAGAGAGCACTGTTCCACCTCTCCTTCAGGAGAGCAGCTGTGTCTATGAGTTGGCGCATGACCATACATGGAGGCAGTCAGCTGCTCTGTTCAACCAACACACCCATAAATTCTCCTCTTGCTCCACAAGGTGACAATATTCCCGGCTTGGGATCACTTTTATAATATCTCAGTGCAGTGTTGTTTATTCTACATCGTTGGACTGCTTTGTTTGGGGTTTCACTTCCAGCGTTCATAGATGTCGGGATGTGACTCAGACTCCCATACTTTCAAGTTTGGAAACATTGTAATTTGGAAGCAAGTGAATTTGGTAGCTTTTGAATTTCAAATCTCATGATTTTTCCCATACCTGCACTATGATTACAATTTTATTCTTTGACGCTTCAACTCTGTTTTATTTTTTGCCAAGGGAACGACTTGGTAAAGATGCGCTAGCATATGCATTCTGTCTTGGCTGCTCTCTAGTTATTTATATTTATATTTATCTATCCTCTTGGTATTTCATCAGAGTCCACTGCGCCTCATGGTGTGTCCTTGTCTACTAAGTGACCTCTTGTTCCAGTGGAACGAACTCTGGTTAATATTTTATCTAAATCCAAAATCTGTATAGTCTCTAAGTTCATAATATTATGTAGCATCTACTTTGGCTGACACCTGGCTCAGTGGGGAATCAGTGATGCCCGGAGACATTAGTTCCTCTAAATCTGAACCCAGGAACCATTCCTGGCCCCTACCTTGCACACATGCCCCACAGGAAGTTTAAAATAATCTGTTCCAGAAAATGACAATATCTTACCACGATTCAGAATTATTTTTCTAATACCAGGAAATGTATTTAATGGGAAAAATAGCTGCGATTTTTTCATAGCAATTAACCTTTAGCAGTGGTTAGTTCTGAAACCTGGTTCGAAGGTGGTGTCAAACAGGGCTTTGGACTAATCTAACCAGTTAGAGCCTGATGGCTCTTCGCAGACTCAGAAGGAAGTTTCCAAATGAAAAAGTGCTTGAAGTTTGGCAAAGCAGCTAATTACTATTTTAACATTTGGAACCAATGACTTCTAGATTTCATTTGTTTGGTGATTATGTTTTATGCAGCACATAGCTTGAATTTTTCCAGTCTGTGCACTTATTTTCTGTCAAGTATGCTCAAATTTGAAACTCCTACTTTAGTATATTTTTGTACCTCTCACTTAGGTTATCTCTTGCCATACAAGAACCGTCATTTATGAATAGTGTCTTACCAAGAATACTGCTGAATATGGCATATTCACTTCCCAAAGTTGGGTAACAGCAAATGAAAAGTATCACCAAAGAATCCACTGACCAGTGTAATATCTTCCTCGGGATTGTTTCCCTGGGCACTCACAGCGATGGGCAAAATAATTAGATGTACTTTCATTTCTATGTGGTCTAAGAATGCAAAGGCTACGCATTGCGCTTCCAAAACCCTCCTTGGCCCATTTTCTGTTCATTCATTAGTAATTCCATGACCTCCATGACCAAGAAGCCCAAATTGTAACTTTTTAATACACATATATTTTTATTTTCTATTATTTTCCATTAAAAACAGCATTTTTCAAATAACTTACATTGTTCTCCAATGGGAAATCATAGGAAATATGTGAATATTAGTTCATGTATTGAACTCTTGATCCTATTATAAAAACGTAATTTAACGGGGCAAAAATATAGTACACTAGGTAGGTGCTTTCTTGCACATAGCTGACCCAGGTTCATTTCCATGTTCCCCCAAGTACCCTAAGCAGTGACCTTTGAGCACACAGCCGGGGGTACGCTTTTGCTACAGCCAAGTATGGCCCGGATCCTTCCGCCACCAAAAAAAAAAAAATGGACACCTAAAGGGCTGGAGATATGTGTGTGTGTGTGTGTGTGTGTGTGTGTGTGTGCATGTATGTATATCACTTATCACTGTATCACTGTCAACCCGTTGCTTATCGATTTGCTTGAGTGGGTGACAGTAACATCTCCATTGTGAGATTTGTTGTTACTGTTCTTGGCATATCGAATACACCACGGGTAAATTGCCAGGCTCTATCGTGTGTGTGGGATACTCTTGGTAGCTTGTCGAGCTCTTCGAGGGGGTGGAGGAATCAAACCTGGGTCTGCCACATGTAAGGAAAATGACCTACCCACTGCGCAATCGCTTCAGTCCTATGTATGTATATATACATATATGTACCATTATTTTAAGTAAAAAACTATTTATTATGGTGAATATAGTATTTTTCACACATAAATACCTATTCTATAAAGGAATTACATGGAAGAACGGAAGAAAGAGAGGAGAATAGTTTTGCCATTTGTAACAAAGAAGTTACTTAAATGAGAACATAGAGTTTTAACTTTCAAATGATTTTTTCCTTTGCTTTGGACACTAGGATTTCCATTCATTTAAGGAATACAATGTGGGAGTTCCTATTCATAAAAATACCAACAGAATTTTGAATATTCAGTGTAACAGGAGACTTATGTGATCATTTCAAATTTTCCAGAGAAATTGAAGAAATCCCAACTCATAGAATTTCAACTTTGTCATCGAGTTTCTATTAGCTTCTCAAAAAAAGAAAACCACAAAATTACACTGACTTTGCTGCAGCTTTTGGTTAGCGACTGCAGACTGAGTGTGTGCCTCTAAATTTCTATGTTGAAACTTAGCTTTCAGTGTAATATTATCTGGAGGTGAGACCTTGAGGAAATAATGAGATCAGGAAGTAGGGAATTTCTGGATATGATTAGTGCCTTCAAGGAAGGAAAACATCTAGAGCCCGAACCCCAGAAGTTCTCACCATAACCTTAATTATAGAAACCCAAGCTTGAAAATATAAGAATGGAGAAAACTAGTCTAAGAAATTTTGTTCTAGCAGCCAAAGCTAAGACTCTATATTGAACCCTATGCTAAACATAATAGATGTGATTTTACCCTCGCATCACTTATGATATATAACATCATAAATTTGTTTTAGCTTGGAAAAATTGAAGATAGCTCTAAATATATACAAAATTGTATTTAAAATATGGTCAAAATACAGTCATTAGATATTTAATTCCATTCCCAACTCATAACAATGTGTAACATCTGATTTTATTGAGTTTTACACATGAATACCTATCCTACAAGGGACTACACATAAAATTACACAAAGGGATCACATGTAAGAAGGGAAGAAATAAAAGTATATATTTTCTATAGATATATACATATATATACATATATACACAAATATAGACCCTATGTTTTTTGTAAACACAGTATTATTAACACTATTTCAAAACAGAATTTGGTCATTTCTATATAGATAGGCTAACTCAACATACTTAAACGTTTACAACAAATAAGGTTTTAAAGGGACTATAAGTCATCTTAGCTGTAAGTAAAATATTTTTTCAGCAGTGTAAGCAAGGCCACTTTCATAGATCTTAAAGTCTAACAGTTAAGTACTTGTAATCAACAAAATCAACTTTATCTTAAGGAGAAAAGACAGACTTATAATCTTTATATTTTCTTTTAATGTATTTCCTTGCCATATTGTTAATTGTAAAATTAATACATGCAAAGCGAAGTTAAATCAGAAATTTAATCATGCATTTTAACATTAAAATTTTAGTCACATTGGCTATCCTAATTTTCTGTATACTTACTGTTTTATATTCTATTCATTGACAAAGTGGAAAGCTTTTAATTAAGCACAATTTTAAGAGGGGAACCTAAGGCCCTTTAATTAGAAAGATTATTCTATGTAACGTCAGTTATATAGAATTTAACACCTTGCATTACTTTTGACAACTTTATAGGCAGTTCAAAATAAGAACATAGCATGTCACCCTTCTCCTTCTATCCTCTGACCAGAAGTAAGTAGACCTGTGGGACTATAGGACAGTCAAGAACATATTTACACTGTAGGATAAAACTATAGTGTAGGATAGTCATTACTTGCTATTGTCAGAAAATTTTGTTTCCTAGGAAATGAGCTTGAAGTATACTAGTTTTAATTTTTTTCACAGTAAACGAAGTCTGGAAGGGGCTAGTTTTGATTTCTTATGTATATGATATGATATATATCATATATATAATATCAATTCTTTTGTATTCATTCATTAGAAATCTTACTACAGTTTGGGTCGTTTTATTCTTTTCAAAGTACCTTTCACTGCAATAGCAATTACACTGTTAATGATTTGAAACAGAAAGCTTTGGTCCCAAGAAGAAGATGGTAAATTAATGAACCCAATGCAAACAATTTGGTTCCAAAAGTCGATGCTTTAAATTATACCCTCTAGCAAAAGGAAGTTAAAATTTTTGGAAGAGCAAACTTGACCCAAATCCAATCTTAACAATTTGTGAGAAAAGAAATAATTTTGTCCCCCACCACCCTTCTTCCACAATGACAGAATTGATTTGATAAAAATAAAATCTAATTTTGCCCCAGATTTTAAAGTTTCCAAATCCCCCAAGTGATTCCCAAAACTCTGATGATTTTTTTTCACTTTAGACAAAGGAGAATAAAGAGGACATTGTCACAAGTTGTACAGAAAATTGAATGTGTTCAGTTCATCAGATTCCGTGTTTTCATATTACTTTTTTACTTTTGTGAAAATGAATTTTAGCTTTAAAATAATGTGCTAATAAATGTGTGGTAGTTTTCTGAATTTGTGAAGCTACAAACTAACATCTTACTGGATTACTCTTATTTAAACAAACAAAAAAATATAGCTTTTCTTTGCTCTGCTTTGGATATCCTTTTAACTGTAGCTATCTTTAAATCGGATTTATTCTAATCCCCGGCCTGGTCAATGCAGTTAAAAATACACCATGAGATATTCAAAGTCTTCTATTTGCAAACTCATCTTTCACAATTTCTATGCAAATGATTGCCACTCATCCAAATCCAGATTCTGCCCTCCTACATCTTTGCCATTGCTACTGATTCTCAGAATATTCACCTACCTGTCTCCTTCACATGCACTTAAAAGTCTTTTAGAAGATGTAAATCAGCCCTCAAGATCCTCAGACCTCAAATACATGTAAAATTCTGCTTCAGGTGGCATAATCTGTGATTTCACTGACATACTGTATTTTCCCCTAAATTTTATTACATGAACATGCCGTATTTTGTGTATTTTTTTGCATTGTAATGCTTCTGAGATTTTACTAAAACAATTGCATCATGAGTTTTCAGTGTACTTGGATTCTTCACGGTGGGGAGCCCCTTAGGAACTGGAACCACACCTAATTCACCTTTGCATTTGCCTTTTCTAAAATTTAAAATATGCAATACTCATTTAAGTACAGTTCCATGCATGACTCCTTGATTAACTGAGTGAATGAATGAACCAATGACTCAAACTATTGTTGACTTATAAAAGTAGCACAAATGTAGCTTATTTGCTAACTATACAAGGACCTTTAAATATTTACATTACTTGGTTCAGAGATTTTCAACTCTATCACTTGTGGAGTTTCATACTTGGCCCTCAGTCTTAGAAAGGATCAGATATGTTTAATCCATTTAAAAATGACGACTGAGATAAGATTCTGAGCTGCCTCGCGTGAAACGGACCCTCTGCTCCTAAAGACTATGATCTGAGAGGTCTTCTAACCCATATTGGCACCCAGAGCGGCTTCTTACAGAAACACATCTAGACTGTGAACTGTGCTACAAACCCGTGCTGCCAGGGGAGGGATTTTCCCTCCCCACCCTGTTTTTCTGCACAGAAAATGGTAGCAGTGGCAACATCCACGAAGCGAGAGCCACCTCCTAAGACTCGCAATAGCGAGAACCACCTCCTAAGACTCATAAGAGGTATGAGTTTTGCAGTGATGTGGCTCATAGGGATCATGGGATGGGGGCTGTTACCGGCACGCCCTCCACCCAGATAAGATCCGGAGCTGCCACTTTCGAAACGGACCCTCTGCTCCTAAAGACTATGATCCAAGAGGTCTTCTAACCCATTTTGGCACACAGAGCTGCATCTTACAGAAATGCATCTAGACTGTGAACTGAGCTAAAATATCAGAAATCTAAAACCGCGTGGCTGCGAGCTCATAGAGTCTTCATTCTCAGCAATGAAAAGAAATTATTAAATGATGCCTTTTCAGCAGGCCAGATTGTTGGGGGGAAATTCCAGACAATAATACTGAGTTCTCTACTGAAATATTGAATGTATTCAAAGTATAGAGAGAATAAAGTGAAGATCATTAGCTACTTAGGTGGAGTGTGGGTGGGACGGGGCTATATTGTGGTCCTTGGTGGTGGAACATGTGCACTGGTGAAGGGATGGGGAGTTAACCATTATATGGCTAAGACTTAAACCTGAAAACTTTGTATTTTTTTCATGATGATTCAATAGAATAAAAATTTTTAAAAAATAAATAAAATGGCAACTGTTTTAAATGACAGTGTTTTAGAAAACAACAGTTGAATACATATTTGTTCCTTGTTTTAATTTTATGATTTTTATCAGATTAAAGAGAAGGGGGCTTGTTATTTTCTAAAGTTAGTATCATAGCAGAATTGGGTCAGAACATTGGAAAAAAGAACATAGAGATACAAATACATGTGCTTAACTTGAAGACATTTAGTTCTTTGCAATTAGCTTAAGATTACTTTTTTTTTTTACTATTTTCAGACTTTTCTGCCCATCATCATACTTTCACATAATTACCGATGCTAAACTTTGTCACTGAGAGAAGTAGGACATTTTTTTCAGCATTGCAAACACTGTGGATCCACACCCACCCTCACCTTGAAAACTAGCTCATCATGGAAGAGAGGACTGTACATGGGATGTGATTGCAGCCCGCAGTGGCAAATAAACCCGGCATTGATGGTCATGCTTCTGTATCTGCATTTTGATTTACTGAAGTTTTGATAGCTTCAGCTCTCCATATCTTCTTTCGAATAGGGAGTATCACTGTGATTTTTTAATCTAGTGACAGTTTGTGGTCTCCCTATCTGAAAAGGAGAGTAAAATAAGATTTAGTTGAAATGATGTGTACAGTAGACTGTTTTATAAAACCTTATCTCATAAAAAGCCTGAATAACTTTCCAAGTGGTAGAAAGAAGGGGAAAATAATTTATCACAAAAATAATAAAGAAGATTCTGCTATTAAATTTAGGCCTGGGTGCTAGTGTTCTGACAGCCTGTGTAGAGACAGTCTTGAGAAATGGTCTAGTTTCATGTCTTGGTTATTGCTTCTCTTCCCTCTTGGTATGGGGAATAAGGTACATTTACATATGAGTTTCCCAACATCATTGTTGATATGATTGTAATCTCATGTAACTAAATCTTAGATGACTGGGTCCATCTAAATTGTTATGGACAATTATTGGACTTTTCATAGAAAAAATTACCAATAGCATACTCAGTCATATTTTTAGCACAAACATGAGTGAGATAACATGAAATATTTAGCATAAATATTATCTGCCGGCACCAGATAATCTCCTCTTCGGCCACCCTCCAGAACTCACGGCTGCTTCTCCCGGAAGGGAGCATAAAATGAGGCCCCCATAAACATGCCACCAGACTCCACGCCAGGGGTGCCCCCGAGGGGCGTACGTGAGAGCCCTCCCTACCCCAAGGGACCCAGCCCCGGCAGCCAACCTCCACTACCCCACCACCCCCACGCTCCAGGCAGCTTTCCACACGCTCGGGCCAAGCCTCACACATGAGTGAACATATTCCTGGACAGCTCACATGACACATCATCATAAAGGCAAATATATATATATATATATATATATATGTATATATATATATATCGGAGAACCCAGCAAGGTACCGAGAGTATCCTGCCTGCATGGAAGAGCCTGGTAAGCTCCTGGTGGCATATTCGATATGCCAATACAGTAACAATAACAGGTCTCATTGTTCTGACCCTGAAAAGAGCCTCCAATCCTTGGGAAAAACGAGTAAGGAGAGGCTGCTAAAATCTCAGGGCTGGGATGAATGGAGTCATTACTGGCACCCACTCGAGTAAATCGATGAACAACAGGACGACAGTGTTACAGTGATTTAGCATAAATATAATTGATCACATAAGTGTTGTGGCAAATAATATTTAATTAATATGAGTGTATAATAGGGCAGGATTTCACGACCTTAGCTCCCCAGTTAGAATGAGGTACTATTATATATAGTGTGACTGATCAAAATAACTAAGGAAAATGTTACTTATTTAATTTTGGTTTGTGGGGGTCACATCTGGTGATGCGTAGAGGTTAGTGACCCTGGTTGTCACTGAGGAACCATTCTCATGGTGCTCACGGGAGAGTTTGTGATGCTCAGGATGAAACCTGAGTTGTCCAAGTGCAAGGAAAAATGCCTTATCCCCTGTATTATCTCTCCAGCCCCACCCTTCAAGGTTATTTTTTCATTTTTGGAAGTCTGTGACCTCACATTGATGGAGGAGACCCCTGCACCATGACCAACTTTAAAAGGTCTATTTTTTTTCAATTCTCATAGAGAACCAGACAGAAGCATTTTATGCTTATTTAATTTTGTGAATTTTAGTTGTGAGGCCATGGAGGTGAGGCTGTATGCCGTTAATTAGGATGTGTGCAATTATTTGTGCTGATTATACAGATCCGAAGAGGTCTGTGGCACCAGCAGCTCACCCTTCCTATCCAGCCTCCTCTTAGATGTGACCAACTTAACAAAATACCAAGTGCAAGCCCGCCTCGCACTGAGAAAGTGTGTATTTCGCCAAAGAGACTGCCTGTGTCTGTATTAGATGCAGAGAGAAAAGAGACAGATACTAGAGAGTCACCCCTTTGACTCGTTTGATTGGTACAAACATGATGTAACGGACACAGTGAAGGTTAAAGAGCCTGCATTGTGAGTTTTTAATATTTTGTTCCTTGGCAATTTTCTCCTTCACTGAGGATGTGCCTTGCTTTTGCCTTATTAGCCTTTTGGAAACTGGAGCGTTGGGCCACACAGGCAGTGCTAATGGGATATTCTTGGCGCTGAGCTCAGGAATGATTTTTGGCAGTGCTCAGGGGCCCTATGTGATGCCAAAACTCAAACTGGGATCTGCAGGTTACAAGGCAAGCACATTAACCCTTGCACTATTTCTTGGTCCTGTCTTATTGTTTTTAACCTAAGATGACTCAAGTGTGATCGCTTTCGACAATTACCTGTGAAACAAAGAGTAAAGTGCTAGCTCTAACCCAGTGACCAATCCTAACAGTCATAATACTTGGAGTTATTTCAGTGGTCAACTGAGGGTCTCTCTCCTCTTTCTCTCTCTCTCTCTCTCACACACACACACACACACACATACAATCCACAAACACTTCCTGGGTCAATATTGTAGCTTTACTATTGTACATCATTTGTGGGGAAATGTATAAAAATGCAGGAATTTAAGCACTGTAAGTGACAGCCTTTTTGACACTTATTGGTAGTGGTTGTCTAAAATGGATTTTGGAGTCATAAAGAAGAGTCTTCATTGCAAAAGTCACATAAATGAAAAGTCACTGGACTCTTTTAACAGCCAAACTTTTTGCCAGAACAGGGAAAGTCATCATGAGAACTTTTCATTATGCTCATATGCAAAATTACATGATTCAAATGCTAGGACCAGATGCAGGCTAAGAATTCGGGGAGACGCCACTCTCAAACGGTATGATGATTGGCATATTCATACCATGACACCTCTTGCTGAAGATATTTTCTTTAATAACCTGAAAAACAATAGATAACTTAGCAGACTGCTGCCTCCTCAGATTGGCTCAGTAAGTGTCAGGCTGCAGCATTTGTACACTGTTTGAATGGTGATGAAATTAAAAATTGATTTATTCATTTATTTCTGCCTAGATAGGACTGAGATGGACAAAGGCCAAGATGGTTTTCATGTTTTTTATCTTCTCTGCAAATAACCAGGCCGTCTGGGAGAAACTCCTGATGTGTATATCTGGTGCCCTATGGCTGTGGCTTCTACCAGAGGGTTGTCCCCTCTTGAAGGGTAGGAGAACTTTGTACCACAACAGCACCTAGAGTGTATATCTTGAAAAATAGGCACTGAGCGTAAGCTTTGAGTGTGGAGTGCTTGAAACCTGACCAAATGAGGTCGTACCAGATTAGGGCAGATGCCTACTCTGTTGCAACTAGTATCCTCCCCAGAAGAGTGAAATTGAGATCTCACATAAAAGACAGGTCCATGAAGAGAGGGTTGGTTGAGGGTTCTTCATCACAAGGAAAGGCAGGGAGGAATAGGGCACACAATCTTCCAGAGCCCCTAGTGGGAATGGCAGTGGCATGATCTCAAGCTGCTAGATTGCAGAACTGCATTTTTATTCTTTGAAGTGCCCACCGCCACATTCATGATCATCTTATTACATCAATTCTGGAAGAGTGGTAGAAATTCAAAATAATTCAAAATAATCCACTTAAAATTTTTGGAGGTGGCTGGCCTTCCTGGGGGCCACTCCTGGTGACCATGCCAGTGCAAAGCTCTTTCTCAGTGACTCACGGAATCTTGTGGCATGGGGGCTGGGACTCGGAGCCATGAACCCCGAGCTCACTCCCGGGCCCAGTCCTGCTCTTTCCAAGACAGGCTCTGGAGCTTGGCCCTGCCCTAATTTTCCATCCATCCTCAAGAGTCGCTCGCTCCTGGAGATTTATTTTGTTTTTCCGAATAAACTCAGCCACTCTTCAGCCTGCTTCTGGTATGTTTTCTCGATTTAGGAAGTTCTTTTTCTCAGACTCTGAATGATTAGTTTTCTGCCATGGATCTTATCAGCTGTTTGCTAAAATGTTAATCTTATTTCAAAGTAATTAAATAGTTGGACCTTTGCTGAGATTAAAGCTATTTTAGTGTATGTCTGTGGTCTGAGTTTGAAAAATGAACGTATCATCAGAACACCAATGCATGGGTTTTTTAATAGAAGTTGCAAAAATGAATATAGAGGTTAGCTGACTTTTGAAATACAAGAATAATCTGGTTAGAAGCATTTCCTTTTTTGTGTTTGTTTCCATTTGGTTTTGGGGGGCACACTTGGCTGTGTTCAGGGTTGACTCTGGCTCTATGTTCAGTGCTCATTGCTGGCACAACTTGGGGAAACACGTGAGCTGTCAGCAATTGAATCTCATTGACCACATGCAAGGCAAGTGCCATTTCTGCTACGTTATCTCTTGCCCTATTTTGTGTTGTAATATCTACTCTAGCAAGATATTTTTAATAAAATCCCAATTTTTAACCTCACCTATGAAGTTCAGTTCCTATCTAGGAGAGGTCTTCCATAAAGATTTATTTATTTGGGCTTGGGGACCACACACACCCAGTACTCAGGGCTTACTCCCAGATCTGTATTCAGGAATCACTTCGGGTAGTGCTCAGGGAAACAAATGACGGGCTAGGGATCGAGCTTGGGTGGGCTCCATGCAAGATAAGCACTTTACCTCACCTGCTGTATTATCACAATGGTCCCCAATAAAGATTTTTTTGAATTGATAAAAATCTAAAAAAACAAATTAATTTTCTCCTATGCACCCATGTTTTCTTATTATAAAAATAACATCATTAAAATTAATACTCACTGTCAGTATTAATACTGGATGTCATAATTATTTTCACTAGAAAAATACTGCCATCACACTTAATAAAATGCATATTTAATAAATGAAATATGGAGCGATAGCAGAGTGATAGGATGTTTGCCTTGCATGCGGCCGACCCGGATTTGGTGGTTCCTCCACCCCTCTCGGAGAGCCCAGCAAGCTACTGAGAGTATCTTGCCCGCACGGCAGAGCTTGACAAGCCACCCATGACGTATTCAATATGCCAATAACAGTAACAACAAGTCTCACAATGGAGACGCTACTGGTTCCCGCTTAAGCAAATCCATGAGCAAGGGGATGACAGTGATGATACATGATACATATGTTTACATGCCTTTAATTTTTAATGCAGATATATTCTCCGCTGACTTAAGAAAGAGGCACTATATTAAATGTAATGATAATAACATTTATATGTTCAAATATTCAACTCTCAATCCATGCTGCAATAACAATGTTTTAAGTATATACTACATGAGATAAACTACACTGAGGGATTTTCTGCTTCTCTTTTTTTTTCATAGATTTGGAATTTTATTTGGTAAGATCTTGTCAAATGGGAAGTTTCTAGCAGATCTCAAATAATGGTATGGATCTGTATATTTTTAAATAATTTTCATATTCTTTTCATTTTCTACCACTTAAACTTATAAAATGTTCTCCAGATATCTGCCCTCACCAGCATTTTTTTCAAATTGTTATGTCTTTGAACATATCCATCTTTGCTAACTGATGGAACACTAGGTTCTGAAATTTCCAATTATCATATAAAAATTGATGCTCATCATAATGTCTCCTGAGGCATGGAGCATTTGGCAGACAGTCAATGTCCTAGATATTGACAAATTGACTAAGGACCACTCTGCACTGTGTTTAACTGTTTATTTGCTTTCTGGCTGGCTAAAAATATTCTGTAAGTATTACTTAAAAGATGTATTAATTGACATGAAACACCTGGTTTTGTCCCCTGCATTTCAAAGCTAATAAGCATTTCAATAAGGAGCCTCTATTACAAGAATTACTGTTGACTTTAGTGCCACTTTACCCCTTTTCATTGAAAGGCAAATTAGCTGCATTAAATATGTATGTAAATTGTATTGTACTTTACATTTAAATTTAGTGTAGATTGATTTGAAGTCTCTTTAGTGAAGATGCATTTGGTAAGCTCTTAGAACACCTAGAGTAGTCCAAAGAAAATAAGGAAAAGAAAACAAGTCTGCAGGCCTTATGCTACCTGGTTTGAGACTTGTATAAAATGAAACAAAACAAAATACTCTAGAGCAATTGTAGTAATATGGCATTACAAGAACAGAAAAAGAAAATGTGTACCGATGAAATTCTATAGAAGGTTTGTGCAGAGTCAGACGTATATAGTCAAGCAGTTTTTGACAAAAGTGCCATGGCACTTCTAAAGATGAAGGAAGTTATTTTCAGTAAATTGTGCTGGCAAACTGACTATCCCAATGGGTGAAAAATCATCTGATTCTTACAGCACAGATGACATTTATTTCGCGATAGAAAAAGATTGGTCATCTATGTAAACAAAACAGCAAGAATCAGAACAACCTGCAAGAACATCAAAGCGTTAACATCTTTGTGTGCAGAAGGAAGCAAATATTACCTAGATTCAGACACAAAAGGCAGGACTTGTGAAAAGAAATGCTGAGTTTCAAGGTGATAGAATCACAGGAAATCCCAATATCTTTCACTCAGGGAGATTGACGTATTATAGCTAATCTTGGTGTGGGCTCTGAGAAATACTGTTTTTTTTTTTTTTTTGGTTTCATTTTCAATGAACCCTGATACATTTGTACTGTTCGAATGTTCATTATCTCTGGACCAACTCACCGTTTGGGTGGAGCAAATACTCAGCCTTGTGGCATGTTGTACGTGACTTTTGTAGCTTCTTCAACTCAAAACAGGTTTTCCAATTGCTCTCCACATCTCCCAGGTTTTGCTAAAATTTCTATTGCTGATGTCATAGCCACCTATTAAATCAAACCCAAAATAATAATCTATAGGGAGCCTGGCAAGCTACCCATGGCATATTGGATATGCCAAAAACAGTAACAACAAATCTCACAATGGAGATGCTACTGGTGCCTGCTCGAGCAAATCAATGGACAATGAACGAGAGTGCTAGAGTGCTCCAGTGCATTAGAGAAAAGATAAAAGATTCAGTGTAGGGAAATAAACACTGGATTAAACATAGGTACCTTAGGGCAGAGAAAATGTCCTATTTTTATTGTGCTTGAATTTAACAAGATTTGTGTGTGTGTCTGTGTGTGCATATGTGCGAATACAACATTAAGTATAAATAAAATAGAGAAGAATGAGATCAAAATGCAGGATAGGAAGTTAGGTGCCTCTGGGACCAATAAGAACACAAATAGAATTATAGAGGAACTGAAGGCTGAAAATCAAAAAGAAAAATAAAGACCTGGAAGAGGAAGTGAATTTGACTGACACATATACTGCTCAAGATTGATATGATTGCTATTATTCAGTGCACATTTCTGTTAAAGTAACATTGGATGATATCATTATACACATTTCAGGGGGATTGATTGCATTCAACATTTACATATGCCACTGCACAAGTATAATTGACCCCGGAAATTCTGTTTCTGTCATCCATCAGACAGTTGATAGTCTACCATTCCCCCCACCCACCTGCACTGAGGAGCATGATGGTAACCTCCATTCTCTTGTCAGACTCCAAGCAACCAATTGTCCCCTTGCTTTGCTTGCTTTTGTTCCACATATGAGTGAAAACATAGTTTTATCTTCATTCCTGCTCACAGTTCACTTAGTGTAAACTCTCAAAATCCATTCATGTTGTCACAAATGAAAAAGTCCTTTTTTTACATCCAAAAATAATTTCATTGTGAACATATATGCCAAATTTTCTTTACTCATTTATTCATCCATGAATAACCTCTTAGATCATTTTCATAATATTTGTTGTTATAGTTAATGCTAATTGAGCAAAAGTAGAAAATATTCTTTTGAATTAGTATTTACATAGTCTTCATATAAATGTCTAGAGTGGAATAACAGCTAGGCCATGATGATAGCTCTATCATATGTTAGGACTTTATATACTGCTTTGGCATAGTGGTTATGGTTGTTTAATTTCTGCTACCAAATATCCAACGGTTTCTTTTTTATCCTGTCCAATATTTATATCATTTATGAGGATAGCCACTTGAGTTATTGTAGACTTGAGTTTTCTTAATAAAGAGATGAAGAATAACTTTATAAATATCTAGTGGCCATGGGTATGTTTTTTCAAATGCCCAATTTTTTTCCTTCAACTATTTGGGGGCATGGGCATTTTTGGAGGGCAGAGGGCACCCAAGCTTCTCAAGGATTGTCCTGGCAATATGTGGCCAACCAGGCCTGTGAGTTCAATGCTCTGCCTGGGCACTGCAGTTCCAGGGCCTGTAGGTTCACCCTAAGAGATTCTGAGGCCCCAGGGCTATACATGATAATTCTTCAGGTCTGCCTGGTGTCAGAGTTGGGTGCTTAACCCAGGTGCTATCACTCAGTTCCTGCTGTTCAAGTTTTAAAATAGATGTACTTGTCTTTGCAGTATTGTTTTATGAGTCCCACAATACAGTATTTCACTGAATAATTGTTCCTATGCCTTTTTTTTTTTAGTTCAAACATTGGTTCAAAACCTCTCCTTGGATTTGTCACATGGTATTATTCTGTCCCTTCTTCAGATTAAGAGGCAAGTAGAGGCTCTGTGTCATCAGTGGCATATGGATGTGCATTTCTTTTTTTGCCCTGCAATCCTTGAGCCTATCGTTCTCAGCACACACGCATTACCCGTGCTGTTAAACAAACCCTTTAAACATCTCTGTGCCATTTCTGCAATAAGTCGACAACTTGGATTCACCAAGTGATGGCTGTTGGAAATATTTTTTTTTTAAGACTTTTTTTTTTTTAAAGGTTTACTTTTATTTATTTATTTATTTTTTGCTTTTTGGGTCACACCCAGCGATACTCAGGGGTTACTCCTGGCTTTGCACTCAGGAATTACTCCTGGAGGTGCTTGGGGGACCATATGGGATGCCGGGGATCGAACCCGGGTCGGCCGCGTGCAAGGCAAACGCCGTACCCGCTGTGCTATCTCTCCGGCCCCATGCTGTTGGAAATATTAAATAACCTTCCTTGTACTTGTTAGGCAAGTGGGTTCTTAGGAGTTGGGGCATTAGAACACAGGAGATAGTCATCCAAAACCTCAAAATAATGGGGATGCACTAACTGGCCTGAAGACAACACATATGGCAGAGTTATGGAGAAAACATATCTCATATGAACTGTCATTGGACTGCACACCAGATAATGGAAACAATCAGATGGCGCAGAATCTTTGGATACAAAATTAAAATTTTTAAGTTTATATTTTGCAACACTATGGTCAGTTTTCTCAAGTGTTATATTCTCACTATCATAACAACTTTCTATATTCATATCAGATACATTTTTGCTAGACTCCCACAAATAAATGACAAGGGTTGGTTCAAACTATTTGGTTTTTACATACGTTTACAGTTCTCTCTGTATCTTAATCTTGTACCAATGACATTTTCAAATAATATTTATGTTAATACCAGCCCAGTATTTTAACGCTTTTCTAATGATCACACCGTGAGTTTTGCAAAAGAAAATAGCATAGAGCTGCATTTAGTATGCATTGAAATGTAGTGAGTTTCAGATACCACCACTTGCAAAATGTATAGTGTGTTTTTATTTCCCAAGTCACTGAAGTAAGATCCACGAAGTCATGTCTTATCTGATGCCAAGGACTTTAGAACCGACTCTTACTGGATTTATTCTGTGCTTTCACGATTCATCATCAAGTTTTTCTCCATTTGAATTTAATTTAGTATATAGTGTCAGATAATGAGCCCCTTTCATTTTCTGAACCTGACTGTTTAGTTTTCCTAACACCATTTATAGAAGACTTTCTCCATTGTATGCTCTTGATTCTTTTTTTGTAATAAATGTGTTGTCTTTGAGCAGCGACCGTGTGCAGATTTATTTCTGGATACTATTTACATTATTCTGAACATGTCAAGAGCACTTTAAAATACTTACATTGAATTGAAAACTGAATTTTTGACCATTGACTCAAGTTTTGAATCTGACATGATCCCAATAAAATTATTCTTGGTGCCTAATCACCAGGCATTGTGGAATCTTTACTCATCAGAAAAAAGCACAAAGCATGGTTTCTTTCTAGTAAATACCATGGTTGCATATGTTGCAAGCTTTTGAATGTTTGCAGAAAGTAATGGATTTAATTTTTTTAATTACATAGTGTGAAATAGAACTGTGACCTTAGTCTTATTGATGAGAGGCAATAAACTAGAATTAAGAACAAAATGTTTAAATGTAAAGAATGGAGGTAGTGTCCCTTAAATTAATGAGATTACATGTGTGTGTTTGTGTGTGTATTTGTGTGTATGACATTTCACATAAGTGAGCTAGAGGTGTTCATACCTATAGCTTACATATAAGGTGGATGAAGTACATGGAAGTTCAGTGGGCCAAAGTCCCAGGTGCAGTAATTTGCAGGATGGTGATACACACAATCTCTCACAATGTTCCATTTAGAAAGGCAGATTCTTGCATCTCTTCCAAGTATCCATTGACTGAGAAAGGAAACAGCAGACACCAAAGAAGAACAAATGTATGGAGTTACTGTGTCATATGGTCTATGCATTTTCATGTTTGTTTAAAACAAAATAAATATTTCTAATGCCTCTAGTCTTTACATCTGTAGAAACTTATATTAATTTGCATTATTTATAGAAATATCAGGATCACTGCCCTTAATCATTCTCCAGAATTCAAGAATGATCAAATGTAAAACGAATGTTTCTGTTTCTCGATCTGTTTTGATGTTATTATTCACACTGGCATTGGGGTATTCCCCTGCCATTACTGACACATCACTGACCTCAGCCCACAAAGACAGAGACAAATAAAAGTGAAGGAAAGAGGAGAAGCTTATTGGGGGGCGCTCCCAGGTGGAACTCTGCAAACCTTTGATGAGGCTGGTAGAGCCACACCACGGGAGAGCCTAAGGGGGCTTTGAGGTTGTCTTGGGCAGGAAAAAGGGAGAAGGGAACAAAGACATTAGGAGATGTGTGCTGGATGTGCCTGTTGTCTGTAGGGGACAGATGTGAGGAAGCAGGTATGCAGCTTGGGGGCTTCCTGTCCAGGTGGGCCATGAGTCTGTCTTCTATGCTAGGGGCAGGTTAATCTGTGATTCTGGGAATGTCACTATTTCATCTGCCGGGTGCCATCCTGAGCAAACCTTAGAGTTTTGTCTTTCTCTGCACAAAAATGCCATACACAGCGGCAGACAGATAATAATCTTCCTTCATGCCTGTCTTACTGTACCACCCTGTGTAGATATTATATCATTGTCTATATAAAGAGAGTTTATAAGAGTTTACAAAAATATAGCACTGTAGCAAGTAGTCCCATTGTTCATCAATTTGCTCTGGCAGGCAACAGTAATGTCTCCATTGTGAGACTTGTGACTGTTTTGACATATCAAATATGCCACGAGTAACTTTCCAGGCTCTGCCATACGGGTGGGATACTCTCAGTAGCTTGCTGGGCTCTCTGAGAGGGACAGAGGTATAGAACCCGGGTCGGCGGCATGCAAGGCAAACACCCAACCGCTGTGCTATCACTCCAGTATAAATTGATCTTTCTTGAGGTTCTTAGGAGGGATTGAGTCTATTTTTCTTAGAAAACAAATTTGGAAAATTTAAATATCCAGAGAGTCTCTTGCCCATGCTCCTGGCTGTCTTCCCCGGGGTTCCTAGGAAGGGATGGGCTCCAGCTTCCCTCCTGGCCCTGAGCAAGCTCCCAAAAGACCTCTGGAGCCTAGCCATAGCTCAAGGCCCCTCTCCACACGTTCAGACGAGCCTCACGCATGAAGGTAGCAGCAGAGGAACCCAGGTGTGTGTGACCCAGGGCTGAGACCTCCAAGTCTGCTTGGATTGGTACTGGTCCTCTTCTGCCCAGATTCCCCATTTTCCAGTAGCTATGTGGTCACACCCAGGGACTTCCCCCGGTGCCCTATAATCCCACCAATGGCCTACATCCAGAGACTTAAAATCAAGCTCCTGGAAGACATCTTATAACCTACTTCTCCCTCTGGGAGAACCTGGCAAGCTACGGAGAGTTTCCTGCCCACATGGGAGAGCCTCGCAAACTCCCCGTGGTGTATTCATATGCCAAAAACAGTAATAATGCTGGGTCTCTTTCCCCTGACCCTGAAAGAGCCTCCAATGCAGCATCATTGGGAAGGCCGAGTAAAGAGAGGCTTCTAAAATCTCAGGGCTAGGACAAATGGAGACGTTACTGAGACCGCTCGAGAAATTCGACGATTAATGGGATGCTGCTGCTGCTGCTGCTGCTGCTGCTGCTGCTGCTGCTGATGATGATGATGATGATGAAATATCTAGAGGTGTGAATGCATAAGCTCTCGTGTTGTATCATGGAGGGACATGATACATTGTTCCCTATCATGGAGGGAACTATGAACATTTCATAGTTCCAAATATCTATGACACGTAAAGTACATCACGTGGTACTTGACCATCTGTGTGATGAGTATTATTATTCCATGAATCTTTTTACCTTTTTGTTTTGTTTTGTTTTGTTTCAAGCTTGTGTTAGAGAAACGGGAATCTGGACTAGAAGCACAAGAGACCTATCCATAAAATTGAATGGCTATTTGTGGGGGTCCCATCCTGTCCAGCAGGAGGACCCTTTGTGGGGCTGAGGAGGGGACACAGCTGAATGAACAGATGCAGAGCCAGAAAACAGCAAGAAGGAGGAAGAGAGTTTATTCTACTGGCAGTTACAATACTTATACCTCTCTGATGGGAGCAAATGGTACGGTATGCATGTCTGGACCCCCATACAAATGCAGATTGACATGTCCTTTTGTTATGGGCATAGGCTATTGAGAAACAAATGGGGACCATAGTGGCAACCTTGCTACAAGTCTCTGTTTGAATCAGAAGAGCCAGGTTCTGTCTTACTAGGAAATAAGAGCCAGACTTATAAAGAGGCTCCCTACAGTTACTAGTCTTCTAGTACTTTTACTTCTCTATGATCAGTAGGAAGGATGACACTGACCTTAGATGCATAGTCAAAGAAGGGTGCGAACCTCATCAATTACTGATGCTTCTCCACTGCGACTCATGGCATTTGAGTCTGCTCCATGCTAATCAATACAGTATTACATGAGTTACCTGTAATATTTAACTGATTTAAGATAAAAATACCACTGCTCATTTAAAAATCTACTAGTGAAAAAGATCTGCATTGCCAGTTATAATATTCTAAAAAATATAGACATTTACTATAATATATTTTCCATTATTTTTCCACCATTTATTCTGCATTCATTTAAACACATTTGAAAGGATGTATTTAGGATGATTTGGCTTCTGTTTTAAGCAATCTGTATCGTAGTCCTCTCCATTTAAAGTAGCACCTACTTACGCTATCCTAACTGTACTTGTAAACCAATGACAATAATACACCTAGAATTTATTTTACGTCTTTGCAGTTGCAAAGTGATTTCACCTCATTTTCTCATTTAAGCCTCATTACAGCCCCTGAGATAGGAAATTTTAATCTCTATTTAATAGCTAAAAATGTGTTTCTAAGTTTCAGTTAATTGACAAGATCTTATAGGTATTAAGTTGTGGAGGCTGAATTGGTAACAAAACCCTCTCCTATAGCGAAACATTTCACGATGAATATTAGCACCCATTCCGAATATTTTAGTAGCATAAGGTATAGCTATTGAATTTCATCATGCATTTTTATTGTCCATCAAAAATTGGACTGTAAGGACTTCTGCCAAGGGGGTTGGTGTCATGGCTCGGTGTTAAAGCCAATGCATATGTCACTGAGAGAACTGAGCCTGGGAGGAGTATCTGGGTCCTCAGTGCTAGTAGCTTGGCTCTCATCTCTATACTGGAGAAGACGGTTGACCAGAGACCTTTATCAGGGCACCTCCGGGACCATGTCCTGGGCCAGAGCTATACAAAGCCAGTGCACACCCGAGTTCTAGAGAGAAACCCTAAGGTGAGGGCCAAATACTGTGTCGTCTCCCGAGTCCTCGCCCCCCAACACCTCAGGACCCTGATTCCTCCTGAAACTCTCACCATTGCCCTGTGTAGCAACTGCTGCACCCCTCCCATGCCACTATTTCTGCATCGTATCTTAGAATCATATTTCAGGTATTATGGAGATTTCTATAATGTCAAGTTTGCTTCCTCTGTCACAACGCATTGTTTGAAAGATTCTGTCAATGAACTGTTCGAGAGTCAACCTCTGAGCAGCTTCAGAGCCTGCAGCCCATTTCAGCTGAGTTTGGAAGAGAGAATGAAAACTTGCTCTTTCTCTTTCATATCTTCTTACTGTTAAAGTTGTAACTATTGTGCATAGATCCATTAGACTCTTGTTACACACACATACACACACACAACATATTTAAAAGACATTTAACAGCAAATTGTCTGAACAGGATTGAAAGCAATGGGAGGGCAGAGGGGACAACAGGCTGTGTTCAGGGCTTATTCCTGGTGCTGTGCTCAGGGATCACTCCTGCCAGGTTCAACAGCCATCTGGAGTACTAAGGGGTGAACCCAGTCAGCCACATGCAAAGTGAGCAGCCTACCTGCTGTACTATCTCTCTGGCCTGTTCTTTTCATTAATGAAAAATGATTTTTTTTAAGAAAACATCATTTATTTATTGACTTGAGCATGACTTCATTACTATCCTGGAGCATGCCTTTCACCTGTGCCATCGTGCTTCTGACGGTGGACAGGACATCGGGGAAAGGCACAGAGAGTGCAAGGACAGAGACCCGGGCTTGCAGCAGAGCTGTGAGGAAATGAGTAGGACCAACGTCAGCTGTCAGCTGAGGTTACGGCAACAGCAAATGCACACCCATGGCAGGGAAGCTGGGATGGCACCTCAGGGGCGAGCACATTCCATCCTTGTGTGACCCACCATGCCTCCAGGTTCTATCCCTGCACCACTAAATGAAGTGAGTGGAATTTGCTCCTCCTCCTCATCAATTGACAAAGCAGACATTCTCCTCCATTCTAGGATGGCCGACATCTCAGTTTGGATACACAACTTCTCATTATGAGCCTTTTTCCTCTCCTGTTTCTTAGAGGAATTACTTGCTGAACTGAATGGACATAATGAGAGAGAAGCAGAGAAGAGTGGGTCTGGAACAGGGCAGCTAGTGGGGAAATTGCCACGAAGGAGATACCTGGGCAGGAAGCCCGTAACCAATACCCCATGGAGCAAAGCACTTACCTACCATCACAGCTATTTAAGCACATGCTTTTGATATTTCAGAACCTGTGATTAGAGAAGAGGATGTGGCTCTTGGTTTTGGTGAAAGAAATGTAAAAGATCTTTGCATGTGCTTGAGAGACAAAAGCACCAGCCACTTCTTTCTCATGACAGAACTGAAAGGGAAACAATAATGAATGAACATACCGAGAGGGATTTGAGAGGAATAAGTAACCCTTATCTCTGTGTAAGAGGTATTGAGTCAGGCTACACCCATGTCTGGCAAATGAACATGTGAAGAAGCAGGTGTAAGGGGGGGGCTGGGATGAGAGGCACAGTGGAGAGAAAATTTTTCAAAGAAAGTGTTAAAGATGTCTCAAACATCAAAACTAAAACTCTTGGGACTAAATGGTAGTACAACAGGTGGAGTCCGGGCTTCATGTGGGGTATACCCACATTCCAGGTGGAATCTCCAACAACAGGTGATCCCTGAGCCAGCTGTCTCACACCTGAGTACCCAAAGAATGCCACAAAGACATTTTTAAAAGTTACATGAACATCTATGCTTATTGTCTCATTATTTACTGCAGTTAACTCTGCAAACATCGCACACCTCTCCAAATAGGTAAGTGAACATGATAATGTATTGTACGTAAATAGTGGATATAAAAAATAGTAGAAGTTTTGATTTTGCAACAACACAAATAGAATTAGGAGGGGTCTGCTAGGAGAAATAAGTAGGGAAAAAGACATATTCTGGATAGTCTCACTCGTGTGTGGGACAAAACTTTGGAAAATAAGGCTGCTTTCTTTGGTTTAGAGGGAAGACAGTCCTTAGATTCACAAGGCAGAACCAAGGCACCCAAAAGGAGTGAGAAGCTTTAAGAGAGCCTGGGCGAGGTGTCAGGAGGACATTCTCTTGTGTCCTGGACAGAGTGTGCTCCAAATCTTTTGAATAGTCGTGGCTCCTAACTCCTGCCATATAGTCTTGTATGCAAACTTTGCCTTAATAAAAACGAATGGCATTTAAAATTAGAATTTACTTCTGGTTACTAATTTTTATAACTTCAGCACCTTTGATTAACAAAAGTCAAATTTTAGTTTTAGTGGACAGATAATAGAATAGGGAAAACTCAACGTAGGATAACTAAGCATATTGCAGTTCTCAGGGATAGTATGGTCACTGATCTTGAGAGGGACTCAAGAAGAGACCACTCTGTGGTTGACTCACCAAATTACAGGTTCTGAAAAAATAATGTATCCATTTAATCACTCAAATTCAAAGGTCCTAATTACTAAACATGAATGATAATTAATTGCTGTACCTGAATATATACCTGGCATAATAATTGAAAAATACTTTTCTAAAGTAGATAAATGTACAAAACTTGCTCAAGAGATCAATTTATAGGGCAAAAGTAATTAGGTGAATGTGCGGTACAGAATTTGAAGATTTCCCTACAGAGCTCTGGTCTCTCTGGCGGCTGCATTCTGAATATTCCCCTCGCTGAATATGATGAATTTTACTCCCAGGATTAGCAATGCTCTATGGCACAGCTGACTTTTAAATAGGGTCATTTTTCTCAGAGGGTCTGACCTGATCAGATCAGCCTTTAAAAGGCCAGTTTTCCTCCAGATAGGGGAAGAATGAGTCAGAGATTTGGAACACCTGCAAGATTCCTTGAGTCAAGATCCGTAGGTAGAGGGGAGGAAATTGGGAAGGCTGGGAGCGGCTGAGACCCGGGGGGGCTGAGACCCCACCCAGCCAGGAAATGAATTCTGTGAGCAACAAGGATGCGATACAAGTAGATTGTTTCCTGGAGACCACAGGAGAAAACTCAGCCTGCTGGCACCCCGATTTCTATGCCAGCTAATTATCCTAAACCCACCCGCTCAGCGGCGATGGAGCCACTGAAATGGGAGCTGTCCAAACACAAGACCACACGCCCCAAAGAAAATCAGTTATGCTAAGATTCCTGCCACGGGAGAGGGGCCAAGGGGTGCAATGACAGTTTCCCTCTCCCACAGAGAAGGCATTCCATGCCAGTTGCTGAGGCATTGCCTGTTTTCTGAGTGCTCGAACGTTCCCTCCAGAAAAGTGGCACCGGACTCACCAAGCCACCTCTCTGCAGAGTATCTCCCAGAAAGATCCTAGAGGCCCCCCAATCCTTTGGGACTAGGTCTTTTTTTTCTGTGTCCTCCTGCTCTGGGATCCCAGATTATCTGTAGTGTTCCAGCCAGGATTTAGGCAATCAGACCCTTTCTGTGAAGAGCAGTGGGCACCCCTAGAGGTAGAGAGAATTTGTCTGGGTTCTTTGTCCTTTTTCTAAACAATCATGCTTCTCCTTCCTATGGCCTAAAACACTGTTTCTCAGCCCGGGGCTATATGCCACCCTACCTGCCCGCAAGGCGTCTGGATATTCCGAGAGCCATAGGTAAAAGTCACATAAATCAGAGGCCGAAGTATAAGACTGTAGTGTGGGCAGAGAGATGAGAAAGTAACCGAGGCCGGGGAAAAGTTGAGAAACACTGACCGGGAAGGATCTGCTCAATAGATGGCTGACATCAGCTGGCGCAGACGGAGGGACAGAGACCACTGAAATGGAAGGGACAGGAGAAGTGTGTTGGGGTGCACCCCAAGTAGAACTCTATAAACCTCTGATGAGGCTGGACTTGAGCAGTTCTAGGAAAGGACTAAGTGGGCTTCTAAGTTCGGCTTGGGCTGGAAAAAGGGAGCAAAGACCAGTTGGGCCAGTATGTTTGTCTGACCTTCTGTCATCTGTAGGGGTAGATGGAGGAAGCTTGGAAAGCAATCTGGTGTCTTCCTATCGCCAGGTGTTCCCCAAGTCCTGTCCTCCATGCTGGGCACAGGTTTTTTTTTTTTTTTTTTTTTTTATTCCAGGAGGGTTGCTATTTAATCCTCCAGCAAACCTTACATTGTTTAGGAGGCAACTGTGGACCATCAGCAGATCAGAGAACACAACCTTTCTAAGGAACACATAGAGGGCCCAAGGAAAGAGGAACTGACTCTGTACTATGAGCTATCTTCCTCCTATCTCCTAGACACCTGGACTCACCCTCTTTCCATTAGAATCCACTGCCATGTAGATTTCCATACGTGTGTTATGAAATTGATATGCCATTATGTATATTTTTCCCTTGGGGACTGTCCTCATCCAGCTGTGGGTAGAACAATCAGAGAGGTGGGGTTATTTGCCTGCAACACAACCTAGTTTCAACACTTCCAGTTATAAAAGCTTTTTATTTTATATAGCTCCTCCGGGCTCTGCCTGATTGGGCGCTGCCAGATTTGAATTAATTTTTGATCAAATGAACACTTAGCATGTTTAACATGCCTCACTTTATCCTTTAAGAGAGGTGATAAATGGGCATTGTTTTAGGCTGATAAATTTGTGCTGATAAAGTGGGCAAAGAATCAAGGTAATCAATCCTTGTGTGTAAGCGCTAATGTCTATCCAGTTAATATTTCCACATATGCGCCAACAACATCCTCTGCCATCCCTGTCTTTTGGAAAACGCCTCAAGTTTTCTTTGGAAACCAGTATTTTCTTCCATTTTGACTGCTATGTTCATGTGCAGGGATTGGCCAGACCCCAGTTCTGTGGTTGGAGGAATAATGAATATAATTTTCATTACTTTTATCCAATGCAGTTTATTTGGAATTAAGTATGTGCCCTAGATAAATGTCAGAGGAATCATTAGGATATTTTGTGAATGGCTTTTGGTAGTAAATGGCATCATTTTAACTGGAACAAAGAAGCTCATTGCCTGAGAGTTGGCACACAATAGTTTAGATAGTCACAATTCTGAAAGATTTTGCCCAGTGGGAAGAACCCCAAGGAAGTAAAACCCACTAGTAGGGGAAGTAAGTGGAGGTTAAGCAAAATGATTTGAATCCCAGACATCCTCTTGCCAGAAACACAGCCAGTCAATTATGAGTGCCAATAATTCCGTTGATTAAGTCCTGCTTGACTTCATTATTTACAACCTAAATCCTCCTACAATAGTCAATGATCTTCACTCTCAGATTCTTTCTAAGTTACAAAGACCAATAATTTTGAGTTAAGCTCATACTGCCAAAAATTATCTCCAACCAAAATGAACTGATTTCCACTCTTCATTTTCTCTTTGTTGGATACAGTCAACAAATGCTCTTGTAAGTCAGTAAGGCCTCATCTTAACACTGAAGATGCGAGTTTGTTTTTCAATAAGAGCATTTTAAATGGGTCACATCCTGTGAATAGGCACTCCATCATCTATGTATTTTCCTTTTTTCTTAATCATTTGCCAGGCATTGTCTCTAATTGAGAGCCTTTTCCAAATTCTCTCTGAGGCCTGGCTGATCCCTCAAGGAGATAATTTCTGTTGACATGAAAAATATTTAAGTAGGTCCCCTTTCTTCAAAGAGGCTAAAATCAGAGAGGTGATCTTGCTGCTATGTTAAAAGAGTTGTAAAAGTTCCATTTTTAGCATATCCAAAGGGGAGAAATAGTCTATGAACAAATGGCTGAGAGACTGTGGTCAAACCTTGTCCTGCTTTCACAGCTTGTAGGAGCAATGGGGGCTGCTAGCTTCCGCAAGTGAGCGGGTGGGGTCCAGTCCAGTAGGACCAGCTGAGACATTGGGTGAGAAGTGACCAAGATTTGGGGTGAGAGAAATACAGGACCGGGACCCAGACCATCTCCTGACATTGTTTCTCAGAAGAAGCCTGGGGCTTCCACTGCAATCAAACTGTTTTGGTCTGGGAAGCACTTTCTCCTTAGAAATGTTTTGAAACATACATGGCTCCTACAGAGACGACTTTTCCCTGGACAATAAGTGTTCAGCATTTAGACTCATGTTAATTTTTTTCCCGCTAAGTCACTAATGTGAAGCGTGTGCAAGCATTTTGCTAAAATTTGAACATCTTTACCTGCCTGAAATTTCCTGGCTAAATAATTCTAATAAAATGAGATTATTGATATTAGTCATAATTCCTGATTTACTACCATCAAGGCATACTCTAAATCATCTTGAAATATGGCGGCGTCTTCGCACAAATGAGTCTCAGATACATTGGGAAGAGAAAAGTTAAAGAGGATTTTAAATAATAACTACCTACACGAAACCTTCCGTATCACATGAAGTGGAGTAAATCACCACCTGGTCTAAGAGAGCATTTTTCCATAGCTTTAAAAAGATTCTGGTTAGTGAGGAAGGGATCAGGAAGGCATGCAGAAATAATTGAAGGTGGTATTCTCTATAGATTAGGGATTTCTTTTAACGGGGTAGGGCTGAGCGTTTGAAATGTCTCTGCAAAAGTAACTTCCATTTTCCCTACAAGGTCCTATCTAAGATATTAAACATTTTCCAAAACAATTTTTTGGTGACAGATTTTTGCTCCCTTACACTATCTTATGGTTATCACTATAAATTAGTGGCATTAATTGGAACAAGTTCACACATATTCTGTAAACTTCTGTATTAGACCTGCATCTAATTCTCACCTCTCATTGTTTTTTTGTGTCATTCTTTAGTATATACTGGGAAAGAAATAATATTGCCCAATGCAGTAAATCAAATTATCTGAATTCTGTGCTCTGGTAAACAGAAAGCTTTGTGATATGATTATCTTTCCTGGATTTGTTAGGTTAATCCCTTTAATTAAACCTTAAAGCCATGGTGTGCTGGCACTTAAACAGCTTCTGAGGGAATCAGAGCTTAAGGATTTAAAACAACTGAGGACACACACAGAGACACACAAAGACACACACAAATACATACAGAGACACACAGACACACACAAACACACTCGCAGATATAGATACACAGACACACAGACACACACAGATAGACACATACACAGACACAGACACACACAGAGACACAGAGACACAGAGAGACACACACACAAGCACTTGCGTGGGCGCACACACACACACACACACACACACACACACACACACACACACACACACACACACACACACACACACACACACACACACACACACACACACACACACACACACACACACACACACACACACACACACACACCCTCTGCCCCAATACACTCTAACCTCAATTTAAGGAATGAGAAGCAGCTGAACTGGTTTTCTCCCAGTAGGAGAGCAAGGGTGCAGAGGAAGTCACTAGCCGCCTGGGGGAGCCCTTGAGTTTCTAATATTTCTCTCTGACCCAAGAGGCAAGAACCCGCAGGGTTGATCGCGGGTCTATACTGTAATGTGTGAACAAGAACAAGGACATCATCTTGTTTTTAGCCAGTGTACATTGATTTATTTTTATTAGCTCGAGTCAAATATCCCCCAAAGCCTTCCCAGTATGTATATGTATATATACATAAATATTTTTCCCATCCTGATGGGAAGAAAATACATATTATATCACATATAATATTCTATATCTATTTCAAAACACTCCTTCTCCTCACCCACACATCCCCACATCCGCTGCTGTGGACTCAATTCCGTCTTCCACACTCATAGGTTGAGTCCCTTCCGCCTAGATGCTGACCCTGGAGGCGGAGCCTCTCTGAGCTGCACGGTTGATGGGACAGTGCCCTTGTGAGAAGCGGTGGGGAGCTTGTTTTCTTTCCCCCTCCCTGTCCCGCGGGGACACACCTAGAGGCCACTTGTTCAAAGTCGGAAGGGAACTTGGCGTGCATCCAAACGGACAGGACAGCACCGTGACCAACACACCAACTGCAGGAAACTTCAGGCCTGTTGTTGAACTGAGGCCGGTTAAAATTGCCTTTTAAAAAATAAACATGCACACACATTCACACACAACTCCCCTAAAATGTGGAAAACTTCCTGGGATAAAAATAATTTAAACATTTAACTCTCCCTTATTTTTGTTGTTTGTTTTCTGGGGCCAGACCTGGCAGTGCTCAGGAATCATTCTGTTAGGGCTCCAAGCAGCCCCTGGGGATGCCTAGGATTGAACCCCGGTCTCTTGTGCAAGACAAATGTTGGACTCGCTTAAGTCTAGCTACTTTCCTCTGGTCCCCTTTAATTTCTTTGTAGCAGTGAACAACAATTTGATGTTCTGTCAAATGTTGGAGTCCTTGTAATATTGATTATTAGAAATAGAACAAACCCTATTATGTAGTTTATCAGACATTAGATTTGCTCATTTTATTTTTTAATGGGGGTGTTTTATTTTTTAATAAAATATTTAAATGCCTTGGTTCATGATATAGTTGTTACAGGCTTTTGATGTTGGAACCCCAGTCCTATCACCAAAGCAACCTTCCCTCCATGCAGTCCCCATTTTCCAAACCTCTCCACAGCCCGCCTCCTTAGCAGGCACACGATAATTTATTTCATTTTGCTTATTACAACTAAATGACTAAGGAAATTATCAGAAATCCTTCAGTAAAAGAAAATACATAAAGCTTGTTATACTTCACCATGGGGGTTGTGAAATGCTTGTCTAGGCTTTGCTAGGCCTAGATGGACTAGATGTTGCTAGATGGACTTCTGTGTTATTATCTTTGTTTGTTGGGTTTAGTTGGCTTCTATGGTACTTTTCCATCTATGTGACCTTCCCTCTGAGTTTAGTGTGCTTCTACACCCCTGGTCTGGGCATATTTGTTCCTGCAATCATAAAGGAGAATGTCATAATGCTAACAGAAAATAAATATAGCACTATTACTTTCTTCTCTTAATTTCTTCCTTCTAGAAATTAAGACTAGGGAGATCATGTATAAAAGCTGATGCATGTGAAAGTAGAAATCATCTATGCCAGAGAGGTTTTTTGGGTATTTTGCCTTTAAATAAAAAGCCTCTCATCCCAACAATAACAACAACAAAACAAGTTAGCACTATTGGCATAAAGTTGCAATGTAAAGCATCCAGTGCATGTAGGCTATTAGTATCCCATGATGCATCAGAAATAGGCTGCTGCTCTTAGACTTGCCTATGAGTACATCCCAGAGTAGGATGTGAAATGAATGAACCACACTTCCTGCCAGATGGACAGCAAAGGCATGGATGGACTCTCATGGGAGGAGTAAGCATTTTGGGACAAGGGGCGCCTGTAACATCTTCAGGCAATGAGAAGACACTGTTCCTTTGAAAGGAGCCTCAGTTATTCTTCCACTCAAGCCTCATTTAGTTGTAAAATTATTAAATAAAATTGGTATTGAGGAGCTAAAATAGATTCTCGATCATATCATATTAAACATTTTATCCTTCCATTTAGACAAGAATATTTGATCTAATGTCATTGAGGTTAAGGTGTTTCTACTATATCCCTTAACATAATATATTTAAAGGATTTTTATTCTTCTGAAATACAATATAAAAGGTGAGTAAAGATATAGAAATGTATGATTAATTGATTTTTATAAAATTAAAACCATGAAAATCATTTAAAAAATTGATAACAAAGGATATAGATTTAGACATTGTATTATATTTAAACATTGTAAATATTTAAGAACTGTATAATTTCTGCTGAATTAAGAAGTATCACAAATGTTACTACTTTAAAATATTTTTTAAAATATTAAAACATCACGATCTACAAAGTTACTCATTGTTGGTTTCCAGACATCCAATATTCCAGCACTGATCCACGAGCAGGTGTTGGCTTCCTTTCATGGGTGACCCCGGTTTCCTCTCCTCCTTTCCCATCCCAGCCTGCCATCTTGACAAGTAACGTTCTAAATTTGGTTATTCAAATTTGTGTCTCACAATTTCAGAATTATTGACTGTGGTTTCAATATTTGGCTCCGTCATTCCTAAATACCACTTACGAATCTGAGTCCCCTTGGCCCTCTCCTGCTGTTGCTCTCCATCTGTCTCTTCCCCCACCTGCCCCACTCAATTCCTTTCCTTCTCCTGCTGCTACTCTAGGACCAAGGGTGATCACGTCATCCCACCTTGAGACCTTTATGTTTCCTCATCCAGGTTCTCCAGATGCTACCTACAGTCATATCATCCTATTTATTCTTCTTCATTGTCTGGTTCAATTCCTATGGAAAATGTAGACTCTAAGTCAACTTAAGATTGAGCTGCCATCCTTCTCGATGAGTCTAGCTATGTCTTCATACTTTACCAAAGAGCATTTGTCCTCGTGTCAAGCGTGGGTCTCTTCTCTAAAGAGAACTGGTAAGATATGTTTCCAAGGGTCAAAGATAATAACTCTAATAATTAAAAATAGTTTTATGGTTATTGGCATAACAAGTTTTGATTGAACTGTGTTGGGATATGCACATTTAATGAGATGCAAAATTACTCAAACACCTGGAAAATTTTATCATTGAGAAGACAATCCCATATTTTATATGCATGAGACTAGCTATGTTTTTGTAAGGAACAACTTTGGACTGCATGGAAATTGTGAGAGTGTTTCTCCCAGACAGGCATAGGTTTCATTAAACAGGCAGAATTTCTCAACCTGGGCACAGTCCCATGTGCCAACCTGGGCACTGTCCAATGTGCCCCTCCTCACAAACAAACCCGAAAAACAATCAATAACAAAGCAACTATAAGCACAAATAACTGCATTTTGTTTCATCAAGGACTTTCTGTTGAGTCTGGCAGCCACCCTTTGCTAGACAGAATATTCTTGAAATTGATGATGATTTTTGTTTCAGTGCCTATGTGGATATTTTGGGTTTAGTTTAGCATCCAATCTATTTGTGAACCATTTAATATAGAGCACATAGGTATATATTATTTCAGAGATTCCTCACAGGTCCTGACTCAATAATGCGCTCCTTCTCTCTCTCTCTCTTTCTCTCTCTCCCCTCTACCACCCCCGTGTGTGTGTGTGTGTGTGTGTGTGTCTGTGTGTGTGTGTCTGTGTACTAAAAGTTTTCTCGATTTGAGGGAGACAAGTAATGTTTTCTAAATTCACCCTTTGAAGAATAATTATGCAATGTATTATTCATAAACTATCACAGACATTCCCTAGAAATTAAAAATTTAGCACATCAATTGGCTGACTATCTCTTAAGGTCTGAAGAGCAAGAGCAAGAATAACATGGGCATAAGCAAGATCGTAACTAGGTAGAAACACGGCCTGAGCAGTCGTCCCGTGCGTGCTGGCGCTCTGAAGCCAGAGAGAACTGTCAGCCGTTCCTAGCCATCCTCTCCCTCACTTCTTAAGTGGTCTCAGTCTTTTTCACCACCCGAGTGCAATTTCCATTAATTACATATGCATCCTTTTATAGTTCTCTGAGTGTGGTGGATAAATTAGCTTATATTTCTTCTCACTCAGTGTTCCCATGATCTACGTTTGATTCCACACTTAAAGAGGTTAACTTCTACACCTTTCCAAAGCTTGACTTCTTTTTAAAATCTGTTGCTTTTACCTCACTCCAAAGATTGAATTTTAGTTTTCTTTCTTTTTAATAAGATTGCCTTTCTATACATTTCTAGAGTATCCCTTGTTTAAACATTCTCATCATGCCTACCTCTTCTACTGAGGATGATATTACACACTTCTCTTCTTCACTATATGTTCATTGTCATAACATTAAGAACATATACTACTCTGGCCTTATACCTAGCTCAGTGTCATTACTTAACACATCCATATTTCTTAGATCAAACCTAATAACTCTAACCATTAAGAATAGTTTTATGGTTATTGGCATAACAAGTTTTTATTTAACTGTGTTGGGATATGCACATTTAATGAGATGCAAAATTACTCAAACACCTGGAAAATTTTATCATTGAGAAGACAATCCCATATTTTATATGCATGAGACTAGCTATATTTTGTAAGGAACAGCTTTGGACTGCATGGAAACAGTGAGAGTGTTTCTCCCAGATAGACATAGTCCTCATAAAACAGGCAGAGTTTCTCAGCCCGGACACTATCAAGAACAAGGTGATGAGGGGAAATTATTTGTTGTGGGGATCTATTCATTAAGTAATAGTAATAAAAATATATTTACTATTATTGCAAATATGTACTCAGAAAATGTTAGAGTATTTAACTTGTTACAGAAAAAACAGTATCTTCAAATACTGGAGAATACACTCTGAGGAATATAATTACTTCACTGATCAAGGGCTGAAAAGCCAGTACAGCAAGTAAGGTGCTTGCCTTGTACACAGTCGATGGGGGTTTGAGTCCTGGCTCTGCATATGGGCCCCCAGCACAGCCAAGAATGATTTCTGAGTGCAGAGTCGGGAGTAAGCCCTGAGCACATACAGGTATGGTTCAAACAAATTACTGTTTAAGAGATGTTCAGGAAAATTTAGAACTGATATGAAGTTGGGACATATTTTTTTTTTGAGTCCTATCTCATGACATTGTCATATCAAACTGACATCATAAGCGAGAGAAAGAGACATATATAGTGTTTAAGTATTTGTTGGGGGTGAGGGGGTTAAGGAGAGAGTTAGGTTGGCAAAATGTATCCCTGGGAATTAGATTGCTCACCTCAGAGGGAGTTTTGCAATATCACTTTGGAAAATAAAAACTATCATTTATTATATGCTAACTTATGTGTAGTTCTCTTTAGAGATTTTCTGATGGTCCTATATTTTTGAAAAAGAAAATAAGGTTAAATAAAATGTATCATGGGACCAGAGAAAGAGTATAGGGAGTAAGGTGCTAGCTTTGCATATGGACATCCCAATTCTGTACTATGTATAGTCCCCAAGGTAACAGCTGCTGTAACCATTCAGCACAGAGCAAAGAATAGCGTCTAAGACTGTTGGACATGGTCCCCACTCCACCCATGAATAGAAAAGAGTATATATCAGTTCAAGTCCCCTACAGCTAATGTGCTAAAATGCTATGAGCTATGCAAAAAAATGAATTTCTAGTGCAAAATCCCTGTGAAGATAAAAAAATGGGGTCCAAAAATTCTTACCAGGTTAGTCACATCATGAAGAATATGCAAATATATATTTACCATAACTGATTTAATAAAGGCAGCAGTTGTGATCTCTGACTATATTGTGAGATACTTGCTGTAGTATATCTTTTTTATCATAAATGATTTGCTTGTGTTCCTCTATTTTGCTACCTAGTGAAGATCAGTTATCTGTTGCTATTGTTGTTATTCTTGCTGTTTGGGGATCACACTCAGAGGCGCATAGGTAGCCATTGAGTGCAGATTACTCCTGGTTCTGCACCCAGGAGTGTTCCTGGCAGTGTCCAGGGAAACCATATAGGGTGCCAGAAACCACCCCAGGCCAGCCACAGGCAAAGTAGGTCCCTTACCCATTGTACTATCACTTTGGTCCCAAGGTAGGTCAGAGATTTGCACTGATTCTAAAACATTCAAAACAAACTAAAGCAACACACACTTTAGGGAAAAACTCTATATTAAAATCTATCCGCTCTGATCATCTCTAGTCTGTGGGAGTGTTTCTCTGACATCAGATCTAGAAATGGATACATGGAAAACTTCATTCGCCTACTGTTTGCATACTTCCTGTTGGTTTACAGAGAATAGCATAACCTAACATGGAGAGTTATGGCACTTGTTTAGTTGGAGCTTGTGGAACTGTGCTGTAGGTAAAGTGGCATTTAGTTTAGGTAAAGTGACATTTAGTTTAGGAAAAGTGACATTTAGTTATAACTTGACACAGTGTTAAAAATTGAGTCAAGCTATTTAGACTTTTTACTTAGGCAAAGGCAGGCAAAGAAATTCTTTGTAAAAAAGCCAATGGGGTTTCTCTCCTTTCGCAAGAACACTGTAAGTGCAAACACACTTCTATGAATTGTTTGAGTTTTGTCATCTGAATTAAATAACATTCAAGGAAAAAATTGAATCATCTAAAGTAGATTTCTCCCTCCCAAATGATGACATGATAGCATATTCAGATGTCAAATAACAATATTCTTTAAAGTCAGAAAGATGTTTCACATGACAAAGAAAGAGTAAAATTTCTCTTCTAAATCGTCACTTTGAAAAGTATTGTGGAATATAATTATGGAAACATCTACTTTTTAAAATTTAATTTCACCAGCTGTCACCAATGGCATGAATCTTTCAACATCATCGTAAAGGAGTACAAGTTCTGGAAGACAACAGAATAGAAATTTGGGACATGAATATTGAGCGTTCCACAGAAAGAAAGATTGTCAGGTTTTAGTGGGACAGTGAAATGAGCAGATGCCGCAGAGATAGACACAATGAGAACAGAAACATGCTATTCTGGCCTTTAAGCACAGAAGTAAACCATGGGAGGAAGAGAGCAGCAAATCAGAGGGGACTTTACAAAGTGAATATTTGATAGTCAAGTAGAAACTTAGACAAGGAAGAGCAGATGGGGATTGAGAGAGAGGAAGAGAGCAGCAATGATGTGTGAAGGGAAAAAAAATGAATTCTTAATGTGATAACAATTCCAATGAAGAAATTGTGCCTCTCCTTTCTCAAAACAATATCACTTGTTGGGAATATCATAAAAATTCTTTCTAGAAAAGAGAATTTGGCCTGTTTAAATGAGAATATGCCTTTTAGCAAGTGCACAAAGGTGTCTTGATTGAAATATTTGCTGGAGATGCACTAAGGGAGGAAGTTGGATAGAGATGGCTTCACTGGACAGTCAGCTATAGGAATGATCCATTCTAGAACTTTCTACTAAATAATAGCTCAAGTTCACTCGGAGCAAGAAATAGATGATAAAGAAAATGATCTTAATAAAGCAGACTTACATTACTACTTCTAGGCAGAATAAAGGTTGACTACTCTTAAAAATATTTGTAGAAAAAGAATCTTTGACTACACAAAAAATTTATATTGATGATACCCTTTTATGTCTTATAAATTTGGCATTTAATGATGAAATTAATGCACTTGTATGTGTTGTTCATATATGTTCATTTTGATTTTAATTATGCACATATGAAATTTGTATGAAGTTACATTTCAATACAATGCTACTTCAGCAATCAATGCATTATTAAACACATTAAATAGTTAAGAAAAGTTCTGGGATGCAGTGAGTAAAATTGTATTTTCTAATTGCAAGTCAGAAAACTCTGCTTAGATAAACTTTTAGATGTGAAACTTAGATAGGGAATAACTAAACCTTACACTTGGACCACAAGTTAGGAAAACAGAAGTGAAAATTAAAGTAAAATGAATGTTAGGCTTCTGAAAAATATTTATGGGGTGAATAATAGCAATGAGGTGACATAAATTTTAATTTGAACTTAGTGTCTAAGAACAGGTAAGTGTCTTAACAAAATTTGGGATAAAACACATTGGGATGTTTCTTAGCTATAATAGATAAAACTCTGCAGTTTGTTGCAACTTGAATGGCATTGGAGGGTGCCCCAGCGAGTGACGTGACTTAGGAGGAGGACGACAATCCTCAGTCATACGTGCAATATGAAGAAACATTGTAAGGGAATAAAATACTCTGAGTGACAGTGTACCAAATCAGCCTAGAGAACCGTGCTTGCTAAGTCAAGGAGGGGAATGTGAAGGAGTTGCGAGGACGGTGTGGAGTCCTCCACTCGGGAGAGGGCTGGAGCAGCAACACTGCTCCCTCAGACGTTAGTTACAGAATTGAAAATGACTGTGTCGACATTCAAAACCTACAGAGATCATAGCCTCATTAAAAAGCGATTAATTGGGTTTGTAAATTATCTCCTTACAAGCATTCCTGCTTTTATGTTGTCATTTATTTCTTTGTATAATATTTTAGGGACTGGGGTTGAACCCGGGGGCTCCTTCATTCAATGCACACACTCTTCCACTGATCCCCACTCCTGTTCCAGGGATGAATGCTCAGATACTACGGATAACTTTCATGATGGGTCATGATTATGTGCATATATACATACATATATATATACACAGACACACACAAAAATTTATATATGCATCCAATTCACTATCACTGTCACTGTCATCCCATAGTTTGTCAATTTACTGGAGCGGGCACCAGTAACGTCTCTATTCCTCTCAGCCCTGAGATTTTAGCAGCCTCTCCTTATTCATCTTTCCCAACAACTGGATCAGGGGAATAAGACCTATCGACCTATTATTACTGTTTTTGACATATCGAATACGCCAAGAGTAGCTTGCCAGGCTTGCCCATGCGGGCGGGATACTCTTAGTAGCTTTCACGGCTACTAAGTATATATATATACTGTATATATATATATATACTGTCATCCCATTGACGAAGGATTTGCTCTAGTGGGCCCAGTAACATCTCCATTCATCCTAGCCCTGAGATTTTAGCAGCCTCTACTTTACTTGTCCTACCCAATGGTGCTGCAGTAGAGGCTCTTCAGGGTCAGGAGAACAAGACCCATCATTGTACTGTATTTGCTATCAGGTCTCCAGAGCCATGTACCATCTGAAGAAAATGCCACCTCATTGGATAATGCCACTCTGGTGGCTGTATATGTGATATATATATAAGTATATACACATATATGCACACACATATATGCATATGTGTAATATATGCATATATTATACATTATATAGATATGCATCCATACTTATACATATTTATATATCTATTATGCATATCTATATCAACGGCCAACATCCAGAGACTATAAAACCAAGCTCCCGGAAGAGAGTAATGCAGAATCTCTTGCCCCCGCGCTTGGCTGTCTTCACCAGGGCACCTCAGAGGAGGCGGTTGAATTTCCCTCCCTCCTCAAGCAGAGCGCTGGCAGTTGAAGACTTCCAGAACCTAGCCATGCTCAAGGCTACTCTTCACATATTCGGAAGAGCCTCATGCATGAAAGAACCTGCAGAGGAACCCAGGGGTGTGGGATCCAGGGCCGAGATCTCCAAGGCTACTCGAATCGGAACTGGGACTCTTCCACCCAGATTCCCCATTTTCCAAGAGCTAGGCAGTCACATATAGAAACTGCCCTGGTGTCGTGTAATCCCATCAATGGCCAACACCCAGAGACTATAAAACCAAGCTCCTGGAAGTGCACGACATCTGATAGCCTAGTTCTCCCTCTTGGAGAACCTGACAAGCTACTGAGAGTTTACTGCCCATAAGGGAGAGCCTGGCAAGCCCCCCATTGTGTATTCATATGCCAAATACAGAAACAATGCATCTAATTATGATGAATTAAAACTAAGCAGTATTCCCATGAAATCACAGAAGTTAGACTTCATTAGAGCAGTGGACATAACCTGATCAGCATTTTTGTTTGTTTTGGGGCCATACACACTCAGCAGTGTTCAAAGCTTCCTCTTGGCTCTATGCTCAATGATTACTCCTGGCAGTGCTCAGGAGACCAGATATGGTGCCAGGAACAGACCAGGGTCACCTGCGTGCAAAGAATGTAAGCCCCTTACCTGCTGTATGACTTTTTGGGCTGTTGATCAGCACTTTAAATTGAACTGACAATGTTCATAGAAGTTTTAGTAAAGAATTCAGAAACAAGAATTTTTAGTGAAAAATTATTAGAGCACATAAAAATGGAGAATGGACTTGGCCTGAATACCATGGTGTCAGTCATAGGTAGCCCAGGAAAATGAGGCAGGCCTCTCTTCTGCTCCATTCCTAGTGCTCCATCTAAACATATCTTCCATGGACTTGAGATTTAGAAAACAGGTTACACTAGACTCTAAAGTGGCTCAGCTTTGGGGATTGCATGCCCAGAGTCTCCAAAGATATGGGTCCTCCTCTCAGGTCTCAACATACACCCATGGGCCATCAGTATCTCTGTCACTGTCACTGTCATCCCATTGCTCATCGATTTGTTCGAGCAGGCACCAGTAATATCTCTCACTGAGAGACTTATTGTTACTGCTTTGGGCATATCCAACACACACGCGTAGCTTGCCAGGCTCTGATGTGCAGGCTCGATACTCTTGGTAGCTTGCCGGGCTACCAAGGGGGAGGAATTGAACTCGGATCGGCCCTGTAAAAGCCGAATGCCCAACCGCTTTGCTAATGCTCCAGCCCATTATTTTTCTTACAGAAAAAAATTAAAAACAAAAAACAAAAAAAACAATGCATTATAACTTGAATAAGGAGCCAGGAAGATAGTAAGGGCCTTAAGTCCTCACCTTTCACAGGGCTTCGTGCAGTTCATTCCCTTCATCTCCTAGGGTCCCTCAAGCCCTGCCAGGCAGGATTCCTGAGCTCAGATCCAAGAGTAAGTCCTGAACACCACTGGGTTTGCTCCCTGGCCACTCATACACACACACACACACACACACACACACACACACACACACACACTAAATAAATAAATACTAAAAATTATATTAAATTGATAATGTTGTAATTTAGAAATATACATCAAAGTGCTATAACTACTAGTTCCTAATTTTGTAAACTCGGGCAATATTTTTGGGTTTTGAGTTTTCCTAGTCTTTCCTTTCTCATTGACCAAAATATTCCTTAATAATGTCAACCTCATCTATTTGTTCTTCAGATTAAGGGAGTTCCATGGTTAGCCTTTACCCGGCACACAGGGGAAGTTAGCCTCAAGGTGAAGCTGAGTAACTTTAGAGTCTAGTGTTAGCTGATTTCTAAATCTCATGACTAAACTTTAGGAGCAAGCTGGAAACTGTTAAGGCATCCCAGCTGACAATGGTACCTTCTTTCAGGAAAGGATTATAAAATCCTCCTCAGAGAACAAAGACCAGTGACCCTTGACCCTCAACCCCACCCTTAACCCTTGTAATGTTGCACTTTCAGTGATTGGCAGCCAGAGGACTTTGCAGAGAGCAGAGGTTTACACCCTGAGAAGCAGAGGTGGTTTTCTTAGCCCCGAGTGTTCCCTCTGGAGTGCTCTGAGTAAATTTCAGGAGGAAATTTTTGGACGGGGAGAGAGATGGAGCAGAAAGAATCAGCCAAGAATGTCTCTAGGATTCACCTGGTAAGAATCTTTGAATGCCTGAAGGCCAGAGTGTGCTTGAGAGATTTATAGGTCTCTGGGACTGGAGTAATAGCACAGCAGGTAGACCATGTGATTCCTCTGTCCCTCTCCGAGAGCCCGGCAAGCTACTGAGAGTATCCTACCCTCACGGCGGAGCCTGGCAAACTACCCATGGCTTATTCAATATGCCAAAAAAAAAAAAACAGTAACAGCAAGTCTCACAATGGAGACGTTACTGGTGCCCACTAGAGCAAATGGATGAACAATGGCAGGACAGTGCAGTGTAGTGCAGTTCCCTGAACTCAAGTAGCAAATTCATTGCTGTTTGAAATTGTCAACCTCTGTGAATGAGGCCAAGAGATTACCTGTGTACAGAAGAATTTGGGTTGCTCTGATCAGGTTTAAACGAGGGCCCCACCAGTACTGATTCATTTTATGTGAGACCAAAGCACATTACCAGGTGTGGGAGAGATAGTACTGGGGTTAAGTAATTTTCTTCTCAATTGGCAGACCCCGGTTTAGTCCCTGACACCACGTATGTTCCCCAGAACATGAGCATGGCCTGAATCGATCCCTGAACACAAAGTTATGAGTGAGATCTGACGACTTTTAGCATCCACACCCATAAGAACAATCAGACACACGGAACAAAATCTTACTCCTCAGAAAAACTAAATATAACAAGTAAGTGAGCAGTACTGGCTGTGGAGAACCCTTGGTTGATCATCTTTGCACTTGTCTTTGAGTTGCTTTTATCCTTTGTATGGTGGGTCGGGGGAGATTTGGGGCCATAGCTAGCAGTGCTCAGGGCACGTGCCTGGTTCTGTGGAGTATTAAGGACCATCAAGGCCGGTGCTTCTTCTCCTGCTCTGTCTTTCCCTTGTAATTGTGTGGAAGAGACAGGGAAGACGATGCTGTCAGAAAGCTTCCTGAGAATATACCAGATGGACCGACCCTGCTTATGGTTTCTACCAGAACATTCTCACGTCCCATAGAGCAGAGTAAACTCATTCTACAGGGTTGTTACTTCAAACCGTCTCCAATAATGAGTCTTTGGAAAGTCACTGCACTGTTTTGCTGGAGCACAACTGCTAGATAAGGGGCTATGTGGTCACATCATGAAGACTCGGAGATGGGAAGCCATTTTTCAAAGCGTTCTTTTGCAGTGAAGCAAGCTCCTTAGTGGGAAATCAGATGTAGGAGCTCAAGTCTAATGATGACTAAGAATCTAAAAACCTAGACCTCAAGAATCTTTGCAAGCAAGAAAAATAAGTTTATAATGATAAGAGTAGGATATTCCAGGTATGCCACAAATTGTCTTCTTGCCTTAGCTTTAATTTTTTTACTCTTATTTATTGAGACATAAATATAAGTGGGAGAATTGTTTCTTTTGCTACGAACCAGAAAGTTTCCACATCTCATGCATATGTGCATACACTAACTGTGTGTCCAGATACCTCTCCCTCAAGCCTCACAGCATTGCCCTGATCAATATCTTAGTTTGTTTTCCTTATAGTCTTGGTTATGATTGTGTGAATTATGGTTTGGGAGTTACATTTCAGTGCACAGGGGCTGTCCCTTCATCATTCTCCTGCTCAGGGGTCACTGTCATCAGGGCTTGGGGTGCCCAGACAGTGCTTTGATAGAACCTGCTTCTGGAGTACTAAATCAAGTACTCCAAATCATATAACATTCTCTCTTTCCCTGTTCCCTAATTCTCATGTGAGGCACCTCTCAGTGTGTACATATAACAGACGGGAGGGTATCTATGTGTACCTCCTGGTCTTCAACTTTTCTTTTTAAGAAGCTGAAGTACTGAATGTGCAGAATCCCGTGCCATACCACATGAGGATTCCCAAGTGCTGCTCCGGGATTCTTGAGTGCATTATTGAGATTTTTCCTTTCAGAACTGCCAGAGGCTCCAGAATGTAGCCTGGCCCAGCACACGCATATCTATTTCCACTCCACAGTCCAGACTCAAGTGGCAGGGCCGCCTGGACTCCAGCCAGGCTGCAGTCTTAAGCCTTTTCGTTAGGAGTTCAGTCAGAGCTAGCTGGTCTGAAGGCTCTTGCCCGACGCACTTCAGAGGAGACTTTTATTACCACCTGCCAAGAGCTGTCTCCAGCTGTGCTTCCCTCCTTATCAGCTGGCTCTGGGAGAGATGGTCCTCCCCTGTGGCCAGCCCTAAGTACAGACAACCAACCAAATGACAGGTCGTGCCTTTTACAGTTTACATGCAAAGTCATGTGCACATTCAAGCTGGTTCAACCAGGCTTCTAAGCATGAGGCCATCAGGGTGAGTCATCCAGATGTTCTCCGGGAGTTCTTGACTTTCTGGTCTAGGTCTTCTGTTGTAGCAGAGAGCTGAGCATCCCCAGAGAGCTTCCCCCAATTCCAGAATGAAACCGTTCTGGCCTCAGGGGCTGAGTGCTGCTGCTCTGTCCTAAGTGCTACGAGCCAAGTGATCCCCAGATCGATAGCTGTGCTCCAGAGGACACATCTGACACAAGTTGGCTCCATCGTGTCTAGCTTGGGAAGTGCCCTGTCATCTGGTGACATTTACGGACACCTACAATATTCTCCCGAAGATCTTTGCTAGTGCACAGAAAAATGGCTGCAGTATGTGGCCCAGTGAGAGGTATTGCCACCTTCACAACTCTCTGGGGTTTTGAGAATGTCACTAAATATCTCCCATTTCCTCGGGTTTCAGAGATGAGGAGTTGCTAGTTCTTTGTAATGGGGTTGTCATAGCCTTCAGATTTCCTTTCTTCATCCTGACCTCAGCAGTTCCTCCTCTCTGCGCTAAGAAGCCAGCACCAGAGTTCCGTTGGCTGCCCAGTGTTTACTGCACGTACGGATGTGGAAGTCTTCTAACCAGGGGCATGGTTCTCAGGCCCCGCTGCATGTACTGCATGTCCTGATGCCAGGGTGTGACAGGCTTCAAAGCAGCTTTATTCAGTGCCTGACTCCTAATTAATCTCCCTTTTTATTGAAGGGACACTGGACGGAATGTCCCGAGACTGGTCATCTACAGCTCCATCTAATACTAAAATACTGTATTTGCCTCAGAGCAAATCACTCTGGTGTGTGGCCTTGATTTCCTCTGGAAAAAGCAAAGTTACATTCTGTAGAAGACTGTGCTCAGGAATGGCTGGGGGGCATCTGCTCAGGAGAAGCCTTTTTTTTTTTTAAATTTTATTGAATCACCATGAGATAGTTACAAGCTTTCATGTTTGGGTTACAATCACACAATGACCAACAACCATCCCTCCACCAGTGCACATTCCCCACCACCGATATCCCAGGTATACCCCCCTTCCCCACCCTCCCGCTGCCTCCATGGCAGACAATATTCCCCATACTCTCTCTCTACTTTTCGGCATTATGGCTTGCAACACAGGCACCGAGAGGTCATCATGTTTGGTCCATTATTTACTTTCGGCATGCATCTCCCATCCTGCCTGATTCCTCCAGCCAACATTTTCTTAGTGATCCCTTCCCTATTCCATCTGCCTTCTCCCCTCACTCATGAAGCAGTCTTCCAGCTATGGGTCAATCCTCCTGGCCCTTGTATCTACTGTCCTTGGGTGTCAGCCTCATGTGATGTTAGTCTATATTCCAAAAATGAGTGTGGTCCTTCTATGTCTGTCCCTCTCTGACTCATTTCACTTAGCATGATATCTCCATGTCTATCCATTTATAAGCAAATTTCATGGCTTCACCTCTCCTAACAGCTGCGTATTTCAAGAAATAAAATAGGACACTAGGAAATGGAGACACATCCCCTGCTCATGGATGGGGAGAATTAACATTATTAACATGGGAATACTACCCAAAGTACTATACACATTTAATGTGATCTCTATAAGGATGCCCATAACATTTTGCAAAGAAATAAACAAAACACTCCTGCAATTCAGATGGTGGGTGATGTCACAGTCCCCAACTTCAAACTCTACTACAAAGCAGTAGTAATTAAAACAGCATGGTATTGTGCTAGAAACAAACCCGCAGACCAATGGAACAGAGTTGAATATCTTCTTTTTTCTGCCAGGAGTTTTTTGGCACCTCGGTCATGTTGAATGTGGTCTGTTTGTGTGTATAACTTTTAGTGAATTTATCAAAATGTGAGAATCACTCCCTTCTACTGGAAACCAGCAGAGCAAATGGCCACAGACCCCCAAATATGTGGCCACTTAACCTTTGACAAAGGAGCAAGAAATGTGAAATGGAACAAGGAAAGCATCTTCAGCAAGTGGTGCTGGGAAAACTGGTTAGCTACCTGCAAAAAAAAAAAAATGAGCTCTGACTTCTGTCTAATGCCAGGCACAAAACTCAGAGCAAAGTGGATTAAAGACCTCAATATCAGACATGAATCTATAAGGTATATAGAGGAAAATGTAGGCAAAACTCTCCATGACATTGAAGCTAAAAACATCTTTAAGGATGAAACAGCACTGAACATGCAAGTGGAAGTAAACATGTACAAACGGGGCTACATCAAACTAAGAAGCTTCTGCACTTCAAAAGAAACAGTGACCAAGATACAGAAAGAGCCCACATAATGGGAACGGATATTTACCTAATACCCATCTGATGAGGGATTAATATCCATGATATATAAGACACTAATAGAATTGTATAAGAAAAAAATCTTTCAACCCCATCAAAAAATGGGGAGAAGAAATGGACAGGAATTACCTCAAAAAAGAAATACAAAAGGCCAAAAGGCACATGACAAAATGTTCTGCATTGCTAGTCATCAGGAAGATGCAAATTTAAACAACAATGAGATATCATCTCACACCACAGAGACTGGCACACATTCAAAAGAACAGAGCAACCAGTGCTGGCGTGGATGTGGGATAAAAGAGACGCTCCTTCACTGTTGGTGGGAATGCTGACTGGTCCAGCCATTCTGGAAAACAATATGGACGGTCCTTCGAAAACTAGAAATTGAGCTTCCATATGATGCTGCAATACCACTTCTGGGAATATATCTCGAGGATGCAAAAAATCACAGTAGAAATGGCATCCGTACCTATATGTTCATTGTAGCACTGTTCACAATACCCAGAATCTGGAGACAACCCAACAGCCCTAGAAGAGATGATTGGTTAAAGAAACTTTGGTATATCAGGGGGACCCTTTGAGCCTTGAGGGAATCCCATCAAATTCAGGGGCTCCGAATTTGAACCTGAACCAAGTCTTAATTTCCCAAGTGCAAATACAGCTCTTCTCGTTGTGACGACATACATTAACTTTCTTCTCCAGAGGAGAAGACTTTTTTCCAGTATAAGGAACAAATGGTGTTTGACTAGCCTGGCTGTATATTTATTTCTAGACAGCTGGGAATCCACTCAGTACCAGTAAAGGTGTCTGAATGTCAAAGCGCTCTAAGACTCAACCTTCTCAGCTGCCCACTGAGAAACTTTATAGACTAAGTGGACATTCAGATTTCTATTCATGCCTTGAAAATCAAAGATCTTTTCTATGGATTACGTTCATGGGTGTATCTTCCAATATGAACCTGGTTCTTTTTAGAAGGAGGGACAGATGCAGAGAGGAGTATCCCCTGTTTAGCGGCCATTTACACTATTCTGGCAAAGGAAAAGCAATCTGGGAGTCTCAGATGCATATTGTATTCTGCATTAAAAATCTATCACAGCATTTCCATCTTTTGAAATAGTTGAATTTCTTCTTTTTTCTGCCAGGAGTTTTTTGGCACCTCAGTCATGTTGAATGTGGTCTGTTTGTGTGTATAACTTTTAGTGAATTTATCAAAATGTGAGAATCACTCCCTTCTACTGGAAACCAGAAGAGCAAATGAAAATCTTAAGAAATAATATGCATATGGATAATTACATATGGGCCTACATATGGATACATTTGACTTAATCCATTTTCCCAGGTGCCCAGAAATCTGATAACCTATTTGTATGCCTGCTCTCCTGTTCTGCCAAGATAAATGATCATATTGTGAAATTCTTTTGTTTGTAACTTTCATTTGGGTCAGAATATACTTTGTAGAGATTGTAGGAAATATCTTCTATTCGGCTTGGGAACACAAATGATGATGTTGGAACTGGGGAAGAGCCAAAGTTCTATGGCAAATTGAAATTGTTGCAGTGTCATCATTAAGTGGGATGAACCATTTCTCAGTTAAGGACTATGTTTATGCCACCATCAGCCTAGAGAGGCTTAAGGGAACATAATATCTCAAGTTCTCCATTCTCCTTACTCAGCTAAAGGCCTCTGTCCCATAGTTTAGGAACTTTTTGTTCTATCCCCTAACCTGTATTTGAAAAAAAAGAAAAACTCAGTGAGTTTTATTCAATTGTCCTTCATTTTCCAGTGGATAGTATGTACGCTTGATTTAGAGCCATGACATTCCTGGTGTCATAAGACACCCAAGATTTTTCTCAAGCAACAATAGAAATGTCCTGGTATTAGTCTTAGGCTGATAGCTTTGATGAAACATTCTATTATTTAACTTTCCAGCATGGCCAGAAGCAGCAGCTCTTCCATCCTCTGAACTTTATAGTCGTTATTTCTACCAGCAGGATCAAGGGCAACAACAATTTCTTCTCCAGAAGCCTTGAGTTCAAATAGCACCCAGGGGTTATACTTTAAGTAGTGATGATGTCATTTTATGCCTTATTGCTTTCCCCACTGGTGATGACCTCACCTAAAAAATAATTTACAGACTTGACTCATAAGTATGTAAATTATTCTGGAAACCCAATGCAGATGTCCATTTCTTTCTTTTCTTTTTTTTTAAAAAATATTATAGTTTAGGTCATTGCAGTGCTTAGTCCAATAGTTAGGATATAAAAACCACCCCGGTGTTCAATGAGAGATGAATGAATAGAGGTCCGGTTCGTGAGTTAAAAGAGTTCTATTTGCCTTCAGTAAGAAAAATACAGTCAAGATTACACAGTCAATAGCGGGAGTGCCACAGGGAACTAGTTTCAGTGGTACCCAACATGATGAGCACACAGGAATGGGAGACGATAGAAATTAACTTGAGGAAGCTGCTGAGGGTGGCGTGGTCTGAAGAAAGGATGTTCTGGCCAGAACGCAGAAGCAGTGGAGGGCACGGAAGAGGAGAGCAACGCATAACACACAGGAAAGCACCTAGCATTGAGCACTCATGGCCATCATCATTCCCAGGCTCTTCACAAAAATAATTTTTTTTTAATTTCGAACATGATACATGAGCATCACATGAGTATAAAAGTTTCAACAAATTTTCTTTGAGAGAACTCTGGATCCTTTATTTTCTTCTCTTTAAAGAATCAGCCACCACAGGCTCCTGGAACCATTGATCCTCAGGGACTTCATCAATGTTTCTCCATGTATCCAGAGTACTTAAACATAGGAATTAGCAGGGCAGGACAAGAGTTAAAAAGGTAGGGACTTTTCTTACTGTGGAAAGACAACCTAATAAAACCATCTAAAAATTGATTTGATTGCCTGAGATATTTTCCTCATTAAGTTTCAAATTACTGTCTTATTTTTATGATTCTTTGGGAATTAGTTCTCTGTTGATTTTACAAGAAACTATAAATTCTTAAGGAATGATCAGCTTTGTATTATTTCAAACAAATGACTATCCTAGGTGATAACAAAATAGCGAACATCTCAAATTAGGCTTGCATATAAAACCAAACCCTTCCTCCTCAGAAGCCTAAGTGATTGCCATTAGGCACTTCAGAATCACAGCAGGTTATCCAAATTATTATAACATTTAATTAGCATTCTGACAAGTTGAGGAATTCTTTACCTACTTTCAGATTACATACAGAAAATGATTTGGAAGCATTTCCTGCTTTGAAAACATCAAAGCAAATCAAAGAAATCAGCTCCAATCTTACTCTTATTATCAAATACCGAGTGATCATTAAGCCAAATGACAGAGGAAGAAATGCCAATTATAAATGTTGTTTTAAGGTGATGTTTGATTTACTATATAAGGAGATTATTACAAGCAGAACAATAGAATTGAACAAAATTGCCTTATTTTGATATAATGCTACGATTGTTCACCAACTTTTCTCAAAGGGAATGATAAAAAATATATCATAATTTACTATCTAGGTCACCATTGAGTTCCTATTTAATTCTATTATTAATATAATATATGTTAAGTAATTTCTTACTTTTAATGAATATATTAAAATGACCACCAAAGGTAAGAGTTTTGATAGTAGAAGAATAAAATTATTTATTTAGCTAAGTTTCTATGATGAAAACAATGATCCATTGTTTTCTACAGATAAGAGAATATATTAATGTAACATTAAATAAGATTACATTCATTATGTGCAATATATGCTAATGATAGTATTATTTATTAATGATGGTTTTTTAATGATAGTACAGCTTTCTTACTCTCAACTTATTTCTTAGTGCTGAATCTCTAATATGATGAAAAGAGCAAAACTTTCATGAGGCAATATTCATTAATTAATGTCCCCGTTTTTGTTACATAAGAAGGAAAGCCAAATTTGCTATGCAGTAATATACAATTCAAATATAAAAGTTTCCCAGAAAATAAATAAGTGATTATGTAACATGAGTAACGATAACAACGGGTAGGTAGCTCAGAGAAACAGTAAAGTTTTCGACATCTTAAAATTCATGAAGTTCCTGTGAGGGCTATTTTGGGAGGGGGGGGTTGGCAGTGTCAGGGCCTACTCCAGGCTCTGCACTCAGGAGGGATCATTCCTGGCAGGACTTGGGGGACCATATGGGGTTCCAAGGATCAAATCTGGGTCAGCAGTCCTCAAGGAAAGCCACTTACCGATGTATTCTCTCTCTGGTCCAAGATATATTACATTTTTAGAACAATGATGCACTACAACATTTTTCTATGTCTTGAATTGTGTATGTACATAGCATGGATTAATATGCAAATTATAAGAAAATTAGTATAATCACTAAGAAACCCAAAGTATCAGATTCAAAATTATTAAATCCCTAACTTATTACCACTAGTGTTTTTTGGTACATTTACAGAATGCGATAAAATAAAAGATTTTTTTCTTTGGTTTTGGGGCCACATCTGAAGTCCCAGGGATTGAACAAGTGTCTTCCTGCCTCCCTGCTGTACCCTTTCTCTGGCCCAAAGGAAGGCTTGCTTTTAAGTCATGTAAACCATGGAATTACATTTCATTATGCTCCTAGGAATCTTTTTAATTCTATTCACGTAATCATTGGGGGGTGCAGATTTTTTTTCTGTTGAGATGCCATTAGTGTCTAAGATGGTATATGTTCCAGGGTGCAATTTCATCACTGTCTCACTGTCACTGTCATCTCGTTGCTCATTGATTTACTCGAGCGGGCACCAGTAACGTCTCCATTCGTCCCAGTCCTAAGATTTTAGCAGCATCTCCTTACTCATCTTTCCCAACTACTGGAAGCTTCTTTCAAGGTCAGATGGATAAGACCTGTTATTGTTACTGTTTTTGGCATATGGAATATCCAACAGGGAACTTGCCAGGCTCTGCCATTTGGGCAGGATACTCTCAGTAGCTTGCTGGGCTCTCCAAGAGGCACACACACACACACACACACACACACACACACACACACACATATTTCTCTATGATTTTATGGAAATGGGTCTTATGATGTGTCCTCTTGAGTATATAATGAAACTTAATGATGAATATTTTCCTTTTATTTTTGAGGGGTGGGTGGGAAGGGTGTTTGGGCCATACTTTGCAGAGGTCAGGAGGCCAGATGTGGTGCTAACTACGGTCATTCACACTATGGTCAGCATCATGCAAGGGAATTTCATACCTCTTCAAAATGTATATTACCTCACTCACAGAAAGATAAAATGCTAATTATAAGAAAAATAAAAACGTGTTTTTTTTTCTTAATTTGACCCCTCATAGAGTCCCCAGCATCTGGCCCTTCCCAATGTCAGGAGTGATTCCTGAGCACAGAGACAGGAGTAAGCACTGAGCACTATTGGGTGTGGCCCTAATGTCAAATAAACAAATAAATAAAATGAAAACACAGTGATAGAAAACATTTCATTTCACTGCCTCTTCTTCCTCCCATAAAAAAAACTTGCTGCTACAATTTTCTACTTCATATTAAAACTTTTCTGATTCATATTTATACAAAATAATAGAAAGAAATTGTTCACAATAATCTTTACTCACTGAAAATTTTAATATTTTTGTGTGTCTCATAACTTTTTTCTGTGCCTATGTTTTCTTATATATAATCTAAAAGAGTAGTAAAGGATCATTTCAATTTCCATAGCTTATGGACTTACCAAGTGGTAAGCCTGTACAGTTAGAATTTCGTGGTGGCATCCTGTTCGTCGGTCACTGTTAGATCTTTGTATTTTATTTGATTAAAATGGGAATCCATAGACAAGTAAGGAAAAGCACAACCTTATTTGTAGTCACAAGGAAATCTTGACCGACTGCTTAGGGAACAAATAGACCGAAGCAATCAAGAACAAAAGCTGGAAGACCATGAGCTTAGGAGACCTTCCAAGTGATCTTTGTCAGTAAAGACAGCAGTTTGGATCAGGGACCAGAGTGGAGAGCAGTCCAAATTCTAAATCTCTTCTGAACACGTAGCCCATGGTACTTAACCACAGGCCCAGGGGCATTTTGGTACTTGATGCCTGATACCAAGGAGGGAAGGATTTTGGTTTGGGGGTTAAAGGATGGCAAAGCTGGACTTAAACTTTATTTTGTGGTATTTAATAAAATATTAATTTTGGAAAAACATAAGAAATATAATTGTGGTCGCATTAATTTGGGAGACCTAATAAAATATATAAATGTAAATTAGCATGCATATGTATATATGGACATATTATATCTAAAGGATAGATATATGAAAAATCATATTCATCAGATAAATCTCAAGTCAGTATATAAGACTATAAAAATCAAACTCTTAAAAACTTCAATAGAGTGATAACTGGATTGTTTCTAGCATATACAGGCAGACTTAAATAAATGAAATATTTATCCTTTGCAACAAAATAAGTGGAATGTAAACATCCTTTTATTAACAAAATGCTACTGTGATAGGCAATATTCAACTGGAAAGCAATAATAGAAGAAAATTGGCATAACCATTCTAGAGGAATGGAGTCTAAAAAGAGACATTTTAGTAGATGTTTTCCAGAAATATTTATTTTTAAAATATTTTCATTTAAGGCAAAGAGGATTTTGATGCTGAAATAACTAACTAGAAATATTTTTTTTATAGGATGAGATGTGAGCACTTGGAGGTAATGTGTGACTACACATCTTTTTATAGTTAGTTTAGCTATATTAAAAAAACTTTTTAATTTTACAAGTAAAAGAACTTACCCATATGAACAAAAGAAAATATCTCATTTATCACTTATGATTTTTATGTCAGAAAACTTATTCAATTGTATATTTCAAACCTATTCTTGTCTCTTTTTTTCCATTACAGAACAGTACAAATTCTATGCTTTCAGAGCTTTATTTCTTCACTCTTTTGCTTACAAATTTGGGGATGAGAAGACCTGAGCAGCCAACTCTGGCAAACATCCTCTGATGACTATGAGGAGCCTGGTAGAAGTTCAAATGCCAGGGGCTCACCCCCTCTTCCAGAGTCCGGCTTATGTGCCAATAGTGTCACAGATCACATGCTGATTCAAAGAATGGGATATTTACTCTGAGCACTTAAGTAAGAAATAAACTTGCAGTAATAAGAGGTTGGATTAGCAGATGGTATAGAAGAAGGATGAACAGAGACAAAAAGCCCAGCCGATATAATAGAGAATATCCTTGCCCACGAGATTTACCAGTAATAAAATAGGATTCATCTGGAACCAAAAACATGGAATAGCACGGTGGTTTTTCCTCTCTGTACCATGTTTAGATGGGATATTAGATGTATATATACACACAAATATATGATATATATATAATAGAATGGTATCTTTTCTATCAGATAAGTTTAAAATTGAGTTGTCTCCTTCGAGGTGAGCTCTATTATATCCCAACGCAGGAATGAAGTGTAAATGTTTAGATGAATATCTAAACCTGTGGAATTAGCCAATCTGAGAAGTCAAAATTGTCATGTATAGGCTTTTGGTTAGAGAAGCTCAGAATAAAAGTTTGCGTATTAAGGAATATCAACTCAGTTTTACTTGGTAAAATCTGCCTATGTGATTTTTTATATCATTTAAAAGTAGATAATGATTTTATGGATAGTACTATTACAGATACAAAAACTTTTTTTAAGTGAATGTATAAGATTTTTTTTTTAGACCCAGAAAAATAACACTGGATTTCTCACTTATTGATTCTGTCCATAATCTTGGCAATAGTTTGTCTCACTTTATTAACTTTTAAAGTCTATTTGCTACCTTTAATGAGGAGGAAATGGAGAGGCTAAATATTAGCTTCACTATCTGATTAGAGTTAAAAATAGTCTATTAAGATTCATTGTATTACTGTATCACTATCATCCCGTTGTTTATCAATTTACTCGAGCAGGCGCCAGTAATGGCTCCATTCGATATTCATAGATATCCTGAACTTAATGTTTATTGAAGTTTATTATTGAGAATGTGTAAATTTGAATACATGGTACAAATAATGCCAATTCATAGCTATATAAAGTTTTATATTACTAGCATATCAAACTTTATTTTATTAACATTTAATAATACATATACATTTATGTAAATTTTTTATTTATCATCAGGGAAAAAGGTTTCAATTTTTCTATATCATCATGTGAATTTTGTTACTATAATGATCAGACATATCTGACATTTCAGCCTTCATTTCTCTATTTCATTTATACATATATATGTATATGTAAGTGAATTGCTATTCTCTGGTAGCTTTCTGTACAGTAAACTGGATTCTGATATGAGAAAAATTAAATTTTTAAGAAGTAAAGAGGATCTTATTTAGTTAAAAATATAAATTATTTGCTATTCTGAATTGAATCTGCATATTAACAGCTTTCATTATTATTGCCATTCAGGCTTTATGTACTATTCATTTCCAACTGCCTACAGCCTTTTCTTGATCAAAAAATGCAAAACTACTTTTGAGCTTCTGTATGCCTCTGATTGCCTTGAAAACTATGTGAGATTCTTTAGAATGTAAGACATGAATCATTAAAGGGCTTATTTTGCATCCTATGCATTCAAAACATTTCAGATTCATTTTGAAATATTGCAAAGCACACTGGTATCTCAGAGGATTTTACTCCCCAAACTCGCATTCTGATGGAATGATATTTTTCCATGCAGCACTGTAGCTGCTCATGAGGTACACAAGATAGGAGAGGAGGAAAATTCTCCCCCTGTATCATTTCAAATCACACTAGCATAGAATTCAGATATGTGAGCTTTTATTTAAGCTTGGATGTATGTAATCTTAGCCTCTGTTTGCCTTTCAGTTATGCCTGAATTTTGTCTGTAATTGAAATTGAGGAGATAACTAGCAAACTTGTACACAAGAATTGAATTTTAAAAATGTGCACTAATATTTTTATTGATGGGTTTCTAGATGCCAGGATCACTTGCAAGTGCTTATTATCTTGCAAGGATCAAGAAAACTGGAAGCTATACATTACAGAGAAAGTACTTTTTGTTACCTTGCAATAATAAAAAAGGGTATCATAAAGGAATAAAACTTCTTTGTTTTGGCCCGCGTATCTAGCCTCTAGGAGGCTCTGGGGACCATGGGGTGCCAAGGTTCAAACTTGAGTTGACCACATGTATGACAAGTACCCTACCTGCTTTACATCCTCTGGCCCCATTAAAACTCTTAATAATCTTACTTAAATGATGATACTAGTGACAATCTGGAATTTAATTGGGCAGATAATGATATTAAATTTAAACGGTTCCATTGGAGCTTTGTCTCCAAAAAACTATGTTAACCTCTAAAGCACTCTATTAATGATTTCATCTTTTTTGTTGAGGGGTCACCCTGGGTACTCAGGGCTTTCTGCTCACTCAACACTCAGATCACCCTTGTGGAACTCAAGGAAACATCTGGGGTGCCTGTGATTGAATCCCAGTTGGTCGCTTATAAGGCAAGCACCCTAAACCATATATTAGTATTCTAGCCCTGTTAATGGTTTTTTGAAATAAAGTTTACTGGAAGTGTTGGTTATTTACATTTTAAGCCTCCACAAAGTCTTTGTGTAGTGTTGATATTGTTACTCTATTCAACATACAATTAGTTTCATTGTTTGCTTGTGTGTTAGTAGGAAAATGACCCAATTTAGGAAAATAACTGTAGCAAACTAAGCAACATATAAATATATTTGGAACTTAATTAAAAGAAACAGTGAAAATCGGGTATAGAAATTTATATGTGAAACACCAATACAGATTATTTGATTTTTATTGCAGCGCCTCTCCTTTAAATTTATGGAGAAACACAGGAAACCATGGCAATTGCAAACTTGAGAGGAAAAAAATCAAATTCTAATTAATGGAGACCTCCCTGGAAGAGGGGCTTGTTCTCTCTGCAGACACATGCCATAGAGCTAGATGCCCAGATAATGGCTCCGTGCTATGGGTCTAAATTCATTGGAGTTTCTTCATCTTCATCTCTGTTAACTCAATGAGGGTGTGGACAGGACACACAAGTAACCCAATATAAAGAGATTGGAGTAGAGAAAGCATATCCCTGTGAGAATATTTGCATAATGGCATGCGTTGTTATGTGTACATAATCTGCCCAATTTAACAACCCTGGTTTAAGTACTCATGGCAGAATCATGGGGTGAGGCAGCAGGTTGGGGTGAATTCTAAACCCTAACATTGCTGTTTTTCGTTGACTTTATTTCTGCACCAAGGACGAAAGAATTTGACTGGTACACAGAGTTCAGAGAAAAGCGCATTTTACACCTTACAGGCAGTGATTAGTTCGCAGAGTTTAATTTTATGTGTATATGTGCTCCTTAGAGGAAGAATAATGAGAAGGAAAATAAAGCCGGACTCGTGGAAATAGACTACCGTCTGATAAAGACAAAAACCCATTTTAAATGTGAAAGGAAAAGTATACCTTTTAAAAATGATTTATTGTAGTAATATTTTAGAAATCTGCTTGGTGTTTTAATAAGTTTCAATGAAAGAATAGCAGAGAACCACACAGAAGAGAGTATTTTTGCAGAAATAAAAATAAATTAAAAATACCCACACTGATCTTGTAAGTATAGAAAAATAGGTGAAAGAAAGGGGCTGGTTTCATAGGACAATGCAGAATCCAAGTGTCTAGGAGAAGCCCCAAACAAACAAGCAGAAACATTCATGAGGAAGGGATGCAAATGGTCTGTTTCCACCAGGCCCTCCTCTGGCTTATATCTTTTGTGTCACCTAGTCCCGTTCCTTAAATCAGTTGTGACAGAGATAAACAGGTCCCATGGACTCCAGAGCATATTGTCTCTAAAGAAGTTTGCTGATAAGAAACAGAAGTTCTCCCCGTGTGTCTATCTTCTTGACAATTGGAGGCTCAGTTGACAGCCAAGACTCAAATTAGCCTTGAAGGTGACATAGTGATGTGAAGAAGTAATGTTCTATAAGGAAAATAAATGATTTTTAAAGATGATAAAATATGGATCATGCAAAAGAGTGATGAAGGTTTAAGCAAAGACTGTCATGTACTTCTGAGGAAGAAAAACAGTGCTCAGAAAATGAAAAGAGTAGCAGCAATACAGCAAGGCACTCGTCCCATCTTGTGCCTCCCTGGTGTCCCCTCCTGTCCATTGCCTCTCCAGACTCCTTTATACCCACCCACTCCCTGAAGTTGCTTGATTTTCACCTGTGGCCCCCTAGGAATACCCTGGAGGGTGCCCAGGGACCATAAGGCCCCCAGCAGGGCAATGCTGCTCCCCTGCACCTGCCCTGACACGTTGAGTATGCACATCCTTTGGGGTCAGGGGACAGGAAGAATTTAGCAGAGCTTTTACCTGCAATAGGACAAGATTGTCCTCAACTGATGAGTGGCGGGAACTTTGGGAAATAGATATTTAATAGCAGAGAGATACACGTTTCTGAGGGTAGTTGGATTTGTTGGACGGTGGGTGTTTTCTGTGTAATGGACAACTGGAAGAGAGGGATAGAAAATCCCGCGGGAGTGGGCGTGCAAAGGGAAACGGAGATGGGGGTCAGCAAGGTGCGCTCAGGGCACGGGTGCCTGATTCTCCTCCCCCCGACTCGCTTGTCTTGTAGCCTTTGGGTTTGTGACACAACACCTATGTGTTGTGGCCTCATAACACATTTGCCGATTTATTTGGTGGTTTCTGAGGACATTTTGTTTGATTATTACATTGTTTATATCATTATTAGTTAAGGCTGGAGCGATAGCACAGCGGGTAGGGCGTTTGCCTTGCAGGCACCCAACCTGGGTTCGATTCCCAGCATCCCATATGGTCCCCTGAGCACCGCCAGGAGTGATTCCTGAGTGCATGAGCCAGGAGTAACCCCTGTACATTGTGGAGTGTGAACGAAAAAAAAATCAAAATAAATTATTATAAGTTGACCATTATGTTGCACAAATGAAATTTTGTATTTTTAAAATATGCAGGCAGCTTTAGTATTTACTTTCTCCATAATAAGCACGTGGAAATATATTTTTTTACCTTATAATCGGTATAATAAAATCTGTGATTAGTTCGCAGATAAGAGCAACTGTCTTTAGCACTCTACTTATGCTTAAATAATAAAAGGTTATATGGCCACTATAATAACAAAACTAAATTTAATTATCTTAATTAAAATATCTAGACCCATGAAACAATTAAAGCCAATAAAATACAAGGCTCTCTCGTCCCTTATCACAATCTTACTTCAGGCACAAACCCACAGTTGTAGAGTGGAAGGAAAGATACATTCAACATTTTTTTCTCTCTCTCTTTTTCTTTTTAAATCTACAGCATCTTCTTTCATCTGCCATCTTGGTAACTACAGTTGTGACCATCCCAGAATGAACAAACTAAGCTGTGAGTAAATCCGTTGCTGATTATGACAACACTTGGAACTTAGCCACGAATGTGACCAAAGATTCTAAAAGGGTAATGCACCTGAAGTTAAACTTTTCACTGGGTGTCAGCTTTGAGGCAGAGTTCTCTTACCTACCATGAATAGACTCTATCAGATGCACACAGGAAGTACACACATGTAGTCTGTACAAATGTGCAAGCAGCATCTATGCAAGTTCCTTTGCTCTTGGCAGAACAAGCATCAAATCTTAGATTTCTTAGGAGTGGGAATAGGGTGGAAGTGCTCTGCAACTCTGTAGAGCTTCTTTCCCACAAATGTTTTTCCAAAATACTCCTCTATACACGGCAGAGCCTGGCAAGCTACCCGTGGTGTATTCGATATGCCAACCACAGTAACAGCAAGTCTCAAAATGAAGATGTTACTGGTGCCCACTCAAGCAAATCGATGAGCAACGGGATGACAGTGATACAGTGATTCCTCAATATCTGTCTGTTTGGAACAAAATGAAGAATGAGTGATTTCATAATCAAACACATTTAACTCTGCAATATTTGGGGGCCAAGTCTAATGAGGAAGGTTACTGCATCAATTTGGGTAGGTAGGCATATGGTTAAAAATGTTGATTTGGTGATCTAAAACGTTAAAACAAATATAAATAAGCAATGTTTTTTATCTTGCTTACATTTGATTTTGCAAAAAGAAGACATATCTTTTGTAAATAGTATCATCTCTGCACTTAAAACATAGTTTGCACATAGTATTGAGTAAATAAATGTACTTTTAGATGATAATTAAGGTTAGGATACATTTTCATATACTTTGATGTTATTTAAATATGTGATTTTAAAAATTATTTTGAAGTTGAATAGAAGTTAGGGGCTTGAGCAATACAGTGGGTGAGGCATTCCCTTGAATGTGGTTAACCTGGTTCAATACCTGGCATACCATATGGTCTCCTGAGCATCAACAGGAATGATCCATGAGTTCAGAGTTCGGAGTAATACCTGAACACTGCTGGGTGTGCAACCCCCAAAAATTTGACAGAGTTTACCTAGAGACGATAATGCTAATGTTTACAGAATCTATATAGAAATAATTCTATCCAAGTATCTATATGGTAAACAAAGACTGGTATGGAAAACGGGACTATATAATATTGTCAGGATTAAATGTGTTCATGCTTGGGAATGATATTTTAGGAAAAAATATCACAAAATAAGGTGACCGCTGGAAAAAATATTTCCAATTTTGTATCAACTTGAGAAAAACTATTTTATGAACAATTGAACAACTAAACATTAGTAAAAAAGAGATAGTAACTTCAGAGTAAATGATTTGCTACTTGCCCATTATTTTGAATGCCATTCATGTTGAAACACAGCCCTCTGGGAGACCCTAATAGAAAAGTTTTCCAAAAAAATCATAAGAACTTTGTAGATAACAGAACAATAAACAATGGATGACTGCTGTTTTTTTTCTTTTTCACACAATGAGCATGTTCATAGTTTATTTGCCAACTAGCTTTGGAATAAAGAGCTTCTGTACTCTCTAACATGTATTCCACTTACATTTTTATTTTTCTTTCTATTTTTCTTGATCGAACATAGTGTTCTGTTTGAGAACTCTATCTGTCACCACCAAGTTAACGGAGCTTTGAGCTGCAGTGTTGCCTCATTTCTCATTGTAAGGCTTTTCAGAAACATTTTAGAAATACTAGACAGTCCTTGTTAATACTCTATATTGTCTCAAAAGTACTTCCCTGAGCACTTCTCTTTTGACCTGTGTTTTGAGTGCTATATTACACTGACACTCCAGGCAAATAAAAAAAAAAAATCTACTGACAGATTGAATTGTCTGTTGTCTCTTTTCTAACTGCAAAATTCATGCAAAATGTGGTACATAATTTAAGAACAGATGCAAGAACAATTCTCCACAAACATTTTACATTTCACTTCTTGCCAGCTTAGAAGAAACACTCTACTACATTCCCAGATATACCCTTAAATAGATCATAAACACAGTGTAGATTAAAAATCAAGAAAAATATAGAAAATTATATAATACATTACAGAATGAGTGGTAGCTTGGAAAATGTGTTTTGACTTTTTTATGCTATATAGTATATTAGAAATATGATAGAACCATCTGTGTTTTTAATTCATTTTGTTTTTTATTTTTATAGGTCTTTGAGTTAGGTTTTTATATATAATTACAGATACCATTGATGAGCAATATGAATTTAGAGTCAAAATTAATCTCTAAGAGTAATTGACAAGTGATAAGCACAAAATTCAAATGCATTTTTTTCAGTTACAAATGCATGAGTTTGTCTCTTAGATAAAGAAATTAATTAGATTAATTTCATGCTACTTTTTTCTGTTTGTCAATTTCATGGAACTTCTTTTTGATAATTGTCAGTCATGATTATCAATTTCTAACATGTTTTCTACTCCTCTTTTGAGCCTAAAAGGACACATTTGATGTTGTTGTAATTCAAAATTTTAAGTTTTTTATGCTATTTATATAAAAATAAGTTAAATGGATATTATGTAAATGAGTGATAAAATTAAAACAATGCAAGAAGTGATGATTACTCATCCTTCAAACTTCTTGATCCTATTAATAATTGGGCTGCTGATTTCTCCATTAAAAATGATGAAAAATTCATATAGTTGTTATTGGATAGTGATACTTTTCAAGTCACTCTTGCCTTGTTAGGATAATGAACTCTACTAACCAAGCATATTTTATTAATCTCTTATTATGATTATCTATCATGGCTGTTAATCTTTAAAAGTACTAACTTCTACATACATAGAAAAAAGTGTTAACTAATTTATTCTTGAAAGAACATTTTCGACCATTGGTACTTTTAAAAACATAATTAATGATCAAGTCTTCAAAATAAACTGTCCAATATTTTCACTTAAAAGGGCATTACTATGAAAATCTTGGATTTATGATTTACTTCACCAATTTATTCAAATTGTATATATCGAGTGTTGAGGTAGAAAGAGAGGAAAGAGAGAAGAAGAAAGAGAAAGAGACAGTAAAAGAGAGACTATTTCCATTTTCTGAAAATTACAACTTCCAACTTTGTGCTTGAACAGAATCTAGATTTCAATGCAGTGAACCCCTATGTTGGGGTGTTTTCTGTTCTAGTTGGGAAGAAATTCAAAGAATAGTTTAGTCCAACCTCCTCAAGATCATTTCAGAAAGGACCCTGAGAACCCTGTTAGCAAACCCCTTTGGGGTCTGAATGATCAGTGGAAAGTTGTCTGCTAATGTGGTAGGAGAATTCCGAGCCTGGCAAAGCTGGCAAGTCTCTACAGGATATTAAATGGAGACACTTTGGAGTCTGGAAAAGCAGGAATGGGACATGCAAAGAAAGGCGGGCTGCTTCTACACCCCGTTAGACAGCACAAGAGAATCCCTGCCCCAGCTCTTGTAACCTGTGCGTGCGGTTTGATTGATGAGCAGTGGAGGGGAGCAGGGTGGGTTTGAGGGAGTATCCTTGATTTCATGTTGGCAAGAGACTGCTAATTGTGGTTTTATTTATTTTTGTGTGTCACACCTGGCGATGCACAGGGGTTACACCTGGCTCTGCACTCAGGAATTACTCCTGGGAGTCCTCAGGGGACCATATGGGATGCTGGGAACCAAACCCAGGTCAGCCGCATGCAAAGCAAATGACTAACCCACTGAGCTATCACTCCAGCCCCAAGTAGTTGTATTTTGAATAATTGTTTATAAGGACTCAGCATTGACCATAGGAAGAGACTTAGCAGGCTGGCGAGTGGATATGGCGTTGCCATGGGCCAAGTGTCTGATAGCAGAGTTGCAGTGATGTGAACAACTTTTACAATATTTAAGATGTAAAGTGACTATGGCAATATTTTTTTAATTACTAGACGTCATTTGACAAGCTATTATAAGACACACAAAGAAAGCAGTACGCGGATTTTGCATTTAAAATAATGTGATAAATTTTGGACCCTAAGCCATTTACTCAAAAATCAATGCAGCTCGACAAAAGACAAGGTAGCACGATAAAAATGCTCTGTGCTTTAATTTATTTCTTCTGATCCTGAGATGCTTGTGTTTTGAAAGAAAATTGTTCCATTTTTAATATGACCGCAGGGATGGAAGTCCCCTTGTGTAAAATGCTGCACCTAAACAGGAAAGCCGGGGCCATTTGAAGAAAGAGGAGGTTCTTAGTCATAAAATCAGCTCCTAGACTTTATAGTAATATACATTTTGCTGAGAAATAAAGATTCTCAGAAAGCAGCAAGGGCCCAGGAACAGTGAGTTGGGCGTATGGTGGATTTCCCCAGGGGTGTCCACAGATGTAAACACGGAGATCAGCAAACCATAATTCAGAGAGGCAGGGTGTGCCATTCCCTTGCCCACAGTACCCCAGGCACTGGCGGGTAATAGGGGACCCAGATACTTTGACTTCCAAGCAGTTATTCCAGGACACCGTATTTAATTGCTATTGTTATGTGAAGAAGATGAGCAGCGGCTTGAAACACAGAATTTGCAAGATGGAGCCACATGCCCTTAAAGTAGGATATTCCAGGGATCCGAACAGCCCTGGGTTGCCCGTCAGTTGTGTGGTTCAGCCAATGCATGCCTATGATAATGGGAAAATCACCCCCTGCTGCCATGCCTTCTAATTTTCAGTAAAGTGGACTGGAATATTTATGACTAATTTTCTACCAAGCATAAACCATACCTGGTGTTTCAAACAAAAGCCTTTCCAGACACCTTGAGGTGACCCTTGTCTTTTTTTTTTAATTGAGGTAACAATAATTTACCAGACTGTCTGCATTTTAGGGGTACAGTTTTTTCATACTACTTAAAAATGTCACCACACTAGAGGCTGTAGGGATACTGCAGGATCGGGCACTTGCTCTGCATGTAGCTGACCTGGGTTCAATCCTTGGCATCCCATATGGCCCCCAGCCCTGCCAGGAGTAAGTCCTGACTGCAGCCAGGTTAGGCCAAAACAAATGAAAGAAAAAAAAAGTTACCACCCACAACCACCATCAAAATAATCAGACCCCTCGATCAGAGTCCACTGGATGCCTTCCCTCGTTTCAGATCTGGCATGTTTTCCTACAAAATATAAGAAGATGGGCTGCTTGTACCATTGCACCACAGGGTAGATGAAAAAATGTCAGCTTTGGTTCCTTCCAGAACTCATTCTCCCAGTACAGCTGTCTGAGGTCACAAGTGCCAAGAATCAGATACAAAAATACTTAAAGGATGAAATAAAGACCACCCAGCCATTTCTCAAAGGCAAAAGTATTTTCTTTGACGATTTGCTTTTGTGAGTTTAAAATATATTTTTTTAAAGAACATTAAGTGCATTAAGGAGCAGAATTGACTCAAGACATCACATTGAAGTGCATTTGCGACTAAAAGGGAACATTTGCAGTTGCTACAGCAATGAAGTGTAGTGGGACTTGAGGGGGAATGGATTTCCAAATATACCCCGTGTCTTTGGGTTGGGCTGCTTGGTAATAGCTGATATTTTTCACTCAAACTTCCCTAAGTGGTATTTTAGTAAATTTTCTCCCATACTCATCAGCCCTCTTCACCCTTTCTGCTTCAGTATTTATAGACACTTTCAAGAGAAATGAAGTTGAAGAGGAGGGTGGCACTTATCAATAAGACAAAAGAATAAAAATCTCACAGCAGATTAACGTGACAAGACTGGAGTGTAGCACAGTGGGTAGGGCATTTGGCTTGCAAGTTTTCACCCCAAGTTCGATTTCCAGCATCCCATATAGTCCTCTAAGTACCTCTAGGAGTAATTTCTGAGTGCAAAGCCAGGAGTAACCCCTGTGCATTACTGAGTGTGACCCAAAAAGATATATATATATATATATTTCTCTGTCTCTCTCTCTATATATATATACATGTGTATATATATATATATATATATTACTACATATATATCAAGATGAGCAGGAAGGAAAGAAGTAGGAGAAACTCTCTTCTTCCCCTGGTAGGCTGAGCCACATGGGAGAATCTTTGAGGACTGGATGCATTATTCCAGTGCTAACACAATCAGATTCCCCCTCAGAGTTCACAGAACTCTCCCAACCTGAGGAACCCTATTCCACCTGCTTGGGCAGGTGACAGGACTGTGTTTCCTTCAGGGCGGAGTGTGAGGTGACGCTGGCCGTGTCATGTCTGTTGGTACTCGCATCTTCTTTCTGGATAGATCCCGCGGGCAGTGTGCACACAACGTGTGTGATTTGACAGTCATGCTAAGCATCCATATCTACACTTGCAGTCACTCTGATGCAGCGGCAGGCTACAGTTCCAGGAGAGCTGGGGAAATCTGCCATGCTCTGCATTCAGGACGCCATTGTGCTATGCCACGTCACCACTTAGCACCAAGGAGGTTTCTGTTTTTCTGTGGTTTGGGTTTTGGGCCACACCACTGGTGCTTAGGACTTAATCCTGACTGTGCTCAGGGATGACTCCAGGTGGGCACTGAGGAACATATAGGATGCTGGGAATCGAACTCAGTTTCCCAAGTTGGCCAGGTGCAGACAAACACCCTACGCCCTGTGCTATTGCTCTGGCCCATAAGGTTCTTATTCATCAAACCTCTAGGTTTAAGGATTGACTGGAGTATCCATGGGGTACATGCTGGTTGGGTCCCCGTGCAATCAAAGTGCAAGAACTCCCCTGGTCTGAGGAAGTGGGGGGCAAAACAGTAGCCCATATACTAGCAGAGGTCCCTGCCCTCTTTCCTAGAGAGTTCTCCCTTAGGTGGGTGAGCCTTCATTTATTCAGGAGTAGAAATCAACAGTCATTGTTTTCACATTTTTTTTCTTAAATAGATCTCTATCCACAACACTTAAAGTCCAAGTTAAATATCTTCATGGATGATTTCAGGTCCCGCTGATGCCTTTCACTGGCTCAGGCTTTGGGGCCCCCAGAGAGAGGAGTTTGGCAGGCAGGAAGGAGCGATGTTGTTTTCTGATGAATCCTTCAGTTAATAATCCTTATTTACGTCTGTTCTGTCAGTAAAGCTTTAGTTCATTCATGGTATTTTCAAAACACAATGGATGTCGCCATTAGGATTTGTAGAAAATCTCCTCCAAAAGGCCCGCCCATTCCGAATCACATGATCTCGGAGCCCAGGGGAATAGCACCCCTGGAAACTCTTCAGTGGTCCTCGGGGAACTCCTCTTGGCAAGACCCTAGTTCTTGGCTGGAAGGAAGCCCCCGGGGAACTGGCCTTCCCTGAGTGAGGCCACCCAGCGGGTTTGATGTAAGGGACCATCAGCCTCTCCGAGCAGACCTGAGCTGGAGACAAGGATCGGAGGGGTAGAGCAATCTGAGTGCCCCGAGGTTGCCTTGGGGACCTGGGGCAGGCACCTGTCCATGGCAAGGACGTTTCTGTGTGACATCGTGCGTGTTGGGCTCACCCCGGGCTGCTAGGAGTCCATTCTTTTTCACATTTCCCCAGCAAACTTTTTTTTTTGCCCTAGTCGATTCTCTTCTTATTGTTTGAATTCATTAATATTTTTTGCATGCTTAACATTTCCTTTTAATCGTTTAGTCTTTTTGTTTTTACAATCTTACGTTTAATTGTTCCCAGAGATTTATCTCTTCTTCCCCTTATATAAGATTTCTCTTTTATCTCATGTTTACTTTGTTCTTATATTACTTATTTACCTAGTTTCTTCTTATCACCTTTAGGCTTTAATTATTTCCTTTTAATGTTATCTATTTTTCATTGCAATTTTTAATTTTTTATTATCTCCCTTTTACTTTCTTATCTTTATCATAGTTTTGCTTGAAAAAAATTAACCTAGTGCACTAAACATGTGGGGAGAGAAACAGCAGAATTTCTCCCTGTTCTAAGCCCCAGGAAACTGTCCTTAGCCTGTCCAAATGGCCAGTCCTGTCTCTCCAGGGATGGACATCTATCTTGAAACCTCTCAAACCCAAAGCCTCCATGTAGATTTATTACATTTTAATTCTCCTGGTTTGGGGCCTAAGCTGGCACCACTACCCCTGTCTCATTTTGGGTTTTGGGAGCTAATGGTGGCTGTCTGTGCTCAGGAGACCATGTGGTATCAGGGTTTGAATCCAAGGTTCCTGTGTGAGAGCACATACTCAGTCTCTCTCTCTCTGTCTCTTTCTCTCTGTCTCTTTCTCTCTGTCTCTTTCTCTCTGTCTCTTTCTTCTTCTTCTTCTTCTTCTTCTTCTTCTTCTTCTTCTTCTTCTTCTTCTTCTTCTTCTTCTTCTTCTTCTTCTTCTTCTTCTTCTTCTTCCTCTCCTTCTCCTTCTCCTTCTCCTCCTCCTCCTCCTCCTCCTCCTCCTCCTCCTCCTCTTCCTCCTCCTCCTCCTCCTCCTCCTCCTCCTTCTTCTTCTTCTTCTTCTTCTTCTTCTTCTTCTTCTTCTTCTTCTTCTTCTTCTTCTTCTTCTTCTTCTTCCATCTTCTTTTTGTGTCTCTCTATGTGTCTCTTCTCTGTCTCTGTCTCTTTCTCTCATCAAAGAGGCTGGCAGGGACATTGTAAGGGCCACAATGCAGGTGCTGAACAGTACTTGCTATGTTACAACTTTACACACTTTCCAGTTGTGCCCTTGAGGGTGTGGCCGTGTCACTCCAGTGTTTTTTTTTTCATTTTTTCACTCCTATACTGAAATCAGACATTGGGAGGCGGAGGCTATATTGACACTGGGCCTCTTTTTAACAGTTTTCTTTTGCCAGAGAAAATGTGTGTGTGTGTGTGTGTGTGTGTGTGTGTGTTTTATAAAAACATCAGACTATGGGGAATGTTAAGGTACTGGCCTTGCATGCAGCCAGCTCTGTTTGGCACCACCAGGAAGGACCCCTAATAAAGGAAGGCGGGACTAATCTCTGAGCACCACCAGTTTGGGTTCATTCCCAAAGAAACCTGGCCCATGAATAAAATTTGAAAAATCAAATATTTATTGACAATATATCATAAAAATATTTATTTTGAAACAAATTCATAAAAAGCTATTTGCCACTTTGTGAGGTGATGGTCGAGATTGTAAGAAACTGGCTCCTAGGGCAAAATGACCAAGTCACAGCCCTATTCTTTCATTAACTTTCTTATTTTTTGCTCAGACTACTAATGTCATTCCCATCATTTTGACTAAGATGAGAATTGTCCTTTAGACTAGGCCTGGATCCCTGGGTTTCTGTTGAGGAAACCCTGAAGAGCTACCAGCGTCCTTTGGAGCCAGTTCCTTCACTCTTGTGATAATTTACCTGGACCGTCCTCCCATCTCTTCCCTTTCCCACTGATGGGAATCCAGAACGTGATGCCACTGACAACTCTGAAGATGACTTGGGCTCAAATTTCTCTGCTGCAAAACTATGGAATGAAATATAGGGATAGCAAGCTGAAAGTTAATCACCTGGAATTTCAGAGATGGCGGTCCAGGACCCAACCTTCCAGGATTCTTCTCTCAATTTAGTTAACATGTTTATAGAACACTAAGATCATGGTCCATGTGAATTGAAAGTGGTTTCCAAAGGAAATGCAACATGCGTGTCTCTAAGTACAGTCAATATATGGATCGAAAAAAAAACTCATGACAAATGAACTGAGATCATTTAATCTCACTATGATCTTTCGACGTGTTTCTTCTCCCCTTTAAAATATAGCTACGTATGATGCCCTTGAAGATATGCTCAGATAGACTGAAAATGAGACTTTTCTTGAAGAAGTAGGAAGATCACTGTCGATTATGAAAGTCTCCCCCACATGGCAGGGCAGAACATAAAGCTACACAAATAACACAAATGGTGATTGGACATAGTCTAAATTTTATTCTTTTACTCAACTGAGATATTTTCCTTCCAGTGGTCAAAAAAATAAAACCATTAAAATTATTTAGATGGTTGGCCTATATCTATATGTATCACTTGTATCACTTGTCTTCCCATTGATCTTCAATTTGCTCAAGCGGGCGCCAATAATGTCTCCATTTGTCCCTGTCGCGTGCTAGTGTAGCCCAATGATATCTGCTCGATCCAGGAATAAGAAGAGCCTCAAACTGTTCATTCAGGGTTTTGAAGAAGTCTGATCAAGATGAGCATATCTATATGTATAACTATAAAAATAATTTGGCTTTTTCATAAGCATATTATTCATTTGATTTTCTTCTAAATGCAAAGCTATGACAATGGCTAAATTTGAATGTCAAAGATTTAGCTTTATTAATAAGGCAAAAAATCTTCCCTGAAGCACGGTCAGTTTTAACAAATAAGTTGAAATCACAGGGCTAGAGAGGTAGTCCATTCGTTAAGGCACTGGCCTTGCATACAGCAGACCTGGGTTCAATGCCAAGAGTCCCCCCAAAGTGACACCCAATTATAGAGCCGGGCGGAAGTCCTCAGCACTGCTGGGTGTGCTCCCTAAAACGTTAAATCAGATTTTTATACATAATAATAGTCATATCCAACCTGTCTCCTATTCCTGAGTCATAGCACAAATAGAATTTCTAATTGTCAAATGTAATAGATACTTTCTACTGTCTTTCAAAAATATTTGTCATTTTTCATCAGATTAAAAATGTTTTTTTTCTTACATTGTCTTCATTGTCCTTTGACTTTTCAACATTCAGAACAATTACTTCTGCATCACTAGTACTATTTGTCATGTCAATTCTCTTGTCTTTTCAACCTACTCTTTGTGACAAGTTCTCAAGGATGCATGATAGCGCATTCTTGAGACCTTACAATTAAAGCATTCAAATGTTATTTTTTATGGAAAAGGTTTTCTGTAAAAATAATATAACCTGGTTTTCCATAAATTGCATTCCAAATTTAATTTTAAATGACATGCGATATAACTTATTATACCACTTAGATAAACCATTTTTGTGTCATTTTTTCTAAGTATATTCCTTATACTTAATGCAGTACATTTGATTAAACAGAATGTGATGCAAAATGTATTCAAATAATTTCCAGTAGTTTTCTGCTTATTGAAGTTTAGTACTATAATTGCCCAACATTTAATCAACTTCGAACCTTTTGTGTTTTATAGATCTTTTTGGAAAATTTTCAATTGTTTACTGCATGTGCAAAAACAAAATGGAATCAATAATGTTTTTTCATGCTCAGTCTTAGCTTACACTAAGCTTTGTAGGCAGTAAGTAAAAACTACTTAGAGAAATCTCAATTTCAATGATTACTTCAGCAATAATAGATGTTACTTTGTAATATATGAGCTTATAGTAGACCAGAAAATAAAATTAATTTAGCCTACTTTCATTTTTTCCAAGATAACAAGCAGATCATATTTATTAGCATTTCAAATCACTAGCAGCAATATTTATGTTTAATAATTCAGACTTTAGTAATATCTGCATTTGAGGATTCTGCTGATTGAATAATTGTGTTTTATCTTCATATTTAATTCCATATCAAAATTTGAAGTGAGAAAGACACCATTCAATAAGACATAATGCTCATTAAGCTTCATTTGTTTGAAATCATTTACCTTTTATATTTGCTTTGGGCTAGAAAGCTCACATTTATTGTGCTAAAATATTGATTTTTTTTATCACCTAATTGTTTTAATTAGGCAGATCCTGACCATGAAATTATTTCAATTTGACAAAACTTTTCAGTCACAATCTTTTAGAAATGTTTAGACACATGAATAGAGTGGCTGATCACTATCATCTTTAAATAAATTTTACCCATTCTTGCTTTTATGGTTTAATATAAATGCTTCCAGATATATATAGAATGTATATATATTCCAAACTATCTATCGTTAGCATTGCTTTGGGGGCCATACCCTGTGGTCCTCAGGCTTTACCGGGCTCTGTACTCAGGGAGCACTCTGGGGCCACCTGCATGTACCTTCAACCCCTGTATGGTCCAACCCCGATTTTTTTTTTTTATTTTTACTGATGCTCATCCCTAACTATCTGAATTCTCTTTGCGTTTCTGCAGCATCTGTACATACCTACTGTACAGTAGCTTACACTGTTCTTAAGAGGAAATTCACGAAACTGTCCTGCACCTTTAAGATTTTCTTGCCCCAGGTAAGTTCCTTAGTTTACCTGCAGTCGCATCTGACTCATTTTTCCAGCCCTGAGCTCTTTGCCTCTTCTGAGTCTCTGCTTCCCTCTCTCTAGACCTTCTGGCATGAAGGCACAGGGAGTTTTGATGTGTCCTTGCTTTTAAACTTGATTAGAGGCGGGGCTCTATCAGGTAACTGAGTGACAATATTGTAAACAGAAAAGAGGCTTAAGGTTTGTTAGTCATACCTAAGAAGTCAGGAGCACGGGAGACTCATAGGAAGCCGATTTTGTCCAACTTCATTTTCAGCTGTTGAGTCACTATCAAGTTCAAAACTTCACCTAAACGTGTTTGTAGCTCCAATGGCCTCACACACAAATTTAAGAAGTATAGAATGAAGGGGATCAAGGAAAATTTGTTTTTGTCACTTGCTTAAAGATTTTCCAGGGGAAATTGTATATCTCATTGACCCAAACTTGTTCAAACAACCACTTCTAACTCCAGTAGATCCCCCAGAAATGCAAGTTTCTCGAACTATAGGTGCACATGAAGGGTTTCGATTGAGAGAGAGATTGGAACTGAGTAGCCACCGCGGAGCACTTTTAGTAATTTGACTCTTTTGAACATCTCACCTTGCCCTGATTGCTTTAAATATCCACTTAATGAGCTGCTTTTGTTCCTTTCATTTAGTTTTTCTGAGTTTAAAACTAGCTCATTATTTGCATAAAAATTTTGTAAATATGTTCACACTGGGTTTTCTTTAAAAATAAAACTAAGGTAAAAACAGTCTAAAACTCTTTTGTCTTTTTAGTTTAGTTTTGCCATGAAATGATTCTTTAAAGAAAGTAAAAGTAAATAATATACAGAAGTCACAATATAATCCCCACTGCCTCTCAGAGGAAACAGATGTTCTCAAAATTTTAACTGTCATTGCAGACTAAAAAATAGTTGAATCTAATGTAATTATGAACATTATATATGCCTAGAAAATACAAAGCAAACAAATACTAAGTAATAAGGACATCACCTCTTTCTGGGGAGAGCCAGAGTAAGTAATTCAAAGCCAATATTAAGATTACAATAGCAGTGCTCTAGGATAGTGAGACTTTAACTTCTTAATTTTGAACACGTTGACAGCAGAATTCTGAAGTTTCTGGCTTTGTGAATCCGCATTCAGTCTGTGCCAACAGAAGGCACTAGCTCAGGCCTGGCAATAGACAGCTATAAGACAAAGGCTGTGAATAGGTGTTCAGAAAGTAGAGACATCAAAGCAAAACACTGTGTACACAGAGCCAATCTTTACATGCAAATTGCATCTTTGAGATCCTTCCCCAAAGATATTTTTAGAAGCATTCACAGTTTAAAGGAAATAAAAATCTCCTCAGCTTGTCTATCGCATCGTTTTGAGGTTTTGTCTGGTTGGTTTTAGTCTTGGAGCCACAGTCAGCAGCGTTCAGGGCTCTGAACTCAGGGACCACTCCTGACAGCCAGGAATAAAACCGGACTTGGCTACACACAAGAGAGTCACCTTAGCCCCTGTACTGTCCTTTTGACCTGCATGCTATCATTTTTGGAGTAGATATCGCTTTCCTGAGTGGGTAAGCACATTTTTTTTTTAATCACCGTGAGATTGAGCATTACAAAATTGTTTCTGTTCTCATTTCAGTAGTCATGCAATATTCCATTACCCATCCCTTCACCAGGGTAATTTTCCAGCAACAGTGTCCCCTGTTTTCCTCCCACCCTTTCAAACCACCCCCCACCCCAGCCTCCTCGATAGCAGGCACCTCTCTTCTCTCTGGGAGCAGATATTATTATTCATTTCATTTTTTTATTGACAAGGTAGTCTTAATATTCATTCCATAAGGAAAAGGGTAATCTTAGAATTAAAGGGAAAGTAGTTTCCTAATTTTTTTTTTTAGTTTTTATTTTATTGAATCACCGTAAAAAAAAAATTACAAAGCTTTCAGGTTTAAGTCTCAGTCATATATTGATTAAACCCCCATCCCTTCCCCAGTGCACATGTTTCACCACCAAGAACCCCAATATACTCCCCTCCCACCCACCCCCCACCTAAGTAGCTATTGATCGTCACTTTATTCTCTCTATACTTTGAATACATTCAATATTTCAATAGAGAACTCACTAATATTGTTTGGAATTTCCCCCCAACAATCAGGCCTGCTGAAAAGGCATCATTTAATAATTTCTTTTCATTGCTGAGAATGAAGAGTATGAGTTCGTGAGGCCACAACAGCGTTTTGGGTTTCTGATATTTTAGCTCAGTTCACAGTCTAGATGCATTTCTGCAAGAAGCCGCTCTAGGTGCCAAAATGGGTTAGAAGACCTCTCGATCATAGTCTTTAGGAGCAGAGGGTCTATTATTCATTCTGTTTGCACATAAACAACAGCTTGGAATTTGAAATAATCTTCCTGCTTCCTTTGTTATAGAGTATCTCCAAAGTGGAGATAAGTGGAAAATTTTATGTTCTGTAAGGCCCCTCTTGGTTTGCGTTTGGAGTTATTCCAAAATTTCAGAGTGTCATTTCACTGAGATATGCATTGAAAGACATCTCTGTCCTGCACTCGTCCTGGAGTTCACAAGCTTTCTTTCTTTGCTGGCCGTGTTGATTACTAATGCTTAAAGGGTTCGGAATCCTGCCAAGAGAAGGATAACTGGAGATGGAGCAAATGCACATCAGTCCAAGCAACCTTCTCCTCCACCATGTCCCCACCCTGGGGGCTAATATAAAGAGAAGGGATTTGGGAGTCTGTCCCTGTGTGAGGCCCAGAGCAGTTGCTTGTCTTGAATGTCAACTGGTCTGAAAGAAACTTGAGGATGTGAGCCCTGATCTGGACCAGAAATAGCCGTGAGTGCTTGGAATCAAAGAACGTGCTTCTCATTCCTTTTTTTTTTCTGAATTTTTAAAACAAAAGTAACGTCGATTTATAGCATTTTATAGGTCTCAGGTGTACATCATTATAATTTGACATCTGTGTACACTACATTATTTTCTAAATAGCATTGGCGGTTTCTTCATTCATTTATTGTTTGTGTCTTACGTGAGGCTTCCCAAGTGGATTTTAACATTTTTCCCACGTAGACCCTATGTATTTCTAAAAAATCTCTAAGTGGTTTATCTTTCTTGTTATGGTAGTTGCTGCTACTGTTGTGAATTTCTTTCACTGTATTATGTGATTTACTTACTTTACAAAGATGATTGATTCATGGGTACGTGGAATGTTTACAAGGTATGTTTCTCCTTGTCACTGGTACACGTGGCTCCCGTTTGTAGATTCTTACAAATTCTCTGTGATAGGTAGCGGGTTCACCCATTTTTCTAGAGAAAGTAGGAAACAGAGGCAGAGAATGGACACTTGTCTTTTCAAGGTGATGTGGCTGGACATAGAGCCCACAGGGTGGGTAACTCGTGCCCAGTCTGGCTCACTCCAGAATTAACTCAGCACATCTAAGTAGCAGTGGGTATGCATTTTTGCTATTTAAAACGCTTCCTCCTATAATCTGTGACAGTGTTGAGCTACCTTCACCACCTGGGCAAAGTATTCCAATGAGTTATTTCCATGTGGTTTTCTCTACCTAGTACTCAACAGGCAAAATATGAATTTGGACTGGCACACATCCACAAGCCAAAGCAAAAATACTTTTCTTCTAACCAGACCCACTTTTTGAGTAGCTTCTAATCTTCTCAGAGATCAAATATGTGTTTTTCAAAGTCAAGGTAAGTGCTTTCTTCTTCCTGTTTTTGTTTAATCTAGAGGTAAATGCCATGGGCTCCTAAAGGAGGGCTCGCAGTAATTCGGCACAGAGAGTCCAGGAGTGTGCTGACTAGTGTGTACGGAGTTTATAAAATTGTGGCTGTGTCTATCTCTGACTTGTACTTCTGACAGTCAACTGGTTGCTCAAACTGACCACTTGTTGGCTTGTTCGAAGGGTCCTTTGATCTGTTGTTGAGCTGCTGTGTGTGCTCCTCATTGTTGTGATCAGACTGTTTTAAATGGATAGATCATTCCATGTTATTCTCCTCCTTTAGAGTTTTACACCAGTATAGATATTTCACTCCTGTTTGATTGATGAGAGAAGCTTGCTCTAAAGCCGCATGTCCGCTGTGTATTGTGTGTTTTATTGGCATGTGTGTGACATGCATTTCTCATCTACTCAGCAGTGATGTGTCCATGCTGCAGTGTTGTGTGGTTGGTTCTGTCGTTGCCTGCTTTGCTGTCACTTGTTCCTCATGCCTTTCTTCCTTCATCTGTCAAATCTCTTGTTGTGAGTCTGGTTCATTCTCCACTTTTGCTTTATGACCCAGTTTGAAAATACTCATGAACCTTTGCGTTTAAAGTATATGGAGGTTTTATTTTAATCATGATATTTTCTGACTGCTATAGTTTTGCAAGTTTCATTCTTGCTATTCTTCTTATGTTTTTTAAGAAATCCTTATGAAATATTCATTTTAGGTTTTTTTTTTGTAATTTGAAGCATTCTTACTTTTTTTTGTTTGTTTTTGGCTTGTGGGCACACCTGGCAGTGCTCAGGGCTTACTCCTAGCTTTGTGCTCATAACTTACTCCTAGCTCTCCCCCCAGAAATCACTCCTGGCTGGGTTCAGGTACCAAATGAGGTGTTGGTGCTCAATCCTGGGCTGGGTACATGCAAAGCAAGTGCCCCTCCTGCTGTACTATCTGTCCAGCTCTTGCTTTTGAGATTTGTGGTGCTTTGTTTATATTAAGTTGTCAATAGTAAAAACTATAACACAAAAAGTGAATAAATATATTCAAAATTGATATTCCGATAAAACATCAAAATACTTGTATTTTTTGTCTTATTGAAATAAAATGCTTAGGAAACCTAATTTTTGTTTATTGTAATGACTTGCTTTTTTTCTATTTTATTATTATTATTTTTTAATAGTGAATCACTGTGAGGTGCAGTTACAAACTTAAAAACTGAAATGCTGAAAAGCTTCGTGTTTGCAATTGACTGAAATGCTTTGTGTTTGAATTTCAGTCATACAATGCTCAAATACCTAGCCCTCCACCAGTGCCCATTCTCCACCACCGAGGACCCCAGTATCCCTTTCCACAACCCCATCCTCTCCCCCACACCCAGCCTGCCTCTGTGGCAGGCATTCCCTTTTGTTCTCTCTCTCCTTTTGGGTGTTGTGGTTTGTAATAGCGGCATTGAGTGGCCACTGTGTTTGATTTATAGTCTACAGTTGGCATGCATCTAACATTTCTTTTAAATGTTGGGAAAATTTGCTAGTAAATTCATCTGGACCTGGACTTTTGTTTTTGGGAAAACTTTTGATTACAGTTTCAATTTCCTTAATAATAATAGATCTATTCAGATATTCCAGATCTTCTTGATTCAGCTTTGGAAGATTATAGGAATCCAGGAATTTATCAATTTCTTCTAGGTTCTCTTGTTTTGTGGCATAAAGACTTTCAAAGTAGTCTCTGATGATGTTTTGAATTTCTTTGGTTTCTGTTGTGATGTCCCCTTTTTCATTTCTGATTTGGTTTATTAGAGTTCTCTCCCTCTCTTTCTTTGTGAATTTTGCTAGTGGTTCATCAGTCTTGTTTATTTTCTCGAAGTACTAGCTCTTGATTTCATTGTCTTCGAGATTGTTTTTTGAGTTTCTATGTCATTAATTTCTGCTCTAAGTTTTTATTATCTCTTTCCTTCTGCCTCGCTTGGGCTCCTTTTGTTGGTCCTTTTCTAAGATCTTGAGCTGTGAAGTCAAGATATTTATATGGGCCCTTTCTACCTTCCTGTGAAATGCTTGCAGCACTATAAATTTCCCCCTTAACATGGCTTTAGCTGTGTCCCACAGGTTCTGGTATCTTGTGTCTTCATTCTCATTTTTTTCCAGGTATCTTTTGACTTCTTTCTTGATTTCCCTCATGACCCACTCGTTGTTCAACATTAATTTCCAGGTGTTTGATTTGGTTTTCTGCATCTGTGCCTGATAACTATCTTCATTTGTGGTCTGAAAAGATAGGTGATACAATGTCTGTCTTCCTGATTCTGTTGAGGTATGTTTTGTGGCCCAGCGTGTGGTCTATTCTGGGTAATATTTCCTGTGCACTGGAAATGAATATGTATTTTTTTAAGTGCATCTAAAGTCTTGTATAGATCTGTTAGCCCTCTCTCTTTTATTTCTTCCCTCAAAGCCAGTATTTCCTTTCTGAGTTTTAATCTTGTTGATTAATCCAGGGGTGGTAAGGCGGTGTTGAATTCTCCAACTACTTTGTGCTGCTAGCAATGTCCTCCTTAAAATCTGTTAGCAGGTGTGAGTATTTTGCAGGTCCCTCATTGTATGCAGATACATTTAGGACTGGGATTTTTTTCTGCTATACATATCTCTTGATTAATAAAAAATAGCCTTCACTGTCCCTTCTAATCTTTTTCAACATAAAATCTATGTTGTCCGATACTAGTAAGGCCACCCCAGCTTTTTTGAGGGAGTTGTTTGCTTGCAGGATTGTTTTCTATCCTTTGACTTTGAGTCTGTGTTTACTTTGACTGCTCAGATGTGTTTCTTGTAGGCAGCAGAATGTTTGGGTTCAGTTTCTGAATTCATTTTGCCACTCTGTGTCTCTTAATTGGTGTATTTGGACCATTTGTGAAAAACATCTGCAGGGGGAGGCTGCACAGGTTTCGGGGTGTCAGCCCCAGGTCACTCGCCCTCCTGGGGCAGCCCAGGCCATGGGGCAGACTAAAGAGGAAAGGAGGGCCAAGCCAGTTGATTGATCAGTTGCCAGTTACTCCATTCCCTCCACGTGCCTATTCCAGTCTCTCTGAGCTCCCCATTGTAGTCTCACACTGTCCCTCATTCCCTTCTCCTTCTGTCTTTCCTAGCACCTCATTCCTGCATCAGGGCTCTCAGGATTCTTCTTTTTCTTCACTAGTCTCTCCCCCTTAGTTGTCTCTCTGGGCCCTAGTCACACCCAGCAAAATCAACATAAGAAAGCCCTTCCTGAGGGCCCATCAGATTCAAAGGAAACACCACCTAGAGGCATTCCCCTTCTTCTAGCATCTTAATTAACATTTTAATATTAGTTGTTTTTGTATGGACAGAGTAAGAGATACATTGAGGCTTATAGGGCAGCTCTCTTCAGGGAACATCTTGCCACAGACTCAGACTACAGCGCTCAGTACTGATTAATCATTCCTAACCCTAGTAGGGTCTGAATTTAGTTATTCCCTTTTGGATCATGACAACATTTGTCCATGACCAAGCTCTTAACTTGTAGTTAAGCATTAGATGCTTTGTCCAGGCCCATCTCAATGCCAGGGTAGCACATAACTCACCACTTGCCCTGGGTCCATCCCATTGCTTGTCAGGACCCTGCCTTTGGGGGTGCTAGGAATTAAGGGCAGCTGAGGCTTAGGTTGAGAGAACAGATGCCCAGGAGGTAAATATGTAGAGTCAAATGACTCCCAGGTTACTAACACATAGCATTTACTACTATCTTTCTGTGCCCATATGAAAGGACATGGCTCTGAATAAACTATGCAAAGGACTCAAGGAGAAGAGATAAGCAATATTTGCAAGTCAACAGAACACAAAGCAAGAAGTTACAAATAAACACAGAGGAAAGGGAGCACTGTGATGGGAACAACCCAATAAACCTAAACTGACTGAGGTTATATTATCCTACAGCCATTGGCATTGAGAGAGATTATTGTCATGGCATCTCTGTAAGGATTTGTTGTGCTTATAGTTTTTCTTGTCTTAGTAGTCCCTTTATCCTTCTTTTAGGTCTGTTTTTCATGGATAAACAACTCAGAACTTCAGAGACTCAAAAACAGACCTAAAAGAAGAGCAATGGTGTGGCCCCAAGGTAGAGTATGAACAGCAGCAATAGAGTTGACGGCCAACCTCCAGGGACTGTTGGATAAAGATCTGAGTTCTCAAGTTGGGCTGAGCAGATGAACATACAATAAGGAGGAAATTTTAAGCAAGGCACCCTAATGTAGTAGCAGTTATGGTTTGCTTGTGGGGATGACTGTATAGTGTTCAAGGTAGGGCATTGAGTAGGGAGAGGCTCAGACAGGCTGATCCCAAAAGAGCTCAGCAGTGCATTGATTCACTGATAGCAAGGGTGCTTGAGAAATGGGTGGAGCAGAGAAGTCTATGATTTCTTCCTCTCAAAAGTAGGAAATAAATCTCCACTGTAAAGTGTCAGTAGGCAAAGTCTACAAGGCCACCTCAACTTGCTTAACTCACTAAATTACTATCTCAAGCTCCAAATTCAAAACGCATTGATTAAAGAGAATTTTGGTGTGTTTCTCAGTTCAGGTCTCAGATCCCACACCCATAGGACCCTGCATGTGCTGGAGATTACTTGGTCTTTCCAATTAATCTATTGTGTGTTTCCTTAATCAGTTTCCTGTCACATGGCGCAGAAGGACAGAGGAAGATTTGCATATCAGCAGTTCAGAAATGCAACTTCCTCTAGATCCCTAATGCTGCATCTTTTTCATTTTGGTAATGCATATATTGCAAGACAGAGCCACACGGAAATTGAAGAGCTGGAAAACTCTAGAAGAAGCAAATCTTGTAAAAAAAAAAATGACATCGGACACAGAAATCACACCAAATAAATAGCAAAGAATATAAATTTACTATCAATACTTTTTAAAGTATAAAAACAAAATTTCAAGGATGGTAACAAAGAAGCAAATCATACGAGGAGAGGATGATGAAAAGAGTCTAGAAGCCACAATAGGCATTATCCATAAATATGATGAGCTCTCCGACAAAGAAATCAGAGATGAAATGCTAATGATCTTCAATGAACTCAAAGAAATGGTGGGACAGGCATCCAGTAAATTAAATTAGGACATGACAGAAACAGTGGAATGGACAGCCAAGAAAATACAGGAAGAAATGAGAGCAGGAATTGGAAAGCTACACACAGAAGTGTCACAAAGAAAGGATTTGGTAGATGAAATAAAAACCCAGTGTGTGCCCTCAACAGTAGAATGGCTACAGCCAGAGACAGAATCAGTGAGCTTGAAGATGAGCTGCAGGAAGCTTACAGGCAACAACAAACAATGGGAAAAATTCACCACCAAAAGTGAATCAGAGATCTTGGGGGTGATTTCAAGAGAAACAACATTAGAATCATCAGAATACCCGAAGAACAGGGAGGTAACTCCAATGAAAAAGCCACAGTTAAAGAAATCATGTCTGAAAAGTTCCTAGAGCTGGAGAACGTAGGCATCCGAATTCAAGGAGTTCTAAGGGTGCCAGCTAAAAGAGACCTTAATAAGAAGACTCCAGGACATATCATAGTTAGAATGATGGATGCCACAAATAGAGACACAACACTGCAAGCAGTAAGGTCAAAGAAGGAAATCACATACAAAGCAGCACTACTTAGATTTATAGCAGATCTATTAGTGGAAACCCTCCAAGCCAGAAGACAGTGGTGGAATATAGTGAAACATCTCAATGAAATGAAAGCTTCACCAAGAATACTTTGTCTCGCTAAATTCTCGCTCAAACTCAAAGTCAGGGTGTTCTTTCCAAAGAGAAAGGAATCACATGTTCCCAGGACAAGATAGAAGTTACTCCTGCCCAAAACAGAGGCTAACTTGCTTGATGTGAACCTGGGGGGGGCTGTGGTGCCCCCATCCTGTTCTTAACAAATATACCTTTCTAGGCCTCTCCAGTATTACCATGTAGACACTGGCAAGGAGAGAAGGGGAATACCCCTCAGAGACCCTGGCTTTAATGAAAAATCCTGAATCAAACTCCTAATCCCTTTACATATAGAACTTTTTATTACCTTAAATATCTATGTCACGAAGATAATAACATCTTTCCACTTTACTCTAGTCATATAGGAACTGTATTTTAATAGCACCTGCTGTCTTTATGAATTCCCAGCGGTATCTTACATTCTGGATTCCTTACCCTGATTTTCAGCACCGGGGACTGAGAATTTCTAATATATGAATCCCATGGAATTCTTCGTAAAAGGCACAAATCGTTGTCTCTAATTGAGTCAATCCCTGTTTCTCCATTCTGCCACTTTGGCAAAACACTCACACCGTGTGCCTCTATGACATTTTGTCGTATCATAGAATATTGCTTGCTCTGAGAAAGTCTGACTTATAATTATGATTTGCTACCATATTTGTCTTTTAACCCAGTTGTGACCTCAATAAAATCATATTCCCCGTCATTTTCTTTATTATATAACATGATGTCTGTCCATTTAAAAAGAGCCCTGAAATTAAATATTTTTCCTAGAACACACATATATTAAGTAAAGGAGCATACATGTTCGTGATCATAATATTCCAACTATTTGTAAAGGAAGATTAGTACTGTTAATGGTGTTTGCTTGTGTGTTTAAACGGCTTTTTCTTTCTGACATTTGATAAATCATTTATTAATTATTTAGAACTACAGAAATGCTTGAATAATTTATTTTCCCTATTTACCTCTCAGATGCTAATTACCTAATTCCCATGACCTTTGTGTGTTTTTCTATTTGATTCCATAGTCAATGTAACACTTTTTGTAGTGAGTGGCCACTATGTATAAGGCAATGTGGTTATTTAATTAAAGTTAATTTTTGCTTATGTTAATTATATCTTCAATGTTCAATAAAATGGCAGTTTAGAAAAAGAAACAAAGTTCTGTTCTATTTTGTTATGCAAGAGTTCAATGCAACAAATATTTAACAAGTGCCCACAACCTGGCCACAAATACACTGATGACAGTAAAATAGTTTAATGTAACTATCATTGGCTTTGCAGAAATTAGTGGTGTATCAAGCCTGCTTGTTTCCATTTAAACATATCCAAGTATAACTCATGCTCTTTTGTGATTTTTAGTGTTATACTTAAAATTCCTTTGTGCTTATACAGATTTTCAAACTAATATGAAATAATGGAAAATATAAATATAATTTCTGGAATTTATTTAGCTCTTGCCAGGTTCAGTGATTGGCGCACAGTTTGGCATATTGTCACATGCGTGTCCCAAGCCAGCTTTTCTCGGGGAAATGTTGTCTGCTATCTCCCTTTTCATGACAAAAATAAAAAACACTGGCTAAAAGGAATTTTGATAGCTTGTCACCACTTCAAGTTGTGTTTGTGAGAAGACTCCAACGAGATCTGTGACCTGGTTTGCTGTTTTCCTCGCACACAGGAGGTTCCCATAGCAGCATCTTGTATTAATTATTTGTTACAGAATAATGCGGGGCACACGCACAGTCCTTCCTCCTCCGTCTGGACGTGGGCTGACCTGCGGGGCGATCTTGCGCCCCTGAGTCTCCCTCACTTGTGCAGTTAGCTGCCAGCCAGCTGCCTGGCTGCTATCCACAGGCCAGGGGTCAACGCAAACACGTTGTCTGGAAGATCTCTTCTCAGCGCCGGTCACCTGCCAGGAGACAGAGGCAAAAGGCAAAGTAGGAAAAGAGCCGTGCGACGTCCGGCAGCCTCGGTCCAGAACTGTGCAGCGTCCGTCTGCTCCGGAACAATGGGCCCAAGCAAGAGGCAAGAGCAGCTGCGTTTCAGAGCAGGGAGGCAAATCCGCAGCTCTGGGGCGGATCTGCAGCGCCAGCCTGCACAGGCAGGGAAGGATCAGGGTGTGCATGTGTGGGCCAGAACGACAATACAGAGGGCACGGAGGTGGCCTTGACCATTGCCGAGCCCAGTTCGATCCCCGGCATCGCATAGGGTTGGTTGCCTGAGCACCACCAGGAGTGATTCGTGAGTGCAGAGCCCAGAGCAACCACTGAGCGTCGCCAGGTGTAGCCCCCAAACACAACCAAAACCAAAGTGCTTATTTTTGTAATTCATTTTTACAGTCCACTTCCTGATCAAAAGAGTCATATTTCTTCATTTTAAAAGTTCACTTGCAGGGCTGGAGCGATAGCACAGCGGGTAGGGCGTTTGCCTGGCATGCGGCCGACAGGGGTTCGGTTCTCAGCGTCCCATATGGTCCCCCGAGCACTGCCGGGAGTAATTCCTGAGTGTATGAGCCAGGAGTAACCACTGTGCATCGCTGGACGGACCCAAAAAGCAAAAAACAAACAAACAAACAAAAAACCCTGAAAGTTCACTTACTTGTGCCTTCAGATTCACCAAATGTTCATTGTGTTCATTTAATTCTCCTGATTTCCATTCTGTCTGGAAGTTGGTGCTTGGATATAACGTTCCTATCAAAGCAGCTTTTCTAGCCATGATGCCCAAGCCATGAAAAGCAGAGCCACAGACAGATCTCTCAGGAGAAAATGCTAAGGCTTCATGCAAACACTATGTGGGACCAGTGTGTGGATTACTTCAGAGTCCTTTCAAAGAAGCCACTACTGATCCCTTGACTGGATCTTTGCTCCAAACCTGAATAGTTAGAACAGTCTTTTCAGATTTTGAGAGCTAGGTATATTAATATCATCTGCATGCTAGCAAATTCTCACTCCTTGCTATTTCATTTCCTCTTTTTCAAAAAATTAATAGAATCACCATGCGATGCACAGTTGCAAAGTTGTTCATGATTGAGGTTTAGTCCTACAATGTCTAGCACCCCTCCCTTCACCAGTGCAGTTTCCCACCACCAATACCAATGTCCCCAGTTTCCCTCTCGGCCCCGCCCCCCTATAGCCTGCCTCTATGGCAGACACTCCTCTCTCTCTCTCTCTCTCTCTCTCTCTCTCTCTCTCTCTCTCTCTCTCTCTCTTTGTCTCTCTGTCTCTCTCTCTCTCAGTCTCCCTGTCTCTGCCTCTCCCTTAAATCTCTCTGGTCTTTGCTTATTTTCTTCTAAGCACTATGGAATATTATGCAGCTCTTAGGAAAAATGAAATTATGAAATTTGCTTCAACTAGGATGGACGTGGAGAGTATCATGCCGAGTGAAGTGAGGAATGGAGAAAGTGACAAACAGAATAACTGCAGCCATCTGTGGGACATACAACAACCAATAGCATGTGAACATTATCTAAAGACAGTCAGAGCAAAGGCCCAGAGTACAGGTCCTTGGTAGGACGCTTGGCGTTTCCTCTTAATGCTGCTGGTCACCCGCTGGTGAAAGGCATCCCACTTATTCCAGAACTCCCCTCACCCTGCGGTCACGCAAGTAAGGTCCTCTAAGAATCGGTCATTCCTCCTGGAAAGATCATGGCCTGCGAGTAAGGGGAACTTTGTTTTCAGTACTTTTCTCTGGTCTTCCTGCATTCACATGTTTAAACAACTAAATATTTCATTTTTCATGGATGATATGATATATGAAGCCATTTTTTTTCACCTCAACACTATCCATTTCTACATCTGTCAGAGCACTGCTTTAAGTCCTCTTGTTCTCTCTGGATCCAGAGGGATCCAGAATAAGTAACAACCATTCCCCCTGCCAGCTGTTCATGGATCTTTTTATGCTTCCATTTTTCTGTGCATATGCTATAGAATAGTGAATTAATCTTGACACTTTATAATATTTTAATATTTGGCCATACTATTATGTATATACTATTTATTTTCCCTTTTTTTTCGCACTTGCTTGCTCACTTTCCCAGTGAATTTGGTAAAAACTACCCTGTTGTGAAATGGTATGTCATTAATGAATTCACTTACAGAGAACTGAAGTCAGTTTATTTTTGAAAAACATGATAGACTTTTACATTCCTAAGAATATTATTTTTGCCTTCATTACTTAAATTTTTGCTCATATGGTTTTTAGGTATTTCCTTTTTAAGAATAAAGTTATACTTAATTTTTGTTGTTATTGAAAATATTTCCCTTACATAGAAATTCTAAATAGTACTTGACTGGTTAAGGATGGCTGTTTATTTCTGTTTATAAGCTTGTCACTTAAAATGCCATTTATTTCAATATTTGAGATTGATTGCAGTTGATCAATTCTCTTCTCAAATTTTATAGACCTGAATTCACATCATTTGCTAACGCAGGTAATTTTATATCTTTACCTTATCAATTTTAAGGAATTTCCTTACTGGTTCTAATTATTTTGATTGAAAATATCACATTTAGCTTGTTAAGAGCGATAGTAAGTGGGTAATTAGGATGTAGTTGAGATGTTTTACCTTGTTAAAAACATATTTATTAATTCTCATCTTCCCATATATTTTTTTAAATGAGTGGTAAATAATAGGGATTTTAATTTTAATTATTTACTTCTTAATGCAAACAAATAAGCAGCATTCATAATATAGTGTTTCCTAACATAGAGCCAATATTCCCTTTCTTAGAATGAAACCCTCATTTATACTTTAAGGTTTGTTTATAAGTTTTCCTAAATTTTTCTTGATTTTCTTCAACCTTACACAATTTTACATTGGTAGGGTTTAAAATATAAATTTTAAAATGTATTAGAAGGGGCTGGATCAATAGCACAGTGGGTAGGGCGTTTGCCTTGCACGCAGCCAACCCAGATTCTATTCCCAGCATCCCATATGGTCCCCTGAGCACCACCAGGAGTAATTCCTGAGTGCAGAGCCAGGAGTAACCCCTGAGCATTGCTGGGTGTGACCCAAAAAGCAAAAAAAAAAAAGTATTAGGAAAGAATTATTCATCACCTGAATTTTTAAAATTTATATGCTTATATAAAAGGAAAGCTAAACACTCTTTGAAAAAACTGTATATTATCAATTTCTCATTTATTTAAAATTTTATTAATTTCAGGATTTTCGTTCTGCTTATCTACATATGTGCTGGTATCACCTCTTCCACAGTTATAAAGTGAAAAATATTTATTGGATATGTGGTTAGAAAAGAAACATAGTTAGAGAACAACAAATAGCCAAGACCGTTGGAACTTAAGATATTGTCAATCTTCCATCTATTACTGAGTTCACATCCTGGGGGCAGCTCAGGAGAGGCTTTGGGACACGGGTGGAGTGAAGTTGGTCTCGAGTACTGGAATGATGTATGCGTGAAAGTCATGAGTAAGGAAGGGTATTTGGAATACCAGTGCCTCAATAAAGAGATGGTTTAAAAATAATAATTCATCAGAAATGTCAATAGCTTAGCTCTCTCTGTCACTCTCATTGTCATCCCGTTGCTCATCGATTTGTTTGAGTGGGCACCAGTAACTTCTCTCATTGAGAGAGACTTATTGTTACTGTTTTTGGCCTATCCAATACGCACGGGTAGCTTGCCAGGCTCTGCCTTGCGGGCTAGATACTCTCAGTAGCCAGCTGGGCTCTCTGAGAGGGGCGGAGGAATCGAACACCGGTTGGCCAAGTGAAAGGCTAAAGCCCAACAGCTGTGCTATCGCTCCAGCTCTCGCATGCTAAAAAAAATGTTAACTAGTCAAATGCTTTCAAATGCATATAAAAATACTCTGACTTTTTCCCCTCAAGTTTTTCATTGGGAAAAATTGCATCAATTTAACAATATAATCTCCTTAATTCCCCTGTACAAACCCCCCCTATACAGGGGCCGGAGCGATAGCACAGCAGGTAGGGCGTTTGCCTTGCACGCGGCCTACCCGGGTTCGATCCCCGGCATTCCATATGGTCCCCCAAGCACTGCCAGGAGTAATTCCTGAGTGCAAAGCCAGGAGTAACCCCTGACCATCGCTGGGTGTGACCCCCCAAAAAAAAATCCTATACAAATGATAAGATTATCGTTGCATTTCTTTCATTTTGATGACATGGGAACTACTTTAAGGTCATGTTTGCAGACTGTATGGAGCCAGGGATGGAAACTGGGACTTCCCAGGTGATGCCAAACATGCCACCCAGCCCTGTGAGATATCTCCACTCCCCACCCGGCCCCCAGATTGTTTTCCTTTGAACTGGTCTTCCTTGTGGTGGTTCCGGGAACCAAACCTAGGACCTCACAGATACACACATCCTAGGCATGTGCTCTACTGCTGTGTTCCGAAGCCCTGGCCCCTGGTCCTAAAAACACTAGTGGACTAGACATGAGTCCAGTGGCACAGCATGTGCAAGGATCCGGCCTAAGGTCTGTCCCTCACACTCCTTTTTCTCAGATGCAATGGGCTGAGATCTGCTTATGATTGTTGGGCCAATATGAATAACTCATTTGAAAGTATTTTCCACATAGATATTGTCCATGAGGCCCCAAGCACCGCTTAGAGCAGCCTGGGTAATCCCACAGGTTCACCTATCAGGCCCTTGCCTTCAACCCCCAGCCCTGTCCTCCAGGAATCTCCAGCACTGGCCCCGGGCCCTCATGACACCGAGTGGGAGGCCTCTCCCCTCCCCAATATTTTAATCTATAAAGTTACTTGGGCTGGAGCGATAGCACAGCGGTAAGGCGTTTGCCTTTCATGTGGCCGACCTGTGGTTGATTCCTCCGCCCCTCTTGGAGAGCCCCGCAAGGTACTGAGAGTATCCCACCCACATGGCAGAGCCTGGCAAGCTACCCGTGGCATATTGGATATGCCAAAAACAGTAACAACAATGTTACATGGAGACGTGACTGTCCTGTCCCGCGGGACTTGTTCAACGTGGGTTACCAGGAGAGGGTGCGAGAGTGAAAAGGAGACAGACGCAAGGAGAAAGACAGACACAGACAGACACAAGAATGGTAGCAAGTTCCAACTTTATTTCTCCTAAGCTAGTCTTTTATAATTGATTATATGAGGAAGTGGGCAGAATGGGGGAGTAGCAAAGAATGCAAATGTTAAACGAAACTGGATGTGGACCCTGGTGGCAGTTTCCCTGGGCATTGTTCTGCAACCTTTCCCAAGAAGCGGTTGTTCCTTAGTTACAGGTCAGTTTGTACTGACATATTGGTGCCCAGGCATAGGTTTCTGGCAGTTCCCAGGCATGGGTTTTTGGCTGTCCCCAGGCATTGGTTCCTGGCACGTGACTGGTGCCCGTTTGAACAAATCGATGAGCAATGGGATGAAAGTGACAATAAAGTTACTGCATATATTTGGATTAACATACTCTCAATTTAAAACATAAATTTAGAACTTCTCTTTATTTGCAAATTATTTGTATAGAATTTAGTTATTTGCATGTTAAAATATAATATTAGTACCTCCAAAACTGATCTATGGGGTTTTGACTCAGTGTATTTTATTTCAGTTTTGCTATTTTTTATTGTTTAGGTATAAATTATCTGTAGAAATCATTATGAATAGAGTTCATTTTCTTCTTGGTTTCATTTTAGAAAATATTTTTCTAACAGTCATCATCTAAAACATATTTTTAAATTTATTTGCATTTTTAAATACATTCTGTTTTGTCCTGTCCTATGACCGTATTCTAATGTATATTTGTGTGTATATATCTGCGTATGCGTGTATGTTTAGAGGAAGAGAGAGAGAGAGAGAGAGAGAGAGAGAGAGAGAGAGAGAGAGAGAGAGAGAGAGAGAGAAGTTATATGATGTTCCTATTTCCCCCTCTTATTTTTCTTTACTAGGTGAATTAGGAATATTTTTGGTTGGCTGACATTTGCCAAAGGACACCTTCTAGCATTCATATACTAATGATATATTTTGGGCCTAACTGTTGCTCTATATTAACGTGTCCTTCTGTGCATGTGACATTTCTGCCTTTCTAATATCACTGCTAGGTTGTGATATGTGGAGACACATTTTGCTGCTTCATCTTCAGCATCATAAGGCCCCTCACTCTCTCAGATGCGTGAGCTCGCCCTCACTCAACCTCTTAGATGTCAGGGTCACGGTCCTGTCTTGTTTTGGCTGGTGGTGCAAGGTGCACATTTGAACATTATATATTTTTTTCAACTTTGCAGGTTTATTTTTACCTTTGTCTATTCTGGAAAGCATGGGGTTATGTTTACTTATATGGCAAATGAAGCTGTGTTCTTAAAGATGAGTTAACGGTAGCTAGTCACCTCCAGTGATAATGCATTGTTATGAATTTTTTATTATCATCTTGATATATTATCTGTTCGTATCTTTTAAGTCTCTCATCAAGCAATTGATTTTTCTTTGCTCCTGTGTGTAATACTCTTATTTGAGCATCTGGATTTTTATTTTACTGATGTGCTTTATAATAAAAAATTATGTTTATTTCAGGCATTTTCTATTATTTCCTTATTATTAATAATTAAGCAATCACATGTTTTCGTCCTCCTTTGCATTTTCCTTTTTCAAGTTATCTTAGTGTATCAGTCATACTGTGACTGCTTCTTAGTGAAAAGAGTGTTTGGCCAGTGACCTTGACCTTAAACTGTGCACACCTTTGAGTCAAAATGCTTCACAGAAATGTCTGCTTGCTGTCTTACCTGATGGAATGCAGGTAATTCCACTCTTAGACATAGACAAAGACAAAAATCAAAAAGTATAATATTTGCTCTCTTGGGCAGCTACCCCCTTTCAGAAAAAAAAAATCACCTTTGCTCTTCCACTTTGAAATCTCAGTCTGGGTCCCGCCAGCCTCCTGGGAATGAACAGATTCTGTCACTGCCAACATCATCCCGTTACTCATCAATTTGTTTGAGCGAGCACCAGTAACGTCTCCATTGTGAGATTTGTTACTGTTTTTGGCATATCGAATATGCCATGCCACAGGGAGCTTGCCAGGCTCTGCCATGCAAGTGGGACACTGTTGGTAGTTTGCTGGGTTCTCTGAGAGGGATGTAGGAGTAAAACCGGGGTCAGCCACGTGCAAGGCAAATGCCCTACCCACTGTGCTATCGCTCCAGTCCATATATATGTGTGTGTGTGTGTGTGTGTGTGTGTATTTAATATCATTCAAAAATACAACAGTATGTGTGATTCCAGAATATTAAACTGAGAAACTGAATAATATTCTTACTATATACTTTCATTAGTTCTAGAGAACAAACAGGTGAGTCATTTTACCCTAGTTCTGCCATGAAGGATCAGAACATACTTATACAGCCAGCAAGAATGGACAAGTTTTCACAATTGAGAGCTAGGATTAGAATCCAGTGCTTTTCTCCATTTGTATAGAAATTTCCAGAAAGGCTACTTTCATTACCCAAGAGTCTACCAATACGTTATCTAGGTATGTTATCTATAGTACTTTATAACGTTTTAATTACTTTCAATGAAAAACAACCAATGAATATGGGCCCAAATAAATTGTACCTGGGTTAAAGTATATGCCTGGCCTAAGGCTGGTCCCACTAATTATCCCGGATCCTTCCTCCATCCATCTTCTGAGCATCACTTGGGAAGATCCTCAACCCCAAAGACTTACAAGTAAAATAATGTATGCCTGTAAAACATTACAAAGGCGCGTGCGGGAGGCTTATGATGTGTGTTGTGTTGTGTGTTGTTCGGTGGCTCTCAGGGCCGTGGTTACTCTCTTGCCGCTCTCATTCAGTGCTCTAGAGCTGCTGTGTGTGGACCGGATTGGGATGGCTCCAACCTTGTGCTCTGCTTTTGTGTGTTCCACTGTGCTCTCTTCTGTCTGTCTCTCTGTCTCTCCTCTGGTCTCTTCTGACCTCTCTCTGCCTCTGCTTCTGTGTCTCTGTCTTGCTTCTGAGTCTTCTCTCTCTGTGTCTTCTCTCTCTGTGTCTTCTCCTGTGTCTTCTCTATTGCTTCTGTATCTTCTCTCCGCTTCTGTCTCTTCTCCTTGCTTCTGTCTTATCTCTGCCCTTGCTTCTGTGACTTCTGCTTCTTCTGTTATAGTCTTGGTTTATATAGCAATCACATAGGGTGGCAATACAAAGGTAGGTTGAACATTAACAAATCAACAAAGGGGGATAAAACCACTTCTCCAGGAGATTAACAAAATCTCATCTAAGGAGATTATTTCAGATTACTAGGAGATCGACTCAATAGTGGGATCCAAACAAAGGTGTGTAGCTTTCTTCCTTCCTCAGCAAGTATTCCACTTAAACAGTTGTAATAAGTCTACTTCAAATATTGCTAGCAATGTCACTCTGTATGAGAACAGTAATAAATATAAACTTCAAGCTTGGCTCTTCCTGAGGACATCTCATTATATTTTCTAGACCACAGTCCTCGGTTCAGGTCAGTCTTCTTAACCCCAGCAGGGTCCTAGTCTTGTCCTTACTTTGGGATCATGACAGTATTTGTCTATGTCCATGCTCTCAACTTATAGTTGAGTACTGTGGCACTTTGGCCTGGCCCATTTTGATGCCAGGGTAGCTCACAGCTTGCCCTGAGTCCATTCTGTCCCTTGTCGGGACCCTGCTTTCGGGGTGCTAGGAACTAAGGGCAACTATGTTGAGAAAGCAGATGCCCGGAAGTAAACATTATTGGAGTCAATCAGCTCCCAAATTACAAAGCATAATATTAACTGTCTTCCTGTGTCCATACAGAAAGGACATTGCTTTAAGGTAAACTAAGTTCCCTTCGGCAAGGCTGAAAGGACAAATCCAATGTTATTCTACATATACCCAAGTCTGGGATACCAATTTCCAACACACCTACTTCATTTCATGAGTTTGTGTAAACTTGTGTACACTGTGTATTTCTCCTTCCTTCTTTAGTGCAGTGAACACCAACCTATGTTTATGTAAAGTCAGTGGTTCTAGGAGCACATCACCGTCATTAGGGCTAATTTTTAATCACAGAATAGATGCAAAATGCTAATATCCATTTGAGGGATAAGTGATTATCTTTCTGTGATCTGCTAAAGAAATATGGCAGAGCAGTGAGAGCATAGTTGTCAATCTGGTACTGGAAGAGAGCATTTTGAATACGGGCAAGGAAAGCTGATGACCTTTTCCTGGGGCTCAGTAATTTATCTTGAATGGAAGACTTTGGAAATGCAAACTCCAGCAGAATACCCAAAGACAGAACCAGCTCTGTGCCTGAGAAGCTCAGGCTTCAGCTTCACAGTTGATAAGTGATCACCCATTCAGAAGATCCATTCTAGAACCAAACAGGTCAGGATGGGCCTTGGTATGTGTGTCATATCTCTCTTCCAAGCCTTTCTGGGTTTCCCCATAACAGAACTATCTACATCATCTGAAACCTCTTTTAACTTTCTCAAAAATTTTTATCTTGGAATGAAATCACACATGTGACAGGTTTTTTTTTTTTTGAAGACTCGGGAACAGAGCCATTAGCATTTGACTTTGAGTCACTGAACAGACTGTATGGAAACACCTGAGAACAGACAGTGAGTCTAGAGTGAAATTAACAAGGGATGGAATTTGAGTAATGTGATATTTAAAAAATTAAAATAAGAGGTACTCTTTTGTCTACAGGCTAATTAATAATGTGGGTATTTCTATTTACACATACATTATTTAATATCTGTCTAAGATTCATATATTATCCATTACCCTAAGTTGCAGATCACTGACTTAAAATTAGGATGTGACATTTTAAATAACGTCCCCAAAATGTTATAGTGAGTAAACTAATATGTCTTTATTAGTCCTTGAGAATCGATTTCAAAAGCCTCTAGATTCTGATGAAAATTATGCAAATTCCAGCATATGATCATCCTTATAGTTTATGTTAATTTGACATTAATGTTAGCTGCCTGTCTCACTAACAATAATCCATCTGAACTAGTGGGCTGGAATACCAATGACAGAAATAAGTGGAGCTCCTCCTGCAAATTTCTTTTCTCTGTTGCAAGTAGACATATGTCAGCAGATGTATCAAAGTCTTTCAAGGAAGCAGCATCTCTGTGTAATGGAGCATACTATGGTTGACATACTAAATATCAAAAAAGAAAAAGGAATAATCTTGTATTTAGATTAAAAGGGATGAAAATGTGAAAAAATGTGAAAATATTTTGTTATTATTTGAGAATATAGACCAAGTAAAATCTCTACTAGACAGTGATTCCCAGATGTTTTATTAGACTCGTTTGTAAGGAATTCTAGGTACTACTTGATTTTTTTAACAATGTATTTCTTCCTCTTGAATATAGCTGGATGGTTTGAAATAAAAGTTAAAAAAATTAAAAGGACTGTACACAGGGGCTACTTCTGGGTCATGCACTCAGGGAGTACTCAGGGTACCATATTGGATGCTGGGAATTGAACCGGCTTGGCTGTGTGCAAGGCAAACGCCCTACCTGCTGTGCTATTACTCCAGCCCCCATGAAAAAATCTTTAAATATTTCTTTTTAAAATTTTCATTTTCCATGTATTGTGGAACTAGAAGGACAAACGATTCAGAGAAAAAAATGTCAACTTCTTTTTTTTTTGCTTTTTGGGTCACACCCACCCAGCGATGCACAGGGTTTAAGTCCTGGCTCATGCACTCAGGAATAACTCCTGGTGATGCCCGGGGGACCACATGGGATGCTGGGAATTGAATCCGGGTTGGCTGCGTTCAAGGCAAGGTCCCTATATGCTGTGCTATCACTCCAGCACCCCCCAAAAAAGTCAATTTCTAATTCTCTCTTTTATTATATTTATTCTATGGGATTACTTTAACCTTTTTTCCTTCATATGTATCTAAATCATGGTCATATTATTTGCTATTTTTGTGTGCATTTGTTTATGAGTATTTTGAGTTTTACAAGTAGATTTTTTTGTTTTTGCTCTTTGGATCACACCTGGCAATGCACAGGGGTCACTCCTGGCTCTGTACTCAGGAATTACCCCTGGCGGCGCTCAGGGGACCATTTGGGATGCTGGGAATCAAACTCGGGTTGGCCATGTGCAAGGCAAGCGCCCTACCTGCTGTGCTATCATTCCAGCCCCTACAAGTAGATTTTAAGAAAAGTTTAAATTCTTTTTGTTGCACCCACGATGCTTGAGGCAATAGCATGTCAAATCTTTTCTATATAAGTTGTGTCATGGCTTGTAGGTGGCTGGACAATAATTACTCCATCCTTAGTGGAGTTACTTTTAATAAAAATTGGAATCACCAATGTATAGGGGAGTAGACTGTTAGACATGGTCAAAAAAGATCAATCAACAATTCTAAAGAAAGCATTCAAAAATCTAGACTGGAATTTTGATCTTGCTATAATTAGAGGTGAAAAAGAAACTGTTAATTGGGAACAGATTTATCAAGGTGACCCAAAGGCTCCTGGGATAAGGACCATTCTTTTTTCTGATTTTTCTTCTGCATTGATGGACTTTTCAGAAAGCAGAACTTTCATGGGAATTACTTTAAATTTATTTTATGGATTTATTTAATATGCAGCACAGAGCGAATAATATAGTGACCTAATATGTACATTTCAGTTACTTATGCATATCTTTACATTTGCAAAATGGCTTGCTTTCTGCTAAAGTAAATTCACATCATTATCATTCTCACCATTATTTATTCCTAAATCATCAGTATGTCATAAAAATGCATGACTTTGCATGGTATAACATCAATGCCAGTTTGTACAGTACCAAAGTTATTTATCCTTCTTATCATCTAATATTCCATACATTTCTGTTTTTTTGTTTCTTTTTTTTTTAAGACACCAATATTGATGTCCAGTGAAAGTTACGTTCAGTCACCTTGTTTCATTGATAAGGATAACAAATATGTGCTTTGGATAAATAGTATTAATCAACTTCCTTCAAGATCTGATTTGCTGTGCTTCATACGGAAGAGTACAGCCTTTCCATGCTCTCAGCCACCAAAAGACATGCTCATTTAGTGGCATGATGGTGTGAGTTAATGCTGCATGTGGAAACCCTGTGTGTCATATTAAATCTTCACAATGTCATGTGCCAATTATATTTAAACAATTCTCTGTGTGAGGGGTGATGGGGGAGAGACATTTTCTGTTTCCCAGTGGGGCCGAAAGCCCTTAGTGTGAAACCAATGAAGACTTCACCGTGATCCTAAGCGATGTCACATTATAAGCAATGGCCTCTGTTGCCCATGGCAGACTTTCTATAGTCAATTCATGTCCACCGTCCTTTCATTTTCTCTATAAATGTGCAAAAGGATAGAAAATTGAGTTCCTCCAGGAAAAAAAAATGTCCTACCTACCTACACAGTGAATAATAAGAGATGAGAAACTTGAGATAATTTCCACTTTCCAGGCTTTTATATCTGTGCATTTGTATCTACTTTGAACATACATCTGTCTTTGGATATGTGCACTACATTATATGCCAAAAATGTAACAACAGCATGAGTGGAGATGGGAGAAGTGTAGAAAACAACATAGCAGCTGCTATTGAAAGTATTTCCATGGGTATGCTAGTAATTGCACAAGTGGAAATGTTATTATTCCTACAGATTGCTTTAAGATGAAAGAGAGAGTCATGGGATTTTTTTTTAGTAATGAAGAGAAGCCAACTTTACATGCACTGAGATCATTTTCAGATATACAAGTCATAATCACAGCAATAATGAAGTATTATATCAAATTAAAATTTATAGAAGAATTTATGTGGAATTGGTCTTTATGATCCTCTTGAAAATGAAAAAAAAAAGTTCTGGAGAAAAGATCTGTGATCTGCTGTGTTCTACCTGAGTATATGTAAATTTATTCAAGAGTCACTCAGATACAGGTTAGTAATATATGTTCCTTTGTTCTTTGTATAAACTAGTGGCATCTTCCAATTTCCTGAAAGGGATACACGGGGACAAGAAGCAGTATGAACATCAATCTTCTACATGGAGCTATTTAAATGTCTTTCTTTCTGGGAAGGATAAAAGAAAACATTGACCCCTACCCCAGCATATTTTGTTGATCCCATTGACTAGTCTGAGATCAGACATATTCCTTCCTGTACAAAATTCCTAAGGATAGTGAATATACACATATTTGAACCACTGTATTTAGCCCTAGAGGCATAATGGCACATTTTCCTATTTTCCCTAATTCTTATTTTCTGTTTTTTCTGGAATTATCCCATGAGTCACCCACTCTTCATTTGTCAGATTTAATGATGGGCTCGATAGGTCAGTGCTTCCCTCATACCCTTAACCTTTGGTTGGATGTCTGGGGATTACAGGTAGGTCTGTGTTCATCCTAGCTCCTCATGCAGTCTGAGAGATCACAGGGCAATCCCAATATCATAAAACAGCTCCTAACACATCTGGCCCATCCCAAAGCTGACATAGAGTTACACATGACTGTTCTAGGCTCATGCACCATAGTACCTCTAGACTCTTAGAGAATGCTTTTTTTTCTTGCACAGACTTTCAGTAGCTTCTATCTGTGAATTTTATAAAGTTATATGCAGACTAAGAAGCATAGAAAGGTTTACATTCTTTAGTTATGACATGAACGTGTCTTATTTAGTTTGTAAGTTTTACAACCTAAATATTTCATTCATCCAGTAAAGTATGTGTATTATTCACAATTTAGTTGAGAAATGATTTGAAGTAGCTTGAAACGAATCAGAAAACTAAAGCAAGATGAAGTAATTTTAAATAAGAAAGCAATGGATGTTACACTTAAGATGCGGGTACTTTTATTCAAGCAAAGGAATGAAAGGCATCAAATGATGGCACCACTTGGCTCTGGACCATGACAGTTAGAATGTAAAGGCTGGTGGAAGGACACGGAGGGTGGCAGGAACAGAAAGACTTGGACAGGGTCCATGAAATTTTGCTAGGATTGAGGTGAGGTAACTACGTACAGCAAAACTGTAAAGTATTATTGCTGTAAGCATATTATCCAAACTATGATAAATAATATATTTTTAGATTAGTTTTCTAAGGAGGCAGGGTGGGGAGAGTGAGGAAATCTGGGTGACTGATAGAGGCTGCTGACATTAGTGGTGGGTTTGGTTGGAAAGGTGAATCCACAAAAATGTTGTTAACAGCTTTGCAAATCAAGTTGCCCAAATTTTTTTAAAAAAGAATTAATAAAATTAAAAATATTTGAGACAGATCCATGACTAACTTTCAAAAGAGATGCATACCAAGCAGCTAAAACTGTGGGTACATCGATCTACAAGATATCAACTCTGGGACCCCCTTGGGAGGGGCCAGACCAAAACCTGCTGATGCTCCACGATCCCGACCACCCAAATCACTATTGCGGAGTAATGTTTCCCTGCCCCCCCTGTCCTTCCCCTTCTGCTTCTCTCTCTTCCCTCCTAGAATTGTGAGGTTCAACACAGTTGCTTCTAGTCTCAAAATCTGTGGAAATGTGGCACAGTAAAGGGAAACTAGTTTATATAGGGAATAACAAACAACCGTTAGGAACTGGGAAAGTTGGTATTTTGGTGACTCAAAGTTGAGCTTCTCTTCAAGACAGAAGTTTTAGGCTCTCCAAATATATATGTGAAACCAACTGCTGAAATATAGAAATTAGAAAGTGAGAAATATGAGTTCTAAAGTAGAACTTTTCTCCTTTTTTTGTGTTGCCTAGTACCTCATAAATAATTGCTGTTAGGATCATTGATTAATGAGGAATAATACTTCAGGCAATTTTTTTTAATTTTTCATTTTGTTTTATTATGCAAGAATTTAGAATTTGGAAGCATGTATATCATATTCTCTTCACGTTTTTAGTTCTTGATGTCATTTCTTTCTGTGACTCTGCTTGTCTGTCTTTAATATAGTCCATGTGCTTACATTAAAAAATGATAGATGAACATTTAGCTACGTGTTGATTCTTGGCACACTTAGCAAATAATTGTAAAGCACTTCGTACTTATATCTGCTTCCAAAGTTGATACTTGGAAATACTAATTTTCTTAAGGTTTTTATATATCTATACTTTACTAGTTAAAAGAATAGTTTACTGGTATTATTGGCACTTGCTTTTCCAATAGTTAAAAAATGTAGCTTTATATTATAGCACAGTGGATAGGGCGTTTGCCTTGCACACGGCTGTCCCAGGTTCAATTCCTCCGTATCTCTTGGAGAGCCTGGCAAGCCACCAAGAGTATCCCTGCCTGCACAGCTGAGCCTGGCAGGCTATCTGTGGTGTATTCAATATGCCAAACACAGTAACAAGTCTCACAATGGAGACATTACTGGTTCTCGCTCGAGCAAATCTATGAACAATGGGATGACGGTGCAATACTGCAGGCTATACCTAAACTAAATGGGAAAAAGTATTCTTCCTTCTTCTTGGGAAAATTCCAGTCAGGCATTAACTACAGCTGAGCTTGGTGTTAGGAAGTAACAGTTTGTCCAAATTTACTGTAGTGCTTCAAAAGTGTATCTATTATATCACAGCCCAAATGCTTTAAAAATGGGCAAATTTATGTGATATTACGTGCCTTCCTTCCCACGACAAAGTCAGTTATGAAATAATTAATAACTTATGTAAGTTGACCCTGAGAAGCAATCAAAATAAACTATAAGAACATGGTTGGGAAAGTTATATTGGCTATAAGTATTCTCTCTCAGCTTTAATCTATGTTAAGTGAAGGCTTGACATTTTTGAAAAGAAAGTTCTAAATTGCTGTTCTACTGCTAACAGGGTGGTACCTGGTTGACAAATAAGCTGAGATTCTCAGCAACTCAAATTTCACATCTCACTTCACACTCCTCCTGCCTTTATATCAAGTTCAAATAACTTTTATTTTTAAAATAGTCTCCCTTATCCCACCCACGGCTCTTCTCACATCTCTGCCCACTCCAGCCTCACCCCTTCTGCCTTGTGGAAATATACATCCATCCATTGTACTTTTGCATGTTTGAGACACCCTCAGTTTATTAATTCACATTCATCAAGTCTCGATTTCCACATGTTCCCCGATTACCTGTGTCTCCTAAGCTTACTTTAAACTCCCGAAGTATGACAGCATTTTGAACTCACCTCAAATACTTGGTAGCTGTCTGTTCCAGAGTGACCGTAAGTGGCACTTAATATAAAATGTCATTTGTAATATGGGCATGATAATAAACAGCTAATAACAATGCTTAGAAAGCAATAATTGTAAAGTGTGATATCAGAGTTTGTAGTACAATCTTCATTGTTTGCTTATGTAAAATGGAGGCAAAATCATTAACCTGGGTGCTTAGCTTAATACTGTAAATGGACTTCTTAGTTTGTGAAGAGAATCAGATGTAACATAAATGAAAGTTATTTATACGGTGTATAATTTTGTAGGTAAAGTGGGAATAGTCATGTAAAATATCTTACCAGTTTTAAAAATGAAAAATAGCACCGAGTGTAGCAGAAGATGCAAAGAAACTAACTAATACCAGTCCCAACAAAGCTGTGAATTTGCTTGTTTGAGGAATTTGCCTTTTTATCCCTGTTTCAATTTTTGTCTTTTAGGTCTTTCTGGGAGTCATTTCCCCCTAGTGTCCCTGTGGAACTCACACACTTTCCCACAACATTCTTGTCACATTCTACCTGCTTGTAAGATTCTAATTTGAGTTCAACTAGCTGCATTTATTCCCTATTGTTTGCTTATTGTATATATATATACATAAAATATATTCATTTCTAACTGTAAGATTGTAAGTTTTCATCTTTGATATCCCCCACTTACAGTCTAATCAGGTCTTTGCTCAATGATCTATTCCAATGCACAATTGCTATAACTGACTTACGGGAGAAATTTCTCTCCTTCCTTTATTTGTTGTTGTTGTTTATGGGCCAATCCAGCAGAACTCAGGGCTTCATCCTATCCCTGTCCTCAGGGATCCTACTGGTGGTGCTCAGAGACCATATGTTGTGCCAGGGCTGACCTGTGGCCGTGTGCAGGGCAAGCACCTTCCCCACTATGTCACCTCTTTGTTTCCTCCAGAATAATCCCCTAAGATTGTTTTTAACATATATATTCCAAGAGCATCATGCTTGGACCGTTGGTTGGCTCATTCACTCTTATCTTTCTCACTCAATTATGGCTTCCTCAAAACTCACAGAAACTCATAGCAAAGGGCCAGTATAAGCTTGTTGAGTAGGGTTATGTCTATTGTGAGAAATGTAAAACTCTATGTTTTACACAAACACGCACACACACAGACAATTAAGCATGGTGTGAAAATTCCTTCACAGGAAAGATGAGCTTGGCAACAACCTTTATTACATTTTTCAGACTATCAGTGGAGTCTTCTTTCTTTGAAATTAAAATTAGAATTGTGTATAAATTTTAACATCATATAAATCTTTAGCTATGCACAGCTCTATTTTATAAACATGTAGGAGTTATAACTGGATTTGACTAATGTTTCCACATTTCGTTTAATGAATCTGGAAGGTACTGCAAATGCCTGGGTGGTTTTCATTTCCTGAGTTGGGGTTGATTAGACTTAAGGTCGAGGGCTCCAGATTTTGGCTGTGGTGCCCTTTGACAGTCTCAAAAGCAGACGCTGAAGAATCTCTCACATAATAAAAATAAATTGCACTAACCATTCTCACAGAATTCTGGGAATGAATATGATTTATTCATGCTCTAAAGATTCTTAGCACCTTTTATTGATAAAGGGTTTTGGTAGACAATAATAAAAAAATTATATGGTGTATAATTTATTTACCCTTTATATTGACTGTGGTATCCAAGTATCTAAAACTCAATACAGATTAAGTTAAATGAGTAAGTAAATTTAAATTAGTAAAACACTGACTAAAATATTTATTGCTCAAATACACTGAAGCGTATTGTAATGTCTTGGCACACCAAAAAAGTAGCATCAAATTGTTGCAATCCAGAGATGAGTGAATGAATGTACAAATGGTAATGGGAGTGCTAGTCAAATAAATATAGTTACTTGGAATTGAGGATGAATCCTAAGATTAAGTTCAGCTTCCAGTACCAGAGATCCCAGATTCTTAGTCTTTTATTTGATGTATACTTAGTTTTTGGGCTGGAGCGATAGCACAGTGGGTAGGGCGTTTATCTTGCATGCAGCCGACCTCGGTTCTATTCCTCCACCCCTCTTGGAGAGCCCAGCAAGCTACCGAGAGTATCTTGCCAGCTCAGCAGAGCCTGGCAAGCTACCCGTGGTGTATTCGATATGCCAAAAACAGTAACAAGTCTCACAATGGAGACATTACTGGTGCCTGCTGAGCAATAGGGTGACAGCGATACAGTGATACTTGGTTTCTGTTTTACATATACAAAAACCTGAAAATAAATGCTCTAGCACTAAGAGATCTGCTCGCTCCATTGAAATCTTCATTCCAAGCTGCACCTTCCTTTCTCTGGTTCAGCACTCTCTGACCAATCACTGCATTCTTGCCACTATAATCATCACGATGTTTCAGCTGTCGACAGAGTCAAAAGCTAACCAGGGAGTGTGTTTCACTCTTCTCTAGAGAAAGCCTTTACTTTTACTTGTATATCATTTCCCTGAGTTTATTTACTTGCTACCTAGATCTTCAAGGGCAGAAAATGTACCATCTACACTAAGCAGGTACATATACAGTAACAATATGATATCTCTATGGGAAAGAAAGACTGGCTTAATCCGCTGGAAAGAATAGGATCAAAGATTATCTGGTGAATGTTGTATCCCACCTGAGTTTTGAAGCAATCTAAGCTTGAACAAACTCCCAGGGAAAATGGGAGTTGGAAGACAGGATAAACACAGAAAAATATTATCTGCATATGTATAGAACCCAGAGTATGTGTGCTACACTATACAGTTTTAAATTCCAAACTATCAGTTTGAGATACTTTACCAATACTTGGTAAAGATTTGCAATTGCTAATTGAGATGGATTACCAATACTTGGTAAATATTCGCAATTATCGGTAAATTTCTCAATTTGTTATACTATCAGATTTGCGATAGTGATCCTGATATCAGAGATTGTGTCTAGAATGAAGAGACTTAACCAAATCAGTAAGATGTTCAGGCAATGATTCCATTGTAAATTTGTTTCAATTCCATCAAGCAAAGGAAACTCTGACAAATGAATATACACTCATATGGTTGAATAAAAAGGATATACACTCATATGGTTGAATAAAAGGGACTTGTTAAGAGATTGTGGGATTAACTGAGGAAGTGTTCAACATTTGTCCAGAGTTTCTAAATTGGATATCCAGTGAGAAGTAACTTTGACCAGTGAATGCAAATATGAGCTTTTCAATTTGAAGAGTCTAGGAGCCGCATCTATTTGTAAATGACTAGATACTAAGAGAAAATATGAACTACTGGCACTATTTAGATAAATATTAAAAGTGGTGTCAGTACAATATTATTAAATATCTCATTTATGCTGTGGTTTAATATTCACTCTCTAAATAGACATAGAAAACTAGATATAGCATTCTTACTGTGTTTTATAGATGTTTTTTATAGAAAAAAGAGGCATATGGAATAACAGGTGTATGATAATATTTAAAAGAAAATACCAAGTGCTCTAAATAATCTTAGAGTTCAAATGTATTTTTAATTACCATATTTTAAATAGTGGAGAAAGGATTATAATTATGGTGTTGTTATGTAACTATAATAATGAATATACTCATTTACCTAAAACATAGCAATTAAAAACACTTTAGCAGATTTGGATTATGCCTCTTGTGGCATTAATACCTGGGCTAAGAAAAATAATATTGAAACCCTCTCCAAAAACTGTTACTTCTTAATTATGTACTGTTCTCAAGATCAAATATATAAAAGAAGAAAGTGTTGTAAATGGAATAAAGAGAAGACACTGGGAAATACAATATCCTATTAATGAATGTGTGAGAAATAAAAAGGTCAAACATAAACTACCAAATAACAATTAATGCAAATTATATTTTAATTAAGAGCTAGTAAACCATTTACTCAAATTATAGGACTAACACCATTCAAATGACTACTTCAAATCTATCTGATGTAAGAAACTGCATACTTTAGAGTCTGTTTTTGCAACAATTACTCTATTTGAATTTAAGCTCCAAGATTTATTTCAGAGGAGAATGATTTACAGATCCTTAACCATAATTAAACTTTGGTACTTTAAAATTCGTATTGAATTGTGTCTAAAAGTAGATTTTTTATCTTGAATTTCTCTGTATGTGTGTGTTAGTTTGGGCCACACTCATCATTGCTCGATTTTCTGCTCTTGGTTCTGCTCAGGAATCCCTTCTGGCTGTCCATGGTGCAGAGGATAGAATTGGAAGGAACACCTAACTTACCCTGTACTAGACATCAAAATGGAAAATTTCTTAACAGTCAAGATCCCCTTTTCTTCTTTTTCTCATTTTTAATTGCTGCTGTCTTTTTTGTACTCTGTGTGTGTATAGCAAGAATATTTCAGACACAAAATTTTGAAAATATCTAGACTAGAGCAATAGCACAGCGGGTAGGATGTTTACCTTGCATGCAGCCGACCTGGGTTTGATTCCTCCATCCCTCTCAGAGAGCCTGGTAAGCTACGGAGAGTATCTCACCCACACGACAGAGCCTGGCAAGCTACTCATGGCGTATTCAATATGCCAAAAACAGTAACAACAAGTCTCACAATCGAGACGTTACTAGTGCCTGCTAGAGCAAATTGATGAGAAAAGGGATGACAGTGATTACAGTGATACAGTGATCTGATAAGTAAGAAAATCATATTTTATTAAAATGTTGCAAATAAAACATCAATTTAAGGAAATGGTTTTATGAAACATAAAGAATAAAGCAAAGAGACATTACAGAGGTTAAGGTGCTTGCCTTGCATGCAGTCTACCTGGTTCTAACCCCGATGCTTGGTGGGTGCGTGTGGGCACCATGCTATGAACATATGGCCAGGAACAGAACTTGAGCAAGGCCAGACATTGCTGCAAACCCCTGCTCAACCCCAACACCCAGAGCCACACCCACCAGTACATTTAATTTAAAAATAAAAAAGAATTGCTTCACTTCTATCACTAGTCTTCCTGTTAATCTTCAATTTGCTCGAGTGGGCACCAGTAACCTCTCCATTTGTCCCTGTCGCGTGCTAGTGTAGTCCAATGATATCTGCTCACTCCAGGAACAGGAAGAGTCTCAAATCATTCATTCAGGGTTTTGACAAAGAAATCTGACCATCCCATTGGTGGGCAGCCATGTGGTCTTTTGCCTTCCAATGGAATCCAGTCGGTAACAGCTCTAGTCCAGTGATCATCTCTAAATCGTTTTACATGTTCCAACCACATGATTTTCGAGGACTTGGCAAATGAGACAGCATCCCTAAATCTTGATTGTCAATAGAGGTCAGAACTCCAGACTCCTTCTTTAACTTGAGTGAGACGTGATACTCCTAGCATAGCTCTTTCCATTCCTCTTTACTCCTAGCATAGCTCTTTCCATTCCTCTTTGGCATACCCAAATAACGTTCTCATCCTTTTTTTTCGAGGACCTGGTCTCTGAGGCATATGTTAGTGCAGGAAGTATGGTGGAGTCGAAAAGATGTGCATGGAGCTGGAGGCTCTGTGTCCTCTTAATCACTTCTTCGATGCTCTCAAAGGCATTCCACGCTGATCCCTTCCTCCAGCGCACTTCTGGTGCCAAGCCATTCCTCATGTTGAGTTCTCAACCCAGGTACACATAGCTGCTGCATTTGGAGATGTTTGTTCCATTGAGAGCAAATGGAATGTCAGAAACTAGTTAGCTTTTCATGAACATCATTTTGCTAAGATTCAGCTGCAGTCTGACCTTTCCACACTTGAAGTCAAAGTCGGCCAGCATTTCTGCATCTTGGCTAATATTTGACGCCTTGAGAACTATGTAATCAGTGAAGCAGAGGTGGTATAGTTGCTGAAAATCTATCTCCACTCCCATTCATTCCCACTCCAGTAATCACATGATGTTCTCGAGAGTGGCACTGAAGAGTTTTGGTGAAATGGTATCACCCTGCCGAACCCCTCTCTTTACATCAATGATCACTTCCTTGTAGAATGATGAGATCCTGATGGTGAATCTGTAATACAGCTCATGGAGTATCTTGATGTACTAAGTTTGAATGCCCTATTTGTCTAGGGCTTCGATGACTGCTTCAGTCTCAACAGAATCGGAGGCCTTCTTTAAGTCAATGAACGTTAGACAGAATGGGCATCTTGAACTCTCACAGAACTTCAATGAGTTTGGTCACTGTGTGGATATGGTCTATCGTGCTGAATCCTTTTTTCTGAACCCGACTTCCTTGCATGGTTGACCTTTGTCTAGTGTTCTGCCTATTCTATTCAGGATGATTCGGATGACTCAAGTGAACAACTTGTAGACAACAGATAACAGGAACATTGGGCGATAGTTGCCGATGTCATGGTTGTTTCCCTTCTTGTACAACAGACCGTCCTGCTGGTTTTCCATTGGGATGGAACCTTGCATTAGTGCAGGTAGCATGTGAAGAGCAGAGCCAGTGTATTGACGAGTACTGGCGGCAGATTCTTTAGGTGTTCAGGTTTGATCTTGTCTGGACCAGGTGCTGTATGCGCCTTTAGTGATGAAATGGCATGTTGGATTTCAGAAGGGAGGATGTTGGAAATGACATATATATGTATATATCCTGCGGAATTTGGTATGTGGGCAGGTGGATGTGGCTGTTGAAGAGATCTGAGTGGAAGTTGGAAATAATCCTCTCCAATGCCCTTCTGGAAGATGTGATGGATCTATCAGGATGTCAGAGGGCAGTCATCTTGGTCTTATAGTTGGCAAAGGACAGGAGAGCATTGCTAACACTTTTCCCAGCTTCTGCCACGTCAGCCGACACTGCTGCTCTTTTCTCTTTGAGGTTTTCCTTTATTGCTTCTCTGCACATCTTTGTGAGCTGGGACGTTAGCTTGTGGTTGCCTGAGGCTAGTGCCAAACCATGTTCTCGAATGAGCTTGAGAGGTTCCAAGGACAGGTGTCTGTGGCGTTCCCACTCGGCATTTTTCATGCAATCATGGAGGTGCTGAACCAGTCGATTATATTCTTCGTTGATGTTGTCAATGATGGCATCTCCCCACATTGCTGCAATAGTGCCAAAGGGCTCCAGTTTATGGTATTTCTGGGAATTCTCTTTTTAAACTTAAACTTTGCAGTCCTTTCTCCACACTCTGTGAAGTAGATTTGTAACAAGGAGATGTTGGTTCGATTCCGTTTTGAATTTGGGGACAACAGCTACATCAGTCAGGCAAAACCTTTGATTGAATATGATGTGGTCAATTTCGCTGTGGAACTGTCCACCGGAAGACTCCCGTGTCCAACGTTTAGATTCAGCCTTCTGGAACTGTGAGTTACCATGGATGGTCTTGGTCGACATGATGAACTCAGACAGTCTCTCACCCTGTTTCTTCCATTCTAGGCCATGGGGTCCAATGTGGAGTTCTGTGGGCGACCTTCTCTGTCCTATCTTGGAATTAAAATCACCAACAATGATCTTGTAGAAGGTGTGGTCTTCTTTATAGAACTTATCCAGCTCCATGTAGAACTGCTTAATTTCTTCTTCCTCGGAGTTGGATGTTGATGTGTAGATGAAGATAGAAACTGCCAGCAATGTTCCACATCTATTAATGTGTAATCGTCTGATTCGGGTTTTTAGACATTTGAATGAATCAAATGCTCATCAAATGCGTAAGCTCATAGTTTTCTTAAGAAAGCAAACCAACATTAAACCAGTACCAAAGAGGCACAGTTAGACAGTTTTCTTCTTGGGCAATTTTCCATACTAAAGTCTTTATTTTATTTTTATTTCTTGCTTTTTTGTTGAGGCAGCACTATTTTAAAAGGGTAGAAATTCTTCTGTGTTTTAGGGGCATGGTGTTACCAAACCAAGACCAGAATTGAAGTGCCTTGATCATCCGTGATATTCTGAACACTTCCCTTCGTCCCATCACAGGGAGGTCTTCTGTGCTCTGACCTCAGAGTCTAATTCCGGGAGCCAGGGGAGAGCCATGATTCTTTTTTTTTTTTTAATTTTTAATTTATTTTATTGAATCACCAAGTGGAAAGTTACAAAGTTCTCAGGCTTATATCTCCGTTATACAATGCTCAAACACCCATCCCTTCACCAGTGCCCATATTCCACCACCAATAAAAACAAAAACAAAAACAAAAGCAAAAACAAAAAAAACAGTATACGTCCCACCCCTCACCCCCCACGCCCCCGGTGCGTGAGTGATAATTTCACTTCCTTTTCTCTTTACCTTGATTACATTCCAGATTTCAACACACAACTCACTATTGTTGTTAGAATTTCAAAACAGACTCCCTATTTTTGTTGGAATTTATCCCCCAAGAATACAGCTCTATTAACAAGGAAATATTTAATAATAAGTTTTCCACTGATGAGAATGAAGAGATAAAATGGTTTACAATTTCTGTATTATAGTAATTAAGTCCACGGAGATTTAAGTTGGAAAATGAATCATTTCCCTTCCTGGACCAGCATGTAGCAAAAGCTTAGTTCACAGTCTCCATACATGGGTGCAAGCACTTGCTGGAACCCCAAATCCTAAATTGTCTCTGGTTCCCGCTCGTTCCACATCCACCGGCTGTGCAGAGGCATGGGTACCCGGGCTGAAATCCGGCCCGAGAGCCATGATTCTTTATCTAATTAGTAAATTTTGGTTCCAACCTTCCTTTTCCCAGATATTAGGAGTTACCTGCTTGGAAAGCCCTGTATTTTATCCTGTGCTGATATTTCTCATTGATTGCCTTTCTGTTCTATAGAATGCAGATTGTAACACCCACGAAACCCTTCACAATCTTTACATGATAGCATTTGATAGTTAAGTATTAACCTTATATTAATGCGCTAATTTATATTATTATATTAATGTACGTGTGTTTGATGTTTACATCATGGAGAGTCTTGTCTCTTTTCTTTGATGTGATGCGTTTTACAGATTTTCCTCTAACATAAGTTCTCCAGCCACCTCAGGAAATAGTACTACAACATCATTATTTTTGTATGTGTTTAACCTGTTTTTACTGAGCCATTTATTTAAGAAGCTTTCATTCTTCCACTTTATGCTATTGGCTCCTTTGTCATAAATTAACTGCATATAGATCAACTGACAAAGTCTTAATTAAGAGATTATACAAAACTCACATTGATCTGTTTCTCTTGCTGAAAAGAAACTGTTGGAGATAACTTTTTTTTCTACAATTTATATTTTGCCATTAATTGAAAAATTACAAGCACCTGCCTATATATTAAATATGTTCATTTTTTCTCTCATGGAACTAAATGAAAATGTCCTAAAAGATTTCAAGTGAAGATTTTAAAATTCAATTATATAGTCTTCTATCAAATAAGTAATTATATAACATATAACCCTCCCCCCACAGTAAATTATTTTTGTCTACAGGGTCATTTTGTTCTGAGTTAAACTGTTCGTATTTAAAAAACAAAAATAAAAACAAAATTGTTGGTATCTGCTGAAGTACGACTTATTATCATATTTATTCTCAGATTTTATGATCAGCAAAAAGCAACACTTTAACGTTTATATATTTACTTTACACTGCTGACAAGAGTACCGGGAGGTCATAGATCCAAATGGACACTTCCAGGTTAGGGAGATGGGGAAGGAGGTTAGAAGCTGAACTTCACGCCTTTGACCTTGAATCTGTCCTCAGCACTGAAGATATTCTGCTCAGCACTGAACCAGGAATAATCAACTTGGTGTGAGTCACATCAATAGTAAATAAATAACAACAAAAAGAGGGAACTTGAAATGTTTAAATTTAAGCCAAACTGGAATCTCTATCATATTAAATGTGTAGTTCCTTAAAGGGATTTTCCCACTCATCACTAAACTTGATACCCATGAAATAGGACATTTAGTATGCATGTGAAAAATCTCGTTACTTCCAAAAAGGCCTTGCCACCCTCGAGAACATCATGCGGCGACTGGAATGGGAAGGAATGGGAGTGAAGATAGACGGTCAGCAACTACACCACCTTCGCTTCCCTGATGACATCGTTCTAATAACACCAAATTTAGCCAAGGAGCAGAAACGCTGGCTGAATTCTACCGAGAGTATAGAACGGTCGGGCTGTAGCTGAATCACGGCAGCTATGTGTACCTGTGTTGACAACTCAACATGAGGAACGACTTGGCGCCAGAACTGCACAGGAAGAAGAGAGCAGCGTGGAATACCTTCAAGAGCATCAAAGAAGTGGTTAAGAGGACGAAGACTCTAGAAGACTCTCTGGCTCTAGGCACATCTTTTCGACTCCACCATTCTTCCTGCACTAACATGTCTCAAAGACTTGGGCCCTATGCAAATAGGATGAGAAAGCTATTAGGATATTCCAAAGAGGAAACAAAAGAACTATGCTAGGAGTATCACGTTTCACTCAAGTGAGAGAAGGAATCTGGAGTTGGGACCTCCGTTGACAACAGTCAAGAATCAGGGACGCTGTCTCATTTGCCAAGGCATCAAAAATCATATGGGCCAGACACCTAATGCGATTCAGAGACAACCACTGGACTAGAGCTGTTACCAAGTGGATTCCACGGGACGTCAAAAGACAGTGTGGTCGCCCACCAATGAGATGGTCAGACTTCTTCGTCAAAACCCTGAATGAATGGTTTGAGGCTCTTCATGTTTCTGGAGTGAGCAGATACCAATGGGCTACACTAGCACGCAACAGGAACGAATGGAGATGTTACTGGCACCGACTCGAGCAAATCGACCATCAATGGGATGACAAGTAACAAGTGACAAGTTGCTTTTTAAAAAAAAATTATCCCTGGGGCTGGAGAGATAGCACAGCGGGTAGGGCATTTGCCTTGCACGCGGCCGACCCGGGTTCTAATCCCAGTATCCCATATGGTCCCTGAGCACTGCCAGGAGTAATTCCTGAGTGAAGAGCCAGGAGTAACCCCTGTGCATCGCCAGGTGTGACCCAAAAACAAAAAATTATCCCCTCTTCCAGGAATGTATAATTTGTAGTTATTATTATTATTGTTGTTGTTGTTGTTGCTTTTTGGGTCACACCTGGCGATGCACAGGGGTTACTCCTGGCTCTGCACTCAGGAATTTCCCCTGGCCATGCTCAGGGGACCATATGGGATGCTGGGATTCGAACCCGGGTCGGCTGCGTGCAAGGCAAACGCCCTACCCGCTGTGCTATCGCTCCAGCCCCTATTGTTGTTGTTGTTGTTGTTATCACTGGGACTACGTTCCAGGCTATTTTCACTCGGGGTGCCCCAGAGGGGGCTGAGTAAAAACTCTCCCCGCCACAAGGGACCCAGCTCCAGCAGCCAACCTCCATGACCCAACGGCAATCATGCTTCTGGTCACTTTCTGGATGCTCCAGCCAAGCCTCACGCATGAGTGAAATCCCACGGAACCCAGACAATGCAGAACTTTGTGACCTTAGACTCTGAACTAAACAGGTCACAGAAGCAGAGATCCTCTGTCTGCTATCCCCCAATCTCCGGTGACCCAGGGATCACACGCATCAATCACACTGGGCCCAGATAATCTCCTCATCAGCCACCCTCCAGATCTCAATGGCTGCTCCTCCCAGAAAGGAGTATAAAATGAGGCCCCCATAGCCATGGCACCTGACTCCATGCCAGGCTGTTTTCACTCGGGGCACTGGAGAGACGGGAGGGTGAGAACCATCCCCAACCCAAAGGACCAACCCCGGCAGCTGACCTCTACTACCCAACCACCACCACGCTCTAGGCTGCTTCCCGGAAACATTTTAAGACACTTCCTACCCATTTTCCATAATTACCACACCATTTTTGATGGAGTTCAGATAGTAGGCAACAAATCATAGAAAGAATATATATTGAGAGCTTGTCAGAGAGCCGGGCAAGCTACCAAAAGTATTCCACCTGCACGGGCAGAGCCTGGTAAGCTACCTGTGGCGTATTTGATATGCCAAAAACAGTAACGATAGGTCTCATTCCCCTGACCCTGAAAGAGCCTTCAATTGTTGAGAAAGACGAGTAAGGAGAGGCTACTAAAAGCTCAGGGCTGGGAGGAATAGAAATGTTACTGGTGCCTGCTCGAGTAAATCGACGAACAATGGAATGACAGTGATACATTGACAGTGATTATTGTTACTACATTTTTGCCTTTAGAGACTCTAGCTAGCCTGCTTTTAGAATTCTGGAGCCTGTTTTTACAAAAAGGGTGGGTGAGAAATGTTTGTGTCTGCTTTTTCCTGGGAAGAAGCCAGGATGTCCACCTTTCACCTCAGCTTAATAGTAGGAATGTTAATGACTGGGGCCCAGCATGAAACAATTTCAAGAATTGAAATCATTTTAAGCAGAAGAAATTAGATAATAAAATACTTTGGTGCTGCTTGGTAAAGTCCCACTCTGGGTCATCTTTATCTTCCTGTTGAAAACAACCCTGATTAAGAAAATTGGTTTACAAATCAATCGGGAGACTATTACTTTTTTTTTTTTTTCACTATTATACTGAAAGCATTGCACTGTTTCCTGGACTATTTACTGTATTAGTCCTTTTCAGTACAATTTAAGACAAAGAACAGAGAGATGGGAAGGCAATTTCTGGGGGTACCTATTCTTACTGTAGCAGACAGCTTGCAGAAATGGAAAGTTATAATCCTACGCTTAGTCTCCGGAGCTCTGATTTGTGATTCGCCTTCTCCGGGAGCCTTTAACATTGCTCAGATTTCCAGGCAAATATGTACATTTTGAAAGCACATCAGAGATGGCTCTAGTGCTCAGACTTCAGATGGGTTTGGAAGATAAAGGCTGGAGTGAAAAGGCGGGAAGATAGACAAGGAGACAGTGTGGCAAGGACAAAACCAGGACAGGCGAAATGGTCCAGGCCTGTGAATTTTCTGGCAGAGAGAGGAAGGAACCCCTCTGGGATCTGAGACCACACGGGGTCCTCATTAGTTTGCACCCGCCCAAAGCTGCTGTCCCCTTGATCCTGATGGGGAGGGGTCTTCAGAGAATGGGGCGACCTGTGAGAGAAATGAATGTGACAGTAACAGATTTCCCTCCAAACTGAGCTCTGAGGCCACCAACAGGTCCATAGAGTGGAGAAGGAGCACAAGGAAAACACAGGCAAGAAGCTGTCAGCCACGTGATTCTAGGCTGGGATCTGCCTCTGACTGACTGCACATAATCAAAAGAAATTAAACCTTTATCACTCGTCTCTTGGGATTAGGGCCAAATAGGATAGTTCAGTTAAGATCAAAGAGTGCTTATACACGGTGAGGAGTATTGGGTGGTGGGGGAAGGGGCGCAGAGAGTTGTGTGCAACTATTCAAAATATAGGCATTTTGGTGTTAATTGAGGGAATTTTTAAGTCCAAATAAATACCTTTGAGAAATAAAATGCACATTTAGAGCATTTGCATTAACCACATACATGATTTCCCAGCATTGGAAGTTTTTGTTAATCTGTGCAAAGTTTTAAATAGAAATGTCACTTTAGCTTACATTTAGGAATATTTTGAGAAGACATATAATGTATGTGCTTGTATATAAATGGTAATGCATAGAAAACCTGCAAATTACAGTCACTTGAGAACACATTTAATTTGGGGGTAAAGGAGGAGAAAAATTGCAAACAAAACTTGAAAAATACAACCAATTCCTGGTTTAAGTTAGAAGCATATTATTACATTAAAACTATCTTCCATATGGCTCTGAATTCATGTTTGTATTTAGGATTTCACTTTTAATAGGAACCTAAAATAATGTTGAGCGATTCTTGCCCAACTGCTTACTGTGCTGTCTGAGTGATGTTGTTGTATGAAACGCAGAAATCATGCTTTTAACATAGATCCAGGCTCAGGCAACTTATATAAAGAGAAACCATTGATAAAGAATAAAATAAAGCTACTGTTTGCTTGATAATACCAATTCACCTATTTTCTGTTAATAAAAAATACACAGTAATTAAAAATCAGCAGAAAACATTCCCATGACTTTTAGTAAAGTGTATGTTTACCTCAGATTAACTTGAGCCAGACTTTCTCCTAGACATCCATGGTCCCCTGGGCAGACATCTGGTGTAATTCCCACATTTACAATGGAGGAAATGGGGTTGTGAGAATTCTCAAGCTGTCCGATGGTCACCGGCCTGTGTCAGGGTGCCAGGGTTGAAGGAGTCCCAAGACCTGCCCACAGAGCATGTGTGCCAGGTTGCTATGCCAGCCGGTGGGGAAATAGGTCAGAAATGGTTCATCTTGAATGAGGCCTTGCCATGTACTTATCCTCCACGTGTCCTTTCACTCAGTACCCCTGCCACTTCTAACACATGCCACAGGCCCCTGGAGAGCCACATTGTCCGCCCCAAAATTGATGGACAGTGACTTGTGTAAATATGAAAAGCAGTAGGGATGAGAATGTGAACTCAAATGTTCTTTGCAGAATCTTGAGTGCTCCCCCTGTCTTCCTAAGGGTAACGGTGTTCACATTATTTTATCACCAAAATACTGAGTCATATTTTCTGTACTTGTAACTCATTTTGAATTTTTGAATTACTGAAATATTTCATTACAAGTATATATATATATATATATATATATATATATTTGGAAATATAATATTCTTAGCATAACAAATCTTATTGCCTAATAGGCAATAAATCATAGAGAGCAATATATTCATATATATATATATATATATATACACACATATACCTCTCAGAGAGCCCAGCAAGCTACCGAGAGTATCTCGCGTGCACGGGCAGAGCCTGGCAAGCTACCCTGGTGTATTCAATATGCCAAAAACAGTAACGATAGGTCTCATTCCCCTGACTCTGAAAGAGCCTCCAATCGTTGGGAAAGACAAATAAGGAGAGGCTGCTAAAATCTCAGGGCTGGGAAGAATAGAGACGTTACTGGTTCTGACTCAAGTAAATCAACGAACAACGGGATGACAGTGATACAGTGATACAGTGATAACAAATTCTTATCAATCGGCCTAGTTATTTTAAAATAGGATTCTAAAAACTGGAGTAGTTTAATAATAAATGTTATTCATTGCATCAATATGTATTAATAAAGCAAACATTTATGAACTAAATATTAAACTGTAAGGAAATAGTTGAGCAAATTGCATTTATTCTTAGTGAAAAGCTGAGCATCCATAAGTGTATTTCCTATGAGGGAGGGATGTAGTTTGAGTGGTAGAGACTCGCTTCACATGTGTGGCGCTGGGCTTCACATGCCAGCACCAGTACCACCAACAATGGCGATATTCCCAACTAAGAGCAGACATGTTGCTTGGTCATAGACAATAAGTAGGAAAATCCAAATCGCAACCTATGATTTCATCTTGAGTGTGAAAGCAGGGGAGTGACTGTGGTTGGTTATGGAAGTAGAAAGAACTGATGTAGAGGCAGCTGTTTGGTCAGTTGGAACCACCAAATTAAATTCAGATGTGGAGACACAGAAGAAATATATAGTAATTTTATGCCTTGAGTAGTGTAGAAATTCAGCTGGTGATGAATAGAGCGGAAAAGGTGTGGCAGTGGTTGGGTGTAAAGACTTAAGAAGCTCAGAAAGATGAAAAAGACACCTCTACAAAACACACACAAGAAGACTATGCACTGGGTTCTCCTTTGATACACTGGCAAACTTCTGTTAAGAGTCTGTGTATATTTAATAAGTGAGGCCGAGGTCCTAAAAGAACAGGATCCAAGACCTGACATTGATAAATTGGGTTACACAAAAGATAATAACTTTCTTACACTCTGTTTGCAGGAAGTGCTTTGTAGAGGCAGTAAATATGCTCCAACTGTATTGTAGGAATGAGCAGTGAGCAGGAACCCACAATACACTCATTATTCCTGTGTGCCTTTTGCCTTAGGCAAGCCTGTTCAGACTTACTATAAGATATGTTTTTCGGAGAAATGAAGAGAAAATATACCTATCCCAAGGCAGCCCAAACACTCTGAGTTACTCAAGGTTCCCTCCTGTTTGTGTCAACCTCCTATTTTTCAAGACATGGATTCATAACTGTTTGTAGTCATTCCTTCTACGTATGTGCATCTTATTGAAACAAAGGCACAGAAAGTGAATCTGAGCCCTGCTTCTCTTGTTCTTGGATTCCACACTGCAACAAGACCCTTTGCCAAAAATAATATCTGGCTAAAGGTGTTTATAGTACGCAGCTCTGGCTTATGGTTGGGTTAATGAAGTACAAGCTTTTCTCCCAAAGAGAAACTTTTTTTTCCATTTAAGTTAATTAAGCAAACAAGCAAGCACTAGCCCCCCAAATCATTGACAGTTGCTTATTTGAGGAATCAATAATTAATTAAAATAAATAGATTGGTAAGCAGAGCTTAAACTTTCATTGCATAAAACTTTGAGTTATTTTTATGCTGTCCTGGGATTCCTGCACTCTCTAAGAGCCTGTCAGCCAAATCTCTCCCTCTGCCTTTGATGGGACAGGACTCCTAGCTCAGGAAGTGTTAGTGTTTTCCCTTCGCCAGTGCAGTGCCAACGTGCATCTCATAAGTCTGAGCTCATCCCATGAAAGACGAAACATTCTCTTGCCATTGCTCCTCCGAGCGTCATGATAACTCGTTCCGTGGAGAACAAAGTTTGCTTTTCTCACGCTTTCTTCCTGGCCGCCTTCTGCATGGTCAGATAGTGACTCTAAGGCCCAGGTAGGCATTCTCTACTGTGCTCAGCAACACTCATGCTCCCATACCTTGTCTGTTCTGTATCCTGCCTCACTTTAGCCGATTTTTTAAAATTGAGATACTGGGCTTAGCAATGGCTTCAAGCAGGGAGGAATGAATTCATTCTAATAACATACATCATAAAATCCTATCTAATGATTTTACTAGCGCTTCAAAGTCATCGTCAGGTTTCCTAAAAATAATGAATACTTTTGATAACTGTAAGAATTATATTCCCTTTTTAGTAGGAAACTCAGGCATTTTATTTGCCTCTTCAGTTTTATTTCCTAGTGACACTATATAGATAGAAATATATGTATGTATAGACATATACAATATATACTTATACACATGAATTTAAATCAATATAAATTACTTCAAATTTTTCTATTCTGAGGCTATTTTATCTACTACAGGTCTTTGAAATATAGTATATAAGTACACATGTACATATATGAACTTAAATCAATAGAAATTACTTCAATTTTTCTATTCTTAGGCTATTTCATCTACTGCAGATCTTTGAAATTGTTTATCACTATGATATTATCCCCTTAATCATATCTTTAGGGATATAGACAGTATCATCCTACACTTGGAAAATTTATTTAATGAGCATGTACTACTTATAGGCTAGGAGAAAATTTATTTTTAGTAACTGAGTAATAGCAAAGTATATCTAGTGCAAGCTACTACTGGTAAATAATTAAATATGCCTCCACTCTAAGCTCTGTGGAGACCCTTTACTTATAATGATAGTTTGGGGACACGTTGATGTATTTTATATAAGTTATCCTACTTACTCATAGTCTTATGTTGAAAGTCTTTTTATTCTATCTTAAAGGAAGTAAAAAAGAGGGTTCTCAAGAGAAGGACACTATAATTCCGGTAGCCCAAAATATGTCATCATGAAATATTATTACTGCCATTTCAATTATGATAAAGGTTTTCAATAAACTTTTGACATTTTTGAAGGCTTGATTCTCAGTAACCTCGTTGGAGAGCATTTGGAATTATTAATCCTCTGTGAGAGCTTCACCTCTCGAAGTGTATAGTTCCACTCTCCAAAGCCATATTGCCATTTGACAGATTATTTTTATAGGATGCATTTGACTTCACTGGAATAGTCACAACACACACCTCTAGCAGCAGCTCCTGGGAACCACTTCTAATGTTTGAGGAGAGACCCTGGAAAGGTAAAAGTGTGATCACGTGGTCCTATCCAACAGAAAGTAAATGGGCCATTTGGGTACAAATTCCTGCTTGACTTAAGTAGGCATCACTATATCAAGAAAAAAAAAGATAAAATCTGCACGCCAGATTATTTCCTGATAATGCAGGAGATAAATTTTTGCTACTTCAAACGAACTTGGAGATTATGATTCCTGAAGAACATTTCCATGAAGGAAAAGTTTTTCAATTGTCTTTGAATGAAACAACAATGCACATTGCCTGAAATCAAATGATCCTGAATATTCTTTAGAGAGAATATGGAGCTCTATCGTTGAAAATCTTTTGAAAGCTCAATGGGCTGAGGAGTGCTGGTTCCAACTCTAGCCTTCATACCACCAGTGCAAAGTTCAGCAGTTCTGCAAATATTTACTTAGTAACTTGGAGCAATAGAATTTGGAAGGCATGAAGGGCACAGACGATAATTTTATTAATAGTAAATAAAACCCTTCTGTGCTCTGTTCCAAGTGACACTTTTGGATGTTCATTAAGGATTGACCAACTAAGGAGATCCTGGGCTTTCTTTAGATATTTGGTGGCATTGTATTCTGGGCATCCTGGCACCCAGGATGTATTCATCATTTCTGTTGCTTCTGAGAGAGGGGCAGTTGTTTCTCAAAGCTGCAGGAGCCAAGTGGGTCCCTGACCTGCTGAAGTCAGGCCCAGCTTTCTAAGACCCAAATGTTTCTACTGTATCTAAAATACAAAATAATTCCACACCCCGCATGACATCTAGGCTAGGTGCATGATAGAAACAGGCCCCAGAACAAATGTAGATGACCCAACCTAAAAATTATAAAAATAATTTAAATATATAAAATGATTAAAATTTCAAAAATGTGTATTTTGTTTTTAGGGGGATCATACTTAGCAGTGTTCAGTGATCACTCTTGGTGGTGGTTGAGGAATCACCTTTGGTGCCAGGGATAAAAATCCAGATCAAATCTGGACCAAACCAGGACTAGAGCAATAGCACAGCAGGTAGGGCCTTTGCCTTGCACGCAGCTGAACCGGTTTCGATTCCCAGCATCCCATATTGCCCCCTGAGAACTTCCAGGGGTAATTCCTGAGTGCAGAGCCAGGAGTAACCCCTGTCCATTGCCAGGTGTGACTCCCCGGGCAAAAAAAAAAAAAAAAACTGCACTAAAACCAGAAGCAGAATTTGCAAGTCAGCTGCCCTGTTTTCCAGACTCATGCTTAGACCCCAACCCCCAAATAAACCTGTGTATGAAACTCTTCCTCCTTTCCCACAATGATATCAATGGGAAAAGGAAGCCAATACCTGTCTGCAATTCTTCCTTCACTTAAAAGACGGTATTGATATGTAAATGCCATACTTAGGAAATAAATGCAGTCCAGATACTTAACCAAGGCCAAGTTCATCCCTAAAGTTGAACAAATGGAGCGCTCAAACTTCCTTCTTTTTCCTAGTATAAGGAATTATTCCTCAGATAATTTTCACAGGAGCATTAAATATCAAAAAAATCAGAATTTCTGAAGGTAAAGAGGTTATTCCTGGGCACAGAGCCTGGAGTAACTGCTGAGACCGCTGAGAAGCACTGGGTGTGACCCAAAAAGAAATAAAAAGCCCCGAACCAGAGCTGGGAGTTATCCTAAATACCTCCGGCATACTCTGAAAAATCTGTGTGCATATGAGAGAGAGAGAGAGAGAGGAGAGGATAAGGAGGGAGAGAGAGGAGAGGTGGGAGAGACAGGAGAGAGAGTAAACAGAGAGAGGAGAGGGAGAGGAGAGAGAGAGAGAAGAGAGAGAAAGTTCTGAGAGAGAGACAAAAACAGAGTTGCTATAACTCCACAGCTCCGAAACCTGGCAGCAACCTAGGGCTTGACTTCACGGGGGTATGTAGGCAGATCTGGAAAATTTAGGTCTTTTCACTCATCACGAACTTAATTTGGATCTACCTTCCTCAGCCCTCATGGCTTGAATCCAAGCCCTGTGAAGGGAGTTTGAATTTTCTCTCAGAGAAAAGGACATTTGCACCTCGTGAAAGGGCCTGCAGAACTGACCCAGAGAGAGTGCTCCTCCCTGCCCCACTTTGCCATGACTCTAAACCACTCTGCTTCCGTTCCTGCGCCTACTCATTTTCAACTTTGGAGCAGCTTTTATGCTAAGAAAGCGTCTGAAGAACTTCTATCTCCTGGGAAGAAAAGTGTGTTATGTGTCAGAGCCGCAATTGTCAGAAGACAGGAATATTTTCAAAGGGTGGGCATCAAGGTCAAATCAAAAGGCGAAGTCCTTTCCTGGCCTGCATATATTGTTTCCCTGTCTCTCCTCACTCTATTATAATCATGTCTATTTGCTAAAAGGTTATGCAAAATAAATTAGGCTTTTAGAGCGCTGACAGCTCAGCCATAGAGAAATTCTTTCCTCAATTTTTTTTTTGCACTTTATACGTGAACACCTGCTACACTTTTAATGAGCTTTAAATTATACTCTGTACCCATGTAACAAGAATGGATATTGCTCTTTAGTTATAATCAAAGAAAATATCAGGATGACTTGTTGCTAAGAGCAACAGCTTGTCAAAAAATGATACTTTCTCCAGGAACAATATAGATAGATAGGTCTAAGGTGATAGATGAAAAATATGATTCACACTACATTGAGAGTTATCAATCTTTTAAATTTTCTTGTCTCCTGTGATTTAAGAGGAATTTGTCATTGTACCATGGCTGTGCCTAGATTATTATTTTTTTGTTCTTTGTTCTCTCAGTCTCCATGCTTTCACAGGCCAAAGGATAAGGATTTTTTTTAAAAAAATGTCCTTTTATGCTCTTATTTTCTCTGGCACATGAAAATGAGTAGACCTTAAATAAGAGTCCAAGAGTCCCAAAGGACCGAAATATGAAGATGTGTATGTATGTTCTGAATCCTGTTTGTGCCTGTAGTTGGGTTCACTTTTTTCTTTTTTTTGGTTTTTAGGTCACACCTGGAGATGCTCAGGAATTACTCCTGGCTCTGCACTCAGGTATTACCCCTGGAGGTTCTCGGGGGACCACATGAGAATCAACCCAGGTTGGCTGCATGCGAGGCAAACATCCTACCCACTGCGCTATTGTTCCAGCTCCCACTTTTGGAGACTTAACCCTGTCTCGGAATGGTCAGTCTCCATCAGATTGGCTTTGAAAGCAGCCATGCTGAAGATGGCCTGCAGGGAGTGAGGGGCTGAGTACAGAGCACTGCTGCAGAGAGCCTCCTGGTACCATGTCTGGAAGGCAGGAAACTAGTAGAGCAGAGAGATGGACAGGAAAGTTTCCGTGGGCTCTTTCAGAAAGAGCTGGGGGTGTTTGCTGTAGTGGGGTATGGTGCTCGCCCCTCAGGCTGAGGAGAGACATCTGTGCTGAGAAATTAGCTCTTCTCTCCGTCTGCTGCCTCCTTGGGACCCCCTGAGAGGCGGCTTCTGTCTCAGATGCTTCTGTTTGGAAAGTTTTCTCTCTGTATTAGGGAGCAAGCTGACCTCGGGGTCAACCATTATGCTCTTTAAGATGCCACTTTAAAATGGGGTGGAACGTGCTTTCACAATCCCTAGAGCTCAGGAGAAAACGGTAGCATGGAACAAGAAAGAAAGCATGAGAATTAGTTAAGGGAGATGAAGAAGGGGGTAGTGAAGTGACCAGGGCCTATCCTCAGCAGATGGATGGGGAAAAAAATGGGCCACTTAGTTAGAAAAACAATGAATGGCAGAGATCTTCAAATTGCAGATTATAAACATCCTCATGCTTAGAAAAATGCTTTTAAAGTTTTGAATGAAAATGAACACAATAAATAACCTTTCTTCCTGTGTTCCTCCAAATAATATATCCTTGCCTGTGTGAGCAATACTGCACTCTCCTTTACAAAAAGAGAAATTTAAATGTCTCATTAAAACCTGAAGGATGCACTTTTCCTTCTTATCACTAGTAACAAAAAACTTGAAAATATGTTTGGTTCCAGAGCTCCTCAATATGCAAGACATCTATTTATACTAATTATTCAAGCCTTGAGAGACTGAAAACTAGAGATAGAATTCTCAGGAGGAAAAATAAAGTGTACCTTAGGAGTAAGCTTCCTGTAAATTCACTGCTTTCATTCAGAGTAGCTTCAGAAGAATATTGTGTCTGGCATTTTACTTTAGCTAATAAGGATGATAACTGCTTATAGTGAAACAATAAGAAAATGGCATATATTCACAGATATTTCTTTCTTCAAATTGGCTATAATGATATCAGTAAGTCTGTAAGAAAAATTATGTCTTTCAAACATCCTTGTGCATTTTCTCTGAAACTAACAATAGAGTACAGAATTTTAGGAACAGTCTTTGATTTTTTATGTGACTTTCTAAAAACAGAGTAAATAAAAAGCCTGAAATCCAGTAAATATATTCTGTTTCATTATAAAGGATACTCTCCAAAACATATTAATAATACTGTCTTTTCTCACTTCTACCATTCACTAATAGGGAATTCAGATTTCCTCATAAATAATGAAAAAGTAAAATTCCAAATGTGACTTCCTTTCAGAAAAGTATGGGCATCTCTGTCTCTATGGAATGCAAATGCAAAATCCCATAGAATTTAACAGTGTTGGGTCTTGTCTTAACTATATCATAATGATGCTAAATGTCACTTAGTTCTTTGATTCAATGTTATGTACCAACTGATAGGCAGCTTCCTAAATATGAAATCATACTTTTAGTAGTCATCAAGTAATTATAATTGTATGGACCACATGTGGTGGTGCTCAAGGGTTACTAACTCACTCAGAAATTACTCATGAAAGTGTTTGGGGCACCATATGGAACACTGGGGATCAAACCTAGGTTAGCCAATGTGTAAGGCAAGCCCATTGTAATATCGCCCACTGCAATATCACTCCAACCTTCAGAAAACATATTTGTATACAATCAGAATAACTTTTTCCTTGTAAAGTGTGATGATGCTATTTGTTAAAAACGTTCTTAATCTAATCAGTGTACATTGGATGTGACAACATGGTTATATATTAAATGGAGGCATTTTAAGTTAGGAATAATATATAGAGCAACCAGAATCAAGCATTATATGTAATATCCAACCTTTATGCAAATGGAAAAATCACAGAACTTAAAGGTTTTAATGGATGTGAAAAATCAAGTTGTATATTTTGATTTCTACAGTATTTTTATTTCATGGAAGATTCCTATCTATATGTATACGTGTGTGTGTCTGTGTGTTGAATTAATAAATTGTGCTGGAGCGATAGCACAGCAGTTGGGCGTTCGCCTTTCATGCGGCCGACCCAAGTTCGATTCCTCTGCCCCTCTCGAAGACCCCGGCAAGCTACCGAGAATATTGAGCCTGCGCGGCAGAGCCTGGCAAGCTATCCATGCATATTGGATATGCCAAAAACAGTAACAGTAAGTTTCTTAATGAGAGACATTTCTGGTGCCCGCTTGAACAAATCGATGAGCAATGGGATGACAGTGACAGTGACAGCCATTAGGAAGAGCAAGTATTTGTTAAATCATAAAACAAAAACAAACAAAACAAATAAATTAATTCTTATATCTAAACTACCCAGATCTGTTTGTTTGTACTGTAATGCTTTTCAAAGCTATTTTTACAAGTGCTAACAAAATTCTAACTGGGGTCTTTCTGATCTCTCTTAATGCAGACTAAACTCAGTTCAATATCAGACATGCAAACTACCTGACTCAAAAATAACTCTGGTAGAAATATCATTTTAGGAAGGTTTGGGAATTCTAAAATATGCATAATGATCTATAAGGCAAAAATGTCAATCAGTGAGAGTTGAAATTCCTCACTGAAGTGTTTAAAGTTTGAGATGATCTCTCCTGATATGAAAATGCATTAACAGATTATATTATTTTATGCTCTGGATTGCAAGTTCATGATAATATGCCCATGTACTCGTGGATGGTTTTGATAGGAAGGAGTGCAAGTAAGCATGTCCCTCCTTCTTCCTGTCCCCTCTCCTCTTCATGCCGTCCTACATTGCACATGACAAGAGTAACATCATCATCACTTTCTTCCCCCACCAATTGTTGCCTTGTCCTCACATTCCGTTCCTCTGTGATACATTTCAGTCAGGTAAGAGACTTTCCTGATCCTAATGTCAAGAGTTCGACATAGCCGGAGGATGGGTGGAGAAGGACTTGGTGGGAAAAGGCTCTGAGGGGAATTCAGAGGTGGGATCTCCCAGGGAAGGAGATAAGAGGACCAGAGGAAGAAAGGGCTGAGGTGCCAGATGAACTGTCCGAGATTAACTCCCCAATCCTGAGTCCAGCCCAGGCCTCCTGGGAGAGAGGATTTCCCAACTCCCACAGTGCCTGGGGGGATCTGAATTAGAGCATCCTTGAACCCCCCTTGTTCCAGTGAGTTTCAGTGATGCCCAGAACACGCCCAGAAGGGGGATGTTTGGAGATCACGCGGGGTGATCACCGAGTTCAGCGGAGGCGGAACGACTGTGTGTGCTGGAGAGCACAGTGCGGGTTAGAGGCACGAAAGGGAAAGCCAGAGGCCAGCGTGGAGGACGCGGTGGAGGCTTGCCACCTGCACCCAAGCAGCCCTCCGCCTGCAGGCGCGCCCTGCACCGACAGGTCAGACCCCAGCCTCGGAGCCCGGCGGAGAGCAGGAGAGCATCCTTCCTGTCTGCTCTCTCTGCGGCCCGGCTGTTCTACTCCAGAGCCAGGAGGATGATGGGAAACTCCAAGTCACTGTTCTCTTACATCTGCTTCTTGGGGACTCAGATCAGACTCAAAATCGACGGCGGCGCCCAGTCAGTGCTCCTGCCTCCAGATCCCCGGAGATGTGGTTGCCTGGAGGACCAGGGAGCGGCTCAGACAGGGAAGGGATATGCAGGATTAGGACCCCCGAGGGCCCCTGGATGGTACCTGCTTCCTAGCTCCCCGGCAACAGTGGACTCAACGTGTTTCTGACTGTGGCACCCCCGGATTCTTTCCTTCCTGTGCTCCCTGTCTTAGCATCTGCCTCCCCTCCAGTCCCGCGCTCTGACTCCCCACCCCACATTCATACATTCTCCACCATGGCCCCCTTGCACTATCCTCGGGGTCCACAGGAGGTCTTCTGACCCCTGCATGAGAAATGGTGCTGTACCGGGCAGAGGAACAGAGACCTGCGTTAGGAACTGCAGCTGGGTGGTGGGTGGGTGAGGCGCGCTGCTCCTGTGGTCGCCACCAGAAGGAAAACTCAGTCCTGGGTCCTGAGTTCAAAGAGGCCCGTGTGTGAAATGCGTCCATCCCTGGCCTGCAGCGCTCATCAGGCATTGGCCCTACGCGTGACCAGGGCCAGGCGTGGTCAGGGAACTTCTGGGACAACCCGGTTTCTGGGTTTCTGGCTGTGCTTGGGTGTGTGTTTCTGGAGACGAGCGTTTGAGCCGGGAGTCCAGGGACATCCACTCTCTCCAGTGCGGGGAGATCCTTCACGGGCTGAGTGAAGACAAAAGCCTGGAACTGGGGTGACCCTCCGTCCCTGTCCTCAGACGTGAGAGCCTCTGGCTCTGGGTCTTTGCCTCTGAGATTTACACCCAGGATCCCCCGGGCTCACAGGCTCTTGGATGCCACATGAATCACTTCTAACAACTTTTCCTGGTTCTCCTGTTTGTGGGAGATTGACTGTGGAACCTCTCAGCTTCCTAAGTGCTAAGAGCCAACTCTTATTTCAAACGTCCTCTTCGACTACATCACCAGGTCGTTAGTCCTGGTTCGCTTGTTGTGGATACACCTGCATATATCCACTGAGGTGCAAACATTCACTTCATTTCTCTTGGATTTTCCTTTAGAGACAGGGCTAGAGCCAAGCAGAAAGCTTTGCGTCTTTGTTTTCTTTTGGTACGGGGGGGAAGCAAATGAGAAACAGCAATTGGGGGACCAATAATTCAACCAAAGAATTTTAATTTTAAAACACTAACTTTAAAAAATAGTTTAAAAGGCAGAATTCATTAAAGAAAAGCATCCAAGTGTGGATAAAATGCACATATACTTTATTTTACACATTTCTATTTTTGTGTAAGAGAATGTGTTTTTCTAATCATTCTCATTTGCCTGCTCATTGAGCTGTTCATTCATTTTAAACTGTTCTGCGTTTCCCCCTGCAAGAAATTCTGAGTGGGTAATTTTGATTAGTAGCTGTTTCTGCACACACATCTTTTTGTTCTTATTTTCAGCTGCTATAGTTCTACTTTTTATTTTCATATGGCTCTTCATTTTATGACTTGCGATTTAGACTAATGTCTTTGATGTGAGTCATTAATGCAGGGATTTGATCATTTTACATTGACAAAGGTATGAAAATACGTTCATTTATTCCTTTAATAAAAATTGTCACACCATAGGGATTTAATAAGTAATTCTACGTGAGAAAATGAAGGTATGTCAGTGGCTTTGTTAAGTAAAAGCAACAAGTCATAAAATTTTTATCTTTGCGAAGAAATAGGTTTCCTTGGAGATCTTTTAAGATCTAGAAAGGGGTTTTCAAGAAAGAGGTGGTTAAAAGGAGTAGGAGCTTGCATGCACTTGGCTCCATAAATTGGCAATCGTGACAATCTTGCTGTCTCTACCTTGGCCTGGCGGAAGACCCAAAGATGATCAGAATTAAACGTTTGGCTCCTATAGTTTCCAGGCTGGGACACTCTGCTAGGCACTGGGAAGAGCTTCCCGTGGACTTTCCTCAGTGGCCTGCTTCCTTGGGTGCAGAGGGCAGAGGCTTACCTGCCTTCTGAATTCTTGCAGGAGACTTTCTATCTATCTTCTATTTGGATAGAATTGCAGCATCTCTACTGGACAATGAGTGGTGTAGAATTGGCTTGGCAAGACAAAGCCAACAGTCCATCTGTGGTTGATGCTCCCGCATCTTCTGCTGAATGCGGTGTTCCGGGACCATGGGTGAGGTGGGGGTGGGCAATGGCCATGACCTTGCCTGACGATAGAGTCATCCACTGGCCAACCTCATGGGGCTCACTGTCTGCATTTCAGCAAATCCCTTCAAGCTACCAACTACTTAAGGATTGCCTGAGAGCTTGGCTGTTGCAGAGATTATAATTAATAATAATATTTCTTATGAAGATAGTAAAATCATGCTTGATTTATACTCATCGCTCATTATTTCATGTTTCCCTCTTTGTTTACACAAACATGAATATGTGGCTAGAAGAATTGAGATTTTTTTCACTGATTTCTACATATCAACCAATATATATTCAAGAGCACTAATCAAAATTGTAAGCAGAATAGAACCACAAATGTTAAATAAAAAATTTGTGCTATAAAAGAAATAACTAAAATACATTGCAGGAGGGTTATAATTCTCTGCAAATTCTCCATTATTTTTAAATGCCTGACAATAATGCTTAAATTTCATAATAGAAAGCAATTATTTGATGTCCTTTTCCAAGTTAGCCAACCCATTCATTTGAAGTATTCTTATTTCACATTTAGTCTTCACTTCATTTTGTTTCTTACTTCAGAGAACAATTTCACTCTGAAAGTATTGTATTACTTTTATTTTTCATGTTTTTCAATTCCTATGTCTATTTTACATCGTAGAACAACTGTTCCCAATAATTTTTATATTTGGTATTCTAACCGATAATGAGATGAGATCTCATTGTCATTTGATTTGGAGTTCCCTGATAAAAAAGTTATGATGATTACTTTCTTCATGTGCCTATTAAACATTATCTTGTCATCAGAAAATTATTTGTTTACTTCTACTTCTCATATTTGAGAGGGCTTTTTATTATCATTGTGCATTTTTTACATATTTAGGTACATAGATTTTCCCTTAAATTTCTCTAAATACAGACCATTTTCCTTTTCTCCATTTTTATCATTTATTTTTTTTAATGATTACCTTTCCTTAATAATTTCCTGGAGCAATAGCACAACAGGTAGGGCGTTTGTCTTGCATGCGACTGGCCTGGGTTCAATTCCTCCGTCCCTCTGAGAGAGCTTGGCAGCTACCTGAGAGTATCCCATCCTCATGGCAGAGCCTGGCAAGATCCCCTGGCATGTCCAATATGCCAAAAACAGTGACAACAAGGCTTACAATGGAGACGTTACTGGTGCCCACTTGAGCAAATCGATGAACAGGGGGATGACAATGCTAGAGTGCTATCGTGCTAATAATTCCCAGTTTCTAAGCAACAAGGAAAACTTTTTATGTTTGACAATCAAATTGGTATTTATGTAACAGCATAAATTCTGGTGAGCAACATTTGTGTTTGTGGGGGGGACTTGTGGGACCTTTAATCACTTTAGGACAAACAAGCCTCCACACTGTTCATCACTGGCCACAGTGTCCCTGTTTGGTTTTATCTTCTAATATTAGCACTTCATAGCACTAGCACTTCATCCAACAAAACCCATTAATTCATTTTTTGAGAAGATATTTGAGCCTCTTTCATGACCTTTCACATTGACTTTCCTCTTGTAATACCTCTCTTCTTTCCCAACTTTATTTTTCTATTGTAATTATGAAGCTCTTCTGAGATTAAGTCCAAAAGCCAGAATATTCACAAAGTCAGTGTACTCCTGTGTTTGGAATTTAAAAGCTGTCTGAAGTGTTGTCATCATGCCCCCTTTTCCTGTTTGTAGTTCCGTTACTCCTAGCCATGTACTTTCTTTCACGAGATTTTAGTCAAAAATGTGTCCCATAACTGAAAAGAGGTAAATCAATGTGTGGGACAAAACTGGAGACCTCCTAGCTCAGGGGCATAGAAAGGGCACTTTGGGAACTCATTCCTATTTCTGGGATTAATGATGTGAGCATTCATCTCAAAAACATCTTGCATTCAATGCAGCGTTGTTTGTAATATGAAAAAAATACTTATGAGCTCATTTATAGAATGAAAAATTACTGTATCACTGTATCACTGTCATCCCGTTCATCATCAATTTGCTTGAGCAGGTGCCCAGTAACGCCTCCATTCATCCTAGCCCTGAGATTTTAGCAGCATCTCTTTACTCATTCTTCCCAGCGGTGCTGCATTGGAGGCTCTTTCAGGGTAAGGGGAATAAGACCCATCATTGTAACTGTATTTGGCATATCGAAGATGCCACGGAGAGCTTACCAGGCTCTGCTGTGTGGGCGGGATGCTCTCTGTAATTTGCCAGGTTCACTGAGAGGGAGAACTAGGCTATAAGAGGTCATGCGGCCACAAATGCAGGCCCGCACTTCCGGGAGCAGTGCTTTATAATTTCAGGATTTCTACTCAGAGCGGGGAGGGAAACTCAACCTGCCCCACTCTGAGGGGCCCAGTGAAGACAGCCAGGAGTGGGGGCAAGAGACTCTGTGTCACTCTCTTCCAGGAATGTTGTTTATATTTTTGGATGTTGGCCTTTGATGGGATCACACAGCACTGGGGGGAGTTTGTGGGTGTGGCTTCCAAGCTACTCGAAAATGGGGGATCTGGGACGAAGAGACCCTGTCCTGATCTGAGCAGGCTTGAAGATCTCAGCCCCCGGTCCCACACACATGGGTGCTTCTGCCGGTACCTTCATGCATGAGGCTCATCCGAATGTGTGGAGAGGGGCTATGAGCATGATTGTGGCTGGTTCTTTGACTTCCGTGGCTCTGCTCAGGGCAGGGAGGGAAACTCAACTCGCCCCACTCTGAGGGGCTCCAGTGTAGACAGCCAGGCACAGGGGCAAGAAAAATATTAAACTTGAAAAGTACATCCATCATTAAATGGTAAGCATCCACTGATGAGAATGAACTAATGTATTGCATGGATAAATGTTAAAAACTTATCATGGGGGAATTAGATAATATTTCCATAATAAAGATTCAAACATTTCAAATGTGAAGAGAGAAACGAGTATCAGCCCGCAGTTGCCAGATGCCTGGATGTCCAGGAAAGGCCTGGACAATTCTTGCTTGAGAAACACACGGAGATTCATGAGTCAAGTGAAAGAAGTGCTCACCTTGGTCCACGGGGGTGAGACCCAGTGTTGCCCCTGTGGTAGAAGTGTTCTAGCACTTTCCTCCTGAGTGGCTCCACCTGACCTCGTTACCCACATATCCACTTATCACTGACTTCCCTCTTGTCTCTGAAAAGAGAGATTTTTTCGTCCCTACTCAAGGCCAGATTTTCTCTTGTAATCCAGGGCTCAACAACCCATTTTCTTCGGAACTTTTATTTTCACCCTTACTTACCCATCTTTAGGCCAACTGTTTTAATATTTGTTTTCTTCATTTTGAGCAAATAACATCTGCCTTTCCTCTTTTTACAAAGCAGTCATTTTATTTTTGTTTTGTTTTGGGGGGTCACACCCAGCAAGGCTCAGGGTTTACCTCCAGCCCTGATCACTCCAGGGGAAGCTTGGGGACACTAAGCAGTATGGGGTGGGGGCTGGGCTGGGTTGAAACTGGGCCAGGTGCATACCAGGTCAGTGCCTTCCTCCTGTCCTGTATCTCTAAGCCCCCAAAGTCATTTTAAACAAGCATTTCAGCTTCCCTGCCTTTGTTGTCCAAATAGCCATTTGGTCTCTAAAACACAGCATATCTTCCCTGTAGTGGCGAGTACCTACCAGGCAATTGTGGCATTGCCTCAAGAAATGAGCTCACCAAGTAGCTCCCCATCCAGAGCACTTTCTTCCTCCTTCAATTCTAAACCATGACATGTGACCTGGAGTTTTCCTGTCTCTGTGGTCTAGGCTGATCTGTGTCATTTAGTTATATTTTTATCGTCTTAATTGTCTTCAGGAGTATGAGCATCTGGTATCTGATAGAATTTGAATCTTCTCCTTCTTTCCTTCTTTCCTTCCTTCCTTCCTTCCTTCCTTCCTTCCTTCCTTCCTTCCTTCCTTCCTTCCTTCCTTCCTTCCTTCCTTCCTTCCTCCTTCCTTCCTCCCTCCCTCCCTCCCTCCTTCCCTCCCTCCCTCCCTCCTTTCTTTCTTCTTTCTTTCTTTCTTTCTTTCTTTCTTTCTTTCTTTCTTTCTTTCTTTCTTTCTTTCTTTCTTTCTTTCTTTCTTTCTTTCTTTCTTTCTTTCTTTCTTTCTATTTTAGTCAGGCTACAATTTTGAAAATGGATGTTCCAAAGTGGCAATACTCTGATCGTTGCGTATATGGCTAGTACTTAACACTCAGAAGATATGGTAGATATGGTAAGACTCACAGTTGCCCCATATCTCAAGAAGTGTATGCAGTTTCGTTATTGGAACTTTACTATTTTTTTTCTTACTCTATTTTTGGATGCAAACATCTTCTGTTTGGAGCAGACTAGAAGGTGTCAGTCAAAGTCAGCCGATTAAGCTTCCGTCCTTACAGGGTAACAAATCCATGTATGATATTAGCAACTCTTCTGTCCACCTATTTCTTTCTTTCTGTATGGATGTGTATATATTTCTTAAAATAATTAAACTATAATCCCAAGTGACTGGACTAATTCTGCAGCCTGAACTGTGGCAGCTGTGGTCAGTGGGAACTAGTTTTACTGCTTGGAGAGTCTTTTGTCATTCTATATGTTCATTTTGATTTTCATCCTGCCTGTTCTCTAAATCTCATGTCTATAGTATCTCACCGGACAGAAATTAAATACATTTAGGCCTCTGACATTCAGGATGCCACAGAACCAAGAGTGCTTTTCAGTTCTATATTTAAAAGTTTATAAACTTACCTTCCATTGTCTGAGTCCTCCAACATTTTTTTTTGACGTGTGAGGGATTATTAAAATATATTTTCTGTGGTGAAAATTAGAACTCATTGAATATAAAAACGAAGCTATCAAGCCATCTGTTGGAAAGATCTTGATACTTAAAAGGACTTTCCTTCCCCTGACACTTGTATTACTCCCCCACTCTCATATGCTGCTCTAAATATGACAGCTGCCATGGGTGATTAGATTCTTCACCTGCAAAAGCTAAATTCCACATGCTTAATAATATCATTTTATCTAAAGGAATAGATAGCCACGGTCTTCTCCCTATATTTATATGCTGATATATTTGTATACTGGCAACTTATATGCCTCCTCTCCCCAGAGAAAGCCTCAATATGTCAGTTACATTTGACAGAGCACTTACTTAGTGCTTTAATTTTTCAAAAGGGGCACACGTATTTTTATATACTTATGTCTAATTTTAAATTGACAACTTGATGTCAAGTGCCATTTTTTAAAGGATTGATTTTCAAGAAACACTTCATCTTAAATCCTGTCTATTGATTGGGATTTAGCAAAGAATAAATACAGAACAGTAGGACCAAGCCTATTTCATATATTCCTTCCTTATTAAAAATGATTTTGCTTAGAACCTATGGCTGGTACATCTGAATAACAGAGATGTGGAAGGTATAACAGAATGGAAGGATGATTTGTAGCTTCATTACCTAAATTCCTTACATGTGTAAAATAAAGACAATGATACTATTTTAGCAAGATCATTATAACAAATATAAGTAACTGTTCTTTCTAAAAATTTAGTATATAGACTAGCAGTCATGTTTACCTTTATATATTTATATTGATATAACTTTTTTCCAATTAATCACAGAAGTTATGGGGGTTTGCAGAAGAATTTTACAATGATTTCAGACAAGTCAAACCATTCCAGGTAATCCATCGAGCAAAAATCTGCCCTACAGTGAAACCTGGAAGTTTGGCTGAGTGTAGTCCGGAACCCTTTATCTCTTGCTCCCCACCTGCTTACCTAGTTGGCGCTCGTGGAATGAAAGTTTGCCTCCTCTCTTTTTATTTGAGTTCAGAGAAGATGAAGACATGTAAAATAATGCATGTATTTATAGAAAATTTCACTTCCTAGTCCTTTTCTAACAAAGCAGCTTCATATCACTTGGGGAGTCTGCAGTTCCCCAGGGGACAGAGGCTCAAATTCATTTTGTGATTTGTTCTTCTTTTCTCAGAAACCTTTTCTCCACGACCACTTCCCTTGCACCCTTTGGAGACTGTTAGGGAGACAAATGGCTTGTAGGAAGCCCATTCCCCAGAATCTGTCTGGGCTGACCTCATTTCTTTCCTTTGTGTTCTGGCTGGAACAACAACAGCTTCAGTTAACAGCATATAAATCGACAGGACATTATTTCTCAACAAATTCAATCATCTCCGTGTCCTAGAAAGATCATTGGTGTTTTCTTCCTGTGGGTTTAAAAATCACCACGGACTATTTTAAGAGTGTGAAAACGCAAATCATCACTATAATGCCCACTGTTGCCCACACACACAATTGCTATTTTTTCCCCCCGGACCTTATGAATATGCATACATTTTCTGCATATCATATGCCACTTCCACTTTCATTACTTTTAGGATACAAACTTTAAATATTATATAAAATGTTCATGGCTATGCGCTGTATGGCCAAGGACGTGATTTGAGCACTGTGACAAATATATCTTTACAAGCTCAAACTAAAAGGAAACGTTCTTAGTATTAGATCTGTAGCAACTCCATATATAGATGTATTTTACAAAGCTGAATCTTGGGTAGGAGAGAAAATAGAGGAGCGAAGGCTCATGAATCTGACCCTTGGTTCTATCCTCAGCTTCATACTGTTGTCTAAACACAATCAGATTGGCATCCTTTGACCCCATTTATGCTGGGAAAAGCTACAGGAAAAGACAAACTAACACATAAGGAGAAAAACAGACTCACAGGGACGGTCCGAGCTACAGACTCACCCAGAAGCCACAAGTGAGCACAAGGGCTGACCACTTATTCAGTGAATATCACTCCTTTCATGGGTTTCCAATTTGTAAGCCACTGATGACAGAGACATAAAGGACAGTTAATAAGTGCATCAAAATCCAATAGGGACATTAAGACGAGAGATTGGAGTGCTTCACATAGCCAATACCATCCATTGAGCATAGTCTTAAGGGCTTAAAAAAATGATAATTGTTTTTATGTGCTCTGATTCAGCAAGTCAGCCTAGCCCAGGTAGAAAGCATGTCGGTATTATGCCATAAGCAGAGATGAGATAGAGCCAAAGAGATGGAGTCACGTGGTTTGCCTAAAATGATAAATGAGAAATAGTGCTGCCTTTGAACACAAATTCCATCAATAAAAACAAACTAAAGATTAATTGGACAGAATCATTAGCATGTGTGATTTTTTGTGTGTTGTTTGCAGGGCACACCCGACAATGCTCAGGGCTTACTCTGCCTAGCACTCAGGAATCACTCACTGCTTGTGGTGCTGGACAGCCGTCTGGGATGCTGCCGATCAAACCCGGACTCCAGCTCAGATGTGATATTTTAAGCTTTTCAAAAATGATCGATGAATTCTCATACCTAAGAGACTTTCAAGATATTACTAACATAAAACTATCGAAAATCTTTCTCAGTGTTTCCTAAATTTAAAGTTTTTATTTTAACTTACTCATCATACATTTTATGAAACTATTCTGGGAAAAATGGATTTTTTTCTACTGGATTTAAAAATTCCCTGAGTCTTTATAAATCAAAGTGCTTTGAGAATTGTGGAACAAATAGAATCTTCTATTATTGGAAACAATGTGTTTTTTTTTTGAAAATTTGTAACACTGGATATACTCACTAATCTTCATTAACAATTACCTAGTTTAAAGGTACATTTATAAATTTGGAAAAGCACTAACTTGTGGTCCTAGATTCTCACATCATGTGACAAGTTGGCTAAATCCAAATGCCATGAATTAGTTGTTTGTGATAATATATTTTCAGTATAATTCCTAATGTAAAAAAATTATAGACATGACATGGAATGATTAAATATAGGAAATATGCAATAACATTATTTATGCTAGATTCTTTAATAAGTATTTGGCAAAATTAAATCACTAAAAGTTTTGTTTTATAGATATATGATGTCTATGAAATTTGAAAATTATCATATCTATAGAATCTATAAATACTTTATTGTCTTTATTTACATTTCTCACTCCAAGGGAACCACAATTATAAAGCACACCTTTCTAATAAAGACAAAAATAAGAATTGTTTACTTTATATACTTAAGAAACCGTGTTAAATTATACTGTGAGAACTGATTTTTTAACAAATGATAAATTGGATTTGTTTTTTATCACTTTAGAAAAAATTGTAAATGAACTTGAAGAAAATATAAGGAAAGAAAAAAGTTCCATTACTTATGAACTTAATGACTTCAATACTAGCAACAAAGTTGGAAATGAGTCACACAACATATATGACAATGAGTGTTTTAAAACGAGGAGTAAAGAATAACCTGTACATATTGGGGGGAAAGTAGGCTTTCATGGGGGGAAAACCTCTTATTTATACAGAAAGTAGCCCACTTTATGATCATAGAAGATGAATATTTTATCTCATAATGTTGACAGAATTCCAAACTTATGGCAAAATATTCCATGAGTGAGACATGGGGAAGGAGTAGCCTACACATGAGTGATGAGGGGAGGGTAAATGGAGCTCCAAGGGGTGAAGCAGCAATGACAGACATCAGCTGATGTACAGCAATCTGTCCTTGGGTTGCACATCTGGAAATCTATCACCACACTAGCTGACAAATTTCTGAAGTAACTTGAGCTCATTAGGACATTCTTTATGATAATAAATGACCAAAGAAAGAGTTCCTCAAGAGGGAACTAGACTCAGATGTAATACAATGTGATATGCTCTAGCCATAGAAAAGAGCATGAACAGCATACAATAATATTGCTTCATTTTTATGATCTATTGCAAAAGACCTAGTATAAAATGTGCAGATATTTTAAATTATTAACATTAGGAAGAATAATCTAGAAAAGAACAGACAAAACTTGAGTAACAGCTTATCTAAATATTTTCATACATAATAAGTAGTGTTGCAACCTTTTATACTTCCTGAAAATAATTGGATCATAAAGTTGTAAAACATTTCTAAAAAAGGAAAAAAATAAAATTAAGTGCATGATAAGGATGATTTAAAATATATTTTTGGGAGTGCACATAAAGAGAGTATAGCAGGTAAATTGCTATAAAGTCGCCCCAAACAAACAATATTCTGTTAGTGCTCAGAGCTTACTTCTGTCTCTGCACCATCTGGAGAGCCAGAGATCGATCCTGGGTTGATCTTGTGCGAGGCGAATACCTTATCTCTGGTCTATCTCCCCAGCTCCAAGGCATATCATATTTTTCTGTTATAATTCAGAGGTATATGTGTGCAAGAAAATTATACTATTTTTGAATATAATTAGCCTTACAATATTATTAGCAATATACTGTGATCACATTGAAATGAAATTAGTTATAACTGGATAAAGAAAAGCAGTAATAAAACTTATTTAGTTTTGGCACCAAAAATTTCACAAAACAAGCAAATACAACTTTCAAATAAAACACGCCTGGTCAGCACAGAAATGAATGTGTTTGCCGGGCATGCTTCTAGGCTCATTCAATCTCTAGCACCACACGTGGTCTCTGAGCACCACCAGGAGGGATACTGGAGCACAAATCAAGGCGTGATCCCTGAGTACTGCCTGCTCCACCCCACGCCACCAATGGAACAGTTTAGATTAAAATGTAGTGCTAATTGCTTTGATCTGCAAATAGATTATGAATGCATATATTTATTTTGCTTCTAAAAGGCATATTTAACTCTCTCGTCAGAAGGCCAAAAAAGCAATGGCAAATGAGTTGCATCCAGATTGTGGCTTCTCAAAATACCTTTCACCAACCAAAAGAGCAGCAGTAGTTGCAGGGAAAAGCTTAAAAGATTAACTGAACCATCTTATTGTGCCTGAAAAATAAGATGCTATCACAGAAGAAGCCAACAGGGAAAAACAGAGATAATAGCCGAGATAATCGGAGGACAAGAAGAATAGTTTTATGAGAAACGTCAAATCTCAAACAGTATTTTTGAGAAACTTGAGTTCAGCTAATCAGAAGAGGAACTCGAGGCACTCACCAGCTGCTCTGAAATCCAGGCTTCTCCACTGCCCTTCTCACTGCTGGTGTCCCCATCCCTGTCACTCTCACCATCATCCCACCAGCACCAATGCCAGCTCACTGGAGAGAGGCGGGTGATGGTCATGCCATGTTGTCCACAATGAGAGTGGAGCTCCTTAAAACACGGCTCACTCCCTTTACAGGCGTCTATTAAGTAGGTAGAAAACTCATCTTTTTTCTAGGTATTTGATCATTTCTTCTTCATGGATCTTCTTAAGTTCTAATACATGATTTCCTACATTCATGCTGGGGGTACGTGATACTGGAGATTGAACTCAGGGTCTTGCACATACTACATGTGTGCTTCAACCATGACCTAGATCCTATACCAGCCAGCATGGATTTTTTTCAAAAGATATTGTCATAATAATGTGACTTTAAATCCATGTTCTTGAAAGATCATTCTTGCACCAGAACTAAAATATATATGTATATATATTCTTAAAATGAAGGACTCTCCACATAAGATGAGTTTTTGTGTGATAGTAATTGATGGTTTATTAACCCCACCAGTTCTTTTTTTTAAATAAATTAAAGTAATATTTTAATAGAGGGACTAGGTCAATATTGTATTCATTTATGGTACAATTAGACTAGACAAAACATTATAACATTTATAAAAAAATCAAACAACTTTTTCATGTTGCTATTTGAAATATCTAGGATTTATTCTATTTAATCCAATATTAAAAATAAACAAAATATCAAGTATATAAAACATATAAGCTACTTTGGTCTAAAGGCAACTAGAAACTTGTTGCATATAACATTCAATTAACACATCCTTTAAATGTATTCTTCCTTAGTGTGTGACTGTTGCATTGTTGGGTGGTTCTTTTGGCCTTCAGCATTCTAGGACCAAGTAACTTAGCCCTTAAGCCTGAGTACTGAGTGTTCAGCCTTACACCCTGGTCCAAACATCATAGGAAATAGCTGTTAACCTTATAGCACCTCAGAATGTCAACATGTAAATATAGAGAAACTTAATAGTAATGTTTTAGGCTCTACCAAAGCAAGATAATACCTTACAAATATATCATGGAAATTATTTAAGAAATTATATAATTTTATCATATGAATAGTATTTTATTCTCCTCTGATATTTCTGAATCTGCATTATAATGGTGGAAAACAACTGGAGTTAATATTCTGTTTTTATTGTAACTGACAGATACTATTTGTGCTGTCAGTCACACCCACAACATTCCCCCACCACCCCCAGCCTGTTCCATGTAATCTCATCAATGACCAAGTTCCAGAGACTATAAAACAAAGCTCCCAGAAGAGAGTGACACAAATTTTCCCGGAGCACGTGGCCGTGAGTGTACATAAACATATATAATATAAATGTTTACATAAACATATGTGTGTACATAAACATATATAATATAAATAAATGCTTATATGTGTTTTACTTATGAGCCCTTTCAACTAGTATTGTCATATAATTTCCTCTTCATAAAATTTAAGCAGAAATAATTATTTATAAATTTCTATACTTAATTGCACACACACCCAAGTAAATCGGGCTATTTGTAGACACAAAATTAATTACCTACTATTATTGTTATAGTCCTCTACCTAACACTAAATTCCCATATGCCTTACACACTTTAGCCCATAAGAAAATCATTGTTCTTTTTAATTTGTGGCACTTATAATATATCTCATTAACTTTTGCCTTCCTTGAGTTTTAAACAAGCTATAATAATAACCTTACGATTTGTGAATGATTTTTCTTAATTCTAAATAGGAACAAAAGAGAAAGTAGATGTCAAGTACATTAAAATATGACCTCTAGTTAATTAAATCAAGTTAAATTGGCTAACATTTCTGAGCAAATGTACAAAGAAGTCATATTCTTTATCTCCTAAAATAGTTGCTGAAAACCCATGAGGATGCTGTGGGCATTGCTACTCCATTTTACAGCTGGGACTGTGGATGAGACTCAGGACAGCTGAACCCTGGCTTCAACTCCTAGCAATGAAAAGTTAATTAATCACTGAAATGACTAATCATTTTACAGATGGGAGCTGTGAATTTCAGTGTGAGCTATCCAAACTTGTCTTGCTAATAACTGGAATTCTGAGACAGTTGTTTCTATATTTAGTTTCTTTTATTTGTCCTGCTGCAGCCTTTTTTATGCTTAAATATCCTATTATTGGAAAAATATCAGCTTAATCATTCTTAGTCATGTCAGCGTGACAGCTGTCCTATAAATTTAGATATGATTCTTGTGGGTAAAAATTTCACTGTGTAATATGTACTAGTGAACTTTGAAGTGGGGATCTAGTAGATTTTCTTTTATCATTTACAGCTTTTATATTGTTTCCCATACTGTCATTCTGAATCTCTATAACTGCTAATATATAGTATAGAAATGCATGATTTCTATAGACCATATATGTGTACATATTCATCACTGTATCACTGTCACATCGATTTGCTCAAAAGGAGGCCAGTAATGTCTTCATTTGTCCCTGTCATGGCCAGTGTAGCCGAATGGCGTCTGCTCACACAGGAACACAAAGAACACGTTGTTGTTACTGTTTTTGTCATATCAAATATATCATGGGTAACTTGCCAGGCTCTACTGTGCAGGAAAAAATAATGATAAAAATAAAAATAAACATAAATAAAAATAAAGTATAGAAATGCATGATTTCTATAGACCATATATGTGTACATATTCATCACTGTATCACTGTCACATCGATTTGCTCAAAAGGAGGCCAGTAATGTCTTCATTTGTCCCTGTCATGGCCAGTGTAGCCGAATGGCGTCTGCTCACTCAGGAACACAAAGAACACGTTGTTGTTACTGTTTTTGTCATATCAAATATATCATGGGTAACTTGCCAGGCTCTACTGTGCAGGAAAAAATAATGATAAAAATAAAAATAAACATAAATAAAAATAAAGTGGTCCAGAACCCAGCCACAGCTATGCTCAAGGTCACTCTCCACATGCTCGGAAGAGCCTCATCCATGAAGGAACCAACAGAGGAACCCAGGTATGCGGGACCTGTGGCTGAGATCCCCAAGCCTGCTCAGATAGGGACAGGGCCTCCTCCAGCCAGATCCCCAGTTTTCCAGTAGCTTGGCAGTCACACCCACAAACTCCCCCCATGTAATTTCATCAAAGGTCAAGATCCAGATACTATAAAACAAAGCTCCAGGAAGAGAGTGACGCAATTTTTCCTGGATCATGTGGCTGCGAGTGTACATAAACATATATAATATAAATGTTTACATAAACATATATGTGTACATAAACATATGTAATATAAATAGATGCTCATATATTTGTTTACTTATGAGCCTTTTCAATTAGTATTTATTCTATACAAACAAGAGACTTCCAAGGAGAAGTGTCATTAAAATCTTGTCACTAAAATTATTAAAGTCAAATGATCATTAAATCAAAAAGTGTCATTAAAATCTCCTTCTTTCCTGAGTTCGATTCCCAGCATCCCATAGGGTCCCCTGAGCACCACGAAGGGTAATTCCTGAGTGCAGTGCCAGGAGTAACCCTTGCGTCGCCAGACGTGACCTAAAAAGCAAAAAAAAAAAAAAAAAAACGATCTCCTTCTTTATCTGGTGGCATGCCAAATTGTCCTTTCTGTGAATGAACAGAGTAAACAGGATTCCTGGACATGGTTATTCACTAGCATAGCTGAACACTGAAGGACAGGCCATGTGTGTGGCCAGTGATATGTTAGGGGTATCCCTCCACACCTCTCTTCTACAGAAACCCTAATAAACAGAAACTTCAGGAGTCACTTCGCACTGCCTTTCCCTAGGCCTAGGAGACAATCAGCCAGTTGGAAGGAACCAGGAACTGTGCGACCCAGGAGATGTCGCGCTCCCTCCATCAGAGCTATTTGTTATTTATAAGCTCGAGATAGTGAGCGTCCACGAAGAGGCTGGGTTTTATACAGACCCATCATCAAATATCGGGTGTTTTAAATCTCAGCGTCAGTTTCAAGTCCAAATGTCAGAAAATATATACAGTCAAAATAGAGATTTTTATATTTGGGCTGATTTCCTGATAGTATATTGTTTGTTTTATAGAGCTGTAGGAAGCGTTCTTGAACCAAGCAGCCATGGTCCAAAATAACGCTGGTGTGAGAAAGCCTGCATCTGTGAATTATGTTTCTTCTTATGAGTTTGGAGAAGCATGTCCTTGAAGCATAAATTGTCAACTACCAATAAAATTCAAAACAAATCATAGCACGAGTATTGCTGTATACATCTCATGCAAAGAAATCACTAGAAAGAAAGGCATAGTGTTTCATTCATAAAAGGCAAATCAATGATTGATTTCATGTATCCAATTAAGTTTATATTATTGATGCATTAATTACAGATGATGAAAGTCAAATGGAAAAGAAAACCAGCGCCCAAAGCAATATCCTCACATTTGTGTTTTTATGAGCCACGGTTCCACTAGGCCTTGGAAACAAGAATGCCAAGTGTATAGATTTGAGGATCTCTCCTACTGCTCCAGCATGCTAACCAATTGTTTATCTTAGCATTTCTTGAAAAACAACCATGGATACTTTGTTTTCACTGCTTTGTATGCATGACAGATAAAATTGACACACAATGAATATGAAAATTTGAGCCACTTTTATACTCAAATTACTCTGAAAAATGATTGGTTCTATAAGTTTAAGATTGTTCTTACCATTATCACAAATAATTTAATATCTAAAGCAAAGATGAGAACATAATGAGAATGCCTATCCATAACTATCCTATAACCTTAGCAATAAAATATTTTCATATACTCTATTTTTTATAGTTTGGAAGAAATTGCACTAAGTTGTGGACATTGTGATATTTCTTTCACTTTTGTGCCGGTATGTACCAGGTACTTAAAACTAAGATTTATTGAAATATCATCACAATGCAGCTTTCGCATGATAGAAAATCATTTCTTATATATTGTTCAGTTCATTCTTATTTTGGTTTAATGGCTTAGGAGTATTTCTGGCTCAGTCTGTGCTCCGGGATCACTCCTGGCAGTGCTCAGAACCCAAATACGGTGTCATCTATTAAACAAGGTTCAGCCACATGCAAGACAACTACCTAAACCATTATACTCTTTTGAGCTCACTTCTTGTTTTATTAAACATATATTTGATACATTAAAATAAAAAAGTTAATTTTTCTGAGATCTTTAAAAATCAATATTCCAAACAATTTGGAGTACACTTAAAAGGCAATTTAATTTTACCGACCTGATTTTCAACCTTCATGTCTTTTTAAATTTTCATTAGGAAAAAAATATAGTGAAATCAGACGTTTCCTTTAAAAAAAAGAGTCATATTTTATTGATCAAAAGAAGACTTCTTTTATTGCAGTTTGGCGGAGACTGTGGGAAGAGGAATGTCGGGAGCTCACTACACGCTGGTCCGAGACATTAAGTGCAGCAGCAAGGGGCTGGGGCGGCAGGTGCAACTGTCTAGAAATTGGGGGAATCATGCTGTGCTATTTGCAGTAAAAAAAAAAAGTTCAATCCATACCTTTACCTATTGTGGAGGAAGGGAGATTTGTTGCACATTAAGTGGATGTCATTGAGAAAGGTTGACAGGACGGGGGCGGGGGGAGGGGGCGCGAACATCAAAGTATAAACAGTTCCTAGGAAGCTGAGCTGAGGTTCTCTAGACGTTGAGTGAAGAATTACATGTTCGTTTCTTGCTATGTTAAGTCTCTGTAAACACGTTTCAGCTAAAGGTGATCCGGAGTCTATGAAAAGTTGTTTATTTTTCTTACATGCATGACATCTCACGATAAGACTAGGGTGAGGATATCGGTCAAAAGAAATGATTGTTATTGCCTGGAATAATCTAAGTAGGAAGGAAATATTCTTAAGGGAGGAAAAGAAAGAAGAAAGAAGACGGAGGACGGGAAGGAGAAACAAAAGAATATAAAAAATATTTTTAATGGTAATTAGGCTGTCAGATGCTCCTCCAATGGTGACGAGTAATAATCACATTACTGTAACTTCTAACTTCACCAATTTGTATATTCTTCATGGATAGCAATTATTTTTTATATAAATATGTGTTGGGTTTGAGAGTGAAAAGGAAAATAATTTCTATTTTTGAAGCAGCATCTATTTCTGCTAAATAAGAAACAAGCTAAGTCTTCTTTCAGTTCTGCTTCGCATGATCATATTTAATGTTTCATATCTCATTAAGTATAGATTTTTGTTTTCATATACTTCACTGATTTCTGTTTGTCTTGTGAAAGCTTTTTAAATTTAATGGGAACTTTGTACTAGAAAACTATAATAAGCATATTATTAACTTTTTCTGTCAGTTAAATATCTATAAAAAATCCTTGGCTATAAACTCATTTGAAAATGCCACCTAATATGATTCATTTTGGACATATGTTTTAATATATTGTATATCTTTTCAAATTAAAGACAGTATAAGGTGATAACATAATCGCCCTAGAAACTGCTTTTTATCTTTTTAATTTTAATTTAATTTTATAAAGTTGTTTGTAATAATTTATTACATTCTATATTCTAACACTAATCCCACCACCATTACGTCTTCCCACCACCATTATTTTGAATTTTTCCACCACCACCAAAGGCTGCCCCAAAGGCAGATCTAAATAATTTATTTTGTACTGCTTATTATGAATAATCTGCTAATAATGATCAAAAATTTTTTCCTTAGAGGAAACTGTGTGCAAATTATTGTATTTCACCTTGGAGCCATTAAGCCTGCATATAACCCTGTATAAGAGGACTGTGCCACTCTTCGTAGTTTGGTGGCATAAAGTAGGAGATTTTGATGCACTCCAGTTTTTCTAAAGTTTTAAATAGGATGATAGAGCTGAAGTTAAATTTTTAACTAGACAGTGATTTGGGGGTTCGAGAAGTATCTCTGCTGCATCTAAGTATCTCTCATCTAAGATTTATTTGTGAGTTTCTGAATCATGGCCATTAATGAGCTTGTATGGCATCCATAGGCAGTTCTTGGGTGTGTCTGCCAGGCACCCGGAAGCACAGGGTTATAGAGGGGAGGGCACCCATACCAACTCTGTGTGAACTTGGAGATCTCAGTCACAAAAAACACCAACCTGGGTTTTTTAGCCGATTCATTCTCATGGATGAGGGGTTCATCATGAACCTGTGAAGATCAGCCATGAGCATGGCAGTGATTGGGTTCAGAAGGTTTGAGGCTTCTGTGTTTCTGTTGGGGAAGGTGATGGCTCACTGGCCCCCTCCAAGGTGCCCCGGATGAAGCCAGCCTGGCGAAGGGTGAGGAGACATAACTGGAGCATGTTGCTCTCTTTTGGGATTTATTTGTGTGTCTCTAGATTGTTATATTTTTATGTGTAGTATTTATTTGCTGTTCTTTTCCTATTTTCCTTTCCTCCTTGACCTCAATTCTTCTTTAAATATTCCATGTGATAACTTTTTTCAGAGCCATTTTTTTAAATCAAGCTGCACACACTGGAATTGAGAGTTAACCAATAATACCAATTAATTTGAAGTCCATGTGTGGGTCACACTAAATTAAGTGCATATAGATAACTATTCACAATCAATTTTATTAAATATAGCACAAAGGATATGTGGAATGGCTTTAAAATATACACAAAACACTTATGCATAAAATTTCACTTCTATGTCCTTTCCATATAAATATAGAGAGGAATGATTAAAACTAAAATTGAACCCAAATTTATCCTCCACAGTTTATGTTGGTTTGTTTGTGGCAACTTTAACATTTATTTTAAAGGGGCAGTTTAGTTTTAAGACACTTTTATTCAGCAGAGAGAAAGCCTGTTTTACTTTTGTACTAGATCCGATACATGCAAATTTGCCCACATAAAATTTGAAGAAGCAAAGTTAACTTTAATCTTCAATATGACAAATTTTATCTTCTTATTCCAAATCCCCTGGAAACAGGAAACATAAGCTTCTCACAATGACTTTACCTAATCTGCAGAGGGGCAGTTGAGGAAATAAAAGCTAACAGTTCAGAAGACCATACAGAGTGCCCATTGGAAGTCAAATCTCGTCTCTCCTCTTATTTCTGTTTCGCCTCCATTATTTTAATAAGACTCTCTCCCTGAACCCTCCTTAGCCTCTATGAAAGCATGCAAAGACCTGGTACACTTTGCAACGTCAAATAGTCTTGATTGCTTAATATCAGGTAATTAGAATGGAAGCATAATAAAGACATTTAGAACAGCTTCATACGATGTGCCATCGTTACTTATTGCTGGGGAAACCATTAGAGTATCAGCTGCACGAGCAGCGAATACACTCTGATAAAGTACCTGCAGATTCGGATAAGGAATGCAAGTGAATCTTATTTTATTTGATACTGAATTTAAGTCTGCATCTGATATCCTCCTTGATCACTATTGCATGAACTAAACTGTACTTTACACAGAGAATGCAAAAATAACATTTATTTTGAAATGCGTATGTTGAGTCAATTTCCCGGGGAATGTATCTGCGGTGATAATGATGGCTTAAAATTAGTCTTTTTCTATCTGCCATCACCAGAGAATAATAGAGAACCCAGAATAAAGTTAATCTTTTTCAAATTTGTCACCTGGTGTTGTCAAAGCAAACAACATCAACCATAATGCTTAATACTTATTCTAATCACTGTTTACCTTAAACTGTCAAACAAGATTAGCTTCATTTCAACAACACTTTCTACTATATTGTATTGTTTAATGTTCATGTTGATCTATTTTGTTTGCTTCAATTCAGTTTATGCCTGATCTCAAAGGTCTTTCACTCATAACACCTAAGTGCTAAATTTGAATCTACCTTTGATTCTTTTTTCCTTTCCCAAGCTCAGGTCCTAATGGCTACTGTTCAATCCAATTCCATGCCATCTTTTCGAGACCACTGGAGATAAACCAGGATAATTTCTTATGATGTATAATTTACATCAGTGTCAAATCTCTTCTCTTCTCATCTTCAGTTGTCTGTTTATGAATCTTATCAAAACCAGGCAAGATCATTGTGTTACAAAAAAAAAAAAACGAAAAAACTCTGATCAATAATTATTTTTGTAGGGGCTGGATTGATAGCACAGCGGGGAGGGCGTTTGCCTTGCATACCGCCATCCCAGGTTCGATCCTCAGCATCCCATATGGTCCCCTGAGCACTGACAGGAGTAATTCCTGAGTGCAAAGCCAGGAGTTACCCCTGTGCATCAGCAAGTGTGACCCAAAAAGCAAAAAAAAAAAAAAGAATTGCATAATCATTTTGTAACTCAACACAGTGATTACAATTTTGTTGCATAGATTATTGAAGAAGAACTTATTTCTCAGATAGGGGGTGAGACAAGCATCTAATTAAACAGATTAATATTTGAATAATATAGAATTTTGCTACTTCAATTTGGTTATGTATTTCACATTGTGGCATTGTCTTTAAAATCTCTTCATTATTTTTACAGCCGCTACTTATTGCATGTGCCTACCTTCTTTGCTGTGGCAGAGATACGTACACAGAGACCTAGGGTCGCTTCCTTTCTCTTATGCATGGTTTATTTATATCCATGATGAAACCTGTTTGATCTTTCCTCCTCATCTGTTTCTTTCCATAATTTCATGTTACTTATTGATGGTCAAATATTTTATTTTTGAAATGCAGATACATTATTAAATGTGTCAAAATTTCTTTAGCTACTTTATACCTAAGAATTATGTTTATATTATTTATTTATTTATTTGGGAGAGATGATGCTTAAAAAATAAAAATTTGGACTGAAGCGATAGTGCAGTGGGTAAGGAATACACTAATCTTGTAGGCAGCTGACTCTGGTTGGATCCTCAGTACTGCGTGTGGCCCCATTAGCACCACCAGGAATGATTCCTGAGCACAGAACCAAGAGTAAGCCTTAGGCACAATCGGATGAGATAAAATGATTCTTTTTTTAGTGTTAACATTGGTAACAATGCATATTGTCATTCATTGACTTTACCATACTCTTCTGTAGTTATAATATTTGCATCTGGTTCTCTCTGAATTCAAGCCTTTAGTGAAGTAAAGAGCTTAATAATTCATTGAGTGTTTTCTAACACTGTTCAGTAAAGTAGAGCTTCAATAATTTTCCAATTATTACATGTAGAAAAAAAATAAAATTTGCTGTTGCAAGGTCACTTTTAATTGGTTAAATGTGGGGGTAATTTAATTTTAGATTAAAATTACCTGATAGAAGAATAGTACACCATACTTAGAATTTATATAGACACTACATGTATGATGTGCATGATAAAATACTGTTTTATATGCATATTGTTTTATATATGTAAACCTAACTTTGTGATATGCAATTAATCCCAAGTAAATTAATTTCCATGACATAACCTTTTTTTTGCCAATGAGGGGAATATAATGCTAGTATTACTTTGGATGTTCAGTAGGGAGTTGAAGATAATCCAATAATCCAACCAAAGAATGATTCCTGGTTGTATTGAGGGGAGGTTGTCTTCTCAAATAAAATGTGCAGCCTTTCCTGAGTGCTGGAAGACATGAAGGAGACACTTGCCTAGTTAGCAGGATCAACAGAATCAACTGTGCCAACCACGAGTAATTGATATCATAGTCAGTTTCCTTCACATCTCACTCTATCATTGTCAGAAACAGTGTTTCTGCTCTGCATCCAGTACAGTTATCACTTCAGTTCTTACTTGTTTCTACAAATCCAATCCCAATCATCTCTCATCTCCTTCACCAATAGTCTAAAAGCCTTGTTGAGTTGTATGTACTTGCAATTTACAGATTTAAATTGCCATATTGTAATTGCAAGGGAGAGAAGGGTTCAAAGTTGGGGATAAATCTAATTCACTGGTGTATTAGCTTTACTTTTATTATCACTGTAAGTCTGAGCATTTTGCTTTTTCCTACCTAACCCACTTCTTTCTCTGAAAACAGAGTTTCTCAGTCTCGGCACTACTAGCATTTGGGGCACACAACCCTCATTGTTGATGGTTCTCCTATGCTTTGTAAGATTTTTATCAACATTATTTCCTGAACACAACATGGTTAGTTATACTCTCCCCTACAAAGTTGGAGACCAAACATATCTGCAGACATTGTTAGATATCACTTAAAGGAAAATAAACATGATCCATTCCTTAGCAAAAATAGCAGTATTTGTTTAACAAATTTTCTAAAATGTATCCAAACAATACATTGATAAAGAAAGTGAAGCTTCATATGAAATTAGTGTAAATAAAAACAGTGCCCAAATTATATCTATACTTTTTTCAAATGCTAATGTTTAATGCCTTCAGAAGGTTTAAAAATTTTCACTTTCTTACCAGGTTAATTATTTGATCGAAGCTATAAAGCTTCAAAGATAATATTTTGTCGATATTTGTAGAGCAACTCAAATTGTAGTGTGATATTTAATGATGGATTTAGAATAATTCTTGACATATTTATGACTCCAATCAGCTTAAGTTTTATCTGCTTTTCTGGAATAAAGCCACTTAGCTACAAAAGATTCAAGCAGTTTGGAGATTATCAAACAGCATGTGTTCTTTTAGTAATATAGCTTAAAATGTTCCTATTGTGGGAACAACCCTTGAAATGCAACATGCCATCAAACAAATTACATAAAGTATCACAGAAGGCTTTAAGAATCATTTACTTTGTCATATTTTCTTATTTCTTCATATTTTACTTTTTTATACTTCTTAGCAAGGTTAATTGTAGGAGGAAATAAATTAAAATTTTGTTCCAAAGCATTATATTATCAGTTTAATGATTTCTGATGAAACTGTACAATTTATATGCTATGTTATTCCCCAAATGTTCATATCAAAGGAAATAGTCTAAAAATAGAAATGAAGTAATCTAGGTATTTGGAGGGATACTTTTACACAACCACTGTTCCTAATGAATATAGTCTGCATTAGAAACAAAATCAAATAGAGGTGACTTTAGAGAGATAACACAGTGGGTGGGGCACTTGCCTTGCACACAGTTGACCAGGCTTGGTTCCCGGAGCTGCATATGGTTCCAAGTCTCACCAGGAGTGAACCCCAAGAATAAGACAGGCACAGAAATAGGAACAAGCCCTGAACACAGCCAGATGTCACCAGTCCCCCGCATAGGAGAGAAAAAAGTTGTTACAAAAATAATCAAACTATTGAAAGTCTTAGTACTGTTTGAAATTTTGAAGTTTATAATGAAAAGGAGAGGGAGAAATTGAGACAGCGAAATTTTGCACACAGAAGTTTGTGTGGGGGGAAGTTGTTCACATTATTTGAAAACATCAAACGAATTTGATACAGTCAATATAAACAACAACTCAGCCCAAGAAAGTTAGCACTGAGAGTCCAATGTGGGAAAATAAAATAATTGTAGAATTAGGATGTACAGAATTAACTCTCTCGTTCAATGCATTAACTTGCGTTTTCCTCTCGGGCTTTGCAGTTCTGCTGTATGGTAGGCCCTGCTCCATCAGACAGAAGTGGTACACCATGATTTTATTCATTTTTGTCTCTTGTATCAGCAAATAGGCACTTCCGGGCCTTGACCTCAATCTGGGCATGATAGTCCAGCCCAAGATGTGGGGCAGTAACCATAACATACCCCAAATATGATCACTATACTCTTAAAAATCGTGATACTACAATTAAATTGATATTTCAAACTGAGGCTTTGAAAGATATAGTGCAGTAGATACAGTGCTTACCTTATACACAGCCAACCCAGGGTTGATCCTTGGCAGGACATATGGTTCTCCTAAGGCCCCATGGGAGTGATCCCTGAGTGCAGAATTAGGTGTCTGACCTGAGCACCACTTAGTGTGACAAAACATGTTATGAAATCACGAAGTCTCATTGATCATCAAGTTTCTGGAGTGTCTCAGTAACCTCTCCATTCGTCCCATCCCTGAGAGTAGAAGCCTCACTCTACTCGGCCTTCCCAACGATGCCACATTGGAGGCTCTTTCAGGGTCAGGGGAATGAGACCCAGCTTGTTACTGGCTTTGGCATATGGATACACCATGGGAAGCTTGTGAGGCTGTCCCATGTGGGCAGAGCTTGCTAGTTTCTCCCAGAGGGAAAAGTAGGTTATAAGATACCTCTCGGCTGCAAAGCTTTTAAGTCTCTGGATATTGGCTGCTGATGGGATTACACACACCTGGGTTCCTCAGCCAGTACCTTCATGTATAAGGCTTGTCCGACATGTGGAGAAGGGCCTTGAGCATGGCTCTAGCTAGGTTCCCATGGTCTTCAGCCACCAGGAGCTCTGCTCGGAGTGGGGAGGGAAGCTGGATCCCATTCCCTCTGAGGGGCCCCGAGGAAGACAGCCAGGCATGAGGGCAAGAGACTCCTTTTTTTTTTTTCAACAAAACACAAGGAAAAATAATAAAATAATGCATGCACACCTCTGGTTATTGCAGAACTTTGTGCAATAGCCGGAAAACAGCAATAAGTAGATTTTGAATTTAAGTGATTTTATACTTAAGACCAGCATAAATTTGGCTGTGTTTCCATGTTGATGTTGAAATGATTTTTAATATTTTAGTGACCCTCAATCTGATTTAGTAATGTAGTATTAACTATAAAACATTTCATTCAATTCAAGCATCAAAATTATCATTTTAAAATTTAATTTAAGAAAATTAACTTAGAGAAATGGAGGAGGGCTCCAAGGGTTGGGCCATAGCTTTGGCTGCTAGAGCTGTGAGTTTTATCCCTGGCCCCATACGACCCCTGACACAGTCACCCCAGACACAGAACCCTGACTAGAACTCCCAGTGATGGCAAGTGAGGCCATAAATCCCCATATGAAAATTGAAGTTTTACTTATCATTGCTGTTTGCATAAAAACATTTCTCTAATTGAATGTTTAAAAGGGGTGGATGCTTTCAGACAAAAGATGTATATTTTATTTCCATCTTGATGATATCTCTAAAACACTAATGCATCAATAATGCAACACAAAAATGTTTACATTGTTGACAACAGAAATAGAAAATGCAGAGTTGAAATATATTGAAGTCACTTTTTAAATAATTAAATCCTGAATATATCTAGTGGTCTCATGATATTCCATCACAAAAAGTATTTGTCTGTGGAAATACCAAATCCATAGGTTTCTTCTCTCTTTTAGAAGTGTAGTTGGTTTGGAAAGACCCTGATAGCCTTGGCAGGCGTAAATTATGTTATTTTTCCCCCAAGTAAACTTTTCTTGGATGTCATTGTGTGGAATTTTGAGCACAGTTGTTCATGCTGAGTTTTCCAAGCTAAAAGATGTCACTGCCAATCTTAAACACACGGCCGCGGCGCCAGAGAAAACAAGTTGCCCAGTATCTGTCAAGCCAGGCCGAGCGTGGGGCAGTGCCCAGATTCATGAAGAATTCGCTGAAGGTCAGGAAGGCAACGATCAGCAAAGAGCACAGAGGGAACATTTTAAGAGTCTTGAGTGTCTTCTTGCTTCCCACATGGAAAATGAACCACGCGTGTGTGGCTGTCAGAAAGAAAAATGAATATTAATGGCTTGGTTTAACGTTGTAGACTCCAGATAGTGTTAGGGGACAAAAATAACTCTATCCATAATTAAAGAGAAGATATAATCATTTTCTGCCTCAGAAATACTGGAGAATTCACCATGTTAAGACCTGGGAAAGTCTTTTTAATTAAAAATGCACAGTAAATGAGTATTAGCATATTGACTACATGGGTGATTATGGATCTGGCCTTAGAAGCATGGGGAACAGGTTGGTGATCATTTGAAATAAGACCCCGTGTGTCACTGACAAAAGCAGAATTTTAATTTCTGACCTCCCAGAGAGGAAGACTTTATCATAACTTGTTCCTTCCCTTGGCAATATAAACAAGAAGAAAAAGTTATCCATCTATCTATCTATCTATCTATCTATCTATCTATCTATCTATCTATCTATCTATCTATCTATCTATCTATCATCTATCTGTCTATCTATCTATCATCTATCTATCTATCTATCTATCATCTATCTGTCTATCTATCTATCTATCTATGTATCATCTATCTATCTATCTATTTATCTATCTATCTATCTATCTATCTATCTACCTATCTATCTAGTTTGGGGGTCATACCCAGTGGGTTGGACTGGAGCAATAGCACAGTAGGTAGAGTGTTTGCCTTGCAGGAGGCTGACCCAGATTCATTCCTCCATCCCTCTCAGAGAGCCCGGCAAGCTACAAACAGTATCCTGCCCACACAGCAGAGCCTGACAAGCTACCTGTGGCATATTTAATATGCCAAAAACAGTAACAAGTCTCACAATGGAGACTTTATTGGTGCCTGCTTGAGCAAATTGGTGAACAACGGGGCGACAGTGCTACAGAGCTACCCAGTGGGTTCAATCTATAACATGCAGAGAGGAAAAAGTTTCACTCTATTGTATGTGTTATTACCCTTCTGCTTTGTTATTCCAAATGTTTTTGAAAGACTTCTTCCAGACATGTGTGGCTTCCTATTGCTTTTGCGGATTACACAGCACACAGCCAGGGGATCCATGATTCTTTGACCATGTAGCCTCAGTGTGGAGAAGCCATCCCTTCCCTTCTTGGTTTGAAAAATGGCAGTCCTATTTGCATAAAGACACAGTCATCTTAGGACCCATTATTCACATGTATGCCCATCACTAAGGGACACTTCTATGTAAATATGCTAAATAGGGAATTTGGAGTTATTTCCTATTTCTCCCGTCATGGGTTCGTTGATTGCTTTGCTCTTAATTCCTACCATGTGATCTCATCTCTCTCTTCTTCCACAGGGAAAAAGCTGAGCCAAGTGTTATAGATTGGATTTCATACCATTTTCCTAAACCTGAGATAGGACATCAAACATTTATACTTCACATGTGAAGAAATACTGGCAATATGAATCAAAATTGCAAAATTGAAATAGTGTATCTTAATATTAAAATAGCACATCCACTATATATATATGGTGTTTAAAATTACTTTTTAATTAAACATTAAATTACATGAGGCAAGTGCAAATTGTTAAAAATGTAGTACAAAGTAGAAAAGTGTTAACGGATATCTTTAACTGATGGCTTAGCACATTCATTAGTTTGCAGATGCACAAACAACTTGATTTTCTCATTAATAGAAGGCATTTTTATATCTATAAAAATTGTGACACTATGACCATTCCCAAACAGGTCATTTGGCACCTTTTCTGTAAGCTTACTATTATTTCACCCAGCCTACTAATAAATGAAATATTTTGTCCTATTATTCAGTAAACAAAACTTTTAAATGACTAAGTTATTAACATTTGTAGGGGTAGAAAGTAGTTGGCTTCAAATTTTATACCACATTTGATATTTCAAAAGTTACCTTTCGGCCTGAAGGAGTGGCCAGAGGTTGGAAGCTTGCCACAAGTGTGTGTGGGATCAAGGGCAGTTAGGATAGAGCAGGGACCAGTACAGCTGATACTTAGAAGTGAACACCCTAGACAAGTATTTAGTTTTAAAAGTAGGTAAAGAAATATTCATGGCAAACGTTAAGTATCTGCATTACAAACTGTACTGTAGCACTGTCGTCCTATTGTCCATCGATTTGCTTAAGCGGGCACCAGTAACGTCTTCATTGTGAGACTTGTTGTTACTGTTGTTGGCTTATCGAATACGCCACGGGTAGCTTGCCAGGCTCTGTTGTGCGGGTGGGATACTCTTGGTAGCTTGCCAGGCTCTCCATTGTAAACCATAATCGCCACAAAGGGGGAAGGAGGAGGGAGGGAGAGTGAGAGAGAGAGAGAGAGAGAGACAGAGAGAGAGAGAGAGAGAGAGAGAGAGAGAGAGAGAGAGAGAGAGAGAGAGAGAGAGAGAGAGAGAGAGAGAAGAAAGTGCCTGCCATAGAGGCAGGCAGGGGGAAGATGAGGCAGGAGGGACACTGGGGACCTTGGCGGTGGGAAATATGCACGTGAAGGGAGGGAGTTGGAACACTATAAGAAACCCAATCATGAAAACTTTGTCATTGTGTATCTCAGTATGACTCAAGTTAAAAAAATAAAAATAAAGGAATCCCATTAACAATCTAGATGAGTAATATAGGAGTGAGATATTGTATTACATGCTGCTGACTCCATGTTCAAGCTCTCCCACTAGTTACGATCCCCTGAGCATCCTTAAACGTAGAGCAAGAGGAATTCTGAGCACAGTGAAGTGTATCCCATTGAAAAGGAAAAAAATGTCATGTTGAAGATTCATTAAAGCTATCTAAGGAGAGAGCTATGCCTGAATTAGAAACTTTTTGCACGAGTGGGAGACCCACCCAGAGGTGCTTAAGACCTACTCCCAGCTCTGTGCTCATGTGCTCTTGCTCATTAGGAGAGCAGGTAGTGCCAAAGACTTAAGCAGGAGTGGCTTAATGTAATGCACTGAGAGGACCACTGTATGACTGCTCTGACCTCCATAGAAAAACATTTTTGAGTGCTTTTTCCCTTGTAAATAGATGTGAACAGCTTTGAAATCTCTCCCTGTCACTTCCCAAGTGTCATAGGAATTACTTCCAATTTTCAAAGAACAATTTATGAGAATTTGACTGCAATGAGATTAATATGAAAGTATAATTTAGCTTTCTACTAAATGTTTAAACAAATTTTCAAAACTGTGGGTAAAATTCTAATAATGAAGAACAGTCTAAACTGACTAGAAATATTCAAAAGACAATCCCACACTTCTAAGATTTAATGTAATCAAGCACAGATGATGTAACTGTATTGAATTTTGGATTATTAGTTATTTTAGAATTACATACAAAAACTAACCTAATTAATTTAATCATATTCTCTTTTGGTAAATTTATAGCTAAAAAACTTCAAAAATTCTTTTTAATATAGTTCTTAATTCTCAATTATGCATTCAGTTATGTGAATAATGCTGAATTTAATAAAGTATTGCAGCTAAGAAAATTTTCTGCGGCATATTGGTAAATTTTTAGTAAGTGGCTTAAGTGAAAAGAAGTCTATTAAATTTATGTATTAAATTTTAAATAGAATACATGTATGTAAATATAATAAAATAAGTCATGTAGAACTTTGTCTCCAGCTATATTTATATGTATCATTATCTTCCTCTTTCTATTTTTATCAAAGTATCAAACTATTTTTCAAAATATAAAGTATATGAAATTTTAGTTGGTTTAATAAAACTAAATGATTCAAACCTTCCACATAAAATACTGAATTGCAAATAATTATGAAAAGAATAATGTTGCAAATATTCAGTATTTATTTAAGGTTTTAGCCATAAAGCAGTAGCTCTACCATGTTTGTACGCTTGGTGCTTTTTTCAAAGTTTTGAAATTGTTTTGGAGTAGTGTAACAGTTACATTTATGAATGGTTTTGGAATAAATGACTCAGTTCACCAATTTTCCTTCTTATGCATGATTAGGTAAGTGCTTCAGTATGAGAAGGCACACACAAGTTTCTCTAAATGTTTTTAGTTCCTCCTTTTCTACCAAGGAGGTCAGAATTTCGCTGTGAATTCTGGTAAAGGAGAACATCTTTTTTACGCATATACTGGAGATCGGGACTAGATGATGGGACTCAGAATTATGAACCAGAGCTCCTGTCCAATTTTCCCTTTACTGTTTATTGATGTATTAGTACCCTCAACTTGCTTTTTCTAATCTTGACACCATGATCATCAAGGTCCCTTCAGGAGCAAATGGGATCTGTTGTACTTACTCTATTAAAAATATTCTAAGTCTCTCATGAACGTCCTTTCCATTTTGCTTTGTGTCTGTTTTTTCCAACTTTTAAGTCAGTCTCTACCGAAAGAGTTATCCTATTGCGTACCCAGAGATCTAACATGAGGTTTCATTTATCCGCATCCTAAGACTGTTGGAAACACCTTATGTCTTTATTTTCCTCTAACTTGTCTAAGATGCCCTTCTTTGCCCTATTATTTTGTGTTAAAATAGTATAAATATTCCGCCTTAAGGCTCAAATAGTACTCTAAGTTTGCCATTAATAATAAGGATCTCTAGTCTGACCTTCCTCTACTCTTCCTCAGATGTGCTTCCAACTCATTGCTTATTTCTGTATTATCCTTCCCTGGTTTTTCCTTAACCTTTTCTAGAATTTTTCTCATGAAATTCTGCTAAGTTGCCCCACTTGAGTGAACCATTCTGCATGCATGAAATCTGAATATTGAGCAAAAATTTATGTTTGTAGAATAGTTATATATTAAATTGAAAACAGAATTCCTAATAAGATACAATTTTATTTAAAAAATTGGTTTATAAATAAAGCTATAAAATATGTGCAATTTTCTCTTTGGGTAATTTAGATATAATTGCTCAATGTTTAATTTTAGCACAGTTTATATTAAAAACCTCAATATATTTAAACATGGTAAACTTCTGTTCTTTAACAATTATGTTGAGAAAGAACACCACTCTGAAATATTACTCATCTATTTCAAATGTCTCTCTTTAATAGAATGATATTAATAAGATTTACCATTGAGTAAAATTTTTTAAATCCAAGAATTCACAATGTGCACATATGATTAATATCCTTTAGCTTCATACTCTGATGTACTTATTAATCATAGCACTCCATTATAAACTTAGTATATGTGGCTTTTCCTTGGTGAAGACATTTTATATACGCATTGAGGAAATCAAGTTGAGCAAATATCCTGCATCAGGATGTGGGGGTCGGGGTGGCAGGAGGGAAACTGGGGGAAATGATGTTGGGAAATGTACACTGGTGGAAGGATGGCTGTTGGAACATTGTATGACTGAATCCTGATTAGGAACTGCCTTGCAACTGTGTATCTCATGGTTATTGAATATAAAAAAAATAGAAATTGAGGCCAAAATGCCACTGAGTGAAACACACATGAAATGACTCTTATTCCATTGTTTGCTTGGTCTTGGGGGTCCACACCCTGCTGAGCTCAGAACCTCGTCCAGGCTTTGTTCTCAGGGGTCACACCTGGGGTGCAGGAAGGGCCACGTGAGAGCTGGGGATTGCAGGGGCACAACAGAAATGAATGCATCTGTGTGAAGTCATAATGAGTAAGGGACTTTCTCAGAAGCCTCTGGATATTTCTGTTTCTGGTTCTTAGATCCAGGGGAAGTCGGTGGGTAATAGTTACTTCCCACCTCTCTGCAGTTACTCTACTTGCTTGTGTGTCTTAGAGAATAATTAGAATCATATAAATTCTTTGATTTTATTAGAATTATATAAAATCATTATATAAAATTAGAATCATATAAAATCATTTCTTTGATAAAGTAGTACTTGAGGAAATCTTAAGGCATGTGTGTAGGAGACACCAAACCTACCCCAAATTTGCCCAGTCTCATCACAGCAGGCAAGAGTGTATCCTAAATGTTCAGAACAGAGATCAAAACAAAAGCAATCAGCCAGCAGTCAGCAAGTTCCTTGAAGGACTGTTTATCTTCCTACTAGAACTGTAGCACAGATGTCCCGGTGTTCATCTATTTGCTTGAGCAAGCACCAGCTACATCTCCATTGTGAGACTTGTTGTTACTGTTTTTGGCATTTTGAATATGCCACGGGTAGCTTGCCAGGCTCTGCCATGTAGGCAGGATACTCTCCGTAGCTTGCTGGGCTCTCTGAGAGGGATGGAGGAATCAACCCTGGGTCGGCCACATGAAAGGCAAACACCCTGCCATTGCTCCAGTCCTACTAGAACAAAAAAACATATTCCAAAATATGTTTTCTAGCAGAGAATTGTATTTGAAAAGGCTTTAGTTATAAGATTCAGTGTTTAAATATACTCTGTAATTAACATTACTTGTACATGAAAACTCTGTAGCATAAAGACCACATGTACAATTTATATCAAAGTTCTCAAAACTAAAATGTCTAAATGCAAGTACAAACATAATGTACAATAAGTACAATATTTGCTACTTTCTTTGAGTTAAACAGAAAAGTACATTATGATGTAGGAGTACGTTTGGACAAGTGAATCATAAGCAAAATAGCAACTCTATTAAGTTACTTAATTCAATTATCCTTGAAGCCCAAATGAAGTGTTATAAACATGTTGAAAATGTGGATTAGAAGGGGATTAATTAGAGGGTTTTTAATAATTGACAGTTTCCAATTATTTTTAGTATGCCTTATGACAAAGGTGCCAGACACTTTCATAGCTGCTGGAGAATGCTGCCTTTCTCCTTGACATCAGGTAACTGGAGGAGCACAAGTTCAGGACCAGGGGATTCTCAGTTCAGTTTGGTCATTCAGAGCATGGCATGCTTTAGATTTCCAGGAAAGATGCCAAGCAAAATGTTGAGGGCAGGACGTGAATCTGAGAGGAAACATTTCCTGAAGCTCCTTGTGAACTCTATTTGTCCAATTTGGACCTGCACTGCTCCCCATAAATGCTACTTCACTCCCAAATAAAGACATTACACACTCACATGTCTGCTTAATGGCATGACACTACTTGTGTACAGCTGAACCCGCTTGATATCCCGTAACAAATATCATCATATAAAGTGAGTGTTCAGTTACTGGGATATGAATTTGGCAATACTATTCATTATGTTGGGCAGAAGTATGATCTGGTTACTGTTTTCATTTGAGGACTAAGTAGAATTTGAGGAGTTGCCTTTGAGTGCCAAGTTGACACAATAATGAATGTCATGTGTTAAACTAGGTCTTTAGGTCAATGTATTCAAATATCTGATGAAACAAAGTTGCTGTATACAGATGTTTAAAGATGAAATTAACATCTAAACCAGGTGGTTTTGAGTATATTACCTTTCAAAATATAGGTGGACGTCACCCAATCAGATGAAGTACTTCAGAGAGGAAAATGGTCTTCCTGTAAGCAAGAGTGTATTCTGTCAGCATATGCCTTGTTTTGTTTTGTTTTGTTTTTCTTTTTGGGTCACACCTGGCAATGCACAGGGCTTACTCCTGGCTCTGCACTCAGGAATCACCCCTGGCAGTGCTCCTAACCTCTGTCCAGGTTTTGCTTTTGTTAACCCACCAGGAAACTGCCTCCTCTTCAACTTCCATCACATGATCCAGTTTCTTAAAACGCCCCCTTCTTTCTTTTTAGAATCCTCCATGTGTAGAGTCCCAACGCTATCTGCTCTGGATCCTTTTCCTCTGGGGAGCCCTCCAACACTCTTTCTGTGTGGCTGTGGGAGGGCACTGCAGCCATATCTGTAATGGTGTCCTTAGAGCACTGGTAAGCCGTGCTACACACCACCCAGTCAAGTTTAACCTCCCTGACTTGATCACAGAGCAAACCCTTCCTTTCTCAAAAGTGCTGTGGTAAATTTTGACTTTCACACTTCCATTAGGACTATAGTATCAGCTAGTCCAATTATACTGCAGTTCCTGGGGAGGTTTTGATTAGAATGCCAATGGATTTTTTTTTCTTGGAGAGAAAATTCTCCTGTTTCTTCCATCTGTTAACTTCTCCTCATTGCAGGTGGCTTATCTGGCTTGTAAACACTGGCTGTGCACGTTCCTCAGGGGGCTTTCATGAGGATTCATTTGTCTTGGGCTGGGACACTTATATGAAGGAAGGCTTAGCATTTTGCCCATGATGCTTTCTTTGCATTTCCCCAATAATTTCTCAAGTTCTTGTTCATATCAAATATCCACATCTGCGAGGTTCATGATTTCTTCCTTTAACCTGGTCTTTCAGGAATGCAAGTTTACTTGACAGAGTTATTTCAGAATCCCTCATTTCACACATGCAACTTGTGATTTTCCCTAGGAAAATATGCTTGAGGCTTCATTCAAGTGGGTTCTGAATTCTTGGATTCTAGGCTTAGGTAGCTACTGAAACTGTAACTTTTATATGAATCTTATAACCCACATACATGTCTTTAGTAATGCTTCAGTCCTGAAGAGCAGACTTCTTTAGTTTGTGTCCATTACGTTTACATTTGAATTGACCTTATTAATCAAGATATAAAATATAGTTCATCATTTGCTCTCTCAAAATAAAATCATCCTGTGGATTATTAATCGCAGGCTTTTGGAGCTCTGATTTTGGATAGTAATTTAGGAGACGCCTCAGACCTCAGGTGAGAAGATTTCATGCTGGTGAAGCAGCGCCCTGTCTGCCATTTGACCTCTCCTCCTCTCATCCTCTGATGTAATCGAAGTAATAAAAGAGCAAAAGTATGACGATTACTGTGGCCAGCTCTCATGGTGCTTTTTAGCTATGTTACAATAGACTGTCTACTTAATAAACACGATGCATAATCGCAATTTAAATACTTGATTCAACTGAAAACTGCTATGTCTTAATGGGAGATCAGTTGTAACTTATTTTTTGTGTGAGGTGGGGACTTGGGACATACCCAACAATGCTTCGGCTTTTCACTCGGGGATGCCTCTTGGCAGGATCCAGAGACCATATTAGTGCCAAGCATGAACCTAGTTTGGCTACATTCAAGGCAAGTGCATTACCCACTGTAATAACTCATTGTCACCAGAAGCTTTGAAAACACCTGATGTTCAATATATATATTGATCTGCATGGAAAATGCTATTCCACTATTCTAAAGCATGAAGTTGATATCCTATAGATTTACCTACTTTGACCAGCTGAGATGATAAAATTAGATGCGTATAATATTTTATGTTTTGAAAAAAAATAGTTTCCTTGTATGTATTATGAAAATCATGTTTAATTATGTTCATAAATTACTAAAATTGGGATTACTAAGATGAAAACTATATTTGCTTTCTCTCCCTCTTTCTGTATATTGGTACTGTCATATATATCTATGCGTATTTATTTCTCTTACCTGCATTTGTTGATATCCTTCATTATTCAATTTGTAAAGTTTTTACTTAAGTTTTTAAAATACTGAGCTTATATCTTACCTAATTTATTTTCTTACTTGTTTATATTTTCAAAATTAGTTAATATAGACTTTGACTATATCTTACGTTTGTATATTTTGTGATTTTAATTTTTCAATAGTAAGATACAATTTTTGATAATCATGAATTGTATTAAAAATATTCCCACTTCGGGGCTGGAGTGATAGCACAGCGGGTAGGGCGTTTGCCTTGCACGCGGCAGACCCGGGTTCGAATCCCAGCATCCCATATGGTCCCCTGAGCACCGCCAGGGGTGATTCCTGAGTGCATGCGCCAGGAGTGACCCCTGTGCATCGCTGGGTGTGACCCAAAAAGCAAAAAAAAAAAAAAAAAAAAATTCCCACTTCATTCATTCATTTGTTCCTTTGTTTCTTTCTTCCTTCCCTCCTTCCTGATTTTGGGTCATACCCAGTGGTGCTCAGAATTTTACCCTGGTTCTGTGCAGGGCTACTCCTAGAAGTCCTGGGAGATATTATGCAGTACGAAGGATTGAATTGGGCTAATACAGGGGCAAAGAAAACATTTTACCTCTTGTACATTCTCTGGACCTCATTTCTTATTGATTAAAAATAAATTTGGAAGAAATCTTTATATTCTGGCAATTTTTTCTCTAGAATTACACATTTTGCGTCTGTGTGCCACCTTTGCAAAAGAGCAGTGTGTGAAATATTCCATAAAATTCTTTACAAAGTTAAAGTTTACTTTCTCCTGTGTTGATTTATACTACATATTCATAAAATCAATTTATTATAGTCATTGTCTTATTAGTGTTACTATGTTCCTAATGGCATAGTTCATAGTTCATAGGTGGTTGTTAGAATTATGTATATTTGATACATTTTCTCTACCTACTTTATCAAAAATCATGAAAGTAAGTCTCATAAATGATCATCCTATTTCACATTCTTCAGAGAATTTAATAAAAAAGCAAAGTTTGAGAAGTGTGTTTCTAGATACACCACTTATTTTTGTCAATTTATTACTTAAAACCTAGCACTCAACTAGAACCAAGGGCAATGAAGTGGTAGGAGTCACATTCACTGTATCACTGTATCACTGTCATCCTGTTGTTTGAGAAGTTGCTTGAGAAGGGGCCAAGTAACGTCTCCATTTTTCCCTGTCATATTCAGGGTCAGGGGAATGATGTCATTATTGTTAGTGTTTTTGACATATCGAATATACCACAGGTAGATTTCCAGGCTCTGCCATGCGAGATTCTGCATCGCTTTCTTCTGGCAGCTTCGTTTTATAGTTTCTGGATCTTGGCTGTTTATCGGATTACATGGCCCCGGGGGCATTTTGTGGATGTGAAAGCCAAGCTATTGGAAAGTTTGGGATCTGGGTGGAGGAGGCCCAGTCCCAACCTGAGCATGCTTGGAGATCTCAGCCATGGGTCCCGAATACCTAGGTTCCTCTGCCAGTTTATTCATAGGTGAGACTCTCCTGAGCGTGTGGAGAGTGGCCTTGAGCATGGCTGTGGCTGGGTTCTGGAGATTTGCGGCTGCTGGAGCTCTGCTTGGGGCAGGGAGGGAAACTCAACCTGCCCCCCTCTGAGGGGGCCTCAGTGAGGACAGTCTTGTGCAGGGGCAGGAGATTCTGCTGGGAGTTGTACTAGGTGGCTTTTATTGCATCTTCACAGCAATCCTTTGTGATAGCATCTTCAGGAATTAGTGTGTTGAAGCAATTTGTACATGATGGTACTCAGTAAAGGAAAGGCTGAGTTCAATCTCAGGTCATCCAATTGCAGTGTTCTTGGCTGCATACTTTGAAATATTTACATCTAAGATCAAATTTTGGGGGAAATTTCAAAAACAAGCTTCAAATGTCAACAGTATTTTCTTACATATTCAGAGACAGTTTGAATTACCCAAGAACTGATTGATTTCCCTGGCCAGTGACTTTTGTTCACAATACCCTTAAATGTTTACAATTTTTATTATTTAGAGTTTCTTGCATTGATTAATTATTAGTTTTGTGCCACACTCCCTGACGCTCAGGGCTTACTCCTGGGTCTGCTTTAGGAACCAACCTGGTGAGCAGCATCAGTGCATTTGCCAGGGAGTGAAGCCCGGTCTGTTGTTTGCAAGGCAAGTACTTCACCTGCTGTACTAACACTCTGGTCCCAATGAACTTTCTTGAATTATTTTTTAACAAGAAAATAAGAAAGAATATATCAGAAATCTCAAATGCCTCGAACTAGTAAACTAGTGAGGATTTAACATTCAACTTTGTTTTACTTGAGAACTGAAAATGCAAAATGATGTAGTATTGTATTGGAAGATTTTTATCAAATAATATATCTCTTCCTCAAAAGAAATTTACTTTAGAATATCATAAGAAAGGTATTGGTTATTACTAACTCTCTGATACCATAAAACAATATGTTAATGGGGAGTGAAGAAAGAGTAAATTTAATATTTATAATCTAAGGCAAACAGATTTTGCCAATGGAATAAAACATTTTTTACCATTCCAGAAAGGATAGCTTAGTTGGTTTCCGTTCTTTAGCTGATTAGAAAGTATCTGGTGACTTGTAAAAGCCTCTTTAAGTCGAGGTGTAAACACAGATACATTTCTTCTCCATAGATGAATATTTTATCAACACCATATAAGGTCATGCATACGGTTTTCTTTTGCCTGGCACGTATAAATGATCCAGTTTCATTTGGGCTGCATGACTCTCACAAGAGATAAGTTATCAACACAGAGCTGGATGCAAAATTTTTCCTCAGTTCTAGAGAGTTACATTCTATTAGATGAAGACCAATGGTTCTTGTTACTGGACAATCTTCCTTTTCAACACTTAAAGGAATGCCTTTCAGCTTCAAAGCACAAACAAAACACTCTACTAAGGAGCCTTACATAATGCTAATGAAGAAAGTGAAATACACCTGCAATTCCAAGAAATGCATTTCTCTTGAATTATTTCGTTTTATGCAAAATGCAAGGAAATAGTTCTGCCATTTAAAGTGATTTCCTCTCACAACATCTCACCAGTTCTCCCACTTGAAATTTCTGAGTTCTCCGAGCATGACATGACACAGAGAAGCTGCTTCAGACTTCATACTTGGCTTTATTTAGACTGAGAAGCATGCGCTGCCTTTAGTGCAGCTGCAAACTAATATTAATATGCCGTTTGAAGCATGGGGCGCTCTCTGAAAAACAACAAATAGAATGAGTTAGATCGGACCTCAGTCTGTTCACTCTGATGAAGTGAAGATCTATTAAAAATAATGATGCTATGATAACACTAATTTGCCTGGTACTGCTGTCCCGGATCAGAGACTTAGCTGGAGGCAGCTGCAGGTACTTTACTGGAAGCCAAAGTAAATTGGGGCAGTTCCCCAAGCTGTATAAATTAGTCAGAACCTTGGAGACATAGGTATATTTTAGGAGCAAAGAACTGAACCCTTTTTCTAAGAATTATGTCACCTTAATTCAGTAATTTGGTATGCCTGAGGGTCTGCATGTATTTTAGAGATACTGTAATGAAGCGTGTGAGTATTCACTTAAACACAAGGTCCCCCAAGAATAAAAGGCATGCTTAATTCACTGGAAGTGCTGTCATTCTCAGGCTGTTTCCAGGACTATAGCAGACGCGTATCAGCTAGGCTAGAGAATTGTTAGGAGCGTATGGGGTGAAATGTGAAATGGGTAAAATGTGCTGAAGAGATCATTGAAAATTAGGTCATCTCAAATGAGTTATTAAGAAAGCCATCAGTTACAAACTGGAGAACGGTGAGTGTTTTACCTCTTGTCCCGTTCCCTTTTGGCTGAAGACTTGGATGGACCTACATGACTCATTTTAGTGTCTTCAAACCCTGCATATCCTTGTTTTCAGTAATCAAGTATGAAGGTTTTGCATGAAAAATGGTAATATGGGGGCTTGGAGAGATTGTAAAGCAGTTTAGCTGCTTACCTTGCCACAGCCAATACTGGTTTAATCCCTTGCAAGTCTTATGGATGCCCAAAGTAACTTCAGGAGTGATCTCTGAGAACAGAACCCACAATAAGCTCTGAAAACAGCTGGGTGTGGCCTGTAAAGAAACAAAAAAACATAGAGGGTCCATAGTTTGCCCATTGGGGTAATATTCGCTGCCTTAGTCGTCAGTGAATTCACAGGTGGACTACCTAGTAATAGTATAAAATATGGAAAAATCAGTGATATAGTAATAGAATAAATATCTTTGATTTTTATGGCTACTGTATGGTGGGAAATAATGCCAGATAAGTATTAAAGACAATATTGTTTGTTCAACGTGGCTTGGTTTGTTAATAACCACTCTGATCAAGGAGAAGCTTCCTTTTTCTTATGCACAATACTTTACTTTAGAAGGTTGTTGTGTTCACCAAAGTTCTGTGTAATTGGAGACTTTTCTTCCTCTTATTAAAATATAAATGACACAAATGAAATGTGGTATTATCAAAGAGTAGAGATTTTTGTTTCATAATTATATTGGAACCTTACTAATATTGAAACTTTATTTGTATTGAAACCTTAAGGTGTATAGTTTAGAGATAAAAACAGCAAATAATTTCTTAAACTTTGTGAAAATTAACTTTTTTCCTTTTATGCATAGACATCACCTATGTGGACATATATGTATTTTATTATCTATTATACTGGAGCTGAAGTGATAGCATAGTGGGTAGGGCGATTGTCTTGCACACGGCCCAACCCGGGTTTGATTCCTCTGCCCCTCTCAGAGAGCCCGGCAAGCTACCGAGAGTATCTTGCCCACATGGCAGAGCCTAGCAAGCTACCCATTGTGTATTTGAAATGCCAAAAACAATAACAACTCTCACAAAGGAGATGTTACTGGTACCCACTCGAGCAAATCCACGAGCGACAGTGACAGTGATGTAATGAAATACATTTTCCATTAAGCCTGTAAGATATCTGTATTCTGGAAGGAAAACTATTATAAATTCAATCAACTACATCGTCTCACTAGTTAACACAGCATATATAGAAGATACATAACTGTCCCATTCTTATTATTTTTATTTCAATGAAATGCATACATGCTCTTACTTCATACAGAATATATTCATTTTTCTCAGTGCTCTAGCCGTAATAAAGGTATTTCCATTAGAACTTTAAGCTGAACATTGCCAAATAGATGTTAAATCGTGCTTTTGAAGTTCAGTTTAAGATGATTCACCTTCTATGACTTTAGGACATAGTAATGATGAAAATATATTCTGGAGACAAAATCAGTGGGCAGAGGTGTCACATTTACACAAAGAAGACTGTCAACATGGGAGACCGGCATTAGTGCCAAAGAAATGCTCATGAGCCTGATTTTTATGAAGCAAAGAAATGCAGAGGCTGGTTGAAAAACATCAGAGTGTGTCCATATGACATTAGCATTAAAGTAGTTGAATTACAAAATACAGGCCTGGCATTTGATTTCCACACAAGAAATATGGTAGTTGGTTAATATTTCATTGTAGTTTATGTCGTTTAGACACAGCACACGATAGGCCATTTGAATAGTGTACAGGAGACTTTCCATTTCAATGCTTCAGTTGGTTTTAAATATATTTACTAGGAAAACACAATATTAGATATTACTGTAGGTGAGACAGCCAAATGTTTACATTTATTAGGGCTTCTTCTAACTAATATAAAGACTATGTCTAAATTAGGGCAAAGGATTGTAGATTGGAGAAGTTCTTAGCAGTAGAGCACGTTCTTTGCATGAAAGAGGCCCTCCAATGAAGCTTGAAAGAAACTTCGATGAAATAATGCAACATTGGATTGAAACCTCAAGTGGAAAACAGCTGTCTGTGAGTTTTTGTTCACATCATAATCACTTAATGTATCAGTGAGAATAGACCAACTTCCTATGTAGAAGTTTTCAAAGCCATTTACGTAGATTTCTGACCCAGTGGAGAGGGGCAATTTTATCTCATCAAGTATCGGCTTCACATGTAAAAGTCTTTCCAAAAGCTAAATTACAGAGGTTGAAGAATGGCCTACCATTATAGAGGAATGACTGGATACAAATTTCACCAGGCTGGGATTGCCCATTTCAGGCTAGAGCAACGATAGAAAAGCGAGGGCTCTTGCCTTGCACATAGTTGACTCAGGTTCAAGCCAGGCACCACATATGGACTATCCAAGCCCTACTACCATGGTCTCTGAGCACAGAGTCAGGAATAGTCCATGAGCACTGTCAGGTGAGGTCTCAAAACAAACAAAGAAAGACTGCTCTGACAGCAAAACACTTGTGATTGATAATGTGTATTGATTATATGAAATAAGGAAGCGAACCATAAAATACTCAACCTTGCAGTCTCCATCCCCCCCAAAATCACATTGAATCTTGAGATGGAAGAAAAGATTGGCTAATACCCTTTGAGAGGAAATCTACAGAGTTCTTGAACAGTACATTTGCACACTGGCAAGGCCACCAGTAAAGAAGATCTCCAGAAACTGTCCTAGACAAAGGGAACCTTTGTATGGCCAACAATGAGTTAAAAAAGAAGGGGGGGGGCTTGTGGAAGTTTGGATAAAATCCTAAAATTGCAAAGGTTGTTGATTGAATCCAAGAAACTCTGAATAAACAATGTGTGTTAGTTATTGGAAATATATAAATATTGGTTCTAATGAGTAGCAGATGTTCCATAGGATAAAATGCATTGATTATAGGGGACAGAAATTTGAGATATATGAAATTTCTATAATAGCTTATTGTTTTTTATGAACTTCTGAAAATTAAATTGTATTTGAATATCAAGTTTTTTCTTTTGATACAGTGCATATTGACAAAGAAGTAGTCTGAATATGTAAATATCTGGGTAACTTAATTACTAATCTGGTTAAACAAAATTAAAAATAGTATGCAATGTTTTCTTCAACTTCTTTGATTTCCTTTGGAAAAAATTATACAACTAGAATGGTGGCAATTGTCTGAGTTTCTATCAGAAAATAAGCCAGTGTTTTCTCAGTGCTAAGTTCTTTTCCCTCAGGAAACTTGCTGTTAATAGGAGTTCATTTAATAGTTTTGTTCACATCAAGTTTGTGACTTACATGAAAGTTCATATTTCTTGAAAATACAAATGCATTAGAGAGGTTAAAAAGAAGAAAATAAATAAAATGTGTGCTACTTATTACTTGTTAATGTTGTGATATAACAACAACTTATGTAAAGATTAAAGAATCCATAGTTTACTCTAGAAGAATGGGATAGCTTCTGAATTTTTGTAAGTGGTTTGTTATTATTGTTATTATCATTATTATTCTCTTACTATTATTCTGCTTTTACACAAATAACTCAATTATATGCATTGCTTCAAATTTTCCTCACAAGAGAGATAACTTATGTTAAATTGACTTTCTTTAAGTAGAAGGGCTCTTTGTATCAGTCAATCATTTCACTGGGCATGCCTCCATGGGCAGAGCAATCACAAATATATGCTTTTGTACCTCAATACCATTGGGTATTCTTCATTAGCATCTACTTTATCTATGACTTTTGAAATCAAGAAGTTAGCAAAAGAATACCGTTTAAAGTACTTGACATGTCTCCACAGAAGTTTTTTAATATGTAAAATTAAATTAAAATTAGATCTAAAGTACTTATTGTTAATTTATATAAATTATACATTACTAATTTAAGTGAAAACTAAAATAAAGATTGAAATGGAAAAATTTACTAAAATGCTTGTGAAAAATGATCGATTTGTTTTTGGTTGCTTGAGGGTCAGACCTTGTTTTGTGGGGACAATGGTCATGTGGGCTAGGGAATCTAACTCGAGGGCCTGGGACATTCTTGGGAACTCATCACAAGTGCATTGTAATCTCTCCCTGGACCCACTTCTCTGATCCTGAGCTTATGTTTTTATTCGTATTCTGGAGGACACACCTTATGGTGCTCTAGCCACTGATTTTTGTTTGTTTGTCTTTTGAATTGCTGGCATGAATCCCGGGCCTTGAAAGGCACAGAGGGAACCATTTGCTGTTCCATTTGGCCACATCTCTGGGCCAACATCTTCTATTCAAACATTCAAGGTGAATCTGCTTTGCCACGTTACACTTCTGAGATTCATTTCCCCTGGAATCTAAAAATTAAAGGTCCCTAGGTGCTGAGTGAAACTAGTAGATCGGATCAATCTATATGACAGAGACAAATTCAACTTTATATGTAAATCATGATGTGACAAAGACAAGTTTCCGATTGAGAAGCCTGAAACATAGAGAAGCACAAAGTGGTGTTGCCTTGGTACATCTTATTTAAGAAAAGACAACAAGGCATTGAGGCAATTTGAATACCAGACCCCGCCCAGTAGACTAGAATTTGAAACATTTGTGAGACAATGAAAATGTCTTGTCCAGTCCTAGCCTGGGGCGGAGGTACCCTGCGTGGGGAGCAAGTGGAACAGCATAGGGAACCAGGTGAGCAGATTCACAGAGTTCCAGGGAATAAATGGAAAGTCCTGTTTGGTCTCTTGATACCCATTGTACCAGCTTCTCAGTTAATGATTGTTCGGCTTTCAAAACCTTGCAATGTTCAATATTCCCAGTGCTCAAAATGTGTTTGAAAGTAATAGCCCTTCAATGAGCATTGTATCCACTAAACATTTTTAGAGAAATTTAAAAGGACATAAACATTTATATGTTCTTCTTCTTTATCTTGGTAGAAACTGATAAATTTCCATAGTGACCTAATTAAATTTATATAAAAGAAAATCACTGTGGGGTAAAGAAGTCTACTTCATTTAACTTCAAATGTTTGCTATTTTTAAAAGGTTAAATCTAAATGTTTAAATGCAAATGTTTATAGGATTTCAAAGTAATATCTATAATAATTTAAATAAGAGGAACACATTCTAAAAGCTTTATTTTTTTGCCTAATTGAAGGCAATTTAAATTTTATGCATTTGGTCATACTTGAAGGTACTCGATTTTACACACAACAGTAATCTAAACTTTTATCATGCATAAAAAGAAAATAACGAATATAGTATCGAGTAAGAAGGAATAACTATCAATTAAAAAAAAACTGTTGTCTTTTCAACCTTTCTGTCTTTCAAACTAGGAGCAGCGAATAGTAAACTATGTTAAAACATTTCATTGAAAGTATGTCATCTTACATTTTTGAAAATACATGCCTACCTCCTAGGATGGGGAAAGAATGTTCATTATTACTTCGGTGCATTTGTGATGAGTTCCCCAAAAGTATATTTTGTGTTTAAATTATTGTTATTTTTATAGCAATGTTATTATTTAAGTATTGAATATAAGAAAATAGTACCGATTCTATAGGTTGAAATGTTTTTGCCTTCCTCTAAATAGGTAGGCAAGAATGTAGCCAATGGTAGGTATGAAGATAGGAGAATTAGTTGATACAAAAATGATAAATTATATATGTATATATGTATACTCCTTTTGGAGTAGTGATTTTTTCTATAATATTTTGGTAAGCTTTGGATTTAATAAGCCTACTGACACCATTTTGACTGGAGCGATAGCACATCAGGTAGGGCGTTTGCCTTGCATGCTGCCAACCCGGGTTCGATTCCTCCGCCCCTCTCAGAGAGGCCAGAAAATTACTGAGAGTATCCCACCCACAAAGCAGAGCCTGACAAGCTACCCGTGTCATGTTTGATATGCCCAAAACAGTAACAACAAGTCTCACAATGGAGACGTTACTAGTGCCCGCTCGAGCAAATCAAGGAACAACAGGACAGCAGTGCTACTGTGCTACTGATACCATTTTAGCAGACACTATTAGAGATTTATCACTGCGTTTAGCGTCATGAAAGCCCATCATTTGGTGAATACGTTGAAGCAATGGCAGAGGATAATGGAGAAACCCACCTGCCACTGTGTATGTTTAAAATTGTGAAAAGGTGTCTTGAGAAATACTATTGTTCATAATGAAATGGGTATAAGTGTTTCCATTTTATTTACTCTAGCAACATATAACACCTGCCACGTATTTCTTTAGTTCCTATTCTTAAAATTATAATGATTCCAAGAATTGATTTTGTTGAACAGTTTGTTTATGGAAGTGGTTTTGTCTGCCAAATTGAACCATTTCTGAGAAGAGTGCTCATTTATCTTCCTTGGATCTCAACCAAACACATTTTCAGAGATAATGACATAATGTATCTACAAAAGTTTAACTTGACTGGCATAAGGTTTAAGTAGAAATATTCCATCTATATCTTTATTCATATCCATATCCAGATCTATTAGGCATCCTGCCCATTTTAAAAGACTTTCATCCTTAAGATACTGGATCTCCACATTGTCTTCATATTGGTATCAGTTGGAGAACATAAAAGGATACTAGCCTGAGTTCCATCTTTAGAATTCTGACGTCACTGGCCATGAGCATTGAAAGTTTTAAACTCTCTTTGGGTTGAATAGATAGTGCATCAGGTAGGGTGCTTTACGTGTGCAAGGCCGACCTGGGTTTGATCTTGGCATCCCGTATAATTTCCTGAGCACTTTTAGGAGTAAGTCCGGAGGACAGAGCCAGAAGTAAGTCAGGAACACTTTTTCATCTGCCCCCAGCCCCCTGCCAAAAAAAACAAAAAAACAAGCAAACACTCATCAAGTGATGTAGAACCTTCATAATAGAACCACTTAGGATTTCAAGCAGGTTTGGGTTAGAAGCCAGTATCTTAAGATTCTACAGATGTTTCTTTCTGATTTATCTAAGCAGAATACTGCTTTCCTGTAACATTTTAACAATAATGTTTCATGACATTTGGATATTAAACTCAGTTATTACAAGTAACTTATTACCCAGTTATTACATAAATAGTGTATAAAGGTTTCTTCTACTTCACGCCCTTCACAAAAATTTATTATCTCTTTTAATGAGGGCTTGTCTGATAGATATGCATACATCTCAGAAGAGATTTAACTTAAATATCCCGAATGACTGTGCATTGAGAATCTTTTCGTGGACCTATGGTTATTAGTATATATTCTTTGAGAAGATGCTTCCTCATTTATTGTATCCATATGTGCATGACATGTAAATCAATCCTCAGATCCTGATAATGATAGAGTAGTAGCGCAATTAATTGTAGCTCAAAGGAAGAAAGGGCGCAAAGCAGTATGAGCAGGACACTCTGAAGAGCCACTAAGACTGAGTTAAGGTCTTTCTGACCTGTGCTAGAGAGAGAAAGAAATTGGGAGGGTTGGCAGAAGTCAGGCTTCGACAGGAATCTAGAAGTTTGGATTTCATTCCAGCATCGGTGGAAACCACGTCAGTGCTTCCCACGGAGGACAGTGCAACGCAGTGTCTGCCAAGGACAGGCTGTGAGTGAAGTCGGAAGACGGTCTGCAGGCTCTTGGCATGGTTTGACAAAGGCCGTTCAGACTCACACCATCTCCCACAGTCTGTGCAAAGGGGGTGCGTCTTCTTGGGTCTCAGAGCAGTGCAGTGGGTCTAGGGCACCCTCGTCACTTCAGCAAAGAGCAGCCTTTCCAGTATCAACAAAGGAGTCACTGCGTGTGAGAGATAAAGCACTGCGCATTGCTACCGCGAAGAGCTCCAACAAGGTGCATGTGGATAGACTATGAAGGCAGAGCTGCCGCTCCTGCTGAGTGTCTCGCTGTGGGGTCTAAGGCACAGAGAGTAACCAGGGACTAGGAATCATTTAGAAAGGAAGCAGACCAACCCTCTAAAGTATGCTTGGAATGAGAAACTGAACAAATGGTCTCTTTATAAAGCTACGGAAACATGAAAGAGAGACTAAAAGGAGTGATGGATTACCCATGACACCAGTAGCAAGAAGCTCCTATAAAACTTACTTCTAAAAGGACAGTTTTATCTTTTTCTTCTTAAACTAGAATTAGTTAATTAATTTTATTGTATCATGGTGAGATACAGAGTTGCGGATCTGTTTATGGCCAGGTTTCAGTCATACAGTGTTACAAAACCCATCCTCCCCCAAAGAATTTATTTTTACTTCACTAAAGCTCTTTGGTCCGCAGTTGTGGTATAGCAGGGCAGGTGCTTGCCCTTCATGTGACTCACCTATATTTGATCCCTGGCACCACACACAGTTCCCCAAGCCCTGCCAGGAGTGACCCCTGAACACAGAGCCAGGGATTTGCCCGATGAACACCAGGTGTAACCCCTAAACATAAAAAAATATATAAAATAAAACTGCTATTTGTAGAAAGTAGAGAAACATCCAGATAGAGATACACAAAAGTAAAAAAATGCTGTGAATTTGATGGAGAAAGGAGAAAAAAATCTCTAATTAAGGAGAGTACAGTTTTCTGCTTTACTTCCTTCTAAAGGGAATGGGATTCATTGGTACAGTAATGCATCAATGCCGTAGGAAAAGTAACCCGTATTAGCAAGAGAAAGTGCCTTCCTAGAAGATCAACCCAGAACTGTCTTAAATCCCCAACTCTGCTTCTAGGTCCCATAAGTACCCACTTCCCCACTTCCTAATGGGGAGGCTTTGCATTCAACAGCCTGAAAATCCTCAGCTAATTCATAAAGCAGCCTTGAAGAATTTTTTTGCTTCCTCATTGCCCAAACCAAGACCTCTTCAAATCAACCTTTTTATCTGCCTCTGGCCTAGGCGTCTGCTATTATAGCCGTGGTGTTCTCACCGATCTAACTCATTACTGTAAGTGATTCCCTTTCTGTAGCTCTCGTAAAAAGAGCGTTTGATAAGTGAGCCTGAGCAAATCAATCTGAAATTAGAGCCCCATCGCATCTCCCGATACAAAGAAGACTCGCAAAGCTTTCCCCGTTTACGAGTTACAGTACAAATTGTTTAAGAATCTATAATTGATGATCTTATTCTCAGTCCCAATTAAAATAATTTGAGTGCTAGGTTTGGGGCTCGTCTCGGCAGACAGTGCTGAGAGCTACCCCACGCCCTGTGCCTTAGATTTGCTCCTGGAAGAACACTCAGAGGGGGACACTCAGGAATTGAACCAAGGTGGGCTGCATGCGAGCTGAGGGCTTCTGCCCTGTGCTGTGCTCCAGCCTGTCCTTGCCACTTCCAGTTGGCTAAACTGAGCTGTGTAAATTGAAATAGCATCTTCAAATCTCTCCTAACTGCCAGTGACTAAGATTTCCATGGGATTTTCTGGGGTATGTTTACATGTTGTTCTATATATATTTATGTATATAAATACATATGATATAATTTATATTATATATTTATATAAATATATTTATATGATATATATTTATATAAATATATGTATATACATTTATATACATAAATATATATATTGATCTATATGGGAAGATATCAATATAGACATATTGATGTAATACCTAATAGACAAAAGTTAAAGGGGTGTATTTTATGACAACATTCAGAAAAACTTAACTGTAAGAATAGAAGAAATTTAAATATTAGCATTCAATTAGACTTATTTCACAGAAACCGAGGGAAACAAATTGGAGAAAGAGGTAGAGAAAAATATTTGAATGTAAATTTGAATGAGCATATCATATGGGAAGCTCCCAAATTTATATTATGGTAACCACACTAAAAAAAACTTACTTTTCCTAGGAAAAGGATTCAAGTTCCATAACAATTTTATTATCATTAGCTGTATAGATGGCTCTGAGTATAGGACATTTTCACTGAGTATAGGATATTTATATATATATACATATGCTGTATATAAATATATAAGCATATATAGTAGACTTAGGTCTTTAATATCTACTCAAAATAATTTGCTAATAGACTAACTGCAGAACACATTAATAGCACTCACCTTTCTTTTGAAAAGGCAATTTAAATATTATTGGCTTACTCAGTGTTCCAAGCCCTTTCGCTCTCTCACTGTCACTGTCATTGTCAACCCATTTCTCATTGACTTGCTCGAGTGGGCACCAGTAACGTCTCCATTGTGAGAATTGTTGTTACTGTTTTTGGCATATCATATCGAATACACCCGGGGTAGCTTGCCAGGCTCTGCTGTGTGGGTGAGATACTCCCGGTAGTTTGCCAGGCTCTCCGAGAGGCGCGTAGGAATCGAACCTGGGTCATCCACGTGCAAAGCAAATGCCCTACCTGCTGTGCTATTGCTCCAGCCCATGTTAACTCTGATGATATTTAATTATTGTATCTGCTTTTCTTATATCTTTGACAAAAATTCCATCGCAAGAGACATCAGAGTTAAGCAGTTTAATTATTTAACAATTAAGATGGCACTTTTAATATAGATTGTTAATTATTTGTAAAGATAAGCCCGGAACAAAATTACCTCAGGAAACTTTCCAATTAAGAATTAGTATCGTCAAAAATAATGCAGCTATACCATGAGAATTTTATTTATTTAGTTAGTCTTGGTTTGGGGACCGCACCTGGCATTCCTGACTCTGTGCTCAGGGATCACTCCTGGCATTTCGTAGGGGACTCTCTGGGGTGAGGAGGATCAAACCTGCGTCATTATCACTCCATCCTCCTACAGCATGAGAATATTAATTTAACTGATCCACTGATCAGAGAGGCTATTCCAGAGCCATGCAGGTTTGATCAGTATACCTTTATAATACAGTCCCAAATTAGGTAATGCAATGCCTACCAATTCCTTATTTTTCAGTGTGGTTTGACATTGAAATATTATTTTCTTAAAACACAAGTATTAATAACTTTGTAAATCATCATCATCATTATCATCATCATCCCGTTGATCATCGATTTTCTCAAGTGGCCTCAGTAATGTCTTCATTCATCCTAGCCCTAACATTTTACTTTATTTCTTTTCTATTTTTTTTTGCTTTTTTTTGGGGGGGAGTCACACCTGGCAATGCACAGGGGTCACTCCTGGCTCATACACTAAGGAATTATTCCTGGCAGTGGTGGGGGGACCATATGGGATGCTGGGAATCGAACCCGGGTCAGCCGCGTGCAAGGCAATCACCCTACTCTCTGTGCTATCACTCCAGTCCCCTAGACGTAAGATTTTAGAAGCCTCTCTTTACTTCCCAATGGTGCTGCATTGGAGGACTTTTCAGGGTCAGGGGAATGAGACCCATCTTTGTAAATAACGGTTCTTTAGTAAAAAATAAAATAAAGTGAAGTATTTTCACTGCAAAGATAAAATACAATGTAATTGGTTAAGTATATTAAGCACAGTGTAGTAAATAAAAGGGAAATCTATAAAGAAGAAATATATTTCAATTTCTTACAGTAGAGGAATCTTGTGGATCATCCACCTAGAAGCAGAGCCAGACCCTTTTGTTTTGCACCGTGTCGCTGTAATTAACCAGAGTGACTTCTCAGAACACTCTTTCCTTGTGGGGTTCCATCTAGACTTCTGATGCCAGGGAACAGAGTTTGATTAGCATAGTTGGTTCACATGCCACACATTTAACTGGGCCATCCCGTTGAGCAAATCTGCAATGCAGATCTCACAAGAGCAAAATACATGGGCACATTTATAGTACAGACTCCACCCAGCAAATCAAGGGAAGTAAAGAAAAAAATACTAGATATCCAGGGGCTGGAGCGATACTACAGCGGGGAGGGCATTGGCCTTGCACTCGGCCCACCCAGATTCCATCCCCAGCATCCCATATGGTCCCCCAAGCATCGCCAGCGGTGATTCCTGAGTGCAGAGCCAGAGGTAGCCCCTGAGCATTGCCGGGTGTGACCCAAAAAAAGCTAATTAAATAAAATAAAAATTTAAAAAATATACATTAGATATCCCCCCAAATTCTTTTGTTCTCCAAAATGATTTTCTCTAACATACAGAACTGGACTTGCCTGAACTTCCTTTCAAAGGAAATCCTGTCCCGTGACAGAATTGCTTCCCTGTGCTCAATATTTGAATAAGGTTTTATTTTTTTAATGGGAGTAGAAAAAACAGTGAGGTGAGGCTGCCACTGCTTGTGTGTGAGCACAGAAATCCCGGTGTCCTTAATGTACTCCCCAAAGGTAAGTCCCGACTAGATCACGTTAGACTGATATTTGTGTATGTGTTAATTAAATTCATTTAACCTCAGGAGACAGAAATGTAATTTCCTTTGCTCCCTAGGCTGAAGCTCCACTCCCTGTCTCAGCCGCCTGTTGTTCAGTGGCTTTTGTGGACCTATTCACTTAATGGAACTTTAGTTACGGTGGTGGCAGCCGCATGCAGACTGACTTTTGAATCCTCAGATTTATCATTTTCTAGCCTCACCTTTATCTGATAGACAAAATGGAAAGTGACCCATGGAGAAATTCAGGAGTCACATTTTCAAGATGGCAGAGATGCCAACTGCCAGGATCCCATATTGGCAACCTTGACTGGCCAGTGCCCTCCCACTAATACCCCATCAGTGCTGTGAATGGAGAACTCCTATCATTTCCCAGCCTTCCTTTACCTCCCAGTGTATTCCTTGGAGCAGCAGTAGCGTATTCACAGTCTTCAAAAGATTTGCCTTTGACCTACCCTCTTAGATTACTGGTATTGTACATTTCTGATCATGACAAACTGGTGAGTTCTATAAACCCTGTGATCGCCACCCAGGGGAGCTGCCATCGGCAGGAAAGTCTCAGAATGAGGCTCATACCTGTGAAGTCATGCATCACACATACATGGAGGGGCTCATTCAATAAGAATGCCTTGGCTTTGAAAAAGTTCCAGAAGCCACTCAAGATCAGCAGGATTTTTGACACTGGAATAGGTATTGTATTAGTCATCTTTGCATGTCTAGTTTCTAAGCGGAGGCCATGGGGGTAAGATTAGTTTCTTTTGAATATAGGCCATCTCCAGCATTCATTCACATGAATATGCCCAGCTGGATCAGATTCAAGCCTCAGGCTTAATGTTGCTGTTTTATGGTTGTTTTTTTTTTAACTGAAGTTCCATTGTTACTTGTTTTCCAAAATTTATTTTACTAAAGTGCCATGAGTTACAAAGTGATTCAAAGTTGGGTTTTTGACATACAGTGTTCCATCACCGGCCCTGGCACCCGTGCCAACCACCCTCCACCAATGCTCCTGGTTCTCTCTTCTCCCCCTCCTCTCTCCCTTCCCCCTCCCTTCCTTTCCCCTTCATGCTCCCCGCTCCTCTTCCCCTGCCCCAGCCTGCCATCTTCACAGGCACTTGTTAATTTTTTTACTAAATTTAGGGTCTTGTGATTTCATTGTTGATGACTCTGGTTTGGATAATTTGCTCTATAATTCCTTAAAACCACCATCGTACCTGCTTCTTCTTTATCCCCACGCCCGTTGCTACTCCTCTACCGCCTTTCCTTCCCCTTCACTCTATTTCTTTCCTTCTCCTCCGTGTACTCTGGGAACAAGGGTAACCTAGAAATCTTCCAGTTACTCTAAGAACCACATGTGAGTGATATCATCCCGTGTGTGCTTCTTGTGGTTTACTTCCTTTAACATGATATCTTCCCGTGCCATCCATGTTGCAACAAATTGCATGATTCATTTCTTACAGTTGTATACTACTCCATTGATTATATAAATCACATTTTCATGAACTGCTGATCTGCAGTTGGACATCTAGGTTCATTCCAAGTATTAACCATTGTACTGAGTGTCGTGATAAATAATGGTGTGAAACATCCTTTTGAATGAATGGTTTTCTATCCCGGGCTAGATATCCAAACGTGGACTTGCTGAGTCATATGCTAGCTCAATTTTAAGTTTTCTGAGAGCTATCCATACTGCTTTCCAAAGGGAATGAACCACATAACATTTCTGCTAATGGTTGGATGAGACTTCCTTTTTCATCACATCTCTAATAACACAAATTGTTCCCCTTATTTTTGCACGTGCCCTTCTCACTGGTGTGAGATGGTATCTCATTGTCCTCTTAATTTGCATTTACATAATGATAACTGATGGGGTTACTCCTGGGTCAGCCATTTGCAAAGCAACTGTCCCCAACCCACTGTCCTATCTTTCAGGCCTTCACTTTCACTTGCATTACTTAGGAGGTACAAGTTAGTTGAACAGAGAGAAACTGTCAGTTCACAACTAGTGTGTAATATAGCTATTTTAAAGAAGAAATCAGAAAATCATTAAAGTATAAAAATATATAGTATTTTTGCATAGCATATGAATATATAAAAATCATTTGAATATTAAAAAGCGACTAGAAAAAATAAGGTTATCAAAATAGGGAAAATGGAAAAAATAATTATAATGAATGTGTTTTTAAAGGCCCTTTTCTCTCAGGAGGTGTTAATGAAACCATACTTTAGCGTTTGGACATGCATGCAGGCTGAATGGGTACTGCAGGGGTGGGGAATGACCTGCACTGGATTATCCAGTATAGCAATACTCAACAACTGTATGAGTGATGGGGAAGCAGACTCTTAGGGCTCTTTGCAAAAAGTGAGCACTTGAGGAGGCCTAAGATTAAAAAAAAAGAGAGAGAGAGAGAGCATAATGATGTTAACTAATGCACATATTAGAAAGTTGCCATTTTTATCCTGAGTAATACCTATTAAATGAGGAAGAAACCATTAAATATAAAATCAGTTCTGGAGAAGTGGCTGTAGGAGCCTTCAACGGCTCAATGACGTTGGTAGACATGGCATTTCGTAAGCGCACTCACGCTTAACAATGTTCTGCATTTTCAGAATCAGGACCTGTGTTTGGGGGCAATTTATTCAGAAAGTAAAAGCTCAGGTGTTGCAAAAGTTAACATGTTTATTTCAATGTAATCGGAGAAATAAAAGCTGGGGGAAAATCTGGAGTTGGTGAAGAAAAGAATGGCTAAAATTATAAGGTCACCATATTTTTAGATTCAGTAATTAAATATGTTCCAAGACAGATACATTTTATATAGGTTAACTCAGGTCATAGATGCGAGTTTAAGAGTTCCTGATATGTATTCTGAAAAAAATTGTGTACATACAACTTTTGATATGCTGCTTTCATATGAAGATCTGGATTACTTTTCTATCTTGCATATTTTAGGAGTCTCAAAAATATTCTGCTACATTTATATATAAATATAGCATTGACTGTGAAAATGTAGGCTTTTAGGTGGTTGTGATTATATTTTACAGTTCTCACAGATTTGTTACTAGTTTGTTAAATGTGATTTTTAAAAAAATTTGCATATAATCACATTTTACAACTGATCTGAAGTAGATTTATTTACCAGAATTTATATAAGAATCTGAGTATATATGTGTATATATATATATATATATGATTGTACTGTCTTCTCACTATGTCTACATAATAAAAATAAGTAAGTTTCAGTTGTACTAGTAGCATGAGTGGATTATATAAAAATACCTAATCAGTTAAGTTAAGCAAAATTCATCATATTAGTAGGTAATTTACTGCTGTGCTTAATTTTTTTCACATTTACATTTTTCAACTCCTAAAAATTTCCAATAGATTAAATTACAATAATATTATTTGAGGTCAATCAAGTGATCTGGAGCTGTTCATAGGTTTCCAGATGAATGATTCATTAAAATCTGTGCTTTAATTAATAAAGTATAATCTACATAATATCACTTCTTATGGCTAAGCATAGCCCAAGGTAACTATTTCTAAATTCTAGTGACAATAAAACTTCATTTAACAAAATGTTCAATCAAATTGATTGGGCATGCAATTCAATTTTATGAAATAATATGCAGTGAATTCAGTTGAATTAGTTTTTATAAACCTTTCTGACAGGAAGCATCAGCTTCCTTATATTCTTTATTTTATTGTCACAGAATTAATTCAGATTTTCTTCAAATCTTGTTTTAGCTTCTGTGTCTTTCTCTCTTTCTCTTGAGAAGTGTTTCATTAGATTTCACAAATCGGTGATCCTGTGAACAAGTGAGCTGCAATAAATGTGGTTTGATTCACTACTTCACTTTCATTAGGCTAACATGCATTTATACTTCTGTTAATCCAAGTGTATAGAATTAAAGAAAAAAGTCTTCTCCTTAAGAAGATTATAAAATTAAATATAGATTTGAGCCAAACATCCATTTTCCTTTAAAACATTGATGAAAGTAAAAAAGTGATCTTTTTCCAAAATGTGTGGTAAAATATATTATGAGATTCAGTATTTAAATTCCACCTCTTGGTCTAATGTTTGGACACAAGTGAATAAAAGATATCTAAATAAAATTTTTGCATCTTAAATGCTACATACATGCTTCATAAATGACTACCTTAAGAGAATTTGAGCATGTTTGTATATAATTAGAAACAAGTACTGCTTTGAAAGAGCAAAATCAATAAGATCCTCCACAAAATTCTTAGAACTATTTTTAGCTATTTAATTCAGAAAAAAAATCTTAAAGTGATCTTAAAATAAATTTTAATAAATTTAAGCATGATCTTAAAAGTGATCTTAAGAGTTATATTAAAAAATTTAAAGACATTTATTTTAGTAAATTATTTTTTAATAAATTATTTCTGTTTAACTGGTATTTTAATTAATTTGCTCAGGTTTACTATTATCAAATTGTGAGAAAATATGATTTGAGAATTCTGGCTTTATAGTAGATGAAATATTCATTGTGCATGTTTTTTTTTTTTTACTTTTTGTTATTATTGGAATGTAAAAGTAGTAAAGAAGTTGTGGAGTTGGCCTGGATGTGGCTGACCCCAGTTTGCTTCTAGGCACTACATATAGTTTTTCAAGAACCACCAAGAATGATCTCTGAGCACAGTGGGGTGTAAAAAGGGTGTGTGTGTATATATATATATATATATATATATATATAATACATATATTAAAATTTTATGTTAAAAAGTTAAGAAACCTTACATATTCATGTATGTATTTTTAACATAAATTCCACTGAGTTGTAAACAAAGCAAAACACACCAGACACACACACACACACACACACACACACACACACACACACACACACACACACACACACACTACTCTACTTCTTGGCATTAGGAAACCAAGAGAAACATAATGAAAAAATACTAAGCCCCCAGTCAGTTTCTCAAGCTCCTGGTAGCAGATGAAAAATATTGTTCTGTTACTTTTATGTATATGTTTTCAAATATTTGTGTGCATATTTAAAACTCTAAGTTTATGTTCACGTTTTCCCAGATGATGCTTTACCTTAAAGACAACTCAGTGTCAGGCATAGTTACTTGGTGCTAAAATTTCAGCTCTCTTTCTTTCTCTCTATGCTCACAAGAACCAGGGGATCTGTGGACCTAGTGCAGTAGGTAATATAAATTGCTTCAAATTTTGAAAAATATTTTGACAGTTTAATCAACACTTGCCCATAAGTATGCTACACAACTAATTTATTTCTTTCTTAAATATTTATCCAAAAGAAGCAAAAGCTTATGTCTCTGTAAAAATATAGAAATACTCTTTGAACTTTTATGCTTTAGAGTCTCTAACCTAAAGCAGTGCCCATGGTTTTCAACATGTCTACACATAATTTGGTATACCTAGCCCAGGGACCATCACCAGAAACATAGGGTGTGAACTATAAATGCGTACATAACACAAGTGAATCCTGAAGTCACCATACTCAGAAGAAATTGGACGATAAAAGATTGCATACTTGATGATCCCACTAATAGTAAAGTCTAGGAAAGGGTAACATTTTGATTCTGATTAAATTGAGGTCAGTGGTTGTCTTAGGACTATCAGGAAGGGCAGTTAGAGCTAGTGTAGAAGAACGATGGGTGAGGAATGGCCTTTTGGTTTTAAGCACTACGTAAATTATCTGGATCTGTGGTTCTATATGAAGTTCAGCAAATCATATACTTTATGTGAAGTTTATTGCATTCATGGTATGTCTTGACAAATCTGTCGTAGAGAATTTTTAAAAGCAAAAAAATCCTATTTTTTAAGTTTCAGTCTTCCTGTTAAATGCAATGTTCAATCATGACTGTAATAGAATTTCTATCTGAAAAATACTCTTACAATTATCTGTTACCAATTAAAGATACCCATAGTTTTAAGAATGGATTTATGAATGGGCTTAAAAATCTGAAATGTTAACTGTAAAAATAATCTAAATTTGAGGTATATCTAAAAACAATAAGTACAGTATTAAGTAAAATAAGTCATAGTTATCTATAAACCTAATTCTCGGTTTCAGTTACGTCACTAGATAGAATTTGGTGTGTTTGTTTCATTACGTGGTTAATTTATAGGGAGAGAAAAACAATGGAATTTAAATTAACTAATACTATAGGAGGAAAATTAATAAAATTTGCTCATTTATTCACAAATAAATTTATAAATTTACACAGTAGTTTGCAATAATTCAATAAATAGTAAATGGATACAATAATGGTATCACTATGATTTTTTATTCTAACCATCCATAAGGCTCTGTTCTCTATTTTAACTGGTTTGTGTTTGAAATATTTTGGGAATAGCTTTTTATGCTTCAGATTTTGTGATATCATGCACTCTAAAATGAAAATAAAATGGAAATTCATATTCTTTAATGAAGCATTTGTAATTATTGCATATCGTATAAGCAATGTATATGTAATTATCATTTTCTCTTGCAAACCACTATGATGCACTGTATAGTGGAGGAGGAGATTACAGATTAATAGAGATGGGGAATTTTTCTTAAATGTCTTCAAGTCTGTTGAAGAGCTATGAAGCATTTTAACCGAATACTTTATTATGTCCTAAAAAATCTCATAGGAACAGGTCTGTTTCTTTTCTTTTAAAACTTTAGTATCCTGAAAATGTGATTTTTTTCATAAGTGAGTGAGGAAGAAATTGAGTCCATATATGTAATATCTGCGAGATAAGAGAGCAAATGTGAATGTTAATAGTTGGGATGATAGAAAACACAAAAAATAATATATTTTACTTAGTATACTGGTGCCTTCATCCCCTTTTCAATATTTTTATTGAAAACATATGGATTTACTAAAATATGTACTGGAGCAATAGCACAGCAAGTATGGCGTTTGCCTTGCATGTGGCCGACCAAGTTTCGATCCGTCCCTCCCTCTCTGAGAGCTGGCAAGCTACTGAGAGTGTCCTGCCCGCACTGCAGAACCTGGCAAGCTACCCATGGTGTGTTCGATATGCCAAAAAAAAAACAAGTCTCACAATGCTGACGTTACTGGTGACTGCTTGAGCAAATTGATGAGCAATGGGACGGGAGTGTTACAGTGCTACAGTGGTACTAAAATATACCTAAGAAGTATGAACCATCTATGCATTGCCTTGAGCATTCTCAATTTCTTGATAATATTCAAACTATTTCCAGCATATTGCACAAATTCTTAGGAAATTTTTCTTTAAAACATTCCATGTATGGAGCCAAAGAGAGAGTATAATGGGTAGGATATTTAGGTGACACGTGGCCCATTCTGGTTTGAGAGCTCACATCACATGTCCTTGCCCAAGCCCACCATGAGTGATTCCCGAGTGCAGAGTTGGGAGTCAGCCCTTAGCACTACTAGGTGTGGCTCAAAATATTTGTTATTTGTCAAAAACAAATAACAAAAATTGCATTTGACTTGAAATATCATTGGCTTAATTTTCACTCACGGAAATACTATGTTTAAAACACTACTATGCTCAATTAAATTCGCCACTATTAAAATTTTCAGAAAAATATGCCCATCAATGATATTTATTAAAAATTAAAAACTTTACTTTTATTACAAATCCAATATTTATGTGATCCCTTTAAAATATAATTTTATTGTTTTTAAAAATTAAGTTATATTTATGGGTTAAGAATTAATTGAATGCATTATAGGATAAATACTGTGGATTTTAATAGTCATGTCAGGAGATGTAGAAGCTATATGTCCAATTTTAAATATCATGGTAATTAAACTTTCCATTTATATCTTTGGAATTTAAAAATGTTGAGCTTGTTATAATTATCATGAAATATTGAACACAATTATATGAACTTTAATAATTGATATCAGTGTATCCTCTGTGTTACTCTATAGAAGGTTGAAAAGAAGCAATTAGGAGAAAATCAGAGTTCAGATTGGGAGGTTAATGCTTTTAAAATTATATGGAAGACAAAATTTCATGACAGTAGTTGTTTGACCTTGAATGCTAACAATGAGCACATTATTCTGTGATTATGTTAGTAATAAAAACTTAAACTTTTTGGAAGTTCAGTTTAATTCATTTGAATATCTGGTGTCAATTTGGGTTACATCGTATTTGAGTCTTTAATTACTCTACCGAAAATATAAATGTTATTTTGCTAATATAACTTTCAAGTGGGATATTTTATTTAGTAAAAAAGGGTATTTTGATATACAATGACCATGTTTCTTTATATGTTTAAATAATGTAGTAAGAATCCTTGTAAAAAAAGGAAATTCTTTAGTTAACGAGAGTTCAGATGAACGTTAATGGGAAGTGGTGCCTATTGGCCAAACTGTGTTTGTACAAACATTCATTTAACCCGGGTTTCCTTTTCCACTGCTAGTGTGAGGGCCACACCTTTTGTTGCTTAGCGACCCAGGGTCACACCTGAAGCCCCGGACCTTTCTTTCAAAGAGTTTAGTCAAAAGAAACATTCATCAACTTGGGGTAGAACTGAGGGAATCTTAATATTTTGTATACCCAATGTGCTGTCCACTGTGGCACAGAACCTAGACTTTGTGGCCAAAAGACCCATCTCAATGGTCAACATAAAATATTTTGAATTTAATAATGACAATAAAGAGTTCCTACTAGTAATGAAAGCGTTCTAAGGACAAATACACTTAATAGTACACAAGCCTGGACATGATTATTTTGTGTGTTTCTGAAAAGGCCGATGTGTATAGACTGATAAATTTGACACAGTCACTATTACTTAGCCATATTATTTTTGGACATGTTGCTCTTTAACATCCTATAAATTTACTTTTGTATATATATGCAATAACTGTTTATTATAAGGCAAGGTTATTATAAATTGTTTGAATACATAACTTTGAACATCTCTGTAAATTTTGAGTAGAATAAATCAATATGGACTGTTATTAGCACTGTTTTCTTTTTGCAAACTGTTTTCATATGTGTGTTTCCTCCTTTGAAGTTACCCTCACATTTGAAAAATGTCATTTTATTGCTTTCATTATGACAATGAGAATAGGCAATAGCAATAAAAAGGGAACAAAAGGTATCAATAGTAACACAAGGGGGATATAACAAAGAAACCAGTAATTTCCTTTTTATTACAAATTATTCTATAAAAGCATAATAAAATATAAAAGAATCCTTTACTAAGTATTCAAAAAATCTCCTGTGTTAAAATTCTAAGTATTTAGTCTCTTTAGAATGAAATGACAATAATCTACTGTCAAATACCAGTGATTAATTATGAAATGTAAAGGGAATGTGTAACTAAAAATTTGATGGGAAAAAGATACAAAGAAATCGTATATTTAGATTAAGTGTATCTGAGGTAGAGGCACTTTTAAATTTAGAAGTTTTATAATTTTAAGTCCAATAGTCAAATTAATAGAAGCTGGGTAGTTTTAGCTATCTACACAAACTTTTTCTTTTTTTGCTTTTTGAGTCAAACCAAGAGATGCTCAGGGGTTACTCCTGGTTCTGCACTCAGGAATTACTCCTGGTGATGCTCAGGGGACCTTCTAGGATGCTGGGAATCGAACCCTGGTTGGCTGCGTGCAAAGCAAACGCCCTAGCTGTTGTGCTCTCGCTCCAGCTTAAAATCTTAAAATCTTAAAGTTACATGATATTCTTACTGAGATTCAAGGGTGTTTTGTGTGATTGGGAACTCTGTCTTGGTAGAAGAATAAACTATTTCCAAGAGTGGTGGATATAGTCATTTCTCTTGATAACCACAACTAGAATTTCAATATCCTACCTGGAAAAGTAAAATCACATCTGTAGCAGTATGCCAGCAGTCATGTGACCAATGTACTTTCAACTCAATAACCATTTATAAATGAGATGATTTCTTGCTGAGAAATTTTCATAAATCGGATGAAAGGTGTACTAAAGATGGGTAAATAAATATTTTGGGACGGAGCTATAGCATAGCATGTAGGGCGTTTGCCTTGCATGCAGCCAACCCGGGTTAGATTCCCAGCATCTCATATGGTCCCCTAAGCTCCTCCAGGAGTAATTCTTGAGTGCAAAGCCAGAAGTAACCCCTGTGCATTGTCGGGTGTGACCCAAAAAGCTAAAAAATAAGGGTAAACATTTTAATGACTTCTGACAAGGGTATATCCACTTCAAATGGATGCTTTGAGATACTGGAATTCAGGCGTTTTTATGTTCTATTCTTTTTAGCAGTTATCTGATAGTAAACGCTTTTGTTTTAATCATTCTGCGTTTAGGGCCAGAACTGGTAATGCAGAAGGGGACTTGCCTTGCTCGTGGCCAGCCCCTGGGTTTGCTCCCTGAGAGCCCATATGTTCCTTTGAGTACCATCAGGAGTGACTCACCTCAGGAGTAAGCCTGGAGGACCACCAGGTGTGGGTCCCAAAACACACACACAAAAATAGTTCTACATTTATTATCTACAAGGTCCACTGATCTTTGCGCACAACGCATGCCTTGCCAATATTTTAATACACATTATCAAGTGAAATTAGAAAATGACTTCCTGTAGGGAGACCTTTACTTTATCAAACTCCATTTACAACATAAGTGTTCACATTGCTTACAATAAAATCTTTCTCTAAAGTGAAGCTCCTTTGGACAATCAATAATGCTCCAACCAAATGAAAGAGTATTTAAAGGTAAAATCAGAGAGAGGGACTTGATTTCAAAGATACATTAAAGAGAGAAACATTTCTTTTTTGTTTCTTTTTTTTAAACACTTTAATTTTTTTTTATTAGTGAATCACTGTGAGGTACAGTTGCAAACTTATAACCTTTTTTTTTAATTTTTAAGATTTTATTGAATCACGGTGAGATAGTTACAAGCTTTCATATTGGGTTACAATCTCACAATGATCAAACACCCATCCCTCAACCAGTGCACATTCCCCACGATCAATATCCCGGGTGCACGACCCCCTTTTCCAAAGAGAGAACATTTCTGCTTACTTGGGATATCTAGGTGTGTAAAGAATGAAAAGGAAGGGAAATTTTATTTTAATTTTTAATGCTCACATTTTCACTTTTGAAAATGTATGCAATGCTGTTTATTATTTATGAGATAGTGGTACACACAATGCATCTATATATTGAGAAATTGACACTTATTTTATTGAGTATTTTGTCCCTTATTATTGAGATATATGACATATATATTAATGCCACTTAAGTAAGAAGTATGGACTACTTTGCTGTTTTATTCTCATTGAAAGCAGATAAATTAATCATCATTGTGTCCAGCAAAACAAAGATTTTAGAGGATGAAAATGTAAGTAGAAGAATTTAATCAAAATATAGATTCCCTAACACGATGAACGGATGTGCACAAACAGTGAAATTATAAGCCTCAAGGAAAGTCCTACATCTCTCTGAGACGTGCGTGACCACAAACGTCTGCAGCATCTGAGCTGGCCTCTCACTGTCCTGACATGTATAAACATCAACTGTCTTAAAAAGAGTTTCACTCAGCACCACAGTCTGCATTTCAGACCACATTATCTCCTTTCCCTCCAGCTGCTTGTGCTTACAATGCTTCATAGCCTCTTGTCCCCATCTCCTTCAGGCCTCAGTCAGTCATCTTCTCTCTGAGCCCTGAACTCTACTTTAAGTGCTCCCACATGCTCCCTTTCAGTGCTCACAGCTTAGTCATGAATGCCTCCCTCCTTGGGGGCACTGATTTCCAGCCAACAAATTCTGATAGGTATGGACGTGCTCTTCCCCTTTATCAATTCTCAGGAAACACCAAGGCACGGCATTTTACATAAAATAGTTTTCACAAATTAAACCCAGTGGCTGAATGAATAAACACGATTACTGATTCTCAGCTTCTCCACTTTCAAGAGTCTGCTTGCATTTGGGCCACGAGATTACCAGCATGAAATCTGTTTCTCATTTATAATCTGCTTTCCATTCAAACAAAAACATGAGGTTAAGGTGATCACACAAATAAAACCAAAAATATGTGAAGGATTCCCTGCCAGAATTGTGTGATTTATGTCGGTGTCCCTAAGTATGTGGACATAATTTGTACATTCATTTGCCTCTATTCCTAATCGGTAACAAATTCAAAAGTATACAAAATTAAAGAATTCCTTTTCTATTTTCACTGGGGTGGGACAATCCCAGCAGTGCTCAGGTCTCACTTCCTGCTCTATGCTCAGGGGTCACTCCTAGGGGTGGGGGGTGGGGGGTACTGGAGACCTTGTGGAGAGCAGGGGATCAAACTCTGTCGGCCCCTTGCAAAGCATGTCCTGCATGTTGTCCTATCTGTCCATCCCAAAGTCAAACTTTTATTTACTCATTCAAATACACATTAGGAAAAAGGTTGTAGGTATCTCTTCTTTTTGAATTTAAGAATTATCCAAAGTCAACAAGTTTCAAATAAAATATGATTTAATTTTCCAAGTTGCAAGTTGCAGCATACAATACACAAGCCAGATTCAGTTGCTAGCAGAATCTCAACATTTTTTTTTAAATATTATGCATATTACCGCAATGCCTGGTTGGAGCTGTTGACTGTGGGGAGTATCTAAGCCATTTCTGTGGTTCAACAGAATGTACATTTGCTGTCTGTGAATTTGTAAAGGTGCAGTGTAGTTTTTACTTATCTACCGAGATTCAGTCCATCTGATGTTTCAGGAACTAAATTCATCTTTTTCTCTAGCTCTATGTAAACATCTAACATTTGTATTATTAGTTGCAGTGGAGAACAACCCCATATCAGAAATAAACGCTGTCTCTTTGCTTAAGTTCATTCATTTCTTCCTTGTGTAATATCACTCTGTTTTGAGTTCCATGCAGTATATTTTTCATTTCAAGTAATGTCATTTTCTTGCCAGGAATTTCAACATGAATCTCTTTGGACATCTTGAATTGCTCTTTGTAAATTTTGTTCTCATGGTTATGCAACCTAGAGCCCAGGTATGCTAATGATGACTTATATGTCAGATACAAGACAGTGTCTTTTCCCTTTTTTTGTTTAAAGAAGCCTTGCCAACAGTGCTTGGGGGCTTGAGGTCATTCCACACATACTTGGCCCCATGGTGTGGGGGTCTACCGAGGCCTCGCTGCATGGTGCTCGAGTGCCATGTTCTCTAGGAATTGAACTGAAGCCTCTGAATGCAAGACACAGCCTATAGAATTTTGCAAGATCCTCTTGGCCCAGGAAGCAGTTTTCATGAGTTAACTCTTCTCATTATGAATCCTACCTCCTGGATTAAGTAAGAAAGGGACTTCCTGTAAGTCCCTGATGTTCTTTACCTGGGTGCTAATTATTGCATATCTTACCTTGTGTGTGGGGGATATTTTTCTATGGCCATATTCTCAAGTTTTATTCTTGATATCAGCTATTTGAAAACACGTTGATTATTTCTGCTCTTGCTCATAAAGATGTGTTTGTGCTGAGTATAAAGTATCAGGTGATGGTCCCTAACCATTGAGACCCTAAGTGAGGAAATTTCAGTGTACTCCACCCAACCATCTGAAATGCTGAGTACTCGGGTTTGCTGCATGGTGCAGGCAAATCCACTCACCCGTGCACGAGACTCGTGGGCTTCCTCTGCTCTTCGATTGTTTCCCACCATGGTAGACTCAAGATGGCACATTCTAGACACTTATGAATAAATCCAAGGGAAGATCTAGTGAAGATTTTGAGCATTGTTGTTTCTATATTTTCTCTTCTTGTTTGGGTTGAAGTTCTGTTTTAAGGTAGGGTGTGTCCAGAAGAGTATGACTTGTTTTTAAAATCCTAGCCTGAATGAGCATCTCTATGTTAAAGAACTAAATTTTCTTACTGTACAAGACCTAATATTATATATATGTATATATATACAAGATATATATATACAAGATATATATATACAAGATATATATATACAAGATATATATATGTATATATATATATATATATATACATATACAAGACTGGAGCAATAGCACAGCGGGTAGGGCATTTGCCTTGCACGCAGCCGACATAGGTTCGATTCCTCTGTCCCTCTTGGAGAGCCTGGCAAGCTACCGAGAGTATCCCGCCCGCACAACCGAGCCTGGCAAACTACCTGTGGCATATTCAATATGCCAAAATCAGTAACAACAAGTCTCACAATGGAGACGTTACTGGTACCCGTTCAAGAAAATCAATGAACAATGGGATGACAGAGCTATAGTGCTACGTATATAACTATATCACATCACTGGTGTCATCTATTTAGAGCGAGGCTGAGTAAGCCTTGTGACAAGAAGGTCTTGATGGAGGGAAGGTCAATGTACTTACAAGCAGCCTTGACTGTTGTCAATTCAGACACTGGAAAGAATGTAATTAAGACTGTCCTATGTGAAGTCCCACAGGACACAACTCTCAAAGTATTGGAAGAGCTGACTTTTGCAGCACTAGTCTATTTACCGTTCTATCATTTGTCCATAGGTGATTTGGCTTATGTAGTCTTCACTATTTTTAAAATTCATTTGTAAACGTGTGAGGTTAAATTTGATCATCACTGGGCTTACCTATGAGTTTTACATATTTTGCCATTTCTGAAAAATTTTCAAATCTGGTGACAGTATCTGAAACAAATCATTTTTCTCTTGAAATTACGGCTTTTTAAAATTTTGGTTGCAAATATGGTCTCAAATCATTGTAAAGCAACGTGATGTCTCCTATCCTTGTATAGAGATGGAAGTAACTGTCTCAGACAATAGGATGAGATGGAAGCTATACGGTGGGACCTCCAAGGGACAGGAGAAAGACCAGGCAGCATCTGTCTTTCTTTGGGTGGGGGATGCATACAGTGGTCTTCAGCTCAGATCTCCACTATTGATTTCTTTGAGGTGGTTGAGAGTCTCAGTGGGACCCATACCAACAGGCAGATTCTTATTTTCATCAAAACTCTAGCTGAGTTTGTGTGTGTTTGTGTGTGTGTGTATCTGAGTATGTGTATGTGCATGGGTGTGTGTGTGTGCATGTGTGAGTGTGTGTGTATTTCTTTGTGTTTGTCTGTGTGTGCATACACTATTATAGACTATAAAATATGAATTAATTAGACTCCAAATTATTTCAGACCTCAGAAATTAAACAATGTGAAATGAAGACAGTTATTTCTTTGGTTTGGTTTCTTGTCCAAATTCAGGACCACATAATCCTTAAGTATAATAAAATGGATGTTTTGTGGCATAAATATTGGGTAGTTTGTTGTGTAGCACAAGTAAACAGCGGAAAAATTATCAGTTGATAGAACGTTCAACAAAGTTAAATTGTCTATTAACATTTTCTTTTCAACTGAAACCTCAAAGTTTTAAATTCAGTTAAGCTTGCCTCACTGATAGCTCTTAATTGAAAAATGTGCTTATTATTAAAATTATGTTAAAAGAAAAATTTACAGAATTGTGAGTCTTGAGTCAAAAATTGTCAGTATTGGGGTTTAATTCTGGCTCTGTGCTCAGATATCACTCCTAGTAGGATCACTCCCCACATGGAGTGCTGGATATTGAATCTAGGTTGGGCACATTCAAGGCAATTATCATATCCACTGTACTACGTTTTTAAATCCTCCAAAGCAGTTTAATGATAGGATGTAGTTTATATACTCTGTAAGCACATTTATGTCAAATTTGAAATACAGAGGATTTTTACTTCATCCATCAGGAAGTTACAGTATATCCCATATCTATTATTAAAGTTTAGAAGAATTTCATCTGAGAACTCAAAACATTAATGAATTAGTTTAATATCAAACATATGATCAAGTCCTAATGAACAGCTGGTACTTCATTTTCAGAAACAATCTCATTGTGTATTAAAATAACACTTATATGAAGGCACTGAATAGATAGCTATGCTAGATCAAGGTCAATAGGGAAGAGATTAATTATATGTCAACAATTCTTATTAAATTCTTTGTTATTCTTTCAGTTTAGAATATGAAAAAATGTTTTATCATAATATCTACAAGTCTCTGGATCTTGGCACTTGATGAGATTACATGGCACCAGGGGCAGTTTGTGGGTGTGGCTGCCAAGCTACTGGAAAACTGGAGATCTGGATGGAGGAGGCCCAGTGCCAATGTGAGTGGGCTTGGAAATCTCAGCTACAGGTCCCGAATACCTAACTTCATCTGTCGGTTCCTTCATACATGAGGCTCCTCCGAGCTTGTGGATAGTGACCTTGTTCATGGCTCTTGCTGGGTTCTGGAGGTTTTCTGCTGCTGGGGTTCTGCTTGGGGTGAGGAGGGAAACTCAACTCAAGCCACTCCCCTCCAAGGGGGCCCCGGTGAAGACAGCCTGGTGCAAGGGCTTGTGCTGAGATCTCTAAGCCTGCTCGGAACAGGACTGGGCCTCCTCCACACTGATCCCCAGTTTTCCAGTAGCTTGGCAGTCACACTAACAAACTACCCCCCACCCTGCCAATGCCTTCCCACCATGTAATCTCATCAACTACCAAGATCCAGAGACTATAAAACAAAGTTCTCGGAAGAGAGAAACACAATTTTTCCTGGTGTATGTGGCCTCTTTTGTGTCCGAGAAACTTCTTTATTTTTATTTTTATTTATTTCTATTATTGTTATTATTATTATTATTATTTCCCTGCACAGCAGAGCCTGGAAAGCTACCCGTGACATATTTGATATGCCAAAAACAGTAACAACAACATGCTCTTCATGTTCCTGGAGCAAGCCGATGCCTTGGGCTTCACTAGCATTTGACAGGGACAAATGAAGACGTTACTGGCACCCGCTCAAACAAATCAATGAAAAACGAGATGACAATGATAGAGTGAATATCTGCAAATGCTCTTCACCTCTCCATGGAGACTAAAATTGAATTGTTTAAGTCAGTGAGATTGGGGGGCAGGTATCTTATACAATTTTTGAGTAGATTTAATATCTAAAACTCCACTATGATGAATATTTGAAATATAATTAGAATTCTTTTACAAATTTGTGTGTATTCATAGATTGCATTGACCTTTGCTAAATTATGTGTTTTGAAATGAATACCAGGCAACATTTTTGAAGCTCTATGAAAACTCTATTGATAGATGTTTTCTCTTTGGCAAACATTCATTTACAACTGGATTTAACTTATTACAATAAATTAGATGTTAGCAATTTTGTTTCTGGTGCTTAACCTTTGGAGAGTATGTAGGATATACTCACAACTTAATCATTGGGAATTTTTAGAAATTATATATAATATACTTTAATTAATGTACTGCATTTAATTTTAAGCAATTCAAAGGTATATCTTGCCTGCATCTTTTGAATTCTAATTAATAAAAAATGGTATCTTCCAAAATTAGATATGCTTCCAAAATTAGTATAAGAAAGATGTTGATTCCTAATGTATAATTTTCATTAGTTTTCATAACCAGTTTTGTATTCAATTATTTCTTTAACACATTTTCTAAGGTCATATTAAATATGAAACTATGAATCCCAGACCTATAAGAGCAGGACCAGCCATTGGAAAAGTAGGATGTATTTTGGGGCTATTATACATGTTGGACTGGAGAGATAGCATAGCTGGCAGGGCGTTTGCCTTGCACGAAGCTGACCCGGCTTTGATTTCTCCGTCTCTCTTGGAGACCTGGCAAGCTACCGAGGGTATCCTGCCTGCACAGCAGAGCCTGGCAAGCTACCCCTGGTGTATTCGATATGCCAAAAACAATAACAACAAGTCTCACAATGGAGACGTTACTGGTGCCCGCTCGAGCAAATCGATGAGCAATGGGATGATAGTGCTACAGTGCTACATTATACACGTTAATAATAAACATGTCAACTAAAAAAGTGAGAAGTCAGAAGAATTCTAAGTTTTACCCTTGGTTAGAATACATCCTATGAAAAAAGCACTTTTCCCACAAAGCAACATTATGCTTTTGTTAAATTGTATGTAACCATTATTTTTTTTTACATTTTACTTTATTATTTAGAAAAAGGGCTGAGTGGTAGCACAGCTGGTAGGGCATTTGCCTTGCATGTGACCAACCTGGGTTTGATTCCTCTGTCCCTCTTTGAGAACCTGGCAAGCTACCCATGATGTGTTCAATGTGCCAAAAATAGTAACAAGTCTCACAGTGTAGATGTTGCTGGTACCTGTTTGAGCAAATCAAGGAGCAATGGAATAACAGTGATACAGTGATACAATTATTTAGAAAAAGAGATATTCAATGATTAGTAACCACAGAGGAAAGATTTATGGCTTTAGGGGTTTTGCTGTTTAACCGTTGCCTATTGTTTAATTTAACTATATACAATGTGTCTAGCAACTTTGGAGGTTGACCTAATAGTGTCAAAGTGACTGCTTTATAGAGAGCAAAGTTAGACATGTCACATCAGAGAATCAACACTGAGCAAGAGTTTTAAAAGAAAAAACAACTATTTTCATGATATAATAAAGCTATTCTGATTTTGAAAACGTAAAATGTAAAATGTTGAAAAAAGTTATACGATTACCATTTTAAACACTAAATATTGTTTACAAATATATTGGTTAAACAACACATTTATTATAGAAAATCAAATAATTATGATTCTGCTTTTAATAATTACAATAGGACAGCATGTGTAAATTAAGACTGCCTGCGATCAACTAGGGAACATATCCCTGTTATTTGTACGTTCACATGTATAAAATCTATAACACCATTAAAATCTTCTGAAACACCATAAACATTTTTCCACTTTAACCATTCCTGCTTGTATACATTACATTAAAATTTATCTAAATTTAAAACAAAAAATATCAACACAGGATAACAGGATTAATATGAAAAATGCTGATATGGAATCAGCATAAGATGGTTTTCATTCCATATTATTTAATAGTGCAACAAACATAGTTAAATTCTTATTTGTTTTTATTTCCTTTGACCCATGAAAAAAATTGTGCACAGATTTAGCATATTTGTTAAGTTTACCTAAAGTGATTTTCAGAATATCTGTCAGTTTTTAGTTTTCCAATGATTTAGGAAAATGTCGAACACTCGTGCATATTCTACACGACTTTATTATGACAGTGTAATCATTTTATTTTTATATATTTTGCATGATATTTGTGACAGATTAAAATAATTTGCAGCATTTGTATTACTCTAATATTTTTGCATTTAGTAAGCCAAATTATTTTTGGAACTCTTCATTTATGCTCAAAGATCAGACTTTAGGAAAGGTAATTTTTGTGTGGCATGTATATATTTGTGGGCACAGGAGTAACTAAGAGGCAAAGTGAGATATAGATAAAGTAACTGAATTACTGGTCGCTTTACAGATCTGGGACAAATGAGCACATCTAATAATTACTGCTTGGATTGATTCCTGAGTGCAAAGCCATAAGTAACTCCTGAGCATGCCACACATGCCTTTCACAAACTTTGGGAAATCAGAATTTTCTAAAGTCACAATAGGAGTGAATCTTTCATGTGCTTATTTATATTGTATAAAATATTTTACTATGTCCTATTAAGTGATGTTTCATTAGTAAATACAAATATCCCACTTTTTAAAGGAGATCAGTAACACAAAGTAAATTTATATGTAATTACATAGACAAGACACAGGATGATGTATATGCAATTGACTTTATTAAAATGGCTTCTATTAAACTTTTCAAATAATGCAATTATATATGTGTGTGTGTTTGTGTATGTGTGGCAGAAAATCTGGTCAGTATAAAATTGGTTATGGTTGTGCTTTGTGGAATTACAATTATTTGAAGTATTTCTACAGGAAGTGGAAGAAATTACAGTCTCTGAGGTCATCATTTTATTTTTTTTGGAGGGTGGGGAGGCAGGTGGGAGGTTCAAATGCAGTACGCAAGTCGTACTCCTGTCTCTGCACTCAGAAATGACCTTTTGCGTGGGACACCATATATGGGGCCAGAAATTAAACCCAGCGGGTTGTGTGCAAGGTAAGTGCCCTACGGGTTAGATTATATCTCGAGTCCACAAAGTCATTATGTTTTAACATACAGTCTAGCTTAGCTACTTGAAATATGGCAGCTAGAATGTTTGTGTGAATGACATGTTGTAAATCATGACTAAATATTTACATGGATTTGTTGACTGTGAAGGAGATAATGATAAGACACAGGAAATAATGTAGGAGATAATATCTTTTAAAAATACAGAAGTTAATATTTGTAATTAAACTGTAATTAAACCTTACACCTACTGTTTACAACTAGATTTGTAAATTAACTTTATTGGTTAGTTTTTAATTCTTTCCTGTCCAAACTCTAATTCTATTTTTTATTTATGTATTATATAAAGTCCCATGTAAACTCAGATGTTTCAAGTAAAATTTTGCAGTGCATTTTTTTTTATTTTGCTTCAATGCAAAGATTAAAGAGTTAGAGATGATCAACGGAAGCCCCATGTGAGCTGTGTTAGTTTCTGTAGGAGTTAGAAAAAAGAAGCAGATACTGCAGTGATGACCTTCAAATTTTTTGCTCATCCTCTTTGGAAACCAACCTCTTGCCTGTCGATTATTGGCACCCCAGCTTGGGTGAGCAGAAAGACCTGCTCTCCATTGCTTCGGACTGGGTAAAGGGAAAATATCCAGAGACTGAAGATTAGATTTCCCACTGATGCTAGAAAGGAATTTGTGTTCTTGCTTCAAAATATCATGTGCACACCCCACACCTTTGTGTTTCAAATACACATGAAAGTTCTGAGCATATTGACACTGATTTTACAGAGGATATAGTCTATTGCATAAGGGCAGATTTTATATTTTTTCATGCCTCTCTCTTTGTACAGGTACCTGTGTACTTGTATACAACATCTTTAGGTTGTATACATTTTGGTTGTATACATATATACACATTTTATGCATATATGAATTAAATATACCAAATAGTATATCAATTATATCTACACCAACGCATTAAGATTATAAGAAGAGTGGGAGCAAACATATAGTAAGTGGGTAAGTTGCTTATCTTACAATTGGCAGTCCCAGGTTTGATCCCGAGCATCCCTCACGGCCCCCAAGTAATGCCGGGAGTGATTGCTGAACACAAAGCCATAAGTAACCCTGAGCATCACTGGGCATGCTCCCCACCTCCCCCCAAAAGATGTTTTATTCTAATTAGAGAAACATTATTTTTTGATTGTTAAGAATTGAGATTCTAAATTAAACTGTGTGGGTTGATCTGGAAACATTTTGCTCTTTGCTTGACTTGAAAAATTATTAGACGCAAGTCTCAGTTTTAGAAACTGAAAATAACACTTATAAATTAGTCCTTATGTCATGTGATTACCATTAGATTGGACCAGATGTTGAACATTCAGCTCTTTGGGAGTGATGAGTACTGAAGGATACCATCAGAGAGACCTTTTGTAATGGCCAGCTCTTTATCGGCTCTTTAAGTATTAGTGTAGAGCTGGAGAACTACGTGGAATGAATGGAGTCATGAGGCTCGACCCCCAGCACTGTGTGGGTCCCTCACTACCAGATACAGAGAAGGGGGCCTGAATGTCATACTTTTGCCCTAAAACAAAGAAGAAAAATATGAAAAACATATATTCCTATAATTCTTATTGTATGGGATGACTAGTTATGTACACAGGTACTAGTACAATTATTGGTTATAGTAAAGGTGGGCAATTATAGAAAAGGTGGGCACCCGTTGTACTCGTTGTGTATGTGATTACTAGCTGTGTAGGAGAGATCCAAATAGGTATGGGGGTGTCCAAAAGGGATATTGGACCTGTTGGAAGTGACTTTGCTGAGTCAGAAGGATGCCACATGTCCACCGTGATACGGGGAAGGTAAAAGCCCCGTGTGTGTGTGTGTGTGTGTGTGTGTGTGTGTGTGTGTGTGTGTGTGTGCGCGCGCGCGCACGTATCTGAGTTCAATGCCACTGCAGAAGGCTGGAGAGGAGGCAGGAAATACCCAGAATGCGAGGGGGGCTGGAGTGGAGAGCTGGGAGGACCTGCTGGTTTCTGATCCAAGTTAGACTGTTTGTAGTTTGTTCTTTTATTATACCTTTTTGGTTTATCGGCCACACCCGGCAGAGCTCAATTAATACTCCTGACTCTGTGCTCTGGGGTCACTCTTGATTGGGCTCTGGGGACCAATGAAAGGTGGGGCTTGACCTGGAGTCAGCCTCATGCAAAGCCTCACTCAAACCCTGTGCTCGCCCTAGCCTTGGTGTTTGATTTTATCCGGAGAGAGACGGTGTCATTTTATATGGAGCGAAGAGAAACTTTACTTGTCAAAAATCCCTTCTTACTGAAAAGTTCAAGACGGAGTGATGGGTTCGGGAGGGTCATTTGGAAGATGTTGAAGGAGAAAAGTCCTGTAGCTCACAGACCAAATTTACCGGATTTTGTCAGTCAAGTTTTGTGTGTACACAGGCGTTCCCGCATGCGCTGCTGATTTCTGCACAGCACAGTAACAGTGACAGTGATGGAGAAGCCAAACAAAGCCCCAAATTTTCAGTGTTTTGTCTTTGCTAGAGTGCAATTTTAATAGTACGGAGAAGATACAGTGGTTGCGAGAGTTGGGACAAAGGGGTCCATTCATGAAACATCTGAAGGCTAAAGGGAGCTGATGAATGGCCTGAACATAGAGGAGGAAAATGCTTACAGTGTCATGACTCATTCCTGAGTTTCAGGCTCGGAAATTGGATGGGGTCATGGGATTATTCTTAGAAGCACGGACATCGATACACAGTGCAATGATGATGCGGGTCAGTATTCAAATAAGGAAGAATCACAGGAGGAAATAACAGCAAGTTCACATTTTTAGAGTCCTACAGGTCGTCCGTTCCCTTGCTACTGTTTGCTATTAGAATCGGAGACGGATCCTTTGGTCAGCATGGACTGTGGCCATGTGGGTCACTGGGTTTGTTTTCTACCATAACAGTGGAAATCAAAAATCAGTGAGGAAATACCACTGGAGTTACCTTCCAGATGTTTCTCTTGTAGCTAATATATCACTGTGTTCTGCATTTCGAATGGAACCTTTCACTCATTTGTATATAGCGAAACTCATTTGTATCTAGTGAAATTATATGTTTATCTTTTAGTGCCATCATTGTGCTATTTTGTTTTTCTTTTGTGCAGTTTAATTCTTAGTCCTTTTCTGCATTATTTAGGTTAGTTGAAAATTTCGAATACCCCTTTAATTCCTATAATTGCCTTATAGATCTATGTCTTTGTCCTATTTAAGTATTTCCTCCATGGTTTATACTATATTTTAATGATATTCTATTTAGACTTAATATTTATCTACTTAGATAAATATTTATAATATTTACATCTATTTTGACTTAATATTTCTTTGCTTCATGTTAGCTATAACACCTGTACAATACTGTAAATTCTCTTACCGTTCCTGTCATGGCATGTCTGTCATAAATTTTACATTCATGTACTTCATAAGCAATGTAAAGATTGTTGCGTCAAATAGTCCTTTAACTCTAATTTTTTAATTTGTTTTTGTAAATAAGGTCTGGGGGATGTCAAATTCTCATTTTTATTTTCTAAAAAATTTCATTAATTTTTAAGGCAACTTTTGGTTTGGTTTTGGGCCACACCCAGCAGTGTTTGGGGGTTGCTCCTGACTCTGCCTAAGATCATTCCTGACGGGCTTAGAGGAGCATATGGGGGCCCAGGAATGGAATCCAGAGCAGCTGCACGCAAGGCCAAGGCCCCACTAACTGCATTTTTGTTCCTGTCCCATTTTAAGCTAATTTTTGAATGATATTTTCACGAAATATAAACTCCTTGTTTACCGGATAATAATAAGCATAATATGCACATCAACCTGTTGCTTTTTTGTTTCTGTTTCTGAGAAAAAATGCCTGCCATCACGCATATCTTCCTTCACTGAATGAGTAAATTTTGTCTTGTAGCCAAAATTCGAAGGAGGGCACTTTTTATAAATTTGTAATGGATCTTTTAAATTTATGTCTATTGTATTTCATTGGACCTTATTTTCTGCAAATTGATGTGCTTTAACAATATCTATTGCCAGAGCAATCCAAATATTAATTTATCTCCTCATGCCTTACCACTTTGTTGGAGATTCGGGGGCATGATGGAGAGAGAGAGAGATATTTACATATTAGTTGGATTTTCTGCCCAGAACCCATGAAAGCATATTTATTTTTATTCAGATTTCTCTACTTTCTTCACTTAATTTAGGACAGTTCCTATTAAACTATAATCACAGTAATTCCTTATCTTTATATATACATGTGTATTGTATATATCACTGGATCACTGTCATCCCATTGCTCATCGATTTGTTCAAATATGCACCAGTAATATCTCCATTGTGAGAGTTGTTGTTACTGTTTTTGGTATATAAAATATGCCACAGGTAGCTTGCCAGGCTCTCCAAGAGAGATCGAAGATCGAGCCTGAGTCGGCTGTGTGCAAAGCAAATGCCCTACACGCTATGCTATCACTCCAGCCTATATATGTATGTAACATTATATATATATATATGTTACAGTTATGACATGACTGTTTAATTTTTTTAATTTTAGATTGCATAACCTAAACTTTTACTAAAATTTCAATATTTTTGTTTCTATTTCCTTAAAAATATATACATATTCATTCCATCTATTGAATTTTGTAATATATCTATTAATTTTGTAAAGTCTTCCTCTATTTCAGGTAAAAATGTGACCACCTTAGAGTTTGCTTCTAATGAATTCTTCTATTAGATATCAACGTTTCTGCACATGAAGAGTGATTTTTTTCTATGTTTGACATTCTTAGTGATTCTTGAATTATTCCACTCTCTGGACTTGGTAAAACTTGGTTTTATTCTTTGAAGATGCAGGTTGTTTTAACTTTGTGTTAATCCTTGAGGTGAGATGCTTAACATATGATCTTGCCTCTTGGATCTATTCTGTATCTTCAACTCCATATGACTCTATTGTAACTCCATCTGTATCCAGCATTCAAGTTCAATATCTCAGTATTGTGAACAATTCCTCATGTAGTCAAATTGCATTCCACACTAGAGAATTAGTATCCTTCAGTACACACAGAATGTCACCCTGATCAAAAATAGCTCGTCATTTAAAAAGGGACACAAGATCAATCTTCGCTTGGAACCTTTGGGGTCTTACAGTTCACTTTCTGCTTCATAAACCCAACCCAACAAATTCCAGCTTTTTCAACATCTGACCTCATTCATCTCTGCCACAGTGGATTCAATAGACTTTTTAAGAGTGTTGGCTGACTCATGGAGCTTCCTCTTCCTCTGGATTGCTTTTACCAGGAGACACTGTCATATTTTATCTGTTATTTATTAATGTCCAAAATTTTACCTCATGTTTGTTCAGTTTCATAACTGTTTGTCATGAGAATGAAAATGCAGGACTATGTATTTTGATATGATAAGATGGGAGAACATAAACTTTTCTCAAACTTTGATATATTTAAAGACATTTCTCACAATTCTCTTTTAAGACATACTTTCCTCTGGGGTGAGAGAGGAAGTACAGCCTGTTGTTCTCCTGCATTGTCTACTGCAAATATAGATTTGATGCATAGCACCTCATATTATCCCTTGAGCCTTACCAAGAGTGATCCCTGAGGATAGATACAAGGGTAAGCTCTCTTCACTGCTAAATGTGGCCCCCAAACCAACAAAAGATATATTTTCCTTTACATATATCATATCATATCCTACTATCTAGCTCTGTGCTAGAACTATCTTTTTATATATTAAATTTATGTTTAAAGTAAGTTGTAGAAAAGTGCAAAAATAAAATGAATATATCATATATATTTTACTCCATTTCCTATAATGTTGACATCCTACACAACCACAGAACAAGAATAAAAAATACCTGAATTTGTCATGAATGAGAATATAAATTGCCTCCCCCAAATATGCCAGTTCAGCATACTGATTGCTTGTAATTTATTATTTTTGATAATCTGAGGATCAAATTTTAAGTCAGAGTAAAATTTGTAGGAAAGGGGATATGAACTTCTATAAAAAGAAATAACTTCATTTCAAAGGGCATTTCCCTTCTTTATCAAGAGAATGCTAATTTTATTTCTCCAGAAACTTCTCTCAATGGGGAAGACAAGAGTTGGAATCCTTATAACACTTATTTTTGATTTTCACACTTTTCCTGGTTCTCTCTTTTAACTGGTCTTCCCTACCTTTAACAGCCTTCTTTAGTACTTAGCCACATATTTAAGATAAAATAGAATCTTTCAGAATTTTACTGTTTTGCTCATACTTCCATTTATTTAGACATGAGATACATGTTTTTAAACTTCTGTTTTGTTTTCTGCAGTCAATTGTTTATTACAGTCGAGTCTTAGTCATAGAACTTAGAAAGATAAAGGCAACACCTGTCTCTCTTCTATAGTTTTCACTAGCAGACTGTTAAGGAGAAAACGTTATTTTTCTGGACACTTCTGAGTTCTTGGCCGAGATGCTACTCCAATGAGAAGCAGATTAGCAGTCAAAAAATAAGCATCAGTTTAAGAATTGGTTGACTTCCTGTACAGCTGAGCAAGATACAGGGAACATAGAGTTACTCCCTATAGTGGCACTGGCTGCACCTTAAATAGTAAGTTCAGTTACAACCACAAGAAGAAGGCTGCAGTTGGGGCTCCATGATAGGTAGGAAGACGGAGAAGCAAATGCTTGGTTGATAACATACACTGTGCCACACAGTCACAGGGCGACACGGAGGAAAAGCAAGCCTCACTAGTGTCCCATACCATCTGACTGCATTTAGTCTATATTCTTCGTTGAATTCTCAGCTAACACATCTCTGCTTATCAAAATTCTTTTAGGTAGTTCTAGGAGGGGTGAAGAACGATTCCTGAGCCTGTTGGTCCCACATTGCCTTCACTTCCAAACCTCATACAGACCAAAGTGGAATCTTGGGGACAGTGTTTCACCACCTAGATAAATGAGTTGCCAACCAAACTACAAGCCGTATGCATGAAAACTCTCTAGTCTCAGATATTGAAACTAAGGTTGGTATTTCTGTTCTACATCCCTGCGGTTGGTTAGAATAACGTGGGAAATATTCATCCAGGAAATGAAGAATTCAAATCCAGCAGTGAGACAAGAAGGCTTGGGTCGGCTGCAGAAGCAATTTGATTACAAGCCAAAACACTAACAAATATTTTGCCAATATTTTCGTTAACCCATTCAAATATGCCTTAGACCTAGAGCAAATTGTCTTAATGTGTTTTAATCTAGACCATTTTCATAAAGGAAGAGAGCCTAATTTCTAAGAGGATAAAACCAGCTCTACAAAATGACATTTGCAGGAAGCACACTGTTTGAACTGGTCTGTGTAGTTGTAGCAAAGGAAGCCTCCAGCTGATCCTTTGATTTCCCTAGCTGGTTTATTTGATTACCCTCATATGGATAATGCAAAAAACCATATGGGGGGAATTTACTCCTTTCGTATTTGCAACTAAAACCTGCTGGGATGCTTAGATCTTACAGCTTATAAGCAAACAAGAGGAAAAGTCATATAATTTTTTTTTATTTCAGGGAAAATAATAAACTTTGTAAAACTCAAAATGAAAAGAATGGCTCTTAGGTATAACACAGCATAATTGTACTCAAAAGTTAATTTTATTTTTGCATTTCTTATTTGATACTTCTGATGATTTCGATCATTTTTAACTTTGTGTACAACTTTTCTCATTTATTTTGCTCAATTTGATGATATTTGTTCACAACATTGATGCACACTTTTGAAGCATACACTTAAAAGTACTTATATGAAATATCCCTTCTCATAACCAATGACAAAAGTTATATTAATTAAAAGATATATAAATGTATGGCTACTGCCATACAATGTAAGTCAGTAGTCATACACTTATTACTTACTACGGTGTGGCTTATGCTTATTACATGTTTAAGGTTTTAAAAATTCTGTGATGAACAAGATAAAAATGTTTCTGACATTAGGAGTCTGTGGGAGACAAAATATGTAACTTTAATTTTATTAAACATAAATGTTACAGAAAAAAATAGAATATATGATAAACAATATATAATGAATAAGACTATGACTCACTCAACCAAACTCTTTATGCAATTTTTCAATTAAAATTGAGGATTAACTATGTTGAATTAGACACCAGGGAGTGATGGAGTCAGTTTTGGACACGGTCACTACTTCAAGGTGAGCCCAAGTCCTGGGCCACTTCTCTTCACCTCCCAATCAAACATCCTCCTCAGCTCCAGTTCATCAACTCTCTCCTCAGGTTTAATAATTTGCTGGAACAATTCAAGGGATGCAGAACCATTTAGCAACGTCTACTAGTTTTTCAGAAAGGGCACGTGTCAGGAGGGCCAAAAGCATGCGGTTCAAAGGAAAAGTCAAATACTGGGTTGCCCAGAGATTATTTCTTCTTACCGCTCACACTCTTTCTCTCTTTCTTCCTACCACTTTCTGCAGACACTTTTCCCTTCCTATCCTCAACATATTTGCCAGCCCAGAAGTTCTTTGAACCCTGATATATTGGAGATTTGGGGGATGTTCCATTATGTAGACAAGATTAAGTGAATTGCTGACCACTGGTGATTAAATTCTCTCTCTAGTCCCTCTTCCCTCTGAGAAGGTCAAATTTGATCATGGAAAGAGATGAATTCATAAAGCCACAGAGAGCATTAGGTTTAGCTTCAAGAATCAGGGCATGATGGAATGACTACAGACATCTTCAACAAAACAATGGCTTGTTTTAGTATATTTTAAAATATCAATCTGGCTGTTCCACAGAATTTCATTGTTGGGCCGCAAGAATAATGAACTACATATATATTTTAAAATTAAACTTATGGATATAAATATTTAGCACTTGGGAAGACTCTAATAATGGAAACAAAATGTTGAGCTGAGATAATAGTTCCTCTGGGAAGTCTTCCCTGAATTATTACTCAAAGTTAAGTGATTTCTTCTCTGGACCCAGATAACATCCTTTCCAAATGTCTACTAAAAATAGAAACTACTGCATTTTATGGTTATTTGATTATATGTCTACAAGCACCATTAGTGGATTATAAGCCTCTGGAGAACTTACTCTGAGATTGGACATCTTTCTGCCTGGTGGTTATTATACTGTAGGCAATCAATATATATTATTGAATGTGTGAATGGATCCAAACACTTTTGAGACTTATATATCCAATTTTCCAAATCCCTGCTTTAATCATTATGCATTTTTATAAAGCATATTTTAGAATTATTTAAAATTTATTTCTATTTCACCTAGTGGACATGTTGAAGGGCATAGCATCATATTAATGAGATAAGTTAGACAGTAACAACTTCTTTTACAGTATGCAACATTCCAGCAATTTTATGACCTTTGTATACAAGTTTCTATTCCTTATGGTTTTAATACAACATATTGTAGCACACTGAAATGAAATCTTTATTTTATACCATATGGTAGTCTTCCACTAGCAGTCAACAACTAGTAAAAATTTGAGGAAGGAAACAAAAGTAACACATTCCATTCCAAAAAGTATTATTCTGTTAGCACTTGCTGAGAAATAAACAAACTTAAATAAGTGATTTTGCACAGTCAATAGAGAATGCAGAAAAATATTATTCTGTTCTTGTGTGCCTTATAATCTCATAAAACTACAGGGTTTTATTTTCTACTAAAACATTCATTACTGTTTAACATTTTAGAAAAGTGTTTAAAAAACAAACAAAATAATATTGTGCTAGATGATAATATGAAATAGGGAATTATAAATTACAACAGACGTGTCCCAAATGCTCACGTACTCATTTATATACACATCTATTATAACTCGCATCAACACTGATATTCTGCACTTGTTTGCAATTAAAACCAGAAGAAATTACTCATCTACACTTTAAAATATCCACTCATTTTCTTATAATGTATATTTGTAATATTTACAAGTAGTTTTCATCTTAAGGTTTATTTACAAGTGATTTGTACTTTTAAAATGTTATGTTCTATACTGTAAAAGCAATAATTCTTATCGAAACCTAATTTGACTTTTTAAAAAGGTAATAAACATCATAAATGTCTCTAACACCGATGATTTTTTTTCAAATTCAGCACTATAATCATCCTGTCTATGATGAATTTACAATAAATTAAACAAAGAATATATTTTAACGAGAAGTTAAACTATTGTCGATCTCGATAATTATTACAGAAAAACAACAGTTGAATTAGATCTCTTTTGGCTTTACTTATTGCAAATAACCAGCACAGTCTCTGCTAGCTAGTGTATGTAACTTATGTAACAGCTTGTGTTTGGGAGAAAAAAATCACTAAAGTCAGTGAACATGTTTAAAGAATAAACATTTAAATAACAAAAGTCATTTAGACCATCAAATGTCTTTAAATAAGTGCTTCTTTTTTATGTTTAGCTCATTACTTGGCAGTGATTTAAAGAAGTTTTATTCTTCTTCCTGGCACCACAATACAATGGAGTAACACTTTTTTGGTGTGTTCCCATAACACCAAGAGAGGAAGTATCATTGTATGCTTTCACCATAGATAATCACTGCTGCTCAGCAATCCGTCACATGCCGTTCTTTTAAACTAAACAGCAACCATCAGATCGATTCCATTTGGTTATGTTTAGGAGAAAAACATTTTGGCTGAATCAGAAATTAAACTATGGCTTTCTGTAGAAGGACATTCATTTCTAGAGGCTTATCGATGCTGGTCTAAGTTACTTTCAATGCAATGGGGTCACTTAGTTGAAGTCACGTGTTTTGTTTTTGCATCCTGTTCTTCGGGGGTTTGCCTCATAGGATTAAGAAATCAATTCTTAGACTAGGTACTCAAGTTTATTCTCTCCCTGGAGTCTAGGAGGGCTTATGCGTTTCTACTTAGTGAAGCCTGCTGAGCGGGCTGGAGTAGTTACTTCTACTTCAAAGTAATTGTAAGTATCCCTGTGAAGCAGTTCTTCCCCAGGGCACAATTAGGAGGATTCTTCCCTCTGCACATAGCTGCTTTTAATCACTTTGAAGTGGGTGTAATGATTTCCTTCAGACCACTGTGGGGCCTGCACACCCAAAGGTTATTGGGAGTAGGAGAGCATCTCCTCAACGGCTAAGGACAGACAGCGTCGTCTGCTGCGGTTCAGTAGGAGGAGGCTGGGGACAGAGGGGAGAGCAGCAAAGGCAGAGCGTGGGAGAGCCAGGATGAAAATTAAGAAAGACACAAAAGCATTCTCAGTCTTTAGTGAACTTCAGCAAATACCACTAACGAAAGCTGTCTTTATAATCCCATAATCTCACTGAGGGAAAAAGAAAAAGCCCTAGTAATAAGCCTAACAATGTCCTTTCTGAATAGTAAACAATGTACTCCCATTGGCCTCGATGATTATTTTTAATGCAAAGAACCTCAATTCCTGGACCATGTCTGCATTGAATAGAAAGAACTTGGGTGCTTCCGGAGGAGTTGCAGAACTGCCCTGAGGTTACCCCACCTCCCTCCCACCCCCTCCCTCGACACACAAACCCCATCTCTTGGGATACGGACTCCAGGTTCTCTATGGTATTTGAACAGAGAACAGCTTAAACAAAAGAAAATTCTTATAGAAAGTGGTAACCGTCACATTTGTCTTTTGACAGGCTCTTGTAATCTGCAGCATCCTGGCCAAACAAATCTCTGATTTGGGGCATCTAAAGCAGGAGATAAATAAGGCGTGAGAAAGTACAATTAATTGGATAAATAGTTAAGATTCAAGAAGAACATCCCACCCATTGTCAGTAGTTGTTACCAAGATGTCCTCGGTCAGGAACTGGCGTGAATACTGGATGGGGATATCTCAGCCCTTTCCATACTCAAAGGAAGAGTTTTTCCTGAGCCTGGAGCCTTTCTCAGTCTGTCTCTGCTCAACACGTTCTGTTTGTTTTTGCGTTGGTTTCACACCTAGTAGTGCTCAGGGATTATCCCTGGCTCTGTGCTCAGGGTTCCCTCCTGCCCGGACTCCCAGGGCCACGTGGGATGCCGGGGACTGAAACTGGATAGGCCGCACAAATGGGAAGCAACTTCCCCCTCTGGCAAGGCTCCAGCTCCTGTGCTCAGAACAAAACGCAACCAGCCAGCTCACCTGGCTCGAAAGGAATTTAGTAGTGGTGTCCAATGAAAATCAAAAATACCTTTGGGCTTGTGCTGAGTCTGCCACCTTTGTGTGCTGCTGGTTGCAATTGCACACTCCCTTTCTGTCCCGACGAGTGGTCAGTTAGCTCCCGTGGCAGCGGCTCACTGCACAGATATTTATTCTCATATGAAGTGAGGGGTCCTCGGCTACATGTCTGCCAGCACGGGACACTTGTGGTGTCTAGCCTGGCAGCAGCTAGGAGAGCCGCTTGACAGTTCGGGGGTCATCAGGCTGATGAGCTGGGCAGTGCAGGACACAGACTCTCGGCTCTCCTCACCCTTCAGGCCTGTCTGGTCTTGTTCGAGAAACAACAGCCACGTCTGGCAAAAAAAAGAGACGGGAAGCACTTGCGGATCTTAAAACCCCTTTCTGCATTGTACCAAGCAAAGTTCATCACAAGATGGACCTGGATTCTGGGGTTTTTAGGAAACAATGTTTCTTGAAAGAAAATACTCGAAAGTCATGATGGCAAAGGCTTGGATGAAGAAGTGCTGGAAACTTACTCAGAGGCCTTGACCATTTACTAGACACTTCGTATTTTTGGTTCTGAAACCTTGGTGTTCTCATCCAATCATTGAAATTGTTGTTCAGATCATCCTTGTTTGAGCTTCCAGAATTAGTTGTTATACCAATATGCCAGTCTAAAACCTCAGACTTCTACTTCCCTTGTTTTGTTTTTGGAGTCACAACTAGCAGTGTTCTGAGGCTTTTTCCGACCCTGTTCTCATCTTGGCAGTGCTCAAAGGAACTTGTTTAGAGCTAGGAATGTTGCTGTTAAAGTCACATGCACGACAAGTATCTTCGTTCCTGGACTATGTCCTGCAGGTGATTCTTGCTAGTCAGTCGTTACTCTAGGAAAATAATACTGCTTTCTAGCTGAAATACGTATCATGGCCTTAAATGTTTTTTCTAAAGATTATTCTCCTGGCAAAGGAAATAGAAGAGTGCTAATCAACCTTGACAATGTAAACATTTCTCATAATTGTGACAAAATATAATCATAAAGTTATAGTCATACAAAACAGTGCACAGATGTAAAACTATAAAAATAGGAAAACATTACTTGCAGTTGCAAAAACTCTACTTCATTGTTTTCAAACACAAAGATGTGAAGCACAAATAACAAATATATTACAAACTCTTGGGATTTATACGGAATATTGAATTAAAATAAAATACAGTTCATCATTTCAAAAAATAAATACAAATTTAAATCATATGCTATCTCAGTATGCAAAGGGAAGACATAGAACAAATTTAACAGTAATCCATGTTGGAATCAAAACTTATACTTTCATCAGATAGTCACTGGAAGATCTTATTTAAGAAATTTTTCTAATAAAATTTAGAAACCATATTGTCGTACTATCCAAGAAAACAATATAGTGCATTCTGAAAGAATGCCTCTCACCACTGTTTTTATGAGCTCTTAATAGAGAACTAGTCCTTTTTCAAGATGGCCAAACACCAACAAGAGACATTACAACTATGAAACAAACAAAAAGAAAAAACAACATTGCTAGCAGCATTTTGGTGTGTGTACTAAGCTCGAAATATCTAACACGAAACATTAATGGAAGCAGACAGCACAGCTTCACAATACACAATAATGTCATAGAAAATAATTGATTATATTTTAAATAGTTGTCAGATTTAGAAAGTATTTCCACAAAATACATACGATACCATAGAGAGGCTAATATTTATTTGTTTCATTTCTATCACGAGTCCATGGTCACTTAGAAGCTTTGCAAAGCCCTTGCATATGTTCGCTCTTCCTAGACCTCTGCTGCTATTTTGCAGTGCTCCTGGGACACCTTATTCAATAATTCACTTTTCCTTTTCTGTGGGAAAGGTGGGCAGTGCAAATTGTATACTGCTGATGAAGAAAATAGGTGAGAAAAGCAAATGCGGGCTGGGAAGAAGAACTCTATAGCAAATAAACACATGCTGATTTCCCTTTGTTCTTTCTGCTTCAGGATCAAATACACGGATCCTTCCTGCCATGCTTCATTTTTCACTACACTCTCTCCTGGCCACACACTTGCTCTGACCCCCCCCCCCCAGTTTCTCTTTCTTTGTCTTAACAGAGATAAATCTGTTTTTGGAGATCTACACACCCAATCTATGTTTGATTAATAAGACTATTTGGCTTTGGGTGGATATTAAATAATGAAGACCCCTAGATTTGCTCTCAGGTTGCTTTGTTTAATTCTCTGAGTGGTTATCATTTGAGTGCCTGCATCTTGGGAGGTGCATGCAAAAACTGTGGTCTGAAGAAAATGATACGCACTGGGTAAAAGACAATGTGGTTCTACTCAAGTGCCAAAAACCTTACAATCATTTTGAAAGATAGAAGTCATCAGGATATATCTTCTTACAATTTACATTTTGCTAGCTTAGGACAACAAATCAGTTTAATTGGAGCGATAGCACAGCGGGTACGGCATTTGCCTTGCACGTGGCCAACCCAGGTTTGATTCCTCCATCCCTCTCGGAGAGCCTGGCAAGCTACCGAGAGTACCCCGCCCGCACGTCAGAGCCTGGCAAGCTTCCTGTGGCATATTCGATATGCCAAAAACAGTAACAAGTCTCACAATGGAGACGTTACTGGTGCTCACTCGAGCAAATTGATGAACAATGGGAAGACAGGGCTACAGAGCTACAGGACAACAAAAAAAAGAGGGAGAGTTTCAGAGAGAGGAGGGAGAGAGAGTGGAGAGGGAGAGTGAAACGTTCTGTTTTAAAAATAATAATTGTAAAGACATCAGTTCCTCTGCAGGGGTAGGATTGGACCACATCCCCCTATGTTCTTGGGCTCTGTCCTGGCTCTGAGCTCAGGAGACACTCATAATAGTGGTTGAGGGATCATAGGCAATGTGTAGAAATTGCACTGGGGTGATAGCATGCAAGGCATGCACTATGTCACTCTTCTTTCTTCTCTCACTGGTCCACTTCTTCCCTTGGTTATTTGAATCTACTGAAATTTCACATAAGTGGTTTCACATGTGTTTCAAACTCCTCATTTCATCCCCGTACTCTGGAGGCAGAGATGATCTGGACAAATAAAATCAGTTCGCTGTAGGGAACTTGGCACATTTGCTTGTTGTAAGGAAGGAGGTTACATCTTCACTTTCTGGCCACTTTAACTGTATTTATGCCTATAGTCATCCTCCTGATGTGCCATGAGAGCAAGCTTGGTGCCCTCACTTTTCCTCCTAGAGTTGCCCATGTGGGCAATGCGGAAAGTCTTTCATCTTTCTGTTGGCAGGCAGCCCTGCTAGGATGCCAGCAGACTGCCACCTCTCTGTACAGCAGCTGAGTCTAATGTAGCAGTGCCTTTTATTGAACACATAAACAATTTTCAACTTTTGGAAGCCTTTAAAAGATGGGAATACATTAGTGTGTGTGTGTGTGTGTGTGTGTGTGTGTGTGTGTGTGTTTGTGCATGCACACAGCAGTAAGAGAGAGAGAAGGAGAGAGGAAGAGTGAGAAAGAGAGAGACAGAGACAGAGAGAGGAAGAGAGAAAGGGAGAGGGAGAGGGAGAGAGAGAGAGAGAGGGAGAGAGATGGTGGGGTTGGTGGGAGGAGGGGTTCTAGTCCAACTATTTTGGCCTTGTCACTTTTAAATTCCCTCTGGACTTGAAACCAAGTGTCCTCTTATTCATTCCCTCCTGTGTTGAATGCAGCTGAAGATTTTTTATCACAGGCTCTATTTCCAACCACGAAAGCGTCATGCAACAGATTGGGACTCCGTAGGACATTTCTCCAGAACTTTTGTTGTTATTTTCCATGCAAAGTTATGTGTTCGAACTACTCCCATTTTTAATTGTTATTGGACAGATAGAAACTCTCTTAACTACACATCCTCATTCTTAATCTGGTTTAAAGACTTCATTCCTAAAAACTAAGATAAAGAGGTTGCAGTGTAATATTTATGTGTTTTGTTTTTGCAGTAATGCCGGCAGTGCTGAATCGCACCAGTGAGAGCTAGTTGACCTTGTTGAGACCTCTGAGTATCCTTACATTGGAAAGGTCCTGATGACAATTTCTTTGTAAAGTGCAGCTAATTCCAGTCTCTCTACACTATAATTATGAGTTGCCATATGATTCTCCAGCTTGCTTTGTGTTTCTGTCTTTGTCAGGACAGGACAATAGCTGTAGCAGCATTTCCATGCTGAAGTTCTCTCGCAGTTGTCAAAACTGCTTGTCCATATTCTCATACCAGAAATTTAACAACTTCTGACAGATTCTGTTAAAATATAATGTTTATTACTGTCCTGGAATTTCATGGAAGAGATTTTATGAGTGCTGAATTCTTTGTAATATTTTATTATTATTTTGGTTTTGGTTTGGGGTATTGGTTTTGAGACCCTACCCTGTGGTGCTCAGGGGCTACTCCGGGCACTGTCGCAAGAGTCACTCCCAGAGTAAGTCAGAAGAACATATGGATGCTAGGGACTAAACCAGAGCGACCAGCCTGCAAGAATGGGGTCATCATCCCTCTCCTCTCTCTCTGGTCCTGCTTTGCTTTTAAGACAAATTTACTATTATTCAAAACTCGCATGGCTAAGATTTTACTGACCCTAGAGTCAAGGTACAGAGTTAAGGCACTTCCGTTGAGCACAACATATGGTCCCCCAAACCCAACCAGGAGTAAACCCTGAGCACAGCTCGGTGTGGCCGAGTATCTCTGCCCCCAAAGTGTTACTTTCCACTCCACATATGCACTGAGAGGCTCCATGATAATTATAAAGTTGATTTTAAAGATTAAAATTGTTAAAAAAGAACTTTCCTGGGATATCACTTATCCACAGCCAACTGGTGTCTGCTCTGAAAATGTTGCTTATAATAAATGTTTTGTGGGTAAGTGAGAACAAGCGAGAGATTGAGCGATAGGAAGATATAGCACCTTTCACTGCACTTTAGTAAAAGTAAAGCACCTTGTGAATTGTCTTATTATAAGCATTGCTATTTTCTTACCATAGTTAAATTTTAAAGTAAATTTTATGATAGCTTAAGTATGTATTAAAAATAGTATACACGCAGTTCAGAACCACTCGCAGTACCAGGCTCCACTTGGGACGTACCGCCCACATGGGATGAATTAATAAGGCACATTGCAGTGCAATAATAAGAGCAGGGTGTTGAAGTTGAATTGGATATAAATTAAGTAAATATGAGATTTAGTAACCAACACCTATAAAAGCCAGTCTTTTGTAGAAAATGTCATCCATGCTAAGACAGATGGAAGATATTTGGAAATGACCTGAGTAGCAGAAACACACTCCATTCAAAATATCAGGATCCTTTAATAGTTGTGGTCATAGACTGAAGTCTCGAAACAGATGAAATCCCTATACAAATCACTGTGAAGCAATTCTGATAGATGACGTTAAATTCAAATCCATCTAATCAGACTTGTATTTTCTTAAATGTGTCATTGTGTCATAAGTCATCAAATCATTGTGGGGTTTTTTTTTCTCTGTAAGTCATTATGGACAAAAGTGATTGAGCTTCTCTTTAGAGTATAATATATGTCAAGGTACTAGGATGTCTCAGTCCATGAGACAGATGGTATTTCATTTTGAATGTAAGCCAAATTTGAATGGTAGCTCAAAGGGAAAAGCATTTGAAAAGTTGCTTAACTGAAAAAGTGTTTCAAAATTAAGTGATATGTTGGCCTACTGAACAACTATTAAGGAAAAATAACTTTTCGTTCCATTCATAACACTTTCTCACAATTTACATCCTCACTTGTGTTTCACCCTCACTTGAAGTGATGGAAGCGCTTCCTCTAAGAGTTGTGGTCCAGAGAGTAATTTCCACAAGGAGTGCCCTGTTTCAGTGGCCAGTGGTCAGTGGTGGGTTCCCAGATTGCTCTTCCTTGTCTTTTGAAAAGAGAGGTTTTACCTGAGCCCTTTAACCAACTTAGCAATTCCCTATTAAAATCCACAACACTCAAAATACCATTTCACTCTTACTGGTTTACTCCAAAAATCTCAGCTCAGCATAGAGCTCCACATCAGAGATTAAGTACGTTAAGTAATGAGCATAGGGAACAGCACTGAGCCGCCTCACCTCTGTGCCCCCAGGATCCAGTGACTTAGGAAACCCAAGTTATGGGAACCCCATCATTTGGAGATTTCTGGTAGCATCACTGAGAGAAGAACTGAGTAAGCCTCTGGCTGCAGTGCGTAATTCAACCTGTAGTATTTCTCCCTCTAAGAAAGTTTCTGGGAAGTCCGAAAGGTCCAGTCTTTAACCTTGCATTTTCTAACTGAAATCACATTGGTTAATTAACATGTATAGGTTTCAGATGCACCCAGTAGATGCACTCAGGGATCACTCCTGGCTCTGTGCTCAGAGATCACTTCTGATGGTGCTTAAGGATACGTATGTATGGTTCCAGGGATCAAACTGTGGTTGGCTGCATTCAACAAAGGTGCATTTACCTCTGTGCTATTGTGCCAGCCCACATGCACAGCTTTGTAAATCAACATTTTCATGCATTTACATACAAAAGTCTAATTATTGGTAAACTCATCACATTTGACCCACTCACTCATCTAGTTCTCCCTCCCTTTGATAACCACAATTCTGCTCTTTTGTCTAAGTGAGAAATGGCCTTTTGTTCTAATTTTGTTTTTCATTAGTCCTGTTATCCGTCTTTCACATACAAATAAAATCAACCTTTGTCTTTCTTGGTATTTGTGAAAACCAGCCTCATTTCTTAAGAAACACTGCACTAGCATAAACACATATATGGTTGAACAAGGATTAAGGTAAATAGTACAAAATGCACTTCTTTGTTGTTTAGGAAATTCTGGAGGTTTAAAGAATTCTGTGATAGGAATTAGGTAAAATCTATTTTTTAAGTAGTCAACTGTATTTCTTGCGATTATTATGTCATGTATTATAATTATTAGAATAACTTTATTTTACTGGGTGCAGACTCCCAAGCAATGCAAAAAGAAACCCTAGTACACTCTGAGTGGCACTCTGTGTCCAATGGACTAGATTAGTCAGTGCCCAGTTCTAGTGATCCTGCTGAAGTCCAGCACTTCTGAGAGGTCACAGTGACCAGTAACAATTAGGCCTTGCTATGCCAGGACTGAACTCCAGGCCATCTGTATCTAAAACATGCACACAGCCCTTTAAGTTATCTCACAGGTCCCTATAATATTGTATATATTATATAATTAATACATATATGTATACACTTATATGTATATACAACACACATATTTATACTTGACATTATGAATAGAACACATATTAAATATTGACTACAGTAGCAATTAAATGAGATAAGGGAAACTTCATTTTATGCTCAAACCTCTTACATAGAACATTTTTGTGTATGGAAATTTTATATCAATTCTATTAAATAATACTATTTTAAGTGAGCTTTTTAAATAATCCTGAACAATATAAAATAAGGTAACTGATATAATCAATCTAAAATTCTCTCAATTTTTACAATTTGGTAATTGGAGAAATTACTTTTACTTGTATTATACAGATGATAAATAATCTATTTTTGTGACTTTACTTAAGTAATTTGAAAGCAGACCCTCTTGGTAACATTTTCATTGGTAGTATAAATTTGGTGGTATGGAAAGCATGCACACTGATATCATTATAGTAAGAATCTATGTGATAGTATATTGCTACTTCATTTATTAGTAATATAATTAGTAATATACTGCTACTTCATTTATTTTATTAAAGTTCTTATGAAAGCAGTTGTATAAATCCCTCCAATTCAACGCATGTAGCAAAGTGCACCTTATATACATTTGGTAAAGATATTGCATACTTCATGAATATTAAAGATGTTTTCTACATGGTATTTAGAGGGACAATCCTCAATTCCCTGACCCTGAAAGAGCTTCCACTATGCCATCGGGCTACACTAGCAGTCGACAGGGACGAATGGAGATGTTACTGGTGCTTGCTCGAGCAAATAGATGAACATTGGGATGGCAGTGATACAGTGATACTTAGAGGAACCAGAGAGAGAGAGAAAGTACAGCGGTTTAAGATACTTGCCTTATACGCAGCTGATCTGGGTTTATTCCTGATAATAGACAGAGCTCCTGGAATTCCAAGACTCATCCCTGAGCAGAGGTGGGACCCTACATCTCCCTGACCCCCCAGAACAAAATGGAACTTAAAGCCTTGCCATTCATAACTCTAATTCTAGTAGTCACAGTGACTTTGCTAATCTATAGACTGTTTTTCATATTGTTTTCTTTTAAATTGTTGATGGAGTACCATTTTCTAATCATTTGCTTAGATTATGCTCAGAGAACAATTTATGTACCAAACCTTCATATTTCATATAATTAGTATTGTTACTTTTAATATTAATAAAATTAATTTATTTACATTTATATCCAACTTGTTTGTATGAATTTCAGTTTTTCTTGTTTTAGAAGGCTTCTGTCTACAAAATTTGAGTGACAAGTCCACATGGATAGTCCTAGAAAAATCAATAGTTTTTTTTTTTTAATCAAATAGCTGTCACAGATGCATGGATATACTTGTCACAGACTCATATAAAGTTTGTATTTGTCAGATTTGCAAATGCTAGCACTAGCTTCCTAGGTGGGGGTTGCAATGGATTGACACTGCTATATAACAAAGCATCTCTAAGAAATGCTTGTTGATATTTGTTATTCATTACGTGTTTAGTTAGACAAAACTTCACATGGTCTAAGAGGCTGTCCTAGGTAGAATTGTGCCACACCGAATGATATGTTGGGTTCTTAAACATCAGCGACGTGAATGTGAAGGTAACTGTGTTTAGAAATATGGTCTCTATTAGTTGTTATCAATTATAGTGAGATCAGCACAAAGGGCCTTCCTAGTAGACTGGCTTCCTTTCAAACTAAAAGATACAATAGGGAATCACAATGGGGAGAAAGGAAAAACAGTCAAGATGCAGCCAGAATCAGGTGATCAAGAAGAGCTGGCCATGAACCAGATATCCAACAAGGCAGAGATGTCTGCAGTCCAGAGCCTCGAGTGAACACATCTCTCTTGACACCATCGCTTTGGACTTGATGCTTCCATACTTCTCAGATAGAGTTACAAGTCCCCCAGTTGGCAGGACTTTGGAGCAGCCCTTGGTAATGAGTGTGGAAATGAAGTGCAGTAGCTTCATTTATAGCAGTATCAATGACATGCTCCCTTTAACTTCCCTGGAAACAATTTAAGGTGGAAGTTTTTCAAAGCACGTGCCAAAGAACTTTCAGAAACAAAATTGAGGCTAATAAACACTAATAGCTTTGCTATTGGTGGGTGTATTCATATTGCTGGAGAATGTTGCAGAAGAAAAGACAGGAAGGAGAGCAAAAGGAATCTAAAGAATGACATTTAGTAATTCACTTAATGAATCAAGGATATTAAGCATACAAAAGTATAAATTTGGTACAATTAAGGGTTATATAATCATGAAATAACACTCAACTGAGAATTTTAATTAAAAATTTATATTGGAGCATAAGAAATATCTCAAAGGAGAAAATGAGCATAAAGTTGTACAAATTAAAGGAGCTCATGAAATAAACTAGAAGCAGTGGCACTTTTTAGGAAAAATTAGAATTCCCCATCTATTTCTTACATACAAACATGCATGTGTATGACTTTTCTAAACTATTAGATATCCACCAACGTGGGTCTAATAAATGATACACAGCCCATATAAATATGTTGATCTAGATGGATAGAGAAGTGAAATATGCAGATGGCGTTAGAGTGAGTTCACATGTGAGTCTATGGGTAGCTATGTCCATTCTTGCACAAGTCTTTCCAGAGACCCTGGAGACATCAGGGCACATGCCTGTAAACCTACTTGTTGCAGATGAGGTCTGGAAGATGGTCGGCTGGGCTGATGTTGGACCTGCAAATACCCTCACAATCATGTTACAGAGTGTGAGACAGCTTATCGCTGGCTAGGCTCCCATGGTTGTGCTATCATAGTTGTGATTTGTGTTCCATTGAATAAACTGAGTGCACAGCTGGCAGATTGGTTTCTCTGTCTGTCACTCTCCTTCTTTCGTATTGCATGTCCTGTGTGGTCATGGTGAAGAAGAAAGCACACACACATGCACAGATGGGGTGTCGCAGAGATAGTTGAAGCTGGGTTTGAAAGTGGCCCACCATCGATTTGTCTCCATCATTTGTTGGGGACTCTCTAGCCCGCATGCCTGGCTGTCTTCCCTGGGACCCCTCGGAGGAGATGGGCTTCAGCTTCCCTCCCCACCCCAAGCAAAGCTCCAGGCAGCCGAACCTAGCCACAGCCAAGCTCAAAGCCCCTCCCCACACATTCAGACAAGCCTCACGCATGAAGGTACAGGCAGAGGAACCCATGTGTGTGTAAACCCATCAACGGCCAACATCCAGAGACTTAAAAGCAAGCTCCCAGAAGCTCGCGGCTGCAAAGCCGCATAAGATATATGAGTAGGTTATATGTCTTATAATCTACTTCTCTCTCTGGGAGAAACTGGCAAGCTACTGAGAGTTTCCTGCCCACATGGGACAGCCTCACGAGCTTCCCATGGTGTATCCATATGCCAAAGCCAGTAACAAGCTGGATCTCATTCCCCTGAACCTGAAAGAGCCTCCAATGCAGTATCATTGGGAAGGCCGAGTAAAGAGAGGCTTCTAAAATCTCAGGGACAGGACCAATGGAGAGGCTACTGAGCCCACACAAGAAATTTGATGATCAATGAGATTTCATGATTCGTGTGATTCATGATTTGTCAAGGACAAATGGAAAGGGCACCACCCCTATAAGGCTTAGGGAGGGAAATGTATCCCTTTTGTGGGAAATGACAGCATCCTACGAAAAAAGGAAGGTGTGAGAAGAAGGACAAGTGGTGTGGTTCACACTGGCTCCACCACAAACATTCAATTAACCTTCCCCCCAGCCCCCACCGTTCCCGGAGTCCACGTCACAGCCTTGTTTCGGTTGCATGTAATTTGCTCCATGATCTTAGCACTCTGAAAGTGATGAACACAATTTTTAGACATAAGTAAGTAAGTTATCAATTTCATTGCATCCGTCAGTTTTATTAGATCATATGATTAGAGTCTTCTCCTGAGAAACAGAGTCTATACTTCATCATTGGAAAAGCATATACCATTGTCCATTCCCGAAAGGCCGAGGGCAGAGTAACACTGGGACATTTGGGGTTAACCTGATCTCTCAGGCAAGCACACCCTCTGATCTCCTCAGACACCCGGATGGCTCGAAGATGAATGCAACCAGGTATAAACATTTCTGTAACCTGTGTAAATGAAAACATTTTGATGACAGTCTTTTCTGGGGAAAAAAAAATCAGCACCATTATCTATTAGTTTTGGATCTAAAATGGCAATCACTGCTGAAAACTAAAGAAAAGCAGCCCTGGAAATCTTCCATTCTAGATTCAGCTGTTTACCCTTAATCTCCTATCAGACTGATCATTTTTTTGGCTTGATGCCTTTTCTTTAAATAGGGAATATTTTTCAAATAGCTCCTTAGATACTTCTAAGCATAGAGTAACATTTTTCTACATAATACTTGTTCAATGGAAATTCCATCAATTCAAGTTCTATTACCATAGTTATTTTTTAAATCTACTTTTCTTTGACTTCCAGAGACCATGTTATATCAAATTTGTTCAACTCTGCACTAATTTTTATGATTATAATATATTTGTATGAAAACCAGGAATTAAGACCTGACATTTAAAAATAAATGACATGTCTTCATAAATAAATAAAATACATTCTGAAATAATTTTTTTCCAGTCTTATCCCCTTCCAGCCCCTCAGAAGCACATTTTATTTTGTACAGAACCATGGATGTAGAAGTGCTTGGCCATGCTCTGGGGACCACGAGTGCTGGGCTCTGACCCCGGCCTCCTGCTGGCTCAGGACTTGCAGATTGTTTACTGGTCCAAAAAAGATTCTCTGGAGCTTCTTTCATTCAAATACTAAAACGATCCTTTTGAAGTGCCACAATATCTCATTCTCTTCGAAGATGAGCAGAACCATTGGCATAAGCAACTGGTCTTTTCTGTATTATGGGCACAGATGTTTCTGCTTTGGCATCCCAAACATTTCCTGATATCCCTTTCCTCTCTGGCAGGCACACATTTCCCTTTTACTGGTTCTTCCCATGCTTCCTTAAGTCATTGAGACATTTAAATCCAAGAAAACATCCATTTGAACTTTTCTAGAATGAAACCTATTCACGTAATCTGAACCATTTATTCCACAATATCTGTCTATGAGAAACTTCTCATAATGGATGTTGAGAGGCAGTCTGTGAGCTCAACACCTTTCTCCTGCACTTCCTGCCGTGCCATGTTAGTGATATTGCTTGTGAGAAGCCACGGTAGCATCTTTGAACAACAAATTTGTTGCATTTTCTCTAAACAGTATTTTATTTCTCTAAATAATAGCTTCAATCTATGTAAGAAAAGAAAACTGAATATCTGAACATCTTGTTACCCAAAGAACAGGAGATAAAATAATAAATTTGATTCTGTGTTTTGAGGTTGAAATATTGGGCCTTTTCTTTTCTTTTGTTTTCTTCACTATGGCCCCCCTACTTCCCAGTCTTCTGGTGGCATTACTACTACATCCAGTTTGCAACGGTGAAGTTAAGAGCTATTAACTGCTAGGCATGGTGTACTAATAGCTTCTTTACAGCAAATATCAGCTTCGAAATTCCCCCAAAAGAAAGATATACAAAATGAATGCTATTTAGAGATCAGCTTCAGATATTACTCCCTCTTGACAATTTTGTGTGTTTCTCCTGGCATCCTATCTTTTATCTACATAAGCCATTTTCATTTTTAAGTCAGAAGAGCAAGATAAGGAAAGCACAAAAGGCCTCTCTGTGCATTCTAAAGCGAACCTGTCCTAAGTACATCCCTGATCGTGAGCAGAAGCATGCAGTGAGTTAAGAGTCCTCACAATACAAACAGTTGTATTTTAGATTACCAGTTAAGGGAATGATGCGTTACCTAACAACAACACAAGCAGTAGTTACCTGCATGGATTGTTGTACAATGTAGTACAGAATGCAGTGTACTACAAATGTATCGTGGTACGATACATTTTAGTACATGGATTGCAGTACAATTTTGTTGTACAGTGGGCTTGTGTTTCTAGAAGACAATTGCATTACTGAAGTCTGCCCAGATTGTCCAGGATTAAGACACACTTGCTAGATAACATGACTCTGACTCTATCCCCATCCGTCTGTGCTCAGGACACTCTGGCAGTGGTGGAATCAGCAAATCAGCATGAAGAATGAGGATGCAGAGCTCCTGTGAGCAATCCGCAATGGTCGTTGGGATCCAAACCAAAGTAAGTTGCTGCTGTGGTGCCCGAGTTTCACATCTCCACTTGCGGAGAGACCACGTTGACACAAAGATAATACAAAAGCAAAGGAACTTTATCACTAGCTGGAGCAAGGGCCCACGTCCCATCCAACACAGTGGAGTCTTGGCAAGGACCCCGACTCCAAATCACAAGCAGTTTATACACGGTTAAATTAAGAAGCGGTTTATATACTGGTCTACTTTTAACCATGCCCTATGACAACAGTGGTCAGCAATGAGACAGCAGGTACCAGTAACTGTTTGGGGTTCTTTCCAAGAAGGGTGCGGCAACCCCTCAGGAATGGCTGAACTCAACTGCCCAGTATCTTAGGTAGGTGAATTACTCAATTGGGACTTTACCAGAAACTGCAAATCCTGCTTTGGGGAAACAGAAACTGAGGCCTAGTTGAGACTTAATGTTAGTTGCAGCCTTGCATGGCATCAGCTTCGCCCTCGCACTGCAGGGCTGAGCGGGATGGCTTTGTTAAGGCACTGTTATAGCTCTCTCTACTTCTTTTTCAAAAGAATATTCATTTCGGTCACTCAATACCAAGCGGCTTTTGTTTTGGATATGCAACATTCATTTAGGGTCTTATAAATATCTCAAGTTGTTTTTTATTTCAAGACTCAGTCTGAAAGTTTGTTTGGTTTAAAACACAAGGTCATCAATGCTTTATAATAATTTAACTCAACAAATTCTCATTTGAATTGCTATACAAATGCTTTTGCTTTCTTAGCCCCATGTGGAAACATTATGAAAGATCATACTTTTCCACCATCTAGGAAACAATTGATCATGCAATTAGAAATGATATAAATCAATTATATGGTCACAGAGGAATGCAATGAAATCCTCATAGAATTTCTTTTCTATACAAACTGTGCTTCTCTTGAGATTGAAACTCATGTAAGGCTACACCAAAAGCTTTCCCAAATAGATACCCAGAGTTACTTAACATTAAGATTAAATAATCAGATCATGCTGTTTTGTTAGAGAGGTACCCCTCAAGGCACTCTAATTCCTTACTTAATTCACATACGAATAGGTAATGGAATTTTACATTCAAGAAAAATCCAGGATACTTACTAATATTGCAGAATTGGGAAGAGTTTAACTTTACCTGACACAGTTAAATAATCTGAAGATACTAAATTATTCTTCTTGGTTTCAATCCTTTAGTTTCCCAATCGCACTTTATAAGGCCTCAGCCAAAAACAAAAAAAAAGAAATTTGCTCTGACTCCAGCTTTATATACTCTGAAGTTTGTTTTGATATATTCACTTTTAATGTTCTGACAGTTTAATAACTAGGTGGCATTTCCTTTTGGTTCTATGATGTTGAACAATAACTATGGCTGAACGTTTGCATTTGAGACAAGGTGTTAAAAGGAAAGATCTGCCTCAGGGCAATTTGTAATAATGCCTTAGTCAAAGGCAAGAGCTCAGAGAGGGAGAATCGATCTGACACCTTTTCATTTAGGTGTGAAACTAAATCTATTCCAGCCATTTGATGATAAAGGTAGATCCAATTTAGGATCAAACTGCCAGGCATGCATAATGGGGGCCTTTGGGAAGTTGACTGCTTGAAGTAAAAATACAGAGATAGAATTTATAAGAAAAGGTAACAAAGGCGCCTATAGACTGGTTTGCAAAGAAAACATGTGCTGGGAACCAAAGACCTGTAGGTTGCTTGCTGTTTGTCGCCATTCATGGAACTGACTGAAATCTACAGGGGAACTGACTGGAATTGATAGTTTGACACTGCCACTGTCATCCTGTTGCCCATTGATTTGCTTGAGCGGGTACCAATAACGCCTCCATCATGAGGCTTGTTACTGTTTGTGGTATATCCAATGCACCATGGGTAGCTTGCTAGGCTCCTCCATGCTGTCGAGATACTCTTGACAGCTTGCCTGTTCTCCGAAAGGGGCGGAGGAACCGAACCTGGGTAGGCTGCATGCAAGGCGAAGTCCTAAGAGCTACGCTATATTTTGACAAAGTAGCTATTTCTATTTTGTTGTTTGTTTGGAGCCACACATCTTGGTGTTCAGAGCATACACCTGGCTTTGTGCTCAGGGAGCTCTCCTAGGGGTTAGGAGGACCATAGGGAGAGGAGGGGATCAATCCCGCGGTATTTGGCTGTATGCAAGGCAAATCTCTTACCCATTGTGCTATTGCTCAAATGGAGCCATTTATTTTGCATTGCTTTATTATTTTGTTTCTCGTAGATAATAATAAAGTGCTTTTCTCCCCCATTTCTTTGTCTCATTTATTTATTTATAGCAAAATATTGGCAGAGAGCCTCCACGGTTGTGGTTGGAAATTAGAGAGGAAGTTGGAAGTTCCGTGTAGAATGCAAGGAAGTATTTGCTCAGTGTCTGCAGGCTTGGCGTCCACATCCCATTCTCTATTACTTTTAGAACTTTAATTTTCCCCAGAGTTACAAAATCTGCACAATGATTTAGCATGAAATGTGCGATATAATGCAAATACCGCAGAACAAGTGTTTTCCCTATCATCATGTTTTATGGGAACATTAAGTTCTTTTTCTCCCCTATTGAACATTTAAGATAATTATATGTAAATGTTATATATGAATTTCCAAACAGCATTTTTCTACATGCTGCCTCTCAGATGTCTTTTCTGCCCTAATAAAAGTTATAACTTTGTGATTTCCTATGGTAAATTTAATCAAACAGTTCTCTACTGTGCCTACTGATAAGAAGAAAAACTAGACCAAATCTTAATTTTGTCTTGAATGTGAGTTTTAGAATTTAAATATTGCTTGTCACCCCCAAATTGCCAAACTACCCAGTTGCACTGCATTTTCTCTTTAGGTAATTTGGTTAGCAAGTGTAATTTGCATTGAAGATTATTAGAGTTAGCTTTCCTTGAATGTAATAGAAGAATCAGTATTAGAGATATAAGAATATATTGACTACATGCCATATTTGACATATTAATATATGTTGAGGAAAGTATATGAAATTAGAAAAAATGAAAAATATATATAATCTCTCCAGGAAATTAAAATGTATTATTATTTTTAGTTTTAATGGTCTTAGTATACTTTATTGATTATTTATTTTTATCTAAGGCACATGATTTACAATACCATACTGGTCACGATAGACTTTCATGCTTAAAATTTCCAACACCACATCCTCCACAAGGATGTCTGCTGTCTCTGATTTTCTACACCATAATTACTAGGTCCCATTCTTTCGCCTTCCAGTGCCTATTCTCTGTGTTCTCTACAGATCTTTAGAAAAATTCTAAGGTTCTGTTGTAACTTGCCACTGTTATTTTATTAGTATGATTTTGATATCCCACATATGTCTTTGTGAATGATTTTCTTCCCTCTTAACATAAGGGGGCACGTGCCACCATCATTCTGTATGGTTTTGACTTTCTACTGGGTGCTTTAGAGATACACGAATAATGGAACACAAGGCAACTTCACTTCACTAAGGGCAACATTGGCTCCATGTAAGCATACCTTTTCCCTTCACATAGTTTTATTTGAAACCAAAACACATAAATTGGTAAAAGCAGTAATGGACACGGCTTTACTTACTCATAGGGACCTTGACTAATAAGTCAGCAATAGAAGCTTTAAGGTTTAGGTTGAAAGTGACATAGCCATAGCTACTCTTCACATACTGCATTAAGAACTATCTGACTTCATTCATCTTGGGATGAATAGAGAATCAAATAAAATGAGCAAATGAAACACACCAAAGCAAACCCTTGTATTCTCATAGCAAATGATGCCCAGCAGAGTGGGGGAATGGAGATAGAATGGGGAACAGGTAAAGCAGGAGTGTTGGACTGGAGTGAGTGAAAGCCAGACCTTTTGGGGGGTGGTTGCTATGGTAGATGAAGACACTGAGGTGTGAAGCTGTTGTCTGACATGCCAAATAGTAAACCAAAACAACATCCACAAACACAAACAATGTCAAGTATCTTCGCTGCTTTTACCTTTTATCTGTGCCCCTCTCAAAGAGCCCGACAAGCTACCGAGAATATCCCACTGGCACAGCAGAGCTTGGCAAGCTACTGGTGGCGTGTTCAATATGCCAAAAACAGTAACAAGAAGTCTCACAGTGGAGATATTACTGGTGCCTGCTCGAGCAAATCGATGAGCAATGAGATGACAGTGATACAGTGATGCAGTGATCATTATTAGGTAGTTTAAAGCAAAATCCAGTGGAGTTCAGGTGGTATTTCTGCTCTGTATTCATAAGTAAGCCGTGATGGTCCTCAGTAAACCATATCGGGCATCGTGCATGAACCTGCATCATCCACATGGAAGGCAAAAACCTTCTCTCAGGGACGCTCTCCAAGCCCCTACTTAACTTTCCAAATTAGTAACTATAACTAGTTTGTGCTGAAGAGTCACAGGTTTCTATTTTCATTTGGTTATGGGTTCACTCAACGGTGAACTGAAAGAACAAAGAGAACAACCAATATAAAAGAGACTTCTGTATGAGTTATCATCATTTGAAGAGAATCAAATTATATTTGACTTTCTATTCACACACTTTCTATGTGAAGAGATTCATCCTCTCTTCAATCTACCTGAACCCACGAATAAATTTGCTAGGAGTGGTAGCACAGCAGGTATGGCGTTTGCTTTGCACAAGGCTGACCCAGGTTCTATTCCAACATCCCTCTTGGAGAGCCGGCAAACTAAGGAAAGTATCCCGCCCATATGGCAGAGCCTGGCAAGCTCCCTGTGGCATATTCAGTATGCCAAAAACAGTAGCAACAAGTCTCACAATGGGGATGTTACTGGTGCCCGCTTGAGCAAATCGATGAGCAAATGGGAGGACAGTGCTACAACAGTGCTACAGTGCACCTATCAGAGGCTTGATTTATCACATTTTAATTTTATTACATAAATATTCTGAACATTATTGAATTGACCATTTTTTAAGATTATTAATTTTATAGTTTAGTATTAAAGCCTTCTGATGTTAATCTCCAGGAGGTTTAAGAAATAATTAATAAAAGCAGGAATTCTGATGGCTTAGGTTTAAATCATGTTTATTTTAATTGAATTAGTTCCCCTCTGTTGGCCCTGAAAAGCTGTTATAATTTTCTGCTAAGCTTTCATAAGTACATTGCGTTGGATAATCAGAAGTTAAAAAATAAAATAGGCCTTTTACCTAATCATATTGTGGCCAGAGAAACAGTAAAGTTGCAGATCACCTGCCTTGCATGTGGCCAACCTCGGTTTGATCCCTGCACCTCCTATGCTCCCCGAACTACCACCAGGAGTGATCTCTGAGTGAAGAGTTAGGAGTAAGCCACGAGTACCTGCCAGTGTGTCATCAAAACATAACCAGAGACAAACAAACAAAACCCACTTTTCTTAAAAAAAAAAACTGTTGATAGAATAAGTTGGTAACAATGAATATGTGGTATGAAAAGGAGAAATTGCTGAATTTCATTTTAATTTAAATTTAGAATAGCATAGCAAAAACACTACGATTGCTTAAAATTGTCTCCTGGACTCTTTCCCACTGAAAATAATATTTGTAAGTCAAACAGAAGTTTGCACCTTGCTAAACATGCTTTCCTAAAAATGCCTGATCATACTCTCAAGATTATGTTCTGTTTAAACATGGCAATGAAATTCCACTATTTGTTATTTCTTGTACAGTAAAGATCTCATTGTGGTATTCTCAATATTTCAACAATTCTCAATTGTTAATCAATTAATCAAATATTCATTCTTAATATTTCAACAATTGGTAAGAAATAATTAGCTTGTGAAAACCCAGGCTAAAATTGATATTATTATTATATTATCCCTCTTAGTTTATTCTTAGTTCATGATGATTAGTAACAAAACCAGAAACATAATTACCTGATGATAACTTATCTGGTGAATAAATTTTTGTTTGTTTGTTTTATGCTTTTTGGGTCACAGCCATGATGCACAGGGGCTACTCCTGGCTCTACACTCAGGTATGACTTGTGGATAATTTGTGGAATGTTTATCAAGTACAAGAAACTATGCTAAGAAGAAAACATATGCTTTATTGACTTTCAAATAATAGTATCACCCTTGTCTTATTACAGTTGTATTTGCAAGGTTTTAAATTTTGTCAAAGTTTACATTCTAGTAATCTGAAAAAGGTCAAAGTGATGTCCTTCAAACTTAGTAGATGCGGGGGTAGTCTCAATCACAATTACGTGCACACGTAACTCGAGAACGACATCCAGTAGTAGGAAGAAATCACCCAGGATGCTGTGCCCTGTATCCCTGGAAACAGGAAACTCACCCAAGCAGAGAAGAAAAGAGAAGCTCATGGGCAAAGTGGTAATGGTTTGGAAGTAAAAGGGTCATCTAAGCAAGGAGGGGCGGAGAAAACGCTTTGGTTTACGAAGTCTGAAGTCACGGAGACCACCTGAAGAACAGGAAGGGCTTCACCCTTTGCACCCCCCACCACCAAATTCCCTCTGCCTTCCCTCTGCCACTCTGAGTTAAAAAGGGGGGAAATTACAAACCTGCTTCTACATTAGAAATGGGAATGCTGGCTGGGGGTGACGCCCAAGGCGCTGCTCCTATTTTAGGATGTTGCAAGGGCTCTAGGTTCCAGGAACACACGTTTGTTTGATTTTGCATTTATATACTGTTTCCCAGAGTCTCTGTGCAGGAAGTTGTCCAAAAAGCCCGAGGCACTTTAGGGTGATACAGGAAAAGTTGATCGGGGTGGATGGGTTCAGAGCAAGCATTTAGCAGAGGATGTGTCCAGAGTTTAGCAACAGAATTCTGGAGAGGTGCTAACACTGGATGCACGGAAATACAATGCAATGAATCAAATGGAAGTTTGTCAGAGAAGATGGCGCTGTGAAACCTGGTGTGGTCTTAATATTCAGGGAAGGCGTCATTACTCTCTCCAGGGGCATTCCCATCTGCATCTAAGAAGTTTTGGTTTGCTGCAAGAATTTCAGATTCCCTTCTGTCTGCTGGGGTGAACAAGAGCCATTTAAGTATCAGCACTGCTCTTCTGGAAGGATCTAGAGCTAGAAATGGGTTAACCTTGCTGGCATCATGGAGCTTGTGCTGGCAACTCCTGGCGGGAAAGCCTGGACAGGTAGCACTGGTGAAAGGTCCTTCCTCTGTCTGTAATGTTGAAGTTGGCATAGTACTGACTACTAAACGTATCCCACGAAAATACCAAGAATCCCAAAGCATAAGCGTTCCTTCTGAACAGAATATATCGCGTGTCATAATATTACCACACATCATGCATATTACTCCACCCAATTTTTTACTTATAAATTAGCAACAGAGAAGATGTATGTGATACAATGGCTCTTAAAATCAGATTTTCTGCATTAGTTCCTGATGATTCTTTTTTGCACTGACTCAGTTTGGAAGGTTCTTTGCTCATGTAGCTCGCAGCTGCGTGCATGTGTTTACTTGAATAGTGATGCACGATCTGAGGGCATCCTCCTCCCTGCCTGACAGCTAACTGGGTGAGCTGGATGGGATACAGGCAGCATTTTTCCCTGTGGACCTTCCAGTAGGGTATTCTGAAATTGTTTAGATAGCGCAGGTGGAGACATGAAATGATAGAGCCACTTTGGAAAAGAGGGTGACAATTTTATACAAAGATAAACATGTATTTTCATGCAACAAAGTCATATCTTTAGGATTCATCTAAAAGAGATGAAAGCATATGTTCACACAAATGCATGTATGAGAAGGCTTATAGCAACATTATATATAAAATCCCCCAATAAAAAGATCTCAAATGTCCATCTATTTAAAAGATAAATAAATGTGGCTTATCCAGACAATGAGATACTATTAAACACTAAAAATAAACAATGAACATTATACCACACAGATAAATGTTTTGTGTGTGATAAAAGCCAGACATAAGATAACACATTATTATATGTCTATGTATATGAAAAGGCAGATCTCCATATTTAAAAAAATTATGCTTATGACTTCCCTGTAAGTCATGTGAAAGAAGAAATTGGTGAAAATGAGCACTGAGGAACTCTAAGAAACAAAAAAACGTTCACTCTTGGAAAATACTGTATATTCACTAAAAACAATAAAATTATATGCTTATCCACTTAATGTTACTGAATGTGAATTATGCCTCTACAATTCTCTAAAATATGGAATTTTAAAGTTAAAGTATTGATTTCAAACAATTAGAACATTTAAGCAGGCTAAGTATAGAGTAGCATTTATTTTTGCTCTAGCTTACCAAAGGCTAATTTCTGTTTAAAAATAGCATCTCCAAGGAGCCCGGGTGATGGTGCGGCAGGTTAAGGCGCTTGCCCTGCACGCAGTGACGCCAGCCCAGTCCCGATTGTGTCTCCCGTCCACTGACCAAGGCCAGGCCTGATCCCCGAGTGCAGACGGACCTAGGAGATGACACAGGCTGCACTACGCGTGCTGTGTTCAGTTGCGTGCAGTTCCCGGGACGAGAGCTGGTCCCCTGACACTCCCGAGTAAGGTCTGATCTTGTGCACGGAGCAACCTCCCGGCCGGCGCTGGCTTCTCCCTCCCAGTACAGTTTCTGGACTTGTCAGTGCCTTTTCTCTCCCATTCTCTGCATGCACCCCCCTCCCCACCCAGGGTGGCTTTTCTTCACTCTGCCTGTCCACATTTCTGCAGAGTTGAGCCTCCCAGAGGTGGTGGCTGTCTGCACCCTTGCAGTTCCTCAGCGGGGCCACTCCCCCCCCCCCCACTGCTGTTGATGCCTCAGCAGAACTTTGCCTCTGGCCCTCTTTCCACCCCATCCCCCATTCCCTCTGCTGTTTGTGGTACTTTTCCCTCCTTACCCCTGTCCTAGTGCTTCAGGCTTCCTGCCCAGGGCCACCCCCTTCTCATTCAAATGTCCAAGTAGAGGCAAAGACCTCAAACCCTCAGCCCCGACTCTGACTCCCACCAGAACCAGGCCGGCCGTTGAGTACCTGGGGCTTTTAAATAATCAACTGCTGTTATTCCAGTTTTCTCATCTCATGGATGATGCTGTCTTTGGAAAACAAGTTTAAAGGTTTAATTGGGAAGGCGGGCTAGGGGGAGGGCACTGAACGATGGCAAAGTGTTTGGCATGAAACCCTATGGGCAACAGGCATAACCCACACTCCGTAAGTTATAACAAAAGTGCCTGGCAGGCAGCAGTGGGAGAAATATTGGGGGTGTTCACTCTCATCCCATTGCTCATCGTTTTGCTCGAGCGGGCACCAGTAACATCTCTCATTTTAAACACCATGGTCCTGCTCTGTCCCAGAGAAACATGCTCTCCAGCCTGGTTACACTAATAGAATATTTACTTATGTTAAGAAGGAATTAAGTAGGCAAGTTGCACAATCCACGGCAATGCATTCTGAGTTTTTGCTTATGTTGTAAAAAGAAGGCACAAAAACTGAGTTTATCAACTTAGTGAAAAGCAACTCATCTGTAGTTCATGCTTTCCTACCCAAGTACATAAATCATATGCTACATATTAAATATGATATATATTGAAATCATGATTTTTTAGGATTAAACAAATACATCAGTTACTGTTGGAATATTTCCCCTTTTCCAGCTGCCTTCTGGAGTTTTGTCACAGAAACCTTTTGTCACAGAAACCTAGCTGATCTTTGACCCCGCAGATCTAAGGTGCTAGCCAGAATTGATTTGACATTGTAGATTCCAGGCTGCAGCCCAGCCTGGTCTTTGGGATGTAAATCCGAGTGCTTTCAGCCCAAAGAAGGCTTCTGTTTTGGTTTTGTATCTTCTTTCCGGGGGGCCTAGATTAACGGCCTGCAGATACAAGAGAATTATGTTGCCTCAATGTTCTTCCTGTAAGATCTTTTGGTGCTTTTGGTGACGTCAATGTATTGCGCCCTTTGGAAGGGCCATGATCAATAAAAGGGGTTTGGAGAGAAGGTGAGGGGGCGGAAAGTGTATAGGCGCGGAAAGGATAGAGAGGATGGAGAATGTATAGAGGGAAGACTGGAATAAACTGCAAGTGAGACCAACCATCATGGCTCTGTTCCTTCCTTCGCCAGCCACATCTTCGCCATCAACCTCCCCGGGGTGGGGGAAGTGGCCGGAGGCTACCGAGCTTGGGTGGCGGGAGAGACAGCTGCTGCCCTAGGCCCTGTGCCTGGCTCGGTGCGGTGAGGCGTCCCTTCCCTCGCCCGCGCCTTTTCTTTTTATTTTTATACAAGTTACCACTGATAACATAACATAGAAAAACCTGTAACCTTTAAGTGAGTTGATATTTTGCTGTAGACTTATGTGAGTCTTTTAACAACTGTCAATCACCCTATATTTCTATTAGTACGTTCATTTTGTGGCAGAACAATGAAATATACTTTGGGAAATATTCCTTCTTCATTCAAACACATTTCTAGTATATTTAGTTCTGGTGTTAGAAATACAAAAGTAAATAGGTCAGCATTCCACTTGTAGTTTCCATTTTCCCAGGAGCCAAGCCAGGCGGAGCTGGGAGAGGGGGTCCCGGGCGACCACTTGGTGACAGGGGACTGGAATCAAACTCAGCCCCCGGCTTCCCAGGCAAGTGTTCAACCTCTTGCAGCATCACGACAGCTTCAGGGTTTGTTTAACTCAGTTGAGCCATGAAGGCTATGGAAGCACCTCAACTTAATGATTTGTGTTTAATTAGTTGGCCCAAGGGTAGGGTCTGGGAAGGTCCTGTGCAAGCCACATTTGATCTGAGTGAGTTAACTCTTCTCCTCCAAAAAGGTACTCTTCAGAGTAAGTACCCAGGGAGATTCTGGCTCCCTCTCTGTGCAGCTTAAGTGCCCATGGATCTGCCAACATATTCATGCACTGTCATTACAGACCGTGTGACGCGTTCTTTATTGCTCCTGTCAGAATCACAGAACAATGGCAATCTCTCGGGAAAAGGATTTTGCTAGGATTTTCAACTTATTTTGGAAATCAAGACAAAGCTATTTTGATGGATTCTGAGCAACATGCTAAGATGAATTGAGAACCTTTTAGTGTTGATCTGAATGAAACTCGAGTCGCTCTTACTAGGTTTCAATTTGCTTTCCAGGCTGTCCCGTCCAGCTGTAAAGCACAATGGCATTAGCCCAACTTCCTAACGCTTTTTAAACGGGCACTTTCTCAGGCAGGGTAGGGCACAGTGAAGAATATGGGAGCAGGGAAAAAATGAAATACACAATATAGCTGCTAATACTCCTCTAATATTATATTCTATGTTCATCTCAGTCTGTATCTCACCCACTTACTCATCCAGTAACATGGTTGTGTTAAAAAATAATAAAAATGGAAAATAATTGTGTTAATGTCACATTCTGTCATTATAGCATTATTCTGAGGCTAATAACATTTGTATAGTTAACATACACAACCCCCTTGCAGTTTGCATAGCACAGTGCATGCCTGGTCAGTGCATCTCAACGTGTATCATTATACTTTCTATTTACAAGTGGCTTATTTATTTTATAAAAATTTACTCAGAATTGATTTAGTAAATTAGAGATACAAATTGGTATGTTCAGCTTAATCATCGAACATTTTCATTTAAGGTCAACATTAATAATTAATGTTTACAGAGGGTAATTGGGTTTCAAATAGGATAGTCCTCCAAAACAAGTGGAAATTTTCTATTAAATCAAATACATGGATTTACAGGCAATTATAGGGTAAGGTTAAGGGGCCTCACTTTCATTAGTAGTGACAGCTGAGGTATATAGGTATGTGTAAGCTCCAGTGGTGACAGTACTTAAGCATTTAGATCCAAACTGCAACAGTCAAGCTTAAAAGGAAGCCTTGGGGGTGGGAGGGACCAGGGGACATTGGTGCAGGGAGTGGATGCAGGTGTGTGTGTGGGGGGTTGGTGTTGGAACATTGCATGCCTGAAACTCAGCAAAGAACAACTATGTAAATCATGGTGCCTTTGAAAAAAGAAACAAGTGAAATGAGACAAAAGAAAGTGCCTAAAAATCTTCCATTGCTAAATGAGTTTGAGGTTGAGATTGTCGGGGCGGGGCTTGAGGGCAATGCTTGCTTTGGAGGCTACTCTGTTGTCCTGTTAAAGGCCCCTGATGCTCTAACACTTTTTTTTAATTTTATTGAATCACCGTGAGATAGTTGCAAGCTTTCATTTTTGGGGTCCAATCTCACAATGATCAAACACCCATCCCTCCACCAGTGCAACACGTGTGCCCAGTTCTCAGATCTCACACTCTGCTGCCTGAGACCAGCATGCCAGCTCTGGGTGCTGCCAGAGCCCCCCAGGGCTACACTGGCAGTTCCCTGCGGGCTGTGTGGTGCAGAGCTTGGAACTCAGGGCCCTCACCTGTGTATCCCTCGTCTTCCAGGTACTGGGAGACGAAAACTTTTACTTTACAAACCTAAATAGGGTAAATGTAGCACTGTCCTCTGGTTGTTCATCCATTTGCTCGAGTGGGCACCAGTAACGTCTCCATTGTGAGACTTGTTACTGTTTTTGGCAGATAGAATACACCATGGATAGCTTGCCAGGCTCTGCCGTGCATGTGGTATACTCTCGGTAGCTTGCCTGGCTCTTCTAGAGGGACGGAGGAATCGAACTGGGGTCAGCCGCATGCTAGGCAAATGCCCTACCTGAGGTGCTATTGCTCCAGTCTATTTACATTTGGGGTAAAGAGAATTGTTAATGAGGGCATTGAAAAGGTTGAGTGTGAACAAATAGGCCATGTGCAAGTCAAGCTACTTTAAAAAGCAGGGGAAAGGGGTGGGGTAGCTAAGAGGAAACTGGGAAACAGGGGCCCCTTCCCTGACCCTGTTCCCTGCTTGGATCCCTCTGGCTTCTGTTTGGAGGCCAGGAACATTCACAGTGAAGGCTGAAGAGGAATATTATATTTCCTCTTTAGTTTAGTTCGTCTTACAAAGAAGAGAGAACAAAGAAAAACATGAGTCCAGAGAGAAAATGCAAAGATGAAGGTGCCAGCTCTAGCTTAGCGCCAGTGCCACCCAGGGTCCCCCGCTGGGCGGGAAAGTTGGGAAGCCTGGGAGTGAGGTGTACTGAAAGGCACGGTCCCTAAAGGAACAGCCAGGACAAGGCAGTGGGCAGTGGATGAGAAAGGTGGCCACTGACTCCTGGCCAGGGGCGGGGGCAGGGAATGCTGGTGAGAATCAAGAGCACTGGCAGAGGGAGGGGAAGGCCAGGAGACAGCATGCAGTGCCCCCAGGAGGCAGCGCAGATTCAGGGAAGGAGATATAAAGGCAATAAACTGAGAGAGAGGGCCAGAGATGGTGCTGTGGGTAGGGTTCTGCTGGGGGTCGATCCCTGGCACCACCAGGAGAGATCCTGGGGCACAGAGCCAGGAGGAAGCCCTGAGCACTGCCAGGATACAAGTACATAAATAAGTTGCAAAAGGGGGGAAGTAATCCGAGAAATGACAATTCCTCAGAAAACTCAAGTCCAGGTAGTTATTTATCACGTACTCTTGTTACTGGCTAGATTTTTTAAAGTCAAATTTTGTGACACAGCTTTAGTTGTTATTCTCAATATTCTTTCCAGATGAATATAAAGCAATAAATAAGATAATCTGTTACATTAGATCAAGACCTAAGAGAATCTACAATAATTTTTTAAGTGCATTTCTTAGAAATTGCTAACTTAATTGGCAATTTCCAAGAAACAGAAAACATTCAAGTAAAGAAAAAGGAAGAAAAACAGTGTGTGTATACACATTTTTATACATATGTATCTGTATATATGCATATAAATGTGTATATGCATATATGCACATACACATATATACGTATAACTCTCTGTAATGTTTTTCTGAATAGAGTTTCTTGCCCGCATGCCTGGCTATCTTCCCCCAGGCCCCTCAGAGGGGATGGGCTCCAGCTTCCCTCTCCACCCTGAGCAGAGCTCCCGGCGGCCGAAGACCACCAGAACCTACCTACAGCCATGCTCAAGGCCCCCTCCACATGTTTGGACAGGCCTCATGCATGAAGGTACCAGCAGAGGAGCCCATGTGTGTGTAAACCCATCAACGGTCATCATCCAGAGACTTAAAAGCAAGCTCCCAGAAGCACACAGCGGCAAAGTCGCATAGATATATGAGTGGGTTATATATCTTATAACCTACTTCTCCCTCTGGGAGAAACTGGCAAGCTACTGAGAGTTTCCTGCCCACATGGGACAGCCTTGCAAGCTTCCCATGGTGTATTCATATGCCAAAGCCAGTAACAAGCCGGATCTCATTCCCCTGACCCTGAAAGAGCCTCCAATGTGTCATCGTTGGGAAGGCTGAGTAGAGAGAGGCTTCTAAAATCTCAGAGTAGGATGAATGGAGAGGTTACTAAGACCACTCGAGAAATTCAATGGTCAACGGGATTTCGTGAATATTTTTCTGAAATGCTAAACACTGAAATAATAAATACTGGACTACTGAAAAATGTTTTTTCTAATTAAATATATTTCCAAGATTTGTGTACTTGCCACTGTTATTTCATAGAAATGATCAGTAGTTTTTAAAGTTACTATAAAGTGTGGTTAATGTAAATTATCATTAACAAAGAGGTCAATATCCTACAAGACTTTTGTTCTAATTTAAAAAGTTGCTGTCAGAATCTGGGAAAATAGGCCTCACCAGAGGCCTCAACTTTCATTGACAAAGTGTCAAATGCCTATTTTAATTTCATTTGAGAAGTCCATCATTAACAGCACAATGCAGTATTAAATGGGTTTCTCTCTTCAGTCCTCTTTGACTGGGCTATAACTATAAATCACCTAAAATTAGAAATAAACTAGAATAAAACTCCCACTTTAGTAGCTATTTTTTGCCCCAAATACCCCCAATGCCAATGGAACAGCTAGTCAGTAAGCCAGCTAAGCACTGGATAATTAGCTTCACAATTTCAATCTAATTGCAGTAGCAACAGAAAAAAAAAAAAAGAACAGAGAATTTCACTGAATGCTTCATTTTATTTTCCAAGGAATTCCAGTTGTGGGAAATCACTGTTTTTCTGTATGTGGCAAATGTTAAAAGTCCAGGCAAGATTCACCTCCGAAAGTTAAAATAGAATATTAGGTTGAAATGTGATCTGGGCACCAGTTGCTCCATTCCCCCACGTTTGTGACACACGTGCTAGGCTTTGCGAGCTGCTGTGGTCTGGAAAGCAGAGACAGAGAACAGACTGGACATGCTCTTAAGAAGCCTGCCCAATGGCCACCCTCTCCCCGGCCGGGCCGGGCCTCTAAAACTCAGATGGTTTTGAGCCTTGGAGGGAAAAGACAAGTGTGGCGGGGCTCGCTGCTTGGTCCCGCTGGGTATATTTTTAACAATCTTACCGCCAGAGCTGTAGTTCAGTGGGGAGCATGCTGGCCATGGAAGGGTGGACCTGGGTTCAATCCTCAGCACGCCTTGTACTCCCTGAGCCTGCCAGAAATGAGTCCTGAGCTAGCTCGCTGGACCCATAGAGAGGAACGGAGGAATCGAACCAGGGTTGGCCACATGCAAGGCAAACACCCTATCCGCTGGAGCAATAGCACAGCAGGTAGGGCATTTGCCTTGCATGCGGCCAACCCATCCTTGATTCCCAGCATCCCATATAATCCCCTGAGCACCACCAGTGGTAATTCCTGAGTGCAGAGCCAGGAGTAACCCCTGTGCATCACCAGGCATGACCCACAAAGCAAAAAAATAAAGAAAGAAAAATAAAGAAACAAATAAATCTATAAATAAATAAGCAAACCAGAATAAAGAGCCAAGCTTCTTCAGCTGGGGATGGAATTCACCTTTCACCCCAAATAATAAAAAGGTAAAATGCCTTTAGCATATATGTATGTATGTGTGTATGTGTGTATATGTGTTTGTGTATCTTGTGTTTGTGTGTGTATGTGTGTATGTATATCTCTCTCAGAGAAATATGTGTGGACAGCATATCCTAGCTTCTATCAGATTCAGCCATTGTATCTCTGGAAAGTAAATCCTTGGAAGAAAACATATTTGTTCCCTGTACTTTATTTTTTATAAGGAAATCTCAAGAAGTTGCACTGACCTACTTCCGCGCGGCCTTTGTGCAGGACTCCAGCACAGGTTGCAACCCCGCAGGGTGTCTGGAAATGTCTTTATTCTGGGTAACTCAAGCCAAGGTAAGATTCGGAGCTGGTTGACTGGGGTAAGAGGCCCCGTGGGCGCTGGCGGGCAGGAGGCTGTCTGCGCCCTGTTGTCTAATGCAGCGGCCTTGGGAACCAGGGCCCCAGAGGAAAGGAGGGAAGAAGCGGCAGGCAGAGGAGCTTCATTAGCCACCAGTGGGTCCTGGACATTTGATCTTCTATGCAACTTGATATTTAATGTCCTTAGAAGTGTCGAGATGAAATATTCCTTCCTCAGACCCTGTTCAACTCTGTCTCAGACTGGGAGCATCTGGGGAGAGTTTCTCAAGATCTGCACATTTCTGGAGCCCTAAGGATCCCCGCAGGTGCCTGATGGGAGATCGAAACTCCTGTAGCCCCACGAGTCGGCCAGATCAGCACAGGAGCTCACCGTGACTTACGTGTCACTCCTCAAAGAACAAGAAACGCGTGTGTCATTGTGAGGGGCGGCAGATCTCTGCCCGGGGGAGCCTCAGAGAAACAAAAGAGCAAAACCAAGACAACTCTTTCTGCAAAAGCATGGGGTTTATTCAGCCAATATAGCTATATTGGGACCTTCAACTGTGCCTCAATGGTGGCATAGCCGAAGGCCCGGAACTCCAAAAAGCAGGCTGTATTTATACCCTTTTGGGGGAGAAGGGAAAATCACACATATTGCAGCATCAAGGGGAAATCACACCTATAGATCAAAGGGGATCACAGATAGGTCGCTTCATTTGCTTATCTCAACATCTGTTGACTGTTAACTGTTTCCCTGCAAATGTTTGCTTACAGTTCCTAGGGCAGTTTGTTGGCCCATTTGGTGACAGTTTCCTGCCCAGAGGTAGGTCACGAAGAAAATATCTTTCAAAGCAGCCAAACAGTTACAAAGGCAAATTTAACCCTTAACCTGCCCTCCTCTTCATCATGGCGTGGGGAGCCTAGGTTCCAAATGTGGTTAATTCTGTCCCTACTACAACCCCCACAATTTACCCCCTCTGATAACCTGGTTTGCAGCTCTGTGGGGTGCAGAAAGAAAGGATAAACATACACGAGCCAAGGGAGTAGGGGGTCAGAATCAGACCCACGTCCCCTCCTGGAGGAATGACTATCGCAAGGTTCAGGGGGAGAGAAAACAGGGAGAACTGGAACACAGACCACTAGTGACACAAGTACCATCGGGATGGTTCTTGGCTTTTTGATGGCACTGAGGGGAGGTGCCTGCAGACGCCAGAGCCATTCTGATGCACATGGCCTAAGAGATAATAACTAAATATTTTCAGAGAGTGATGGAGGTTTCTGGACAATTGGTGGTGATGCAATAATTTTCTATATTAAAATCTTAAGAATCAATACCATTATCCTGACCATATTCCTTGAAGTCTAATAATGTTTTAAGCGTGGATGCTCTATGCACCTAGGACAGTCATTTGTCCACCTTATTCGAAGAGACACACTTTGAATGGTCCACTTCCTCAAATGCTAAAAGATGAATTTTCCTTTCTAAATTAAAGATCTGCTAAGAATAGTTCGTCTGCGGGGTAATGGAAGGGACTCGCCGCATGTTAGAGGGCTGCCATGTACTCGTTTTCCATATGCCTTTACTAAAATATAAGTAATTCTGTACATAGAGCTCACCTCTCACCTGGAGCTTCTAATAGAAATGGAGCCCTACAAAGGTGACACGTAAAGGGGGCCTGGAATACCGGATAATTGGATTGTTAGTTATCAGCCCTTCACCTCCATATTTGTACAGCTTCGAAAGGTATCATTTCAGAGGAGCCGAGGCGAGACCTTTTGTCTTGAAATGCTCTACGGTGGGAGCCTGGCTGCCTTTTAAGATAAGGCCAAATGGACAGCTGAAGGCTCGGAGCTGGCGACAGGAGCATCCTAATTGCGTGTCTTTGTTCCGGCTCGCCATTGAAAGGGTTTTGTTCATTTACACATGCACATAAAACCATTTTAGGCTCATTCGCAGCAATTGTCAGAGGCAGGCATTTGTGAACTACTGTTGCTAATGCTGAAATACAATTTATCTCTTGCTACAGATGACCACAGTCCTGGGGAAATCCTTTTATTCTTTACATTATGCCTTAGCTTTGTATTCATTTTCATTCCTCTAGCTAGACTAGATTTCTTGACAGTCATTTCAAATTCCATTTAGGGAATAGCACCAAGGGGCATGACCAAGATGAATAAGATTTCCCATCTGTACCCCGAAGAGCCTGTATTCAGAGGTGACTTTAAATGAGAACACACATTTCCAGAAAGTTAATAAGGCAGACGGTGCATTTGGAATGAAACTACACTCTAAAGTTCTGGAGAGCAGTTGAACAAAATATTTTAAAATTTTAATGCAATTAATACATTTAATTAGGTTTCCCCTTTTATTTCAAGGAAATGTAGTTCCCTCTGCACCGGGAATGCATAGGGAATTCTTACACCACTAGTTTCTTCTCTGTTAGGTGGACGATGAGAATAAATGAGAATTCGACAGAAAAGGTCTTTCAAACACCACCAGCATATTCATGAAATCTTCCTATTGTTTCAAGATAGCATCAGGCACAAAAGCATCACGGGGTGAAACAGTAAACAGTTTCAACTTTATCAGTTTAGGTGGGATGGGCCACACCTAACAACACACTCAGGGTTGACTCCTGGCTCTGTGCTCCTGGAGAGATAGCAGAGTAGGAAAGGCACTTGCCTTGCATGTGGATTGGTGTCCCAGATGGTGCTGGAAGCACTGTCAGAAATGACCCCTGAGCACCCAAAATCCAACAAAATAGTATTTAATTATTTCAACGACATTTAAATCTGACTGGTCTCCTTTCTTTGTACTTCACATTTCTACCTCGGATTAAAATGTATCACAGACTTAGTAATATTTGATAAAATAATTTATCATATAAAATTATAGTAAGCAATAAAAATAAGCAATGAAAAATAAATAATTTAACTGGATTGTGATTATTTCCTTTCAATTATAGTATAATAGTAAAGAAAACAATCCAGTTATTTATATGTAGATACTAAATTTTGAAAGTGAAAATAGCTACTCTTTTTATTGCCAAATTCAATATTTCTCTTGAACTACAGTTTGAAGACATTAAGAAAATTGAATGGTGAGGATTAGTTTTTTTGAAGAAATGACTTCACGTTAAAATGATAAAACTTGAACTAAAAAAAGCCTAAGTTCTTTGACATTTGAAATAACTTTAATGCCCTTCCCTTACCTTCAAGCTAAATGAAAACTTTGAATACGGAGGGTAGAGCATCCTTCTTCCGTCCCAGTAGGTTTGTGTGAAGCCGGAGCAGGTACTTCCTGTACAGCCTCAGTCTCCTCCACCCTTTCCCATCTGTAAGAATGGATGATTTCTCACCTACATCAAAATTTGTGCATCTGTCAAGTTCTCCCTGGCCCGGTGTGTTTTCAAGTTTAGTGTTTCCTTAGTCATGCTGCAACCAGTATCACTTCAAATCCTGGGATCCCTTGCTTTTCAGGAGCTTCTGCAGTGTACCCAGCTTCGGTTGATGCTCAGTCTTTGAGCAAAATCGCTTCTACACACTCATGCTCTTTACTTCGGTAAATAGTAACAACAAGTCTCACAATGGAGACTTTACTGGTGCCTGCTCGAGCAAATCCATGAGCAACCGGATGACAGTGATACAGTGATGACTCAGAGATTTATAATTATTTATTCAATTTTGTTTTCAGGCTACATATGGTTATGCTCAGGGCTTTTCCTAGCTCTGTTCTCAGAGATCTTTCTTGGTAAGATCTAGAGACCATAGGTAGTGCTGGGGAATGAACCCAGGACAATCACATACAAGCTAAGTCACCACCAACATTATATGTTCCTTTTTGGTTTGTATGGTTTTTATTCATTTGCTGTTTTTTACATATGTTTATCATTTTTATTTTTCCATAAGAACTTGTTTCTCTTCACTGTAAATAATATAAATCACTTGTCTTTCTAAACTCTGGGTTTGGAAGTATCATGCCATCCTTACATTTCTCAGCTCAAATGATTCTATCAAACAGGATTTTTTTTTCTGAAAAGAAAAACTGTCAACAAATAAATGAATAAGTTAAGCATAAAATAAAATAAAATAGATTTTTATGTAACTCAAGAAGTAACACAAATATACAGCTCAGTGTTTATTCATACATTGAGCTAATTACTATGATGATATTCAGGAAATTTCTTATCTACCCATCTTTTTTCCATGAAGATTTATTTTTCTTCTTGCGTTTGATTTAGACAAAATTACTAGCATTCTTTCTTGTGGATGACTTCTTGGTTCATCTCCATGTGTGTGATATTCAACCATATTCATAGAGAATTAGTGTGATTAATTGAGCCATACTTGACTTTTTGTTTATAAAGACAGTGACTAGAGTAAAAATTGTGGTAACTAAAATGTTTTTCAATAAAAATTTACAAAACATTATTTTGGAAAACTAAGTATGAGATTGATGTCAAAGATGATGCGTTACATATTACATGAATTGGAATAGCTGTTCTCTACTATTTTTAAATCACTGTATCTGCCACTGTCATCCCATTGTTCATTGATTTACTTCAGCCAGTACCAGTAATGCCTCTATTCGTCCCAGCCCTGATATTTTAGCAGCTTCTCCTTACTCGTTTTTCCCAATGATTGGAGACTCTTTTCAGGGTCAGGGAAAGGAGACGTGTTATCTGTTACTGTACTTGGCATATCGAATACGCCACAGGAAGCTTGCCAGGCTTCTATTCATAAACTGAAAAATCTTACATTGTGAGCCCTGGGGAATAGTACACGCAAAAGTTCACAAACATATGCCTAAGTGTTGGAAACTGGGCAAACAAAGGTTGTATAAGAGACTGAACAAATGCATTAAAGAACCCAGGGACCCCAGCACCTCTGGGGTGACTCAGGTCATCTCTGGCAAGGCCTATGTGACACTGTATTCTCGGCCCTTGTATTAAACCACTGGCCTGTTTGGCCAAGATTTGCTGGTGGGGCCGCTGAACCTCCTAAGCACCACCAGGAATTCCCCCACCCCAAAATCCACCTAAAGGGCCAGTTTCACATGTATATTCACTGCCACTGTTACTGTCATCCCATTGCTCATCGATTTGCTCAAGCGGGCACCAGTAACGTCAGCATTGTGAGATTTCTTGTTACTATTTTTGGCATATTGAATATGCCCTGGGTAGCTTGCCAGGCTCTGCATTGTGGGTGAGATACTCTTGGTAGCTTGCTGGGCTCTCCGAGAGGGGCGGAGGAATCGAACGTGGGTCAGCTGTGTGCAAGGCAAACCCCCTACCCGCTGTGCTATCGCTCCAGCCCACCAGAAACATATTTCTTAGAAATTATTATATAACAAGATTGACTCTTATTAAAAATATTGTGAGTTTCTGGCATAACCTTTATTTTCTTGAACTGTCAGAGTTCTGTTTATTAGGAGGGATGTAGGTCTTGGCAGAGAGAATATCAAATAGAACAAAGATAGGAAACAATCATAAATAATCTGAAAACCTCGAATGTTATCTCACTTGACTAACATCTCACTCAGAATGCAAACAAAACTCTTGCTCCTAATGACTCAAATAGCGCTCTAGAGATTGGATATGTTAGAGTGGGTTGTCCCACTCATAAATGCTAAAAGAATTCAAAGCCCATTGATTAATGGTCTGTACTTGGGCAATGGTTGTGCCAAAGTGATGGGGGAGGTGCTTTCGGGTGAGGGCACAGAGGGCCCTGAAACTGCTTTTCCAGGGTACTCCACTTTGCTCTTTTCTCAGTTCCCGTGTAGTTAAATTAGCACATGAAACTGCTTTGGACCTTGGGAGCCACAGAAATACTTGGTGAGGTCCTAAGACAATCTTCTAGAGCCAACAAATCCTGAGTTATTTAGGAATGAACTATCTATTTTGCTGTTCTTAAAATAGTATTAGCAAACTGGCAGACCAAATGTCAGAGGATCAAGTTTTATGAAAACAGACTATTTGGGATGTTTGGTATTTAGTCCTCATGGTAAAATGAGCAAAAATTTGTCAGATGCTTATGTTTACCTTTCTTCATGTGTAAGAATCGTGGGCTCCCAATAATAAGTGCCTACCTGTGGCGCAAAGAGGAAAAAGTAGGAGATGAGAGATAAATAGTTTATCAAAGTCAGCTCTTCAAAATTAACCTGACTAATATAATAAAAATTTGATTGACCGAAATAGAGGTAATATTGAATCCCTCCATAACTAAATGGGTATTCTTTGAAAGTCTACAATAAGCATTTTTTTTCACATGAGATGTGACGTAAAACTGCATATTTTGTTAATTATGTGCATTATTGTCAGTATTCCCTGAAGTATCAATATTTGATATGTATCACATGATTTTACATTTGATTTTGTGATCCTAATGTCTTAATGGACTGAATTTTTCCTAAGAATAAGGACCCAATTTCCTAAGCTTTCTATTCTTTAATTATTCTGATTAATAGTGAATATACCAAAAGCTAAAATAAATTTAAAATTTATTTTCAATAAGATAATCCAGACCTTGAAATGTTGTTCAGAAGCTTAGCTTTTAAAATATAAATAGCTGTCAAAATTCTTTACACATTCCACATTCATAGACTTAATGATTTGTGTTTTGAGTAATTAGGATTAACCTTTTATGACACATGTAATATGCAAAACCAAAATGTAAAACAACTTAGTAATTATTCACTGAACTTTTTCAAATCAGTTTTAAAATAAATGTGCAATATGATATACAAATTGTTTAGATGCAGGTTTCTAAAAAATTGTAGTTGTACTAGTATCATTAAAATAGAGCTTACCGGCATGCCTATGCTATACAGGGCTGCAGCCCTCCACCAGCAGGGGGCGTCAGAGACCCTCTTCTGGTGACAGTTCTTGTCTTGCCTCCTCTGCCAAGGCCCCCTCTCCCACCCCACCCAGCTTCAGCATATTGATTCTGTATCCAAAATCAAAAAGGTTTCTTATCAGTAGTTACCCTCCATTCCTTTGCTTTTTATTTTTAATGGCATCTAGGTAAGATCATTTGGAAGTTGTCATTTTCTTTCCAAGTTATTATGTTACTTAGCCTAACCCCCTCTATTCCTATTCAAATTGCATCAAAAAACGCAATTTCACCTTTTCTTAAAGCTTAGTAGTATCCCATTGTATCCATTTTTTTAAATCTAGGTGTATGTTGTTTAGAGGTTGAATTACTTCCATAGCTTAGGTGCTATAAAGAGGATTTCAATGAATGTAGATGTTCATAGATCTTTTCGAATCAATATTTTTGGGTTCCTGGAGTAGACTGACTGGATCTTATAAAAGTTCTGTTTTGAATTTTTGGAGAAGTCTTCAGAAAAAATTTTAGAGTCTGCAGCCAGATGACATTCCCACTGACAGGTTTTATTTTTCCCCCTCATCTGCATCACCAGCATTGAATGTTTCTGGTCCTTTTGATACACATAATTCTTACTGGTGTGAGGGTATTTTGTATTCTTGACAAAGGGTTAATATATTATACATATGAAACTCTTTAATGGCTTAATAACTTCAAAAAAGAGGGATAAATAATGAGCATGTGGATGGACAATAGTCACATGAAAATAAGTTACTCTTCATATATGATAAGGGAAATAAAAATTAATATAATCAAGAACCACCTCATTGTGAAAGTAGCATGAAAACTAAGTCCAAGAACATTACTCTACATTGAATAAATATACATTTTCTATAGGAATTCTAATATTTTTAACTGGGAATATATATATATACTTATTATAATAATCACAATTATACCAATGTGATTAAGAAGGCACATATCTTGGAATATATATTGCCAGGGACATCAAGAATATATGTTGTCAGTTTCTCTGGTCTACCTTAATGAATCAATCTCATATAAGAAAATATAGTTGTGAGATTCTCTATTTTAGAACAGAATAATTACTCTAACTTGAACATCTGGATTCTAAACCATGTGAATTATTTTAAATAAATAACCAAACCATTTGCATTTCAGGCATGTATCAAAGGATTTAACTATAAATTATTTACAAATAAGAAATTCATAAATCTAACTTAATACATAGAAGAATCTGTAATTATTTACCTGACTACTTATTCTTGGTATTTTTCAATCCGTATGCCTAGAACAAGTTAATACCCTTTACAGGCTCACCTATATCCTGGATCCCGAAACAAATCCCTTTTCGTAATCCTGAGAGATTTAATTTCTTCTACTTCAGATGATTGACATTTTAGCATTTTGAGCTGGTGTTCTAATTTCTGTTACTATAATAAGTTTTGTAAGAACAACAACAAAAGCCATTTTAGATCTCTAAAGAAATACTTTCACTGGGTTGAATTAATCTTACATTTTCAGTATCTGCAGTCTCCCTATAGAAAAAATACCTAATTGTTTTGTAAAACATAATAGAAAATTTTACCTATCATCTCTCCAGTGCCCTGTATGTGAGTGCCTTGTGTGTCTCTTATGTAAGAATCACATAGAACTTTTTGCTGTTTTTTTTTTCAAAGCTGAATTGAGTGTTTTATTTTATTAGGAATTATAAACCACATGTAATAAGTATATCCTAGAGCAAAACAATATATGTCTCTAAATGTACCTATTTAATCTACAGTATAAAAGAGTTCGCTCTATGTATCCGTATCTGAGCTAATCTTTTAGAATTAGTGGTCAGAAAAAAAATACATAAGAACTATTCAGTTATAATGATAGCACAATTCACTACATAAAAATAGACTGTGTAAGTTAGGTTAATGAATATTCATAAAGTTACATGCTCGTTGAGCTTAGGAGTTTATAGTAGTGTTGCTAGCTAGGAAACTGATCTGGATTAAAGAATATAGGGCAGATAGATAAAGAAGTTGGTTACAGAGGATCATGATGGAGTGGATAGGGACAAACAATAGAAGAAAAATATTTTCTGAGCATAAGAAACATCATCTAAGTAATAAACAATCAAAAATAACTTGGGGAAGGTTTTATGAAGCATGGCTTTTTGAACTGTGGGGCATGTACATACATTCTCTAAAGTCATATTAGTAGTATGAATAGGAATGTATATGATAGCCAATCGAGCTAGTCTGTGCAATCACAAAAGAAATGTTCCTTTATCTTAGTGGCATTGTGGAGATATTTTGATATGGCTTAGCGATAAATTAGATGTATAAGGGTAGGAGAGGTAGGAACCTAAGCAAGTGCCTGCCTTTTATGCCTCTTAACCAGGTTTAATTCCAGGCATCACATATAGTCCCCAGAGCACCTCTAGGAGTAATCCCCAAGCAAAATAGGAGATAGTCTTGAAACAAAAGTAAATGAATAAATGAGTTTGAAACAAATGAGAGAATTCCAATGTTGAATGAATTGAGAACAAAATCCCAGAGTGAAATAATTCCAGTGTTGAAAGACATAAAGAAAATCATCAAGAGAAATGGAGCCAAACAACAGCACAGTAGCACTGCAGTCCTGTTGCTCATCGTTCTCCACTAGCAGGCACCAGTGATGACTCCATTGTGAGACTTGTTACTGTTTTTGGCATATCGAACACACCATGGGTACCTTGCCAGGCTCTGCCTTGTGGGCAGGACACTCTTGGTAGCTTGCTGGGCTCTCTGAGAGGGATGGAAAAATTGAACCCAGGTCGGCCACGTGTAGGGTAAACAAACGCTTTATCCACTGTACTATCAGTTCAGCCTAAAACAATACAATACGTAATGGATTTAGGTTAGCAAAATTCAAGGAAAATATTGTGTTATGATTGGAGGCCACACAAGGTGGGGCTAAGGGCTTACTCCTGCCTTTGTGGTCAGCGATCAATGCTGGTGGGACTCAGGAACCATATGGGTCCGAACCTACCCATTGTACTATCTCTCCAGCCCCTATGGACCATGCTTTTAAAAGGAAACTTTCTTTTAAATTCAGAGAACAACTGAGAAATTAAAAACTGGGTTTTCACATGAACCTCCAGTACTGAGTAGCTAAAATAAGGGCAGATTTGAGGAAAAGAGTGGTGTACCAGATAGCTTGAATTTGGCTAAGGAGTAAACAAACAAGCAAGTAATAAAACTAAGAGAAATGGAGAGATAGTACAAGGATGAGTCACTTGCATTGCATGTGGTGAAACCTTGTTTGAGCCTCAAGCAGCACATATAATCTTCTAAGTACAAAAGCAACTAGTAAGTCCTGAGAAAAGCCAGGAGTACAACCCCCCAAAATAAGTTGGTCTCAGGGACACAACATGAGGTTAGCATCAACCAGTATATAGGAGTTTGGAACCAGAGGGAGGGAAAGGCATGGTAGGGTAGGACTCCTCCTAGGAAGAGGACTTTCACTGTGAAAAACTAAGTGACATCTTGGGTTATGAAGATTCCACATAGTCCCAGAGAAGAATTTTAGGTGCTGTGCATTGAGTATGCATCCTGGTCTGTTGAGAAGTTTCTAAAAGAAAGAAAAAAAGATGAGATAGATTATGTTGGGCTCCTAATAAGGAATATAGAGATAGTATTGCTAAGATTATTAAACAGTAAGTATAGTTTTAATACTCCATCCACATTGTGATTTTTTTTCAATAGTACATGTAAACTTGTTTGGAAATAGGTAAATAGATTTTTAAGATTTTGAATTTCTGCAGGAGCACAGTGAGGATGAAAATGTGAGTAAGGTTTAGGGTATTGGCTAAGAGTCATTAAAATAGTGGGCCATGGTACAAAAACAAGATATAAAGAGGGTAAAAAGGATGGGACTGTAAATGGAAATATGGACAGTCAGTGGTTCCCAGGAGGTGGAGAAACAGAAAAGCAAACCGTCAGGAAATGGAGAAGGTTGGTACAGAGAGCAGGATGACTGGAAGTGAAGGTGGTTGCTCACTCTGTTATTCACTTCAACAAGGTGTTGGGGTCTAGTTTTGGGGATTGGCACTGAGGAAGAAGAGGAAAATCGCAAGCAATGAAGCCGAGCATAAAGGGTCAATGATGGAATGGTCGTCTCTATGGAAACTGGCATAGCTGAGAATGTCAGGAACAATGGGTCTGGGAATTAGAGGTGGGAATCTGCCGGTAACAGCAGGTCAAGAGTGTCAGGTGTGATAGCATAAGGTTATAGGACACCAAGTGCCAAGTTTCTGTAAGGTCAGTGAAGACACTTAGGGGACCCATTGTAGGAACAAACAGAACTTCAAGCCCAGTAATGCTCATGGAAGGCAAGTCACCCTGGGTAATGTCACCGGGTAGCAGTCCTCAGGAAAGGGACAGTGCCTTGCTCAGACACGGGCCTCTCTAGGGACATGGTCCATCCTGCTTAGAGAGTACACATTGGAAGGTAGAATGGAATACATTCAGAAAGTCAGTTCAGGGGCAATAGAGCGACACAGTAACCTCATGGGGATGGTTTTGCTTCCAATGGAAGACTGGAAAAATAAGTTCTGGGTAAGATAAAGTATGTGGAGGGAAGAAGATCCCTGGTACTGTTTTGTGAAGACAGGGACAACCATCCATTTTATATTCTGTGGTATTCTGTGCCCCTCTTCCCCCCAGCCCTGGAAAAAACAATAGGCTCTAATCTCCCAAAGTTAAGGAAATAACTTAACTTTGGAAAAATATTGACTCTGGTTATCAGGCATTTTTTTTAGCTTTGTGTTTTTCTTCCCTAAGCTAAGAAAGTTGAGAATTATCGATCATTAAGGCATCAGTACTTCCCACTGCCTGCCAGCTCCCTTCCTCCTTTATTATTTCAGTGTGGATTCACTTCTGAATACATCAACTACTATGCGAGAGTACTGTAAGGCAGGAGCAAGTTTAAACACAGATGGATTCATCTGTGCATATTCATGATCAGTTCTCATTACTGGAGGCTGCCCATCACTGTATTTTCAAACACATCAGCTTAAAACAGTTGGTATTTGCATAAATAGTGCTCATCATGAAAGCATTAACATTGTGTTAGAAGGTGAAAGAAGTGCATTAAGTGCATCTGTTTTTACCATTATCATCCCTCAACTTATGGTAATTTCACAAGACAGAAAACAGGATCTTATGTATCAGAAAAATCTGTATAAGCTTGCAATTTTAATTTACCAGTAAGTGTTTCTGCAGTAATTAAATATGCACAGGTTTTTAAAATAGAGATTAAAATATGAAAGAGATCAAGCTATTTACAATCTAATTAGCTCAAAATTGGATGAGTAATATAAATGCATAATTAATCTGGTGACGATGACAAACTTGAAAGGGAGATTATGGAATTAGTCACAGAAAAAAGTATCTTTTTAAAAGAAAAACACTTTTTATAATCAAAGCCAAAGTGAAAAGTTCCTCAGATAGTTTTAATATCATTTTATATACACATTTTCTGGACATTTTTATATTATACATTATTAAAGAAATATACAGTAAAATATTTTTCTCGCAATAGAATTTCTTTTAAAAAGCTCTTGCTATAAGATACTTATTAAGTAGATTAGTTATAAGAATTTACCTTTGTATTTTACTTTACTACATGCTTTCTATTTTCTACATTAGAAGTAAATGATTTAAGAAAGAGTTTTGAGAAAATTACATATGTATTTTTAATATCTATTTAAAAAGTGATAAGACTAAGCTTATCCATGATAAACTACAGTTAGGATTTTTCTTCAATTGTTAAAGCATTCCTTCTTCCTCCTCACCTTTATGGTCATAGAAGTAAACACATCAGATACTATAGTTTATGCTGTTCCTTCTACTTAGTCAAAAGCTGTACGAGCCTCCAAAGACAGCTGCAGAAGCCTGCAGTACATTTTCCTGCTTAGGCGATTTCCCCTCCTCTGCTTCTTGTTATAAGAAAGAGAAATATAATTAGAGTGATTTATCTATAGCAATGTTCTTTGTCCATAATACTTCAGTATGAATTTTCCTAAGAATAAGGGCAGATCTTATATACCTTCAGGGTAATAATAAACATCAGTAACTTTTGTACTTTTATATCATACTCTTAAAAAGTGGTCTAATAATTCCTGTATGTCATTTGATTCACTAATATCCTGGGTAGCAGATATTTTCTTCAGTAAAGTTTCTGATGTGGGAATAAATATCCTGTAAAATTGTCATTGCTCTTTAGGGGTTGAAGGCTGGGTTTGGGCTACACCCAGTCCTCAGAGATACTCTTGGCTCTGAGCTCAGGGGTGACCCCTAATGGTGCTAATTGAACGTATGTGGCACTGGGGATCAAACGTGGGTCACCCACAGCCACGACAAGCACTTGCCTTTCTATGCTCTCTAGCCTTCCACTGCCCTTTGATTTTGCAAAAGCCGGGAAACTATTTAAGGTTCTTCCACCTTACATATTGATGCAATTAAAAATTACTATCCATCCATTTTTTATCTCTTTTGAAAATTATAAGCCAAAGGCATGTTGTGTCATCTGAAGATTCATCTTGAGTAGAGTCACGTTCTCCATACCTGACCTGAATTCTGGGTAGGGCTGCTCACGGTTCCGGAGGCGGGCACGTGAGAGCCAACCGGCCCTCATGACTGATACCATATTCTTCACAAACTCAATTTCCTGTGGATGTGATCACTAGAAAGGCAGTTTAGATGATGTGCCAGTGCAGTCTGGAGGAATCCAAGGATCATTTTAAGTTCTTGGAAAGCACAGTTGGCCACGTAAAGGTTGTTCCCAGCTATGCTTTTACAAGTCCATGTACTTAATGTTCACCCTGATAGAATCAACTCTACATGCAAAAACCATGCAGAGGAGCACAATAGCTCTTCCTTTTTTTTTTTTTTTTTGAGAAATATGTTCAGTGACTAAAATAAATTCTGCATGTCCTATTAGATTATTTAAGAGCAACAGATATGAAAGATAATGGATTTTTGTTGTTCTTCAGTAACTCTGTGTTTTTCAAGTGGTTATGAAATCTTTGTGTCCACAACGTTAGCAGAATTGTTGGGATTAATTATTTAAGGAATGGAACTTGGGGCATTTTTTTTTTTCCGTTCCAGCAGATCTGTTTACAACATGACTCAGATATTGCACTGTTTGTGTCTCCAGGATGGTGACATTTCCCCATTGTTGTTCGTAGGAAATCCTTGGCAAGACACTTTAAGAAATTGAATTTTTAATTTTTGTACTTAATCTAGAGGAGACACTTTAAGATCTTCGCCAATACTCCTCATGCCCAGATTAATCATTTAGTCAAAAGGATGACCTGGTTTGGTCATTAATATGGCAATTAGCAAGAATTAGCTTTTTCATTCTTTCAAAATGAGACTCTCCATAATTGGCCTTTGCACTAAAAGAGTGCACTAAAGAGTTTTGCCTTTTTTTTTTCTAGTCATGGAGCTCGCCATCCAGATTTGTAGCAAGTCTTGTAAATTTGCAGAAAGAAGGTTAGTGCTCAGCAAAAGTTGGTCCGTTTCATATGACAGAAGCAGTTCTGGCCTATCACAAACCACTCATGGGCCTATGCAGCCGACTTCAACTCTCTACCAAGGGACCCGACATGACACCGCTTGGAAAATTCACTAGCATGTGGCAGCCACACCCCCTTGGCCAGCCATGGCCCAGGCCTATGTACTCTGTGTGTGGAAACCTTCTTTCCTTTCCAAGTTCCAGTGTGCGCTCCATTCCTAGGAACCCCACTGCCCCCACCTGTGGTGCAGAGCAATCCCTTGGCTGTAGACTAGATGCTCCTCAAACTTGCTGCCTGGAGAGACTGTGCTCTCTTCTCTCCGCGCTCCCCTTCCCCACCTGCCCCAGATCAGTCATGCTTGCTTTGCCCTGTCTTGTCCTGAAATTCTGTTCTGTGAATACAGAAAAGTCTGGAAATCCCTCATCCACCTCAGGACTTTGTTGTCTCCACCACACAGGGGGCCCTGTGGGCCTTGGGGAGTCCACCTTCCCAGGGCCACAAACGCCTGAGGTCCTCACGGAGCAGGCCAGAGGCACCCGCCTTCCTCCCCACACTCCCGCCAGCCGGAGTCTCACGTGTTAAATAATAGTCGCTAAATGCTGAAGATGATAGTAGGGAACTGCCCCTATTCTACAGACAACCAAAAACAAACAAAAAAAAAGTCATGGAGTGCTTTATAGAGCAACACTCAGAGAGGGTGAGTGAGGGAATGATGCAAATTAAGAACAGTGTCGCTGCATTCTCAGCCCATGGACAACGGGGTCCATGGATGTGAGGAAAAGCACCTTTGGCGTCACCCACAGACTCGCAGTCACTGCTCAGGCAAGACGGAGCAGCTGCTGAAGACTAAGCATTGCCAATGAGGGCAGCGTTTTCAGCCTGCACAGGGCCTGGGAAGGAAAAAGGAGGTTTGTACAAATGTTCGGTTAAGCGGTCTGAGGTGCTGAGACAGGAACAGGAGAGAAATTACTGTTCACTGAGGATCACAAGACTCGCCCAGACCTTGTGACCAAGAGCCTGTTCAGCCTCCTATTATTTGCCGGTTTATTATAATCACGTCCAATGAAATTCAACAGTTTAAGAATATGTTAATTAACATAGTCAATTAGAAAACATAGACTGTTACAAAAACGAAAACATAGACAATCACAGAAACGGAAACATAGATAGTTAGAAAACATAGTCAGTTGGAGAAACTGTAACTGTAACTGTAACTGTAACTGTAACTGTAACTGGCTAACCTCCTCACACCTGGGTCTGCGATGAATAGGAGAGAATGTTTGCATGTAAAGTCCAGCCAGTCCGAGATATGTGAGAAGAGGAAGCTGCTGCTTTGTGCTTTAGGAATTTGCTGGCCACAGAGACTCAGTTTTGCCTTTTCCATATCAATTAGACTGTCAAGCTTACGCTCGTCCACTTAGTGCAATGTGGGTCCTGGTTCTGCGTCCTGCTTGCAGGGCAGCGTCCGAAGACTCATCTTCATGATTGGGTTGGACACCAACAAAGGAGTAAGAGAACAGGTGATGAAAAGACAGAACAAAGTACTTAAGAAAGACTTTAAGCCTGGAACAAATAATCCCACCCCTTCATCTCTCACTCCCCTAAAAACATGCGGTGTCAGGAGACAGAAAGACACAGCCACCGTCACTATGCAGAAACAGATGGGTCCCACTGCTTTGTGTGCACAATCTTTTGCTTTTAAATTTTCTTTTCTTTTTTCCTTTATCAGAGGTGTGAAGATGCAAGAGAGAGATTCAAACAAACAAACAAAAAAATTACATCACTTTTTCTTAAAACAAGGAGCAGAGGAGGGGGGAATCGCCTGGGCAGGAAAATGTAATGCAGCATGTACAACTGTCTTTGGGCTTTGCCCGGCTTTTGACTGATTAGAAGGAAGAGTATAAACCATAGGAGCTGATGTTTTCTCCTAAGAGTTTTTAATGGGGAAACACAGTGTCTGGTCTTGCATGCATGGAATTCACTGGTTCACCTTGTTAAACTCCTCAGGAAAATTAGCTACTAACAATGACTACTTTGATGGTCATTATATGATGAAAACTAAAGCATGAGATGTCTATTGAATACATATATTTCACATACAGTAAAACCTTATTTAATACATCTCTGAGTTCATATAATTGTAATGTAGATAGATGCCAATAATAAGACAGTTATTATTGGCATCTAAAAAGGTTCTTGAATTCAAAATGATGTGATTTTTTAATAATTTAAATAGTGAAAGTCATTATTTTAATGAGTGATAATAAAAGTCATAATTCTATTAAAATATTAAAATGAATCATGTAGTTTGGGGGTAAATGATTAAAATTCTTAAGAGAAAGTAAGTTTCAGGAATAAAATTTTTGATCAAAATATGCAATACAAGCAAAATGTTTATATTGCAGTAACCATTGGGTAATGTTATTTGTTTAGTAATAAAGTAAAATCTAAAATAGTTAAGTATACCTGTACAAGAGAGAACACAGTATTGAATATTTCAGATGAAATATGATTAAGTTGTTAAAATATTACTCCAGAGAGATTTTTGTTGTCATGGAAATTAAGAAAAGCTTTGAGAAATGTGTGGCCATTAATGGTGTTTTTCAGAGTCAAATATTTGGAAAAGGGAATTTCTGTAGATGCTAAAATATGAGCAAAGCCTTCTGTACAGAGAAGACTAAGTTGTCCATTAATTTATGACATGCTTGTGAAAGACATGGGTTGCGTACACTCATGGGAAAATAAAACTCTTACATATCACTTATTTTGGCTCACCTCCCCCTTTTTATTCTTCCTTTCTTTTCTAAATCCTACAACATACTTTTGGGTAGGATGTGGATATCACCAGCTTGTATTTGTACCAGTTGTAGGAACAGCCACTACGGATATTTCTACAATTCTAAACCACTAAGAATATAAATATACTGCAGCCCCGCCAGTCAACTCCCAGTTATTTATGCACAGTGTGAAAATACTTCTTCAAAAGATATGTGCCCCTTTGTTCATCGTGGCATTATTTGTAATAATTAGGATTAGGGAATGATTAGTGTATTAGCAAAAAGAATAAAAATCTGGTATGTGTGTAGATGGGCTGGAGCTATAGTACAGTGGGTAGGGCGTTTGCCTTGCACGAGGCAGACCCCGGTCCAATTCCTCTGTCCCTCTCAGAGAGCTCGGCAAGCTACCGAGAGTATCCCACCCACACGACAGAGCCTGGCAAGCTGCCCTGTGGCATATTCAATATGGCAAAAACAGTAGCAACAAGTCTCAAAATGGAGACATTATTGGTGCCCACTTGAGAAAATCGATGAGCAGCGAGATGACAGTGATAGAGTGATGTGTGTGGATACTCACATATATATGTAAACATACATATATACTTACTATTAAAAAGCTTTAATCATGTCATTTACTTCATAATTGTACCTTGAATAAGTTGTGTTAAATGAAATAACTCAAAAGGAGAAACAGAAATACAATGCAGTCGCACTCACATAGAATGTAAGAAACAAAGCAAAATAACAGTCAGGATAGGAAACACAAACCCATAAATTCACATGGGTAGTAAGCAGAAGGGTGGAAGGGCGGGGTGAGAAAAGGAGGTAAAAGGGCTTAAGTCCATGGTGAGGATGAAAACTAGCCTTCGTCCGTGATATTTCAGAGCCACAGATTACAAAATAGCATGCCAAAAAGCTTACATCACGGTATAAAAACCAATACCTCATTGAGTGTTTACTTAAAATGTGAAATAAAATATAAAATAAACTATCACAATTTTCCATTGTAGGGAAAATGTTTAGTGCTGTTGATTTTCTGTAATTAGAGTTTTTTTTTCTCCTTAATTGCATTATAAGCATTCCCGTTAAGTGCTTATGAATGCATATGTCAGAGTAAACACATAATTTCATGGTTTGTTTTATTCCCTGGGTATTAAGCAGGGGCTAAAGTCAAATTAAGGATGATCTATATACCAGGCACCCATGGCCCAATCTGAAATTAATCAGGGGTTCTCTGTGTCTGGGGGATCTAAGGCACAGGGTTATATTTATGCTAATTTGTGTTAATAAGGCTGGAAGGCATCAGAGTATAGTGGAACACAGAGCGGTTTTGGAATCCTAAGAATAGAAATTCGATTTATCAACTTCACTAAAGAAATCATTCACACTTTATAATACAAAAACTATTCTTTTGTCATTTAATATATTGTGAGCTTCCCGGCAGGACTCTGATTATATTTAACGTGCTCATTTCAAGGGCTGCTTCAGATGCTATTGTATGTTGGCTCAGACCATAGAAAACTTAGTGCGGGGCTGGTGTCTGTAGGGATTTAAGTTGATTTTCCTAATTTATACTATTAAATATAAGCTAGTGGTGAACATCAGTTGATGTGTTTCATGAACAGATATCTGAGTACATACATGTGTACATTTAAATTGTGTATCTGATAGATTATCCTGAAAAAAGTTCTATCGATTTTCTGTGCCAACATGTTACTTCCAAAGTCTAGGAAGTGACAGTCTCATCTTCCCCTCTATTTCTGTTGTCATTCCGTGATCCCTTTTGACTGCCTACTTTAGACATTGTGTTGAGGAGAGTTAGCCAAATAAGACTTCCTGTAATTTAATTTGCATAAATATTAATATCTACAAAATAGAATAGTCTTTTTTAGTGATGATGCACATCACATAAAATATGCTCAGACATTATTTAATTTTATTAACCATGATATGCTTAAGTACCTCACTATACTTAATTACTAGTGTTACATTTAATTTAATTTATATTTATATCCTTAAGGAGTCACTTTTCCAAATTCATTCCATTATGCTTATATTTTACTTCTCATTTAATGATTGCCTGTTGTATATATACATATGTACATGCACATTTCATATGTGTATATTTTAGTGTATAGTCAGTAAATAAATTAACAAGTACTATTTTGAGTGCACACCAGAAACAGAAAATTTCAAATTTCAAATAATAAATAGTTATAAACCATTTTAGGATTTGATCTTTATAATGAATCTGAGCTGTTGGTACTTAAAACTATTTTATAAGTATAAATAGTGACATATGTAACTATGTTACATGAGCTATGCAAACAAAATCCATTTTTAAAGACTGCTTTATAAAGAAAATAAATTATAATTCAATGAAAAATGCATCTTGATAAAATGATTAGCTTCACTCTCTATGTATCCACTTAAGTCTGAAACCTAACTCCACACTCTCCATCTCTCCGTGTTCTCAAGTTGGTAATGAGTTAAGACCCGCAGGTACGGCAGAGTTGCTGCTGTGTTCTGATTGATTTGACATTCAGTTTGATTGATTGGTGCCTACACTGTGTTGGTTTTTGAATACTATGAATATTATATCTGGTCACATTTAAGTCTGTAACTAATCACTTTCCAAGAACACTAATTTCTATTTTTAAGCTTCCCTGCAATATTTCGATTTCTTTCTACCTATGGATAAATATTCACATAAATATTCTAAACCACAACAATATCCTCTCTCTTTCAGAATACTAAAATAAATTCCAAACCCCTAAATCAAAGCTGCTGCAAACATGTGAAGGCTTCTGCATTTCTTAAGGCAAAACCCAACTTCATTTATATTACACAAGCAGTTTTTTCAGCTACATGCTGTGGTGGAGTTACTGGGTTGAAATCTTGCATCGATATTTCAAAATGTAATGACCTATAAAGTTTCCATCCATGGAAAACTTTTATGACAACACAATTATATAGCTATTGGAATAATTGTGGCACATATCTATATTTTAATAAATGTTGGCCTCTTCGTGTAATACCTAACTCAAATCATCATCATCACAATCCAATATGTCCTCAATACCACAATTATTCCTCACGTGGTGCTAATTTACAAAAAATGATACTGATGTTAACATTAAAAAAAGGTAGTGTATAATAGCATTGTGGTGAAGTTTACTGAAAGCAGAAATACAGTAAAAGGTAAAGCCCTATCATTCTTTCAACAAAATCCGTACTGAATTTCAGCATAATAGTAAGCTCTCCTATGGCAGGACCTGGGTGATTCTCTTTGTTGGATCTGCCTCTAAATCCTCCAGCTTTCACTGTGTGATGCCAGGGAATAGCTGAAGGACTTGACTGAGCCGCTGCCTGCTTTCAAGCCTTCTGATATCAGATTATTCAGCTCTACACTGGCCTTGAACATCCTCCTCATCTGGTTCCAGCACGAGAGTCTCGGCAGGAGCCAAAGTTCTCCTCCACTTGGGTCTCATTCCAGGCAATTGAAAAGGAGGCTACAGCTTGTGAGGGGTTTCCATCGTTTCCGTGATAATGAACTGCTGTTTCAGTCTGATTAATGAAAGCTCAGTTTCAGAGTAATATTCTAATAGCTGCTTTTTCTGCGTCCATCTTATTTTTGAATACAATTTTTATCTTATTTTATGGGTAAAGGAAATTGAGTCCTGAAATTGCACCATCTGGTTAGTTTATAAAGTGGCAAAACTTGAAATAGGATGGAGTTTCTGGCACAGGCCCTCCAGAATTTAGAATTTGGACTGTCTGACAGTGGAAAATGGGAACAAAGGGCTGAGTTCTGCTCCCCCGGGCCTTATGTATGATTCTCTTGGATTCTTTGCACACAAGGGAATAGTGTTGAGTTGGAATTCTATTTGGAAGGTAAGGAATAGTGAAATTAAAAAGAGAGGTAGCTTCATTAACAGGTTTGACTACCATAAGTACCTCAAGAGTTCGGGAGGATATAAGTGACAGGAAATAAACGGAACACACCAATAGGAGCGAATGAGCACAGAGACTTACCTTGTGAAGAGGCTGGTCTCGTATGCACATCCCACTGCTTCTGTGTTACGGCTAGGAAGGGGGAAGGAAGGTGACTTTCAGTCCGCACATCACACATGCCATTTTGCTAAAGTCACAAAAACTGAAAATATCGATGATTCCCTAAACACCTCAGAAGACGGGAAGAGTCACTTATTAGACAGACTTTTAAACAGGTGTTTTAAGAGCCCTTTTAAAAATGACTCTTTAAGAGCTCTTTTAAGCTGTCGAAATTGAGAGGGGAGTATAAATATTTCCTAATTATGCCCTGTTCCTACATTTGTACAAGCATCACCTGTGTCCACATAACTTACAAGAAATGCACATATTACCTAGAGATGATCCTATAGTGACACATTATCAGTGACACCTAAATCAGTGGTTTACCTTAGGAATCACTTGTTATTTTTTTCTTCTCATTGTTTTAAGCAAATATGCCTTGACTTATGCCATTTTTGCTATATAGTAATACTTTTCTCTGACCTAAAAATTCTCTTCTCTATCTATCCATATCACCAGCGCCCCCTGCATTTACCCTACTGGCCTTTTCTATTATCTCTTTGGCCTTTTCAGGTAGTCATGTACTTGGCATCATACCATGTTGCCTTTTCTGATTGGCATTGTTCATTTATTATTAGACATTTCAGATTCCTCCACGGCTTTCCATGGCTTGATAGCTATTTTCTTTGTACCACTGAATTGTATTATATGTTATCTGGTATATCAGTTTGTCTATTCACCTCCTGAATGACATCTTTGTTGCTTGAAAGTTTTGGCTTTTGTGAAAGCTGCTGTGAGCATTCCGCCACTGATAATTGTATGGACGTATTTTCAAGTCGTGGGTAAATATCAAGAAACACAATCGCTGGATCATTTAGAAAGACTGTGTTTGGTTCTGGATGGAGCTTCCAAGTGACTTTCTGGAGTGGATGTCAGTTTGTTTCCTCCATAGTGACATGCGATGGTACCCTTGGCTCTATATCTTTTCAGCAGAATGGAGGCGTGAGTCTGCCAGACTTGGGCCATCCTGAAGGGAATGTCCTGGTGTTTTATTCTAATTTGCATTTCTTTGGGGTATGACATGGAACACCGTTTAGGAATCTATAGGATAGATTGAGTTTTCTGCTAAAGACATTTTCTGCTACTGCGTTTCCACTTTGACGTCAAAAGAAGTGGCTAGAGGGAAGAACTGCTGCTTTGTGCTTTGTCTACCCCGGAATGTGTTAAGTTTCTCAAAATCAAGTGTGATTTTACATTTAGTGATTTTGCATGTAGGTTTATTACATTAAGAAATTCCTCAAAGTTCTTTGAGTCCACCAGGGCCAAATCTAGTGGTGCCTGAGGGCCATGAGGTCTAAGCTGGAAGTTGGTCCCCGTGTATGAGAGGTCGTTCTCCTGAGAACTGAGCTCTCCTCAGCTCCAAGTGGCCATCTGTATTGCCATTTCTATGGGCTGCTTCTTATTGATATCATCGTTTAAGGAACCTCAAGATCCTCCTCTTAGTAGGAGAGTGAGGAAGCATGCAACTGGGGATAGGAATGGCACATGTTAATAGCCTGGTGTGTAGCTTCCCATTCCCCTAGCGTCCTACTTTGCTTGCTTAAGAATTTTGTGAGGGGCCAAAAAGAGCCAACAGGGTACTTGCCCGGATTCAATGTCCAGCACTCGATAGAGTACTCTGAAATCCACCAGGAGTGAACCTCGAGCACAGAACCAGGAATAGTCCCTGAGCACCCTGGATGCAGCCCCAAAGCCCAAAACGCTGATATAGTTCAGATAGTATTATAATCTGACTGTTTTAATATGAACTGTAATACAAGCATTTTGCATTTTGCATTTTTTAGGGCTTACTTCTGGCTCTGTTCTCTGGGATCACTTCTGGCAGGGCACTAGGAACCATATTGGAGACCAGGGATCAAACTTGGACCAGCCACATGCAAGGCAAATGTTCTACCCACTGTAACAAAATCTTGATCTACATTTCATTGCATTCAATAGTTTACCACCACAGAACTGACAAAAACTTATTGAGAGTTGTTTAATGGGAATATTTAACCAAGGAAGTAAGGATGATTCATATCTTCCTGTTGTTTTATGCATTTACACTTGATTCCACCAAGCCATTAAAACACACTTTACTAAAATTGAAAGTTCTTTTAAAAAGTATTATTTTAACAAGCCCAAATTCTGTATCTTTATAAATTTGCACAATGATCTTTGTCTATATGTCAGCACAAATGACAAAGTAGAATGAATAATATAAGAAAAAGTCTCTATTGATTGGTATCCAGGACAGTGAGACTATTATTGGAATATATATAAATCATCTTCTCCAAAACTAATGTATGTCTTGGAGCTATAGTCGACTTGATAAAAGCTAATTTGGAGAAAAGGCATTTCTATGTGTCCTTGATGGTATAACTATTAGTCTATTCATTGCAAAATAATAATGACAGTGTTTTGAATATGTAAAAAAAAATCTATGAATAATGAATTTTAGCCTTAGCTTTTTATAGTATCTTAAAAATAGGAACATGAAATTTATTTTTTCTGGTATTACTGGGCTACTTTTCCTCATGCAGAACATAGTCTAATTCATATAGCACATATTTTGAAACATTATATTTTATACCTATTTAATAATTTAATGATGAGAGTGAATCATCAAAATTGTTCTTCCCTTATATTTTATTCCTTAGTATTCACTATAAAATTATTCATTATAGAGACATTAATTTTAGCTCAGTCTAATAAATTTAAAATATCTGTGTATTATCTGATAAAGTGGTCATATTGCATAGTTGTTATCAGTGAGCCTCAGGAGGGAGTCTCAAGAGAGAAAAGGTAATTTCTGGGTTATGTTCATATTTTTTATTATAGGCAGATGTGTAAAAAATTTAAAACAAAGACACTCCCCTGACCATCCATTGCCTATCTGCTTTAGACATTTTTTGAATAAATATATTTAAGTGTTATTAAAGGTGTTGTATGTTGGGACCACAGAGATACGGTATAGTGGGTGAGTCACTTGTCTTGCATGTGCATGACCAAGTTCTACCCCCAGGACTTACTCTGGTGCCTGGAGCACAACCAGAGTGATGCAAGAGTGAGGTGAGTGACCAGGCTTTGTCCTTAGCACTGGCTAAGGTGACCAGAGAACGCCAGAATGACCCCTGATCATGGAGCAGGAGTAAGTAAGCCCTTAGAACCCTCACGTGTGTAATTTTCTATTATTTATTTTTCATAGCCCCAGTTTTATATAAAAATAAACTGTATATAAAGAAAATAGGTGCTTTAAAATTCCGGTTATTTATAAAAATGTGTTAGGATTCATTTTTTATCTTTTGATGTATTTTTTCAAACTTTATGACTATGTAAGATGTTTAAAAGGCAAACTCTTTAGGATATACTGGGACCATGCTATATTCAGAAATTATATGAAGTTGAACTATTTTAAAATGAACTCTTACAAAGAAGTAAAAGAAAAAATAAGCAAAATCAATTAAAAATGCAATTTTGATACAAAAATTGGCTTAATAAAGTGTTAAATAAAACTGGGAGAAAATAATAATCTGATTTACTATTCAAGCGAGTAATAATATGTGTCTTAAATGTAATTTCTTCTGCCATCAATTAAAAAAATAATGACTTCAGTCTTCAAAAGAAATTAAATTTGATTAGATTCTTTTTAATACATCTTTACAATTTTCCACCAATATCAAGAACATCAAGTATTTCAACTTTCATTTTAATACAAAATTAAAGGATGAAAACATCTAGGGATGTGTGACCATAATTTTTTCCCTTGGTAACACATGAGGGTTCTGATTGTAACTCAATGATTAAAAGTAATAAGCACACAATGATTCTGAGTATGGTATGAATTCTACAAAAGCACTTATAAACTTGAATTTCTATTGACTTGATTTTCTATTGACTGCTCTATTTGTGATATGTACAAGCATGGATTATATTTGAATCCACAAGTAATGATTGATTCAATTCACTAGGTAATGAATTGGTGATGGCCAGTTAATATTAGAAATATAATGGTGCCTAAAGAGTACAGTTATTTTAAGCATTTATATTGTTCAAAGAAAATGTATGCATTACCTGTTCTCCAGAGCCTTACATTTCAGACAGGAGGCAAGACTAACAATAGTAAAACAACATCTCAAGGTAGGTCACACGCTAGAAACTATGAACTTCAGAGAAGTAAATCATCAGTCCAGCTTAAGAAACAAAGAGTGGGCCCGGAGCATTAATACAGAGGGTAGAATATGTTCCAAGATGTGGATGACCCAGGTTTGATCCCCAGCATCCCACATGATCCCCCAAGCACTGCCAGGAGTGATTCCTGAGTGCAGAGCCAGGATTAAAATCTGAGTACATGGTTGGGTGTGGTTCTAAAAGGTTAAAAAAAAAGTAGAGAGGAATATGATAGTTTCTTTAGAAAAAGTATTATGAAAATTGTAATAGGATAAAATTGCAAAAGAAAATATTTGGGAAATGATAGGTGAGAAGTAGAATGTGAAGATACATTAAAGACACAGAAAGGAAATGGTCAGGCTGTATGTGGACTTCAGAGAAAAATCATTCTGAGGAGATTGTTACTTCATAGACACAACTGCAAGGGGCAGGTGGGACAGGGCCATGGTTTTGAATTGACAAGGACTAAGTTCATTTGAGAAAAATGTTTTAAAAATGTGTCCTGTTAGAAGCAGCTTGGTGGGAACATAGCATGAGAAGTCTACTGTGAACCCTCAGTCATTTTCCATATGCCAAAAGGGAAATCCAGTCTTTGGGAGTAGCCAGATCATTTCAGATGACAAAGTTTTCTCAAAATATGGTGATTTAGAAATGGGGTTTCCAGGATTTGGTCCCAGCATTTCCTCCTTTTCCCTGTATATAGAACCTGGTACTAATAATTTTCTAATTTCTGTTATGATACATTGAAAACCACACACATAAACACATATGTAGCACTGTCATCCAGTTGTTCATAGATGTGCTCAAGTCATCACCAGTAACGTCTCTATTGTGAGATTTTTTTTCTGTTTTTGACATATCTAATATGCCACGGGTAGCTTGCCAGGCTCTGCCGAGCAGACTGGATATTCTTGGTAGCTTGCTGGGCTCTCCGAGAGGGATGAAAGAATCGAACCCGGTCGGCCCCATGCAAGGCAAATACCCTACCTGCTGAGCTATCTCTCCAGTCCAGTCTTCCAGTCTTCACCATTGAGTATCTCGATTTACCTTCTGGCATAACAGTTTTATTAAATTTCATTACTATCAAATATTCTAAATAAAAGCCCCTATAAAGTTTTTACAATATACTAATTAGAATGAAATACATTTCATTCTATTTATTTCTATCTAAAATGTTATATTTACATTCACAAAATTTGGACATAACTGCTATAATTAAAGTCATGCCTTAACTTTCTGGGACAATTAGAAACAAATTTATAAGAAACAAATTTCTCAGGTAAATTTACCAGAAAATAAAAGTTCCCTAAAACTAACCGATTTTACACATTAGCTGATATTCTTCATCTTTCTGTAAAACTATACTTAATGCTCCACAGTGTACCAAGGAATTATTCTACCAGCTTACCAAATAGCTTCGGTAAGGGTGCTCACTTACCAAACTTAATTATTCTAGGTTATCAAAATTACATATTACCAAATTTATGTTAGCCATACTTAGTTAATTATGCTAGCATATAAATAAGTTGTATGCTTTAGAAAGCCAAGAAAGGAAGGTCATTGGAAAAATTCCTGCTTTAGGAGGCTGTAACAATAATGCTGTGGATAGGGTATATGGTCTCCTGAGCCTGCCACGTGTGAACCCTGAACACCATTAGGGGTGGCCCCAAAACAAAAAGCAATCCCCCCAAAAAAAACCCAACAACAAAATTCTGCTTTTGGACCAGGTATTATAGGTAGAAAGAACTATAAATGTTAGGGAAATACTGCCAAAATGAAGAGTTCTTTAAAAAAAAATACACTAACAAACCATTGCATATTTAAGTTAACAAAATAATTTGTCAAAATTTCTCTTATATATGTATGTATGTGTGTATTAATGTATTCTACAATTGATATTAACAACATTCTATAGGTAATAATTTTGCTAGTAATACTTCTTTTATTTTCTTTGGTTTGGGGGCCATACCCAGAAGTGCTCAAGGCTTAGTCCTGAGCTAGTTCTCAGGAGTAGCTCTTGGTGGGCCCTACTCTCGGGGCTTGGGGACCATAAGTGATATTGGCAATTGAACCCAGATTGACTGTGTAAAAGGCAAGTGTCTTACCTGCTGTTTTGTTTATTGGCCCCACTATTTATTATTTAATATACAAGGACACAGAAATCACTCAAGATGGGAGGAAAGAATCAAATGCTCAAAACCCATGGGCAATTTTAGTTTAGGGTTTGGAAAAAAAAAAACATAGATAAGTCCTCACAGTAAAACGAAATCAGGATAGAGTGACATGGAACATCAGAAATGTTCAGAAAGCCAAACCCACAGGGCAGTAGTGGCCTGAGGCACGGGAAGACACAGCATCTTCCAGCTACAAAGCAGCTCGCCTCAGCAGAGCAGAGAAGGACACGGTGCAAATCTCAGGCGTGTTGGCAAGAGGAGATGGCTGAAGTTTAAACAAAGACAGCTGAGCGCAGCGGGAATGCTGAAAGTCTCAGATCCAAGCATTATTTGCACCCCTTTCTCATGGACCCCATCAGTAAGGAAGCTGAGGGCAGAGCCTTCCTCGGAGGTACAGACGTGTGGAGAGCTGGTGCCAATGGCAGGGTCATACTGCCCCAGCGTCCCTGGGCCACTGTGTCTTCCTGAGAAATCAACAATGTTGCTTTCAGACTGCAGCTCCCAACAGGCCTCCTCCGAGCACCCCTGTAGCACCCCTGAAACCTCATCTCCACGGGCCTACCTCACCATCCCACAGAAGTCAACACCCCCAGACTCCATGTGGGCCTTGTTTGTGGGAAAGGATTGAGAATTCAAAGAGCATGCCCCCCAAGAACAGAGAATTGAAACAGCAGAGGATGCTCTGTCTCGGGACTAAAGGCAGCATCCAGACTCAGATACCATCTCCCCGAACTTTTCTACTCTTAACTCTTGAATGTCTTTAAACAATGACGACTCTACGTCTGCTAAATATGAATAGGGGTTATAAATTACAGTGGCCTAAGTAGGAAATTCTGTGGATTCTGAGTACAGTTTTTGAATTCACCATTTTAAGAATTTAATCTGAATGAGATCACATATTTCTAGCTATGACAGGTAAATGTCTTCACTAAATGTGTGTGAGCTAAGTGTTGGAAAGGGCATGATGAAGACTGCCCAAGAAATTTCAAAAACCCAAATATGCTCCTCTGTTCCTAAATGAAACAGATTTTTTTATCCTGATTTTCAGTACATTTTAGTGCATGATGAAAAAATAAAATGAGCAGGCAAGTACCTATTCACAGATGATCTGAAAAAGAGGCTGTGTCATATATGCATAATGAAATAAATATTATTTTTATAAAATACACAATGAAATCCTCTCATTTGCAACAAATGGATGCGCCTGCAGGGTATAATGCTAAAGGAAAGAAACCAGATGAAGAGAGACAAACATGTATGACTTCATTCATTTGTAGATAATGAAGAAGGGAAAATAATGAGCACATAAATAAAAGTAAACTTTTAAGACTATTAGGGAAAGTTAGTGGTTACCCAAGAAGAAAGGAAGTGGTTAGTTGACCCGGACCGAAGGAGCCAATTGCACAGTGCAGGATGGACCTAACACTTAGTGGTGAACATGATGAATGACATACAGGTGTTGCCATGTAATGATCCGGATGCCTATATAATGGCACCAACCAATGTTACTTCACTAAATTTTTAATCAAATAAAAGTATTCATAGACAAGACATTCATATGATTAGAAATGTGTCTTATCCAATTGCACAACCAATTCTGCAGCAGTCTTCTACTAAAATAGAGATACAATTTGCATATTGCAATACATTTTAAATAACATTTCTATCCTCCCAGACAGTGGAATTCAATTCTAAAACTAAGAAACTATTTGGAGCATTGCTCTATCAACTATTTACTCAAAGAAGTGTGACATTTAGTATATAAAATATAAGATTCCTTCCTCGGTCTTCCTACGGTGAGGATACTTACGAGGACAGGAGGACTTACGGAAGCTTATCTGCTCTAATTACAATCAGGAGTTAGTGGTTCTCATTTCAAAATAGGTGCAATGTCTAATTTATTGGCAAGACTCTAGGTGCTAATTTTGCTTGTAAATGAAAAGAACAAGTGTTTGCCAATTAAATCAAGCGGCTGCTTCACAGTCAGTAAGACTAATAACTACCAACAAAACTCCAAGCCATTTCTCTAAAGTGTCTAATGAACTGCCTTTAATATGTAGTAAACTATAACCCCGATTCCTTAAAAGTGCTGGGCCAGGGTTTAGTTACTTAGCTTTCATTGACCTCTGAGTGACCTCCCGGGTTTATTATAGTAGTGTGGAGTCCCAATTTAAAACTCTCATTGAACTGAGATTTCCCCACCAGTGTATTTACAGGCTTGCATACCAGACATAGCTGTGATTGGTGTTTCATTATAGACATGTCAAAAGTGTAAGTATTAACAGATTCTTTTCACTGGCATCCATATATCCATATATCCAACCTAGTTTCAACAGTTGCCATTGTTCTATCTTTCTGCTTTTGTCTATACCTCCAACTCCTGCACTTTTGCCAACATCTACCACTTAATGTTGAGGATGAAGATCATAATTCTTTTTTGAGCTTAACTTTATATGATTAGTGTATAATAATCATTATCATCCATAATGTTTAGCTATATGTGATAAAGTAATGGATTCACTCATTTAACCCACTATTTGTCAATTTTACCTATCAATAAAGTATTCTGCTACTTCTTCCTAGTTGACACCCAAGCGTACCAAGAGAACCACTGCTACATTTGATATTTTTCTGTTTTGGGAGTGCAGACCCCTCTGTGACTGGTGTTCATTCTTGCCTTTGTTCCCAGGACCCGCCCTGGTACTCAAGATCAAACCTAGGTCTGTGGGCTGCAAGGTAAATGCTCCGCCCACTGTTGAAATTTTCCTGGCTCTATCAATTAGTCTCCACTGTTAGAATAGCATAAAAGCAGAGTCCTGTTTATGGAATGGATTGTGAGGCATGCGTCCTATTCCTCTCTGCTGGGACCGATGACAGAAACTCTGGGTGACCCAGCTTCCAACTTTGTCTTTGGTTCTTCTCATCTGAGAGACTGGGAAGTGCGCCACACCCCATTTGCACATCTTTGCAGATTGACCCTCTGATTGCCAAGAAGTACTTGATTCATTGATTGTTGCTGACTTATTAAAGGCATGATTTGGTTTTGACGTCACATCCAGGAGTGCGAAGAGCTAACACCCAGCTCAGTTACGAGGGGACCATGCGGTGCTGGGAATGAATGCAGGAACTCTTACACACAAGACATGACTGTCAACCCATGGACTAGTTTGCATACTGTCATGTTAATTATGTACTCATGTTTATGTTGCATGGTAAAGTCAATGTCAGATATCGTTTTATTGTGACCATTTTCCTACTTATTGGTATTAGTTTCTTGGTTAAAGATGCTATCAGTACTCTTCTGAGAGTGTTTCTGAGGGTGTCCAGAGTTTCATTTCTTTGGATACAAGATGCCTATAGCAAAGGCTAGAGTCTTTAAATTAAAACACCCATTCTTCTCATGTACAAAATAGCTGTTCCATTTTAGACTATCAATAATGTGAGAAGGTATGAGAAGTTCTATGTTTTTTTCATGTTTGAAAGTCTTAAAAATGTTTATGATTTTACTAAATTTGTACGTCTTATCTTACTGTGGTTTCAATTTTTGGCTCCCTAAGGAAAAAAGTTTGTAAACCATGTTTCCATATGGTTATTCACCATTCATGTGTTTTCCTTCGAGAAATGTCTATTCAAACATTTTCAGTTTATAATTAATAGAAATTTTCTATTAAAGAATCACAAGAATTATATTTTAATGATAGTAGAAATTATTTACCAACTATTTGGAAAAAAATTTGTCAAACTACAATTTTCTCAGTCACTTCCTGAATAGGAGCTTCCAAAAATTAGTATTTGGTTCAGAGAGATTGTGCAGGAGGTTATGTGTTTGCAGGCACACGGCCCATCCCTGCTTGATCCCTGGCACCAAATGCAGTTCCCTAAGCATGACTAGGGGTCACTCCTGAGCATAGAGCCAGGAATGGCTTCTGGGCATCATGGCTGTAGCCCAGAGGACAAAGAATCAAATGAAAGTTGTTATTTATTTTGATGAAATATATCTTGGCATGCCTGAATTTTATTTTCTCCTACACTATAATAACATTTTCTATTAATGTAGAGAAAGAGAGGTATTTTTTGTCATTCAACTCAGATGTTTGCCAGCATTGGCCGTGAAGCTGGTTGAAATCGGCGCCCGACTCATGTGATTACACTGTCATATTCCCTTTGTCTACACTGCCTATGTGTGTTCTCATACTATAGATTCATACTCACTTACAACTCTCTGTGTTTATACTTTTGTTCTGCTTGAGTTCATTTTGGGTGTTTATTTAATTTTTTTTTTTTTCACAACTACTACCATTGATAATTTGTGTGGTTCTGGAAGTTCTTGCTTTCCACCTCCCAAGTTTATTCCCTGGTTTAAGCTGAAGGCATATGAATGACTGTGCTCTGTGCTCTGTTCTCATTTTCATAGCCAGTCAGGTGTGAACAACCACCCACAATATTTCCTCTCCTTCCTCGGTGTCTTGCAGGATTAGTGAGCATGTCTCTCTCCTTTAAGGGCAGTCTGGATAGCACAAGCTAATTATATTATTTTGCTGAGTTATAAGTGAGTGGGAGTCACCTTATCTGTTGATGAGTGGAATAGTTTATACTATTCTGTCCAAAAATTTGATCAAACATCAGTTCATGCTGAAGTTCTTACATGCAAATGTTCAGCATGCCGCAGTAGCAGTAGAAATAGTATGGAACTTAGTACACTCTCCTTTCCTTGGAAATTATATGTGCTGAGTAAATGTGTATGTAAAATTATTAAAACTGTAATTCAGAAATATTTTAAAAGTCTGCTTTAAAGAAAATGTGATCTGAAGATAACTATAAACTCATAGATTGATAATTAAAATATTAAAAGATGATTCAATGGTTTTTACATTTTTTTCAAAGATATACAAACAAGAATGGGATTTTTCAACACTCACAGAATACATAGGTGAGGGGTTGCAGTTACCTAGCATTTAAGGTTAAATAGCATGCTGACGGAAAGAGTATGGGAGAAATTGTCAACAATAGAGGTGGGGGAGGGTTGAGACGGGGAGGGATACTGGGGACATTAGTGGGGGAAAATGTGCACCGCTGGAGGGATGGGTGTTAGATCATTGTATGACTGAAACTCGAACACGAAAGCTTTGTAGCTATCTTACGGTGATTCAATAATACAAATATTTTTCTATTAAATATTAAAGTCGATGTGCTTTTTACAGAAGCATTTCAGTACTTTGTAGTGGAGTGATGGGAGACGTTGCTGTTATCAGTCTTCCCCAAGCATAAGACCTCAGCTACTAGTGTCATGCCTAATAAGCCTCTTTATTAAGCTGCATGTGGTGTCATGACAAAGCATGTGACGAAGACTGGTAGAAGGACTTTAGACAGGCAAGAAAAGCAATTTCTCATGCTATTTTCTCATAACAATCATGGATAACAATTCTCTACATCAAATGAACATCTTCCATCCCACTGTCTCTGATGGGAGGAGTAGCCCTCCCCAATGTTTTCCTCAGTTCTTGATTTATTCTTGACTACTGTTGTATGAGTTGTTTAAAGAAAAATAAGTGCATGCATGTGTTAAAGTAAAATATATCTATGTATCTAAAGTATTAATCAAAACAAGTTCAGTTTTAATAAAGTATTATGGATATGGCATAGCATATGTGATTAGCATTTATTTTGCAAAATGAAACAAAGATTTTGAAAGTGATACCCCATCTCTTATTTTTGCCAAGTCCAGGTTTAAGTGATTTCAGGGTTGTGAATTTCAGAGGTTTTACTTCAGAAATTTACACATGCGGGAAATAGTCTTTAGAGTCAGCAATGAGACTGTTACTATGATTTGAAATATCCATTATATGTTAATTTTATGAAAAAGATTTTAGTTTTACTTATATTAATGTACGAAAAACTAAAAGGTTCAAATTCTTCTATTGCTAATTTATCTACATTTAATAATCTTGGAATTATATCCAAATCTCAGCTAAGATTTGAAGAATATGAGGCATGGTCAGGTAGGGTAAAATATTTACAGTGATTCTCTGCATGTGTTTGTGTGTATATGCGCATATTGTGAGTTGGGATCTATGCTAGTGTGCTTTCAAATCACACTAGGCATACACTTGTTTAAAAGACCAACAGGGTCAAGTTATGTGTGTTGTTTTCCTAATGATATTGATATAAAGAATAAATTTCATATTACTGTTGCCTTTGATGTCAGTATATATTTTCTAGGTAATCTTAACTTCTTTGAAATTTTTGCATCTGCTTTTATGCAAAGTGAATCTTATGATACTTGGGATATATAATACTCAAAGGATAAATAAACCCTTAAGTATAAGTGAATGTCACCCTATATGTAAATCTTGCTATTTGTAGCATAACTTGTCTGATAAACAGATAAATCAACAAACATCATCCTTCTAGTAATACAGGTCATTAAGAGCTAAGAAGTTAATTGTATCTTTTAGATACAAAATTGGCAAAATACTTCCATGTGAGGTTTGTTTCTTCATTGTTTGGGGGTCTGCACTGGTGAGTTACAGGGAACCATTTATGGTATATGGGATTGAACCCGGTTGGCTGTGTTCAAGGACAACAACTTGCTGTTCCACTCTGTCTGGCTCTCTATTTGATTTTAAAAAATTTTCTTCTAGTTAACTCCAGTAAAGTAGTGTGAATATGTCTTACAATAAAAACCTATTTTATGTTAGAACTGTCTACTTTATTCACATGGAGTCAATGTTAAATGCCAATTGTTTTAAACCAATTCTAAAATTTTGAGAAATTCAATCGTTTCTACTCCCCTTGGTTATTTGAATGTCAAAATAAGATATCATAAATTAGAATGACGCCATTAAACTAAATTTTAAAATATGCAGAGATAGCAAATCTAGTTTCCAAAACACCAGCTTAAATCATTGACTTTTTGTTTTGCTTCATTTTGCTTCAGGGCCAAAGCCAGCAGTGCTGAGGGCTTACTTCTGCTTCCACGCAGGGTGATGGCCGGGGGACCATTCTCGGTGACTGGCCTCAAGCAAGGTAAGTGCCTCCAGCCCGGTGCTATCTCTCAGTCCCAACAAATCACTAAACATCGAGGCCTTATGATTGGGAGAAGTCTGTGGAATCCTGCTTGTTCCTAACAGGAAGCCAGAGTGGTGACAATGGGCTAATAGGGGGGTTGGTGTAGAGATGAGGGGGCAGTGTCACGCGTGTCTGTGACAATGAAAGGAAAGTGTGTTGGATTGAGTGAGGGGCTAGTTATGCATGAACAGACGTGTTGCTTGTGAGGAAACTCCGAGCCATCTCTTTTCTAGATGAATCACAGCCACCTGCTCTGTCTTCCTTTGACTTCCTCTCCATTCTATCTCTGGCTTTTATCCCAGTTCTCTTCTTCATTATGATGCAGTCAAAGATACACAGCTGGGTTTTCATTAAAATTATTGAATTTAGATGTTGGGGAAGAAACTGAGTTCTCTTTCCTGATGTTCAGAGGTGATCTGGCGTTTTCAAGGGAGGAATAGGAGCAGGCCGACAGACCAGACAGGTGCCCGGAGAGCTGAAGTTCTACAGCCCCAAGGGTGGACAGTGTTGGTGAAATGGGGCCACTCAGTCTGCTCATGGCCTGATCTGTGCTAGGTTCTTTCTGTCCCAGAGCCCTGGGGTAGTTTCCTTAGACAGTGCATTGTGACGTATTCATGCTCCAGACCTGCATAGTGATGCTCCTGAGTTATTTGAGGTCCTGTTTCATTCAGAGTCTCTCGCCCCCTAGCCTGGCTATCTTCACTGGGGTCCCTTGTCAGGGGGTTGAGGGGGTGTTGAGTTTCCCTCCCTGCCTCGAGCAGAGCCCCAGCAGCTGAAGATCTCCGGAACCCAGCCACAGCCATGCGTAAGGCCCTTCTCCACATGTCTGGACGAGCCTCACGCAGGAAGGAACCCGCAGAGGAACCCAGGTATGCGGGACCCGGGGCTGAGATCTCCAAGCCTGCTTGGATCAGGACTGGGCCATTTCTGCCAAGATCCTCCATTTTCCAGTAGTTAGGCGGTCATACCCAGAAACTGTCCCCAGCGCCGTGTAATCCCATCAATGGCCAACATCCGGAAACTATAAAACCAAGCTCCCGGAAGCAACATCTTACAGCCTAGTTCTCCCTTTTGGAGAACCTGGCAAGCTACTGAGAGTTTCCTGCAAGCATGGGAGAGCCTGGCAGGCTACCCATGGCTTATTCATATGCCAAAACCAGTAACAATGATGGATCTCATTCCCCTGACCCTGAAAGAGACTCTAATGCGGCACTGTTAGGAAGGACAAGTAAAGAGAGGCTGCTAAAAGCTCAGGGCTAGGACGAATGGAGACGTTGCTGAGACTACTCAAGAAAATTCATGATCAACGAGATGATGATGATAATGATTCATATTGAAACACTTTGTATTTATTTATTTATTTTTAGTCAATGCTCTAAGAAAGAGAGAATGGGGGCTGATAGCATTAGTTAGAGAAATTATAGACTTTCCTAGTAGTGTTGAACTTTCTCGGGCAGGGCAGGGTTCTGGGATGGTCCTAAGAACCCTGTTTGAGGGTCCTAGAATCCATGTAGTCTGGTCTATAGCACGATTTTGAAGGTCGTTCGTTCTCCATCCCTTAGCCAGCCAGCTTCCCTCAGAGGCCTTCTTCATTTCTGCATTGCACAGACGACCTTCACTTTCTGTCTTCTGCTCTCGTCTGTGCATCAAAAGAAGGCTGTCCACAGAGAATTTACTAAGAATAAATAAGGGAAGTTTGTCGTCCTCAATTCAATCTGAATTTTGGTTCTTTTCTCTCGGGTTTTCTGAATTACTCCAATCTCACACTGTCTGGTAATTTCCCTATCATCCATGGCATCACTGAGATGTATCTTTGTTATCTGTTTTGGTGAGGAAATTCTTGCAGAATTCTTTAACTTCCAGGGTTTTCACTCAACATTTGTGTTACTGTGTGTTTAACCATTAAAGTAGTATGACTCATATGAAAACATAACAAAGGATGGAGTATTCTTTCGACATTTCTTTTTAGGCTATAGTTTCCTCAATTAAAATGTAATGGCAATGGTAAATATAAGAATAAGATATAAATAAGCAATTTATGAATGTTCATCAAATTAATAAATCTTATTTCTTATTTAGTTGATTCTAAAATATCCCTTGTGGACAATACAAAGGGCATGAGTTCATTGATGAATGAATTTACTGCATAATAAATGAAAATACCACTTTTTATTTCTTACTTTTAGCATGTAGATTTCAAGTCATGAGGAAAACATGCTATAGTTAATGACTAAAAAACATGGGAAATGAATTTAATTGGCAGGCTTGGCTGGGGCCAGTTGGGAATTTTGATTCAGAAAATTGGGCCTTGTCCGTGACATTTGGCTTTAGTCCAGAGACTTGTTGTCTGCTACTTTGGGGTATATAGTTTGGTAGTTCTCTTCTCCCTGGAAGGTTTCAGCCCCCTCTACCTGCTTGAGTTAGACCCATTTTATTCTCAGTTAGCAGCGCGAATCCTTCAAAGTTTTCCCCACCACTGATTCAATTCATACCTACTCAACAGCTTCTTCCAGATCTACTCAACACATTTCCCATTTCTCTCTCCTCTGTGCTTCAATTTATTCACTAATGACTTACTTCATGAAACGTTACTCTGAGTTGATAAACATGGCCTTACCGTAGAGTTTAAACAGAAAGGTTGGTCCTATGAGATTCATTTAATAACATTTCCAAACTTTTCCAGTCCTCTTGTTAATTAAAGACTCACATCCCTTTACAAACCTGATAGCAAATTGCCTTTGCTTTTGGGAGGTTCCCAGATAATGAAACTATTGTAAGTCACCGTTATGTGTGATGTCCATGGTTCATTAGTACTGAGCAGGGTGAGTAGTATGTTGTCAGTATTTCATGTTGCTGTTTTACTACAGCCAATTACATTTGAGAGTATTACAAATGCAGCATCATTATTACATCAAGGAGTGAGGATGAAGTGCATCAATATTTTATCCTATAACCAAAAAAAAGATGCAGTTATTACTCTTGCAAAATAAAATGGTTAACCAGAGGATTAGTTTTATAGTTCAGATGATCTGATTTTAACTACTGTGTCAATTTCTAAAACTAAAAATCTCATGTTCTCTTTTTTAAATTTAAATATTTAATGTCTTCAATTAAAGCACAGTATTTTTAAACATTGTTCAGGTTGGCATTATATGTTTTTCTGAAGTGTTGTAAATGGTTTATGACTAATGGATATCATGAACATGGCTAATCTCATGAATATAGTTTCTCTCTCACACATGAGAATTGGATATCAATAATATAGAATGTGTTATACAGACTGAATTAGATTTCCAAGAATGGAATGACTTATATTGGTTCAAAGTCATTTGTGTTTTATATAACTTAATTATAACCATTTTACAGTGTTTCCTAGATTTTGAACTCTCAGAAGGTTTGAAATTTTGTGTAATTCATGATAATGTCATTATACAATTTGCTTTTGTCAGTCTCATCTATAATATCGGTTTTTAGCTATTATATAACCTAAATAAAGTTTTAGGTATCATCTAACCTAAATAAATAAAAAGCTGACCTAGAGCACAAGCCACAGAAATTGATTTTTCAATGTTTTCATTGGTCTTTAGAACCAAATTAGTGAAAAAAATAACCTAGCCTCCATCTGTTTGTTTACACAAACGTATCTCATTTAGCTCATTGGAAGTTTCTTTTAAGTAGTAACCATACTAATGATGAGTACCTATATTTACTACTTTTGCCTATGATATATTTGCAATTCATAAATATTTCTTCTACTTATCTGAGAGAGAATTTATCTTAGCAATGTAGATAGCCATTTAATATCTAATGGTTTGAACACAAAAATGGAAATGAGAACTTACTTGACTTCTAATAAACCAGATTCTAAATATTTACAAAAATATAAGCTCTTATCACATTTATCATTTTAATAATGGTGGGTTATTTTTCCTTTTTTGTTGTTGTTGCTGTTCATTTTCAGGCCACACCTAGCATCATTCAGGGCTTACTTCCAATTCTGTGCTCAGGGATCATTCTGGAAGGTTTCTGAGACCATTTTTGGTGCTGGGGTTTGACCCCTTGTTGTCTGTGTGCAAGGCAAGTGCTCTATCTGCTCTGGCCTCCTGTTGTTTAAGACATTGGTTACTTTTTATAAACTTGTAATTGTTACATTATTTTTTTAATTGGTCAATGAGTAATTTTAAAGAGCTCAGATTGAGTTTCTAGTACTGAGAATATCTGACATATAAATAAAACAAGTTTGATTTTTGAGTAGTTTTAATGAGAGGAAAGAGTCAAGTCAAATTATTTCAGAAAAAGCTGACCTAGAGCACAAGACACAGAAATTGATTTTTAATGTTTTCTTTGGTCTTTAGTACCAAATCAGTGAAAAAATAACCTAGTCTCCATCTGTTTGTTTATACAAACATATCTCATTTAGCTCATTGAAAGTTTCTTTTAAATAGTAACCATACTAATGATGAGTACCTAAATTTACTACTTTTGCCTATGATATATTTGCAATTCATAAATATTTCTTCTACTTATCTGAGGGAGAATTTATTTTAGCCACGGAGAGCTGTCTCTGAATTCAGGTGAGCTGTGACAGTCATCTGACAGACAAGTGTGGCAAAAACTGTCTAGTTTGTGGCAAATGTCTCACTCTCTGTTTGCAAAGCATCTGTCTTTATCAGGAACATGGAAATTCAGACTTTCATTTTGTCAATATTTCTATCCTTAAATACTTGCTTTCGGGGTGAAGAAACTATTACTCTAAATGATGGCTTATATTTTTTGAAGGTGCACTTCTATTTAATGAATTAATATTAATAATGCTATGATATTTCATGCAAAAAAATGATTATGTGGTCTGATTATATGTCAGAAATTTAAAATGTGAAATAGTCCCTCTTGATTATTCATATGTTCCAGAAATACTTGCTATTCACACATATCACATAAATACTATGTCACCGGGATCTTCTATATTTTTTGACTAATTAAAAGTAATCGATAATCAATAGTCACTAAAAGAAATAGCTTATTATGCTGACAACCCCCTAAACAATTTTATTTTTTTATTGGATCTTTTAATACACAATAGTAAGTAACTCAAGAGTAATTAGTTGTGAGATTTAATCTGTCTTTGCTTTATGCATTAATAATTTCAAATAAAATAAGTTCATAGCCTTTTAAAATATTTAACATTAAAAATCTTAGGTGAGACAAAGCAAAGACAGCTGTGTCTATGATGAAAGAGCAAGAACAGTAGGTATGGGAGACATCTGGAGCCTGTAAGTGAGGTTTGGATTCTTTTTTTGTGACATCCTCATGGCATCCTGGGAATGCATAGAAAATGTTGAATAAGTCTTTAAAAAGCACAAGAGAATTGCAGTTTATATGGCCAGCTTGATTGTCCACAATTTGGCTTCAAAATTTATAGGAAATATAAAAACACAATTTGAGACCAAAAAATGCAGGTTGATAAAAAAGGTAAATTTAGAATTACTAAAAATACCATCACGTCTGTTTTATTTAACATATAACAAAATTTAAAATGACCATGTACAAGCGTAGGTCTACTAATGTAGAGGTCTACATCAAGATTGAACTTCTGTGGGGGCAGGGTTTGGGACTACACCCAGTACTACTCAGGATTTGTGCTCACTGGTCACTTCTGGCAGTGCTCGGAGTACCAAATAGTGCCAGGGATTGATCTAAATCCAATATCTTTCTTCCTATATTCTCCAACCTCCCCCCAATGTGAGTAAAACCTAATATGCATCTTTGTTCTTATTTTAAGCATGAAATGTATTACATTGGATGGAAATACAGACTTTCTTATGTGACCATTTGACATTGCTTTGTAATAATCATGTTTTATATTTCATAAAATCTCCTATGGGTTTTGTTATAAGGCTTTGACATGCCAAATTCCAACCACAGTAGTTACAGACGAACAGTGGTAAAGATTTAAAGAAAGAGGAATCTAAAAAACACTTCTATCATCTGTCTTGTGTTCTGTTTGAGAATTCTCTTCTAAGTCAATCAGATTACAGAAATTACATTTACATGTGGATCAGAAAAGAGACGCAAACTTCTGACTTTACAGATGGCTGTTTTTCTTAATTATATGGATAACAGTTTAGAAATAACTAATTGGTCATGCCTGACAAGTAATAGCAGTTTTTCCAAGATAAACAAATGTTCGCATTTTTCATACTTAATCAGAAACTTTATGTGCAAAAATGACCAAATGTATCATCTATTCTAAGCCTCCTGTGTTGTTTTGTAATAAACGACCATCTGTACTTTGATTTGACTGAGTTTTGTCTGTGATGACCAGAGAATCTGATTACGTGGCAGATGGCTTGGGGAGAAGAACTTGTCTTTTTAGAAGGAAGCAGACAGGCGCTTTTCAGTATTTTGCCCATGCTTTCTCAGCTTGCATCTGGTTAAGTTCAAGGCATCAGGATCTCAATGGACAGCGTCCAGCCTTTCTAAATCAACCTGCATGCGGGGCATCTAAATCCAAGGCGCCCTGACGGACATGCGCAGATCACTTTGGCGGGCTCCCGCGGAGGGAAGTCCATGGGGCGTCTCTATTTAGGGTCTGGGCTCTACTCACGTGCAACTAAAGGCTGTCTCTTTGGTTCTCAGCGAGCAGTTTGGTGTTGTCCCCCCTTAGAAATCTTCGATGCCTTTCCTCTAAGCCACGAGATACTCGCTCTAGAGCAACCAAGCACTGTTTCTCCATATAAAATATGCATGTTACACTTTGACACGCTACTTGACATATTCAAAGCCAGATTGTACCACTGTTTCCTTTGACCTTCCCAGTTACCCTGTATATGAAGGTCACACTCCATCACTATGTTTTCAAGGATACTAAAGCTCTGAGAGGCATTTAGCAGAGTCCGTGGTTTATGCAGCTAACATTCAGAGATAAATAAATGTTTGATTAGTCTGAATATAACACACACAGACACACACACACATTGCTAAATTGTCTCCTTCATGATAAGTCACCAGTGTGCAATTTCTGTTTGTTTCCATTCTTAGCTGATACTCTACAGACTCGAACAATAAATGTTTCACAAATTTGCAGAAGTGATAATTTTTGTGTTCTAAAATAAGTCTTTGATGCTGTAATGGTTTGCGAATAATGTCCCTCTGGTAGTTCAGCTGCTCTAGGAGACAATTTCTCTTCCACCGTGATGTGTTCTAAATCTTGAGAGAAAGCACAGATGATCTGAATTATTTGAGGAGCACAACTTTAAGCTAGTTGAGGTCAATGTGAAATGTCAGACCATGAGACTATTTTGGCAAATACCAGATTATAGCAGCTTCTAAATTATTACAGTTGTGTGTGTATGTGTGTGTGTGTGTGTGTGTATTAAACCACAGACAGCCTTGTTAGAAAAAGGAAGATGCCTGTCAACAAATACCATTTTAAGGTATATTAAAATGGTATCGCTGAAGAAAGATGAAAATTTTTATATGAAAAGGGGACTTAGAACTCATAGTCTTCTTTGCACAAATACAATCTAAAAGTGAAGATATTTAGAGATATTAATTAATCCACATCATCCTTAAAAATAACTGTTTGGCATAGATGGTCCAGATATTAAAAGAAATGTTCCTACCTTAGAAATATTGAGATAAGATTGTCTAAGCAAAACTGCCAAGTGGGGAAAGATGGCAGTAGTGATGGGCTACTTCTCAGAAGCACACGGTTTGATTTTAACATACGTGCTTGTATTCTCATATATATATTCTCTGTCCATCTTGGAGAGCCCAACAAGCTACTGAGAGTATCCTGCCTACACAGTAGAGCCTGGCAAGCTCCCTGTGGCATATTTGATATAAGAAATACAATAACAATAATGGGTCTCATTCCCCTGACCCTGAAAGAGCCTTTAATACAGCGCCGTTTGGAAGAATGAGTTAGGAGAGGCTGCTAAAATCTCAGGGCTGGAACGAATGGAGATGTTACTGGCACCCGATCGAGCAAATCGATAAACAATGGAATGACAGTGACACAGTGAAACAAGATTGTCTAAGCAAAAATACCAAGTGGGGAAAGGTGGCAGTAGTGATCAGTTAATTTCCCCTTAAGAATTCCAGAAGTACAATAAAAACATGTCCCCAATCATGTAAATTATCAGCCAGTTCCAGAGTCCTTGCTGGCATTATTGAAATAGCCAGAGAAGTTATGAGGACTTACCTTTGTTATTAAGAAAGAATAAAAGCAAAGCGCTAGGTTTCTTAGCTTAACATCTGGGGTCTCTTTCTAAGAGATCATCATCAGAGTATACACACTTGTCTGTGTAATTCCACAAATAATTTTATCCATTTAAACCAATTCATTACTAATTTCTAGATGCATCTCTCTTCATGTTCCACTCCCTTTTATTTTTACAAATTCCTTTGCACTTGATATCTGACCTAATTTGCACTTACGGCTTATAATTTCAAATGCAAATCAAAGTTTATAATGGATTTTCTTTAAAACTCTTCTCAAGTTATATTCTCCTCATACTCTGGGGGCACAAAATATGTGAAAGTAGACAACTTCTAGAGCCTAAAATATGTTAAGTAATTATTAAATTACTTGCTGGATTCACTCCTGTAAGGTTTTGACTGTAGAAATCTAATCTTTATAAAATGAAACAAAAATACAGAAAAAGCAAAGGCAAAAGGGGGAGTTAGAATGTTTTGGTTGTCAAGGCAATGTACACTTTAGAAGATGTCAAAATCGTACTTAGATCAAAGAGGGATAAAAAGCAAAATGAGGACAAAGTTATTAAAGAGAACAGCAGACTCTATTTGTTAGAAACTTCCATAAAATGTGTGACTGCCACATTTTGGAGCAGTGTTAAATGTAGCTTTTTATCATAGTGTGATAATTATCAGGTATCCAAATTTTATTTCATTAATTTTACCTCTTTCTTTAAGGAATTAACTCAGCAACATGGACAGTTTGTAGGAAAACTTGCCATTGGCTGGAACTTCCCTGTGTAGTATGAAATGGTGTGTACCTTCCCCCACCCCAACCTGGGGGCCGCTGGGCACTAAATCTCAGTAGCATTATTCTCCCCAGGCTAACCACCATCCTGTCTTCTGATATTGCCAAATATTCCTTAGAGAAAATGTGACATTTCTTGAAGAATGTTATATGGAAAGATCTTAGTAATGAAATACCTAGAGAGGATCTCATTCTGAAATCCCCTTGTTTCTCTTATCTCAATAGTAATTGCTGCTCAAAAAAAAATGATGCAAGATGGTTACTAATATATTTTGTCATCCCCAAAGGAAAAGTTTAAATGAGAAAAAAATCAGTCACATAAAATTTAAAATGTTATATCACATATAAATCAATCCATGTAAGTGATTTGAGCACAAAAGTAAAGTTTGATTTGTGAGGAAAAGGTTTCTGTAGAAAATCAAGAATGCTGACTTGTATTAACTCATAGAGGGAAAAAATTATTATAAGTTAGAAAAAGCTTTTATTAATACATTGAACATCCTTGAAAAATTAAAGCCCGTTTATGAAACTATAAGAAACTCTTTCCTCTTCTCATTTCCTACTACCAACAGCTATTTCAAGAGACATCAAAACATATGCTTTTGACTAGTAGTGAAGTGTAGCCCTTTAGGGGTAACTTTGGCTAGATTAAGGTACACCGAATTCAACTGAGATATCTTTTACTATGGTAAAAAATGTTAATAAGAAATGGTTCATATGCATACCATTGTTAACAAACAAATATAATGTGGAGAAAAATTTCTAAAAGCCCCTATTTATTAAGCAGACTGCATTTCACAGCACCTTTTCAGATATAATCATCTAGGCAGTGGCCTTCATGTTTATATTTCAAGTATAATTGTGTGCAAAGAACAGAGATGATAGCAAAAAAATCTTGTTCTCTTTTCTCTTAGACTTGGGCTCTTATCTTTAAAACTTCTCAAAATAAAAATTGTGTATAAGCTAAAATATTTCCCTCTTTATTTCATAAGAAATACTGATGGGGAGCGGTGGGTGGCAGAGAGCTAGCATAACAGGTAACAGATTTGTGTGCTTGCAGCTGGACACAGTTCAATCCCCGCACCTCATAAGATTCCCTAAGCAACACCCAAACAACGAAATCAGACAACAAAAGCAACAAAAGCCTTCTTATAGGAATGTAGGGCAAATGGGTATTAACATGAGCCTGACAAAAAGGGGGATGGAAAGATAGTGTAAATGAACTTGTAAATGGCAGTTGAAATACTTCAAATGATGCTTCAAGTGATAAAATTTAAATGTTACTTCAAAATAGCAACTAGTACAGTTTCTCTTTCATATATTTTATAACCTACTGGAATTAAGTAGTATAGCCCATGCAGGCCCTACAATATTACAGAGCTAAGACCGTTCTAGAGATCATATTCTCTTGGTTTATTTTACTAATTAAAAAATTATCCTGAGGTACACATACTTTTGTCCAAATATTATAGTAGACATCAGTTTCTTGTGTCAACTTGGACAGGATAGAGTCTCTGTTTATTCAAATACTAATATTAGTATTGTTGTGAAGGTGTAGATGTCATTGAGTTGATTATCAGTTGAATTCAGTCAGTTACCACCTCAGATAATGAGTGAAGCTTCAACCAGTTGAAAGTCTCAGGAATAAAAGAGCAGTTTCAATTCAAGCTCAGAGCTTCCACCTTATACTTATTGATGGTTCTAGTATGGGTTTTAAACTTACCTCTATAATCATCTAACCTAATTCTATCAAAAATATCATTTTGAATCTAGCAAGTAAAAAATAAATGCGGAGACATACACCTCATTGAAATTTCTAGAGTTACATGAGTAGATAGCTTCCCTAAAGTAAAAGACAAATACTGAATCTTATCCAACCAAAGGGTTGGAGCGATAGCACAGGGGGTAGAGTGTTTGCCTTGCACACAGCCTAGCCGGGTTCGATTCCTCTGTCCCTCTCGGAGAGCCTGGCAAGCTACCAAGAGTATCTCCCCCTCATGGCAGAGTCTGACAAGCCTCCCGGGGTATTCAATATGCCAAAAACAGTAACAACAAGTCTCACAATGGAGACATTATTGGTGCCCACTCGAGCAAATCAATGAGCAACGGAATAACAGTGATACAGTGATATAGTGATCCAACCAACAGAAAGACAATGCCCGGTGTAGCCACATCATTTTTACCGACAGGTCCATTAAAGCCACTTTTCTCATCAAGGGACATATGGTCTCCAGATATTCAAGGGATCCACAGATGAAAATAATATCAATATCAGTAGAAGGAAGTAGGAACAAGGGACTAGTGTATTTAGAGTATTTTAGTACAGGGGAAATACAGGAAGGAAAGAAGGAGGGCACGAGGCCAAGGTTGGAAATTGATGAGGAACGTTTTTTGAGAGTGTTATATGCCAGTTGTCTCAGCGCTAGTACCCACTTACTCCATCAGCACTAACCTAAATGTTGAGATAAAGGCCTTTGTAGGTGTAATTAACATTCCTAATGAATGAGCTTAAGCAAAGGGGATTATCCAAGATAAAATATGGGTGTGTTCTAATTAGTTACAAATCTTTAGTGCAGAACTGAGGATTCCTAAAAGAAGAAGTTCGGATTGTGTCCCATGCCCCTTTCACATATGTGCCTGAGAGTTGCACTGTTGCCCCCCTGAGGGTCTGCCATAGA